>NC_080632.1:37882624-38536985 GCF_027887145.1 Ammospiza caudacuta
TAACAGGACTAAACACAATAAAATCTCACCATGCTTGACAGCTGCATTTGTTATGCACAGTAACAGGTGCATTTCAGGAACAATCTAAACAGCATATCATAGCTAATACAGCCTTTTCAGAACAGTTTTTATAGCTATCCCTTAAGTTAAAGCTAGAGCACACACAGGACCACTATAGGGAAGGTGCGTGTTATTATGGACCAATTCTCAGCAAAAACTTACAGTGTATAAAGAAAACTACAAAAGAGTGAAAACTAATGTCCTATTACAGGTTAACTTTTATATAGTTTTGCTTAGCCTTGCTCCATATATTTCCACAATAGTGCTGATCACAGGACAGAATACTAAATGTTTGACATTAAGAGCTAGTCACAGCAAGAGAAAATAATGAAATTAAAGTGACAGCATCTTTCAAGTAACACATTCTGGTAGTGTAAGTGCACAGATTAACATTCAGAAAAAAACCAGAACTTCAATCTGGAAGGAATAACTGGACTAAACACCTGTCTGTGCCTCCCTCTCATACCTGTTGTTCTAACAAAATATTTCTTCCTTTCTTTTGGTCTTCTGTAATAATATGTACAACACTCTCATAATTTGCTCAAGAGAATTGATATACATATAAACATAAAGGCTTTTGTGTACATATATATGCAGAGAGACACACAAATATCCATGCTATTTTTTAATATAATTCAGTGTTTTTGAGAAAGATTGACTAGGTTATTGCTTTTAGAATAAAACTCTGAATGACCACGACTGCTAACAAAGACAGTTATTGCTTCCTGGCAGTCACCCAAAGTAGTGCATTGATCACTTGCCTTTTGGATCATAGTCACATATGTAGTCACAATCTGGGCAAAACAGCCTTGCATTCTGCTGCTGCATGTTCTGCAGACAGAGCTTCCAGTCAGTTCCAAACACAGTGGGTCACCTTCCCCTCCAGAAATGGCAAACCTAGACTGGTAATATACCCTGGTAAGCTGTGAAAGCTGTTTGAAACGTTAGATTCTTCCCGCAGATTACTTTCCTTTAAATTGCTGGCTTCACATGCTGCTTCTTCTAATTACAGGAACTCTGCAAGGATATTAACGGCAACCATAAAATGTGGCTTCAGGAAAAGATATCCCTAAGTTTATTTAAATTATTTCAGTTTCATTTCTTCTCAATACATTTATGCTCTGTGCTGTAAAGAGTCTACTAGTAAAAGAAAAAGAAGTGAGGGACCCTAAAGAAAGTATTTTTTTCAGGCTAAGTCTTTGAGCCAGAGCACAGTGAAGTAAGTCCTCACAGCAGGATTCAGGGAGCTATTTAAGTCACTCCGATCAGAAGCTCTGCTCTGCTCTGCATCTCAAAATGAATCTAGGGTTAGCTGCTCTGGAATCTGTGTTCTAAAACATCTTAAGTTTGGACACAAATTCAATGCTAAGTAGAAATGGATGGAAACAGTAGCAAAGTACAGTACTCCTGGGGAGGTCTCTCAGACCTTCCCAGGCCTGGGAAGTCCTGCAAAAGTAACAAACATGGGGAGGGTTAGATGAAACTTCCTGCATTCAATTCCATCTGTTGCTAAACACTACCACAGCCATCTCTATCACAATTTTATAAACAGAATTTCAAACCTGTAGAACTTTTCCATACTAAATAGGTGTGCATAACCACTATGGTTCAGGAGTATTAATGCTACTATTGTTTCCATTTCCTAAGACGTGTCAAAGATAGCTTTCTGCTTTCCTGTTCAATTTCTTCTATTTCCCTTATTCAGGATGAAGAGCTTGCCAGCTATGCCTACCTCCCCTTTAAGTTTTAAAAGGGAGGTTACCTCAGCTTCTCATAAAATAGCACATTCCATCAATTAATTCCAGATGCAATTAAAAAAAGCAAACAATCAATGTCCAAATAATAATTTGTTTTGCAGTCTGAGATGTCTCTTCTGAAAAAAAGCTAACCGTACCCCATTTTCTCCTGGTGTTACTTTTACTATTACAAACACTGAATAACAAGTTTTAAAGTAACTAAGGAAATTAATTTAAGAGGCAAAAGATGAGGAAAATAAAACAGTGGCTGGCAATTACTCAAGTCTTATCAAGATACAAATATGGTAAGAAGATATATAAGGATTAAAAAAATGGTCAATAAAACCTCATAGACTAATTCTGTGAAACCATAATAAGCTAAAATACCATAAGCAATTTATTCAAAATACATGAATTCAAGTTTTATTTAACTGCAGTCACCAAGTTAACAAGTTTACAACAGGGATAAGTCTGGAGACACACACAGAGGAATTGTTTATAAGACACCATCTCAAAGCATGAAGCATGCCATTTGAGGGTAAGCAAGTGAAAGTGATAGTACAACAGCTTCTCAACACCAGTGAGTAAAAGAGATGCTCTTTTTTTTCCATTTAACATGTCTAAATAAAATAAAATCACAAATAACAAATCATGTCTGCTCCTTTAACAAACAGGATGATTAACAGGCTGTGCAGGAGCTACATCCTACTTAAATTAAAACATATGCATGTGCATGTCTCTAAACTTCTTGCCTGCTTGTAAATTGTCCCACTGATTCAAGGTGTTTGCCCTGGTTTCTTCATATAATTATGCTGCTTATGGCAATGGTATTTCAGGATCAAGATAAAAAAAAATCAGAATACCTAGGCTGACTTCTGAATTTGAACTTCTCCTGAATTTGAATCTTCAGCATCTCCTGTTAAAAATGAAGGGAGTTTTACATGACCGAGGGTAAGAAAACAAGTTTACTGTCATTAAGTGAAAGGCATCTTCTTTGGAGGAACAGTAACTGATTGTGGGAATGTGCAACATGCACTCCACAGCAAAGCCAGCTAACTGTGGTAAATTCAGACACCACAAAAATTCAAGCTAACACAACCAACCTGACTGAAACTCGGTATAAGTTCTCTCAAAACAACGGAGATGTGGACCAAAGCCTGGAAGAGAATGAGACTGTTGGAGTCAAGGGAGGTGCTACAATGTTCATCATTATGCCTTCTGTCTCTGACTGTGATTTACCTCACACTGAGCTAGCTAAATTAAATTTCAGTCAACAGCAATAATTGTAGATCAACAACTTTTTCTGCATCTTGCTTCTTTTAGCATGGACTTGTGTTATAATATATTGCTGTATCATTTTCCTGTTTATTTTCTTCTGATTTTTAGGCTTGTGGTAAACTTCAGACAATGAGGGAGCACATAAAAAAGCTACATATAGATACCAAAGCTAAATTTTTGTGATTCATTCAACAATGAATTTGCAGTTATGATTCATTGATCTACCTTTTTTCTGCAAAGTAAGTAAGTTACACTGACCTTTCTCAGCTGTACTTCCACAAATGAGTCACAATAAAAACATTGTGGCAGACCACAGAAGTTTTGATCACTTAATTTTTGACTTCTTTTGCAAGAGATTGTTTATAATCTTGTATCTCTTGAAGATTCCAAATTTGTTAAAACCCTCATATCAGATTTTTTAGGTAGCGTTCATTACAATGGTTGAACTCCCAACTGCTCATAAAGTGAGTAGTCATTGAGTTCTCCGTTTCTGTCTGCACGCTTAGTTAGCTACTTTAAACAGAGGCTCTAGCCTAGCCATTGTCCTGCTTTGAGTTCCTGCATTTCCACTGCAATCCTTCACCAAGTGCTCGCAATAAGTATTTCCACAGGTCTGTCTGTAAAATCTGCCAGCCACAAAACACAGCTCTGAGCACAGTGACTTTTAATTAGGAAGGAGAAAGACCATGTGATTCCACATCAGCCACAAAAGGATTTTACTGTAAGGAGAGGTTACCAATCCATTAGCTAAAGCAAGGAAGCAGGCAGGTCAGGTCTGAGCCACCACCGGAATAATGTAGGAAAACAGACCAGAATAATTAGGAAGCAGAGCAACTTCATGAGAAGCAAGTTAGTTCAGTAGGCAATGAGCATAAATAACTCAATGAGCAGGTTCCAAGGACGAATCTTGCAAATATATGAAAAAAAATGTTATGCTAATATGCTCATCATCTGATATAGGATATTTCAGTACTGGCGATTTACATTTTTCTATTTTAATATTTTAATTTTATGCATACTGTTTCCCTTATACTTAACAGGAAAATACATATCACCAAGCTGTGCAATTGTTTAGTCATATTACCTCTGAAAAAATAGAAAAAGTGAATCTCAAGGCCTTTTTTCATTGCCTTGAAATATGCATGGTCCTTGTCTGGGCAGTATGTGTGGGCAGCCTGCCAAGTGCATTAATACCTTTGATAATAACATACCAATGATTAGGATGAATCATTTGATCAGTAGGATATACTTTTTCTCCTAACATTATAGTGTTTGAGGTATCTTCTATGCTTAAGTGTAATAAAAAAACATTCCCGGGGGGAAAGTATATTTTTATTTTTTTCTTTTGTTTTTTGCCATCTCTTAATTTTGCTTTGAAAAAGATGAAGCTATTTAAGTATCTCTTAAGTAGATATGAAAGTGACTGTCAAAAGGAAACATGACATAAAATTGAGAGCAAGTAGAAGGAAAAAAAAGTTAATTAGTCATGTTCTTATTTCCTCACCTCCTGTCCTAATAAAACAAATGTTAAATAAGCATTTTAAATACATGGAATTAACACAAAATTCAAAGAAAGAAATATCCCATCACAGAAGGATAAAAAATATAAAAGGAAAATCCCAGCTCTTTTAAAGTTTAGTTGAACTAACATGAAAGAAAGCAGTGAGAAAACGTAGGGATTTGTGAAGAGGAAAAACTTCTAATGCTGCTGGAAAGTTTTACTGAATGTTTCCAAATATCTCAAACTTCTGTCAAAAAAGCTTCATCTGACCTTAGAAATGTATCTACTGTGACAAAGGTGAACATGTCCAGAGCAATCCATATTATGGACCCACATTTGTTGACAGACAAGATAACTCCATTGCAAACATTCAGGTCAATATGAAGCTGTAGCATTTGGCTGCGGGTGTCAGAAAGTGTTACAGCAGATGGACGATCACAGGATCATTATGAAGTGTTCTGGACACCAGCCACAATGCAGGACTGCATGCATCTTCTGATCAACATGAGACAGCACTGGGGCTCAAGAACATATGTAATTTCTTTTTTTGTTCATTGGATTTCACTCTCTGCCTTATTTATGTCTGTCCTGACCAAAACATACTCTTAGAAACACTATGCAAAAAAATGAAAAATTATAATAACCACTCCATACTTGTTTATCCCTTCAAAATTAATTACTTTTAATACTGGCACTATGGAAATTACTCAAAAGCATACAACTAAAATAAAAGAAGATAATAGGGTTTGCTTACAGGTATACGCAAAGTTTGAAAATACTGCCTCTATAGAGATAACAGCAAAGTTTGAAAACATTTTAAAACCTAAAAAATCCCCAAAAACCAAACCTATAAAAAAAGACATCACAACACTCAACATTTCATTGAATCAAAACTGAGACACAACAATAGAAATACTGAAGAGAAATCTGAAATCTCTTGAAATTCAAGTCTGCGTTCACAATACCACTGGACACATACAATTTAAAAATAAAAAGTCATTGCCTGAATCTCCCCAGAATTCAAAATGGAATTCTGTTTGAAACAATTCTGTATTCTGGAGATGGGGTATATCCTATTGAAAGCATATTTTTAATATAACAACAAAATCTCTAGTAAAGGCAACCTGCAGTCCTATTTACTGAAGGTTTATCTGAATTAGAATCAAAAAGAACTTCAAGACAGCCTTGGTATTATAAATTATCAAATGAGCTCCTAAAAAAACCTTAGTAGTCCTAGAAACTGATTTGCTAATAAGTGGGATTTTTCCCCTATTAAAACATTATGAGCGATAAGTTCCCATGATAAATTTTTGAATATAAATGAGTCAGTATCTTAAAAAATAAGGCGTTTTGTTTCATTTTACATTCACTTTGTTATCTGCTTGAAATTCCATGTCTTTCAGCTTACTTTTTCCTCATCCAAATCTCAGTGCTGTAATCACCATTCTCCTAAAATATGGTCCCTACACAGTCTTTACATCTCTCTGAAAGTACTAGCAAGTTTGAGGTTTTAGATATCATCAAATGGCCTATTTTGAGTCTTTCAAACAAAACCACCTTTTTAAACCTCCAGGTATCTACAAAAAATTAAGTAATTTAGTTCTTTCTCATCTACTAAGAAGGTACCGAATAGCAAGAAGCTAACCTGCATCTGGGATCAAAGGAATAAAAATCAAGGAGCAAACAGGCTACAACCATTTCTAGCAAGCTAAAATACTGAAACTGGCCAGCACAACAAGATGAGCAGGCTGTTAAAAACTACACCAGCTGCAACTTTTGAGCCCTTTTGGCTCAAAAACCCACAGACCCCTTTTTTTTCCCACTGAACACACCACAGCAATTCATTCCAGAGGTCACAAGCTGTGATTGTCAATGAATGCTAACAATTAAACAAACACACATCTTATGCTTCCAGGCAAGGATGTCAGAAGGTAGTAAGAGTAACTAGTCATAAACTATTAACTACAAGGCAAGATCAGGCACTGTAGGTAACATTTTCTCCACATTATTTGATCAATTCTCTTATCAATAACTTATATCCACACCACATAGTGCAGTCCTCAGCTTCTCCAAAACAACTCTAGCTCATGCCATATACTTTTATATACTCTTTTACACTTTGCACTTAAACCTGTTCTTAGCAAAGATTTCTACATAGAACAGCACTGGGGCATTATGAAGTGATTCTAGTTCAGCAAATAATATTAATCATAGCTGTCAATGCAATTATTAGATGTACGAGTAGCTTTAGAAGGAATCAAGGTGATTGCTTATGTATCTCATTTCTTCTTCTATAAGGAAGTACTAGCTACTAAGGTAGTTGGGGAGGAAAAATAAGGTGCAAGACTTGCAAAACATGGCTAGGGAAAGACATATATGGCCTTTCTGAATAACCAAAGGTAACCTGGGAAAAGAGAGAACTAGTCAAGGAAAACACAGCAGAATTTGGGCTAGAGAAGTTTGGTTGTATTTGAAAAGAGCTGGTAACAGCTCTTCTGAAGTAATTTTGTTATTAAACTTCACAGAGTACAAACTAATAACAATGAAGGAAAGAAATTACAAAATATTAAAGATCATAGTGTTTTTTGGTTGCATTTTCTTTCTTGTCTGAAATGGGGGGACTGATGCTCTGCACTGGTGAATGCCTAAGCAGCTTTATGAAGTTATCATCACAGATGGCTACCTCATCTGGCTATGGGGAAAACAGCAACACACCTTCATTTCCCTGCCTCAGTCACAACAACTGGTAGCAGAAGGTAACAAAGGAGGATGTAAATTCCACAGGCCTTTGAAGAACACCACTATTAGTTTGGTTTGCTAGTAGTAACACTCTTCTCTTGCAGAGAGGCTTTCTCCTCTCTCTGCTGCAGCAGGATTTAGAGTTTTCTCCTACAAACCCTGTAACTCTAGAACCCTGCCACATAACACCACTTGAAAAAATATTTCAGTGCACTGCACAATTCTGCCAAGACATGTGGACAAGTCATTAACAGTCACAGTGGTTAAAATAGCCCTGTGAAGGCAAAATGTAGTTGAAGTCACAGAACAGGAAAAGTCCTGTAAAAATTATTCTGCCTTCATATCTGTCCCCCTCATAGCTGTATAGTTTCAAGAAGACTAGAAAAATAGCCTCAAGTTGACAATGACCCCTTGAATGACTTCTCCAATTTGTTATATTTCTGTTCGGGCCCATCTAAATCTCATTAGTCAGAAAACATTCCTACCCACAAAAAGGGCTCTTCAACACCAAAATCCAACCTAAACCCCCTACATTATCACTTCCATTATTTAGCCTTTGTCTAACAATGGAAATGGTCTGTATTAGCTGCCAAACTCCAAAGGCTGTGCCAGCCTTTCAATGTGGCTGGAACCGGTCTTCCCCAGACACACTTATAAAGGTGTACATATTAATCTCACTCCAGGAAGAACACTAGATATTCAGAATCAGACAATCATGAGAGAGTTGCAGTTGGAAAGAACCTCTGATCTAATGCCACATCACTGCTAAGGCAAGTTCAACAGGATCCAGTCCAGGCAGGTTTTCAAAATTTCAAGAGAGACAGACTCTACAACCTCTCTGGACAGCCTGTTCCAATGCACAGTCATCCTCAAAGTAATAAAGCTTTTCCTTATATTTGGATGGAACCTTTTGTATTTCAGTTTGTGCTCATTGTCTCTTGTCCTGTCACTGGGCACCACTGAAGAGAGTCTGGTCCCATCTTCTTGACAGCAACTCTCAAGGGTCTTACATTGGTAAGATCCCTGTTCAGCTATCTCTTCTCCAAGCTAAACTGGCCCAGTTTCTTCAGGCTTTCCTTATAAGAAGATGATGCTCCAAACCCCTACAAATCTTTATAGCCCTCTGCTGGACCAGCTCTCCAGTAGTTCCTTCTCTTAAACTGCTAAGCCCAAAATGGATCCCCACACAGCACACCAGATATGGCCTTACCAGGGCTGAATGGAGGCCTGTCTACATGATTTTTACTAGTTTTCTGAAGAGGTGGCAAGACAATACAGATCCTATTCCTCCTTCCACAGAAATGCTTCATAGTTTCCTCCTTGGTGTCAGGACTCTTTTTTCCTAGGAATTCGTAATTATTGGAAGGATTTTAAAAACTCAGAGTTTAAAAACTCTGAAGTTTTTAAATTAAAAAGTTTTTTAAACTGAGTGTTACGAAACTAATGTCCAATGTTTGCTGTAGCTCATAAACAAGTGTGAGCTAACAAGAGCAGTGCAACTATCTCAAATACAACACTTCTTTAAACCAATGGAAATCCTGTAGGAAGAAAAGAAAAAAAAAAAAAGAAAAATTCAAAGCAACCAAGCTGTTCTATTTTTTTCTACCTTGGGGTAAAAATGTGTGAGCTTGAAAACACTAGTTGCATTATTGTTCTTAGCTGTGTTTCCTTCTGTACCTATAAAGAGACAGGGTTCGCAGCTAAACCAGAATGCAGCAAAATGGCTCTTCTTCTGGAAGCATTTGAGTCATGAATGCAGCTGATATCTAACAGCAGCAAACAAAATCACAAATTATGCCAGTGAAGTGTTTATAGAACCTGAAACCCCCAGAAATTGAATAGCAATTTACCATTGCTTTAAAGTCACTAAATGCTTTCACTTCATCTGGCACTGCACCCACCAGGGCCACACAGCATTGAGAGGAGTTCATTGTACAGCATGGCAAAGGAAACATTCAGATAACTTCTCTGGCAGCTTAGCTAGTTTGTGTTTACAGTTAATTAAGAAATGTGCCAAACCATTCTCCTGACAAACTGTAAGGGTTAAGAATGGCTAGGTTGATGGGGATAGGCAAGGATTGGATTGCTGAGGCCAGACTTGCATTGGTGCGCCAGTACGCTCTTTTCCATGTTTATGGAAGCTGTAGGTGAGTTTCCATATCCTGACAAAATGGAGTAGTTGACTTTATATACTTATATACCTGACATATTTTTACTCTCCAATGTCCTTCCTTATCTTCTTCTATGGAAGAAGAGAAACCTGCTTGAGAGCTACTTCAAAAGAGGGGGATTCTCAGATACATTTTATCTTCAGGCAGGCACCAGAGGGACTCTGAAACACAGAACAAGTGACCAGTGAAATGAATGACCATCCCAATATCCTTGTAGACTTGAAAAAGCTTGAAAGGTTGAACTATGTTGTTTATATCTTTCAAAGATTTAATACACGATGGTTTATGGACTCTCTGGATGTGTTTTGGTCACTCATTTTGGTCACCCTCCAAATTAGAGCTGCTTCCAGTTACTTACCGTGAGCACTTTCACCATGGGAAAAAGCTTTTAATTAGAAGCCCACATTTGGGGGAGTAAGGCTGGATAGTAAAGGCTACAAGTCTGCCTTCACAACAAAAAAGTTTCTCTTTTATTATGAGATTGTCTTGTATTTTTATGATCAGAGCTCTTCATCCTTACAAACAGAGAACCATCTTTTGGAACTGCTTATGTATAGTAAGCATAACTTCCATGTTGGTAAATGCAAGTTAAATCCATCAGAGAAACTGCACTCAATTTAATTGAATTCCAACTGCTTTTCAACAGCTCAGATCCTCTGTCTTTTCACTCCTGTAACTTCATCTTCATTTGCTTCAGATCCCAGTAACCAGCCTCACTTCCAGGACATGGACAGAAATGAAACACATGGAAAATAAACTTATCCCCTGAGGAAAGTTTACTGGGTTTTGACTTTGAGGGTAGAGAACAGACAAATAATCTAGTAAGCTTTAAAACATGAATTGAAAATCTATTATTTTTCTTTTACTATTTACTGTTAGGAAAAAGGAAGTATTGAAGAGTAGAAATGCACTGGTTGGCGGTCACCTCGGCTTAATATACATATTTGGTATTGTGCATTTCAAGTTTTTCCTGCTCATACACAAAAGATAATTTTAATTTGTTGTTGCCATAAATAACCACATAAAAGAAAGCATCCACACAAAATTACGATGATCAAAGGGCTAGAAAATCTGCCATAGGAGGAAAGACTTAAGGAGGTAGGTCTTTTCTCCCTAGAGAAGTCCTGGGGATAGGAGTATCTCCTCACAGCATTCCAGTAATTTGGACTGATACAAAGAGGACCAGGAGAAGTTTCATCTTAACATGAGCTCAACTTTTTTCAGCAAAGGCAATCAATCATGAGAATGATTGAAGGCAATCAGCCTCCCCAGTTACACAGCTGAGGTTTTCATGATGGACTGAATGATTGAGAATGTCACCCAGACTCCCTTCCCTTCTAAAGGTGGAACCAGATGGTATTCTGAAGTAGCCCTTCCACCCCAGGCCATTCTATGAAAGCCATGCTGTTATGATGCTTTAATCAGAAAGGTTATAATCTATTTGCTAAAAGTTACCATAAACTGTACAACTCTGTGCAGAAGTGGTTTAGTATTCACATCATTTCACTACAAATTGTCAGGAATCAGACTTCAAAAACCAATTTCAATGGCTCTTCTACTCTTGAAAAAGTAATCACGAAGGAATAATGAAATTATAATACATGTTTTCCGAAAAAAAAAGCTGGCAGAAGTCTCACAGTACACGGGCAGTCTAACTGGAAGTCTTGACCTTAGTATCCCTGATGCTGCTGTGATGATTCACATCACACAGATGCATGCATACTGAAGGACCTCACACTGATGCTGCTCGCTAAGGTACCAGCAAGGTTTCATGCACTCTTGGCCATGCAGCAGCAATAGCTGAGTAAGAACAGACATAAACTCTGAGTACAACACCGAGATGTTCTACAATTCAAATCCTTCTTTCTGACAGGCACTGAGTGAGGTTTGCCAGTCAAAACATATGTTTAAATACGTATTAATTTAAATAACCTTGGTCAACTCATTCTACCAGAGACGATCTGAAAAAAGGGAAAACTTGGCAAAGTACTGGCACTATAATTAAGTTGCATTTTTTCCTTATTAGAGTTGATTATTTTCCCCAAGGATTAATCGACAAGACCATTTTAATGAGTCACTGTCATAATCACTGCCCAATCTGCATTATATGCAAAAATTGCAGACTCCCCTACTACATCATGCAAACTGGAGTAGCATGGAGAGAACTTGCTAGCAAGACAGAGGATTAACCCCTCTTTCAGTGAACTTCAGGAGGACCTGGGGAGACAAGTTTGTTTCTATTTCTGTGTGCCTTCTTTTTGTCTAAGAGTCTCACTTCAGGGATTCGCTGAATAACGGCTCATTAAGAAACAAAGGTTAATCAAACTCACCTGCACAGTAATTTTATTTTTAAGATTTTATCTTCAGTCAAGGTTTTAAGCAAAAATTACAATTAATCTAATTGAAAACCAGCATGGGATATACAGCTTTGCATTGCTGATGAGACACACTGAAGCCAGATCTTGGCTTCAGTTAAGATAACTGATGTTATCATACAAAATAGTGAATGTGGCATCCTACAGCGTGTGTTAAGGAGATATTTCAAGTCATAGTTGTAGATTTTTTAAAATCAGTCCTTCAAAGAAACTAATAAATGCAGATCCTCCAAAACTGTGCATCTAATAAATCTGAGAAAATATGAAGTTTGTCAGACTCTTTAGGGATGATAGAATAGGGTTACAACAGCCCTGTCTTTCAACCTGAACCTTCATTAATGTGCTAGGGATAGTTAAAAAACAAACAAACCCAAAACCAATAAAAAAGTAAAAAGAAACCAAACTATCGAAAACACCAAGAAGGATTGCCATTGTAATTATCCCATTTCCCTTAATTCCAGTTTCATTTTGTTAGGGATCAATGTTAATTGCCTTTAAAAATAGTTATACTAAAATTGAACTAGGAGAACAAAGAAGAAGAAAAGTCAAGTAATGAGTTAGCATGAAGAATATTCCTCTATCTTAAATGGCTTTAGCATGCTCAGCTCCTTGAAAACAGGATTATTTATCCTTCAGTCTAAAAACTGCTGCACTCAGTATACCCACCTGGATGATTAGACTCACTAACACAATTTGATTCTTAACAGTATTCACTGGAAGGAATCTCATTAAAAACCGCAGCATTGCCATCTACCCCTCACTTCCAAGACACATATTATCTTTTCTGCCTTAAATATTTTCATGTAAGACATTTTTTTTAGATTTTTGTACGTAATGCAGGCTATACTGTGTTTATATTTCTAGCTTGTAAAGAGACATTAAAGAGCTGAGTTCGGAAACTTTTGAATTTAAAGGGAAAAATCCACCCTATATCTTTCTTTGAATGTTAAAGAAATTCTCCCTTTGAGTTACGCCAGAATGAGAAATGAGGTTTTACAAGCAGTATCATTTCAGGCTGCAGAATGAGACTCACAGATTATTTACTGCAGTGAAGGTGCATGTGTTGAAAGGCGTCCTCAGAGCATGGTACACTAGAAAAAAGGCTGCAGCTATAAAGGTTTATGTTCAGCTCCCCAATGGAACATTCCACCTGTAAGACCATAGGAAGAAAGATTTTAACAGTGACAAATTTCACACTGAATCAAGGGTCACATAGGGGGAGGTGTTCATTCCACCCAAGTTTGACCAGATCACAGTGTTTTGACACACGCTGGCAATTACATCTTGCTTGTTCTCTAATTTATGGCCTTATAACTCAAAGGTTTTCAGGATCCAATATAGTCTCCATCATGGCCTTCATGGGAAAATGGAGGATAAGAAAAGCTAAGTAAACCTGGCCCAGCAGATTGGTATTTCAAGAACAATATGCTGTGTGCTTTGTGTGTGATTTCAGTGGCCATTCGCAAAATCAGGCGTGAGGTAATTTCAGTGGCCATTCGCAAAATCAGGCGTGAGGTAAAAACAACCATCTTGAACTGCAAAAGAATCTGAAGGAACAAGGGAAAGCCTCAAGTCCTTCACCCAGACAGTTGCCACATATACTCCATCTATTTGTCAGGTACTGCAGCTCACAGTCTAAGCCAGCATTTCCAAGTCAAACACTGTCTTTTTTTATATACCACTAGAAAAGAAGGACCTGAATAACCTTGGATTTTATATGTTTACAGAAAGTTCTTTTCAAGTCTGGAATCAGCAAGTAACAAAAGCAGAGGTAGGTCTATCCAAAATTCAGTGAGTAAGCTGTAGAAGCTGCCATCATTGTACAACTAGAAAAAAGTGAACACATGACACTTGGTTTTCTACTTGTTTCCATTTTTTGCATGTTTACTACTGCAGCAGACTACTTTTCTACATGTCCAAGACTGTTGTCTTACACAAGACTTCCTATGCCTTGCAGCAAAGCCAAAGAATAATGCACTAGAAAGAGGTGTGAAATAAGAAAATAGATGTTTTAGCTCAATTTTAGAAATGATATGCAATAAAAATGATGAAAGAAACATAGAATGGAACCACAATTTTTACCTGATATTATTCTTAAATTTATAAAATATGTCCACTAAGAAAACTACAGCGGGGAAAGGGACAGATTGAGAAGCTGAAGAAACCCTTAGGGTTGAGGAAAATCCTGAAGATGCCAGAGACTAGAGCAAAAAAACCCAGGAAGGTAGTTCACTTTCACACTCTGGATTACAGAAGATAGCTGAGAGCATGGGAAAGGTATAGACAGGGTACCAATACTTCACAGTTAGTCACTGTACTGGTGGTTTAATGGGCACATACAGACCAGAAGCGCTAAGAGCATTGTAACTTATCTCCTCTTACTCAGCATGAGAAATTAGTTCAGATAAGAAAAGTCAGTCAGTCACTGATGTGACAAAAAACAGGAGACGGACTAAAACATGCTCCTGCTTACTACAGGGAGAGAAAACAGAGAAACTCGGTGCAGAGAGGAAGAAGAGGCAAAAGAAGAGTGTGACATGAAATCTGCAAGTGCGAAATAAGTGAAGAGTCCAGCTTGAATGGAAAAGGTGATAGGGCAATTCATTCAGGTCCCCCTTCCTTAACAGGCCTAGTTTTCTTGACATGAACAGTCATATTCTGTCAAAACTCTTGGCTACCTTATTTGCTGCCTTTGCAGTCTGACATCCCATACATGATAAGCTACCTACAGGTCACTGTGAAACCATCGTGCAAGCTTAAAACCAAAATATAAACATGAGATAAGCAGACAGTGTTTTAACTGAAATTCCCAGTGATCATTACCTAAAATCACAGAATAGCTATGGTTGGAAGTGACTTTAAAGATCATCCAGTTCCAGCCTCCCTGCCACAGGCAGGGACACCTTCCAAATGACAAGGAGAAAGGGACCCACAATGTCTCTGGGGCAGTGTCCCTGTCCCAGTGCCCCACTACCCTCTGAGTAAACAACTCCTTCCCAATATCTCTGCATCTAACCTCTTCCAGTTCAAAGCTGTTCCCCCTCATCCTGTCACTCCATGCTGTTGTCAAAAGTCCCTCTCCCCAGCTTTCTTGTTTCGCCCGGTCTAGGTAGTGAAAGGTGGCTAAAAGATCTCCACAGAACATGCTGATAGTTTGATTTGTGGAGATCTCTTAAATAATATGAAGCCATACAACAGCAGGTGTAATTTCTAAGTTACACCTCAAGATTAACATTACCATCTTGGCTATTAACTCTCAGAATATCCATTCTCTTCCCCTTTCTGCCCAGCACACTTATTTTTTAAAAACTCTTACAAACCTACACAATTATGTACCTATATGTAGCACCACAGAGGGACTTGTGGTATGGCATTGAATTTGTTCACACAGAATAATATTGATTTATTGGCTGTAAATGGCTGAGTTCCAAGATTGTTGCATAAAGTTAACTCAACATGTTGCCAGAAAATCCCCATCCCAACCGGATCAAAATTCATCCCATGTTCAAATAGGCTTAATGACAGGAGCTACATAAAGAACTGCTACTAAAAAGTGTCCTTTGAGACTTTACACAGCACTCACTAATAAAAATGGAAACTATCTGTGCTCACATATCTGAGGTGACCTGCATTGCCAAGATCGTATCTGCTAAGTGTTCACTAATCACTTCGTCACTTGCTTGCAGAGTTTCCTTTTGGTTTATCTTTGAAAAAAATAAGCCAGTTTTATGGCAACATTTTATGGCAAAATAAACTCACTGAGATGGGAACATAAAGTAGGACAAGCACCTGCACTAATTAAACAAGATCTGAACTACATGCAGGACAGTCCTATGATAGATCACTGGCAGAAGAAAGTATACCATTCAACCAAAGTAGATATAATTGTTTTTTCAAGAATTACTCTTCATCAGCCTGTTTGGAACTAATTACGTCTCTGAAGTCCAGCAATCAGGTCCCCGAATTCCAGGCCAAATTTCCAGCCTGAAAATATCCTGTGTGACTTTAGGTGCTGGCCATGAGCAGGAAACAGGTGCAATGCAGAAAATGCAGTTACGACAAAGGGATAGTGCTTAATTTCTTTTATTGGTACTCCAGCTTTAAGTACTTCGAACGAGTTGACAGGAACAGAAGCCAACTACGAGTCCCTGACGAACTGCCCCGCTGCGAGGGACATAGCCGACAAGTGCCTCGCTCTACGCCGCGCCGACGAGGGGCCCCTTGCTTTGCCACCCGGCAGCAGAGCCCTCGCTGCCGCCCGGCCGCAGGGGGATGGATGAGCGGCGGCTGCTGCTGCGGGGACAGGCAGCACCTCCTTCCCGCGGGGGCCCGGCCGGCAGGGCGCAGGCAGCGCGGTCCCCGGCCCGGGCCGCCGCCGGTGCTGCCGAGCGGTGCGGAAGGGCTGCGGCCGGCGCCCGGCTACTCACCATCTCCTGCCTCAGGAGCTGAAGTTTCGTCTCCAGACGGGCCAGGGCGGCAGCGCGGCGGCGGCGGGGCCCGGGGGCCGCGGCGGCGGGGCGGGCCGGGAGCTCCTCCCCGCGCAGGGGCCGCGCCAGGCTCTCGGGCACTTTGCGCCCCAGCTTCTGCTCGACGTCGCGGAGGTCAGGCGGGGCGCCGGTCTCCATGGCTCGCCCTGCAGGGGCCCGAGGCGGCAGCGGCGGCACTACCCGCGCCCGCCCGGCCGCTGCCGGGACGCGGAGGCGCGGAGAACCGCGGCAGCGCCGGGGACGGCGAATGCGCCGCGCGGGGGACCCGCGGCGGGCATGGGCATCTCCCGGGCGCACCGGCCCTTCCCGCCCGCTCCCCGGCCGCCGGGGAAAGGCAACAGCGGCCGGGCGCGGGCGATGGAGAAAAACGGCCCCGCTTCGTGTACGAGACCGCGACGCGCCCCAGTAGCTGCGGCCGGCACAGCGCGACCCGAGTCATCCCGCGTCCCGCCCGGCTGCAACTTTAAAGCCACGGGCAGGTGGAAGAGGCGCGGCGCGGCCCTCCCACCGCGGTGCCCGTGCGCTGAGGCCCGGCACGTCCGCCCGCGGCCCCGGGGCGCCCCCGCACGGCGGGGACCGCCCAGTCCGGCCCGGCCTGCCAGGGCCGCGGGAACACCGAGTCCCTCGGGACAGCCCGGGCACGGAGAGGGGGACGGAGAGCAGAGGCAGAAGGAAAGGGAGCAAGGGAAAAAATAAAAAAGAGAAGAAAACGACAAAAAAAAAGTGAGAAAACTAGAAGGAAAGGGAGAGAGGGAAGGGTGGAAGGAAGTGGCGGAAGGAAGTGGCGGAAGGAAGGAAGTGTCGGAAGGAAGTGTCGGAAGGAAGGAAGGAAGTGTCGGAAGGAAGTGTCGGAAGGAAGTGTCGGAAGGAAGGAAGGAAGTGTCGGAAGGAAGTGTCGGAAGGAAGTGTCGGAAGGAAGTGTCGGAAGGAAGTGTCGGAAGGAAGTGTCGGAAGGAAGTGTCGGAAGGAAGGAAGGAAGGAAGGAAGGAAGGAAGGAAGGAAGGAAGGAAGGAAGGAAGGAAGGAAGGAAGGAAGGAAGGAAGGAAGGAAGGAAGGAAGGAAGTGTCGGAAGGAAGGAAGGAAGGAAGTGTCGGAAGGAAGGAAGGAAGTGTCGGAAGGAAGTGTCAGAAGGAAGTGTCGGAAGGAAGGAAGGAAGGAAGTGTCGGAAGGAAGGAAGGAAGGAAGGAAGGAAGGAAGGAAGGAAGGAAGTGTCGGAAGGAAGTGTCGGAAGGAAGTGTCGGAAGGAAGGAAGGAAGTGTCGGAAGGAAGGAAGGAAGGAAGGAAGGAAAGAAGGAAGGAAGGAAGGAAGGAAGGAAGGAAGGAAGGAAGGAAGGAAGGAAGGAAGGAAGGAGGAAGGAAGGAAGGAAGGAAGGAAGTGTCGGAAGGAAGTGTCGGAAGGAAGTGTCGGAAGGAAGTGTCGGAAGGAAGGAAGGAAGGAAGGAAGGAAGGAAGGAAGGAAGGAAGGAAGGAAGTGTCGGAAGGAAGGAAGGAAGGAAGGAAGGAAGGAAGGAAGGAAGGAAGGAAGGAAGGAAGGAAGGAAGGAAGTGTCGGAAGGAAGGAAGGAAGGAAGTGTCGGAAGGAAGGAAGGAAGGAAGGAAGGAAGGAAGGAAGGAAGGAAGGAAAGAAGGAAGGAAGGAAGGAAGGAAGGAAGGAAGGAAGGAAGTGTCGGAAGGAAGGAAGGAAGGAAGGAAGGAAGGAAGGAAGGAAGGAAGGAAGGAAGGAAGTGTCGGAAGGAAGGAAGGAAGGAAGGAAGGAAGGAAGGAAGGAAGGAAGGAAGGAAGTGTCGGAAGGAAGGAAGGAAGGAAGTGTCGGAAGGAAGGAAGGAAGGAAGGAAGGAAGGAAGGAAGGAAGGAAGGAAGGAAGGAAGTGTCGGAAGGAAGGAAGGAAGGAAGGAAGGAAGGAAGTGTCGGAAGGAAGGAAGGAAGGAAGAAAGTGTCGGAAGGAAGGAAGGAAGGAAGGAAGGAAGGAAGGAAGGAAGGAAGGAAGTGTCGGAAGGAAGTGTCGGAAGGAAGTGTCGGAAGGAAGTGTCGGAAGGAAGGAAGGAAGGAAGGAAGGAAGGAAGGAAGGAAGGAAGGAAGTGTCGGAAGGAAGGAAGGAAGGAAGGAAGGAAGGAAGGAAGGAAGGAAGGAAGGAAGGAAGGAAGTGTCGGAAGGAAGGAAGAAAGTGTCGGAAGGAAGTGTCGGAAGGAAGGAAGGAAGTGTCGGAAGGAAGGAAGGAAGGAAGGAAGTGTCGGAAGGAAGGAAGGAAGGAAGGAAGGAAGGAAGGAAGGAAGGAAGGAAGGAAGGAAGGAAGGAGTGTCGGAAGGAAGTGTCGGAAGTGTCAGAAGGAAGGAAGTGTCGGAAGGAAGGAAGGAAGTGTCGGAAGGAAGGAAGGAAGTGTCGGAAGGAAGTGTCGGAAGGAAGTGTCGGAAGGAAGTGTCGGAAGGAAGGAAGGAAGGAAGGAAGGAAGGAAGGAAGGAAGGAAGTGTCGGAAGGAAGTGTCGGAAGGAAGGAAGTGTCGGAAGGAAGTGTCGGAAGGAAGTGTCGGAAGGAAGTGTCGGAAGGAAGGAAGGAAGGAAGGAAGGAAGGAAGGAAGGAAGGAAGGAAGGAAGGAAGGAAGGAAAGAAGGAAGGAAGGAAGGAAGTGTCGGAAGGAAGGAAGGAAGGAAGGAAGGAAGGAAGGAAGGAAGGAAGGAAGGAAGGAAGGAAGGAAGGAAGGAAGTGTCAGAAGGAAGTGTCGGAAGGAAGGAAGGAAGGAAGGAAGGAAGGAAGGAAGGAAGGAAGGAAGGAAGGAAGTGTCGTAAGGAAGTGTCGGAAGGAAGTGTCGGAAGGAAGTGTCGGAAGGAAGTGTCGGAAGGAAGTGTCGGAAGGAAGTGTCGGAAGGAAGGAAGGAAGGAAGGAAGGAAGGAAGGAAGGAAGGAAGGAAGGAAGGAAGGAAGGAAGTGTCGGAAGGAAGGAAGGAAGGAAGTGTCGGAAGGAAGGAAGGAAGTGTCGGAAGGAAGGAAGTGTCGGAAGGAAGGAAGGAAGGAAGGAAGGAAGGAAAGAAGGAAGGAAGGAAGGAAGGAAGGAAGGAAGGAAGGAAGGAAGGAAGGAAGGAAGGAAGGAAGGAAGGAAGGAAGGAAGGAAGTGTCGGAAGGAAGGAAGGAAGGAAGGAAGGAAGGAAGGAAGGAAGGAAGGAAGGAAGGAAGGAAGGAAGGAAGGAAGGAAGGAAGGAAGGAAGGAAGGAAGGAAGGAAGGAAGGAAGGAAGGAAGGAAGTGTCGGAAGGAAGGAAGGAAGGAAGTGTCGGAAGGAAGGAAGGAAGGAAGTGTCGGAAGGAAGGAAGGAAGGAAGGAAGGAAGGAAGGAAGGAAGGAAGGAAGGAAGGAAGGAAGGAAGTGTCGGAAGGAAGGAAGGAAGGAAGGAAGTGTCGGAAGGAAGGAAGGAAGGAAGGAAGGAAGTGTCGGAAGGAAGGAAGGAAGTGTCGGAAGGAAGGAAGGAAGGAAGGAAGGAAGGAAGGAAGGAAGGAAGGAAGGAAGGAAGGAAGGAAGGAAGGAAGGAAGGAAGGAAGGAGAAAATGAATAGGAAAAAGGGAAAGAAAGTAAAAAAAGAAAGGAAAATGAGAGTCACCCCTTCTCACAAGGGACAGGAGCATAAGTGCAGTGTGAATGGTATTCCTACTTATCAAGCAGATTTTATTGCAGGCAAGTGCATTCTTCTTAATATTTCTCTTAATTTTTTGTCCCCCTCCTCTTTAAGAAGCAAAGCAAAGCTGAATCAGTTGCTCTAACTGATAGCAAGACACATGTTGGCTGTGCAGATGGCAGTGCAAATGTGTCCTGTTGCTTCTTGTCTCAGGATGCTCCTTGTCCCATGGCACTGAAAAAAATTTTAGGCACTAAAGTATGATAGCCACACCTGTGGAGCTACCAGTGACACATGTCAAGGGGGTTGAGAAAATGAGGCCAGCCACTCTAGGTGTCAGGTCCTTTATAGCAACTAGAATCACAAAGTGTGCTGTGCTGAACTTGAGGAAAAAAATGTTTTTACAGCAAACTGGATGCTTTTGGTGAAATAATTTAATCTATACTTTAAAATCTAAGATGTATTATCAGGGACCTTTGCAAGGGTTTAGTTCAGTCAACTAAAAAATCTGGAGATATATCTGATATCTTAAAAGTACATTGATTTTAGACCAGGACCCTTATTTTATCACTATAACTATCTGGAAATACTGTGTGAGACACATATGAACACGGGCTTGGAACACAAGCCATACGAAGAGCGACTGAGGGAGCTGGGGTTGTTCAGCCTGGAGAAAAGGAGACTCAGGGGCGACCTCATCGCTCTCTGCAACTTCCTGAAGGGTGGCTGTGGTGAGCTGGGGGTCGGCCTCTTTCTCCGGGCGATAACAGACAGAACAGGAGGACACAGTCTCAAGCTGCGTCAAGCGAGATGTAAGTTAGAATTAAGAAGCAAATATTTCACAGAAAGAGTGGTCAGATACTGGAATCATTTACCCAGTGAGGTGGTGGAGTCATCATCCCTTGAAGAATTCAAAAAAAGACTGGATGTGGCACTTGCTGCCATGATCTAGTTGAACAGTTATAACATCGACTGGACTTGATGATCTTATAGGTCTCTTCCAGTCTTGAACTTCTGTGAAAAGACATTTATTGCTCTCATGTTTGTCACATATGTTTAGTTCATATGACAAAACACCATTAATACTCTTCTCAGAAAAGAAAGCCAAAACCAGCTGCTTACAAATAACAATTTTCCTTCTTACTGCCTCCACCCCCAAATATTTCCTGAATTTCTATTTTCATGTAGTGATATTTACAGACTACTATATAGTCTCATGTTAATATTGATTTATGGCATTATGTAAGTTAGTAGAGATCACACTGAAATTCTTTCTCCCTGAGCTACGAACACCTTGTTAAGTAAAATTTTAAGATTTCATGACTGTTGTTACAACATTGAGCTGTAGAACTCCTTTGTTGTACAAGCAGTGTCCTATAAAAAAAAGGTCATGATTCAATTGTATTCAGACTTTCTGTTTGAAGAAACCTAAGAAAAATTCTGAAATATTAATTTTTCTTTAAATACTTCAGATAACCTGAATTATCAAGATTTTAAAAATAAAAATGGAAGAGAAAAATTACAAAGAATTTATGCTAGTTTGATAAAAGGTTTTTCAGTGATAAAAAATTTCTCCAAATCCTACTCTAAATAATCTAAAAGTTATGAAAATAAGTAGTTTCTAATAAGGACTTACAAACAACATTCAGAAAGTAAACTACATAATGCACTGTATGCATTCATTAATTTATGCTTTACTATCTGATGGCCTGATTCTTACCTCCCACTGGCCTTGCATTAGTATAGCAGTTAGCAAGTCACTGGGTATACTTTTGAATTACAGAGATTAAAAGATACATCTGTGTTGCAGTCACCTTGTTTAATCTTCAAGGTTACCAGTTTTGCTAAACTAATAAATGTTTTAAAGAAACAGGTTCCTCTTTAAGTAAACAAAACCAGTAAACATAATGTAAATTCCATTTTCATCTCGTGGGACAGATCCTCTGTCTTCATTTTAGAATAAAGTGTCCTACTTTATAAAAATCATCAAATCCAATGCCCTGCTCCTTGCAGAACTACCTAAACCTTAACCATATGCTTAAGAGCATCAGCCAGACACACCTTGGACTCTGACAGGCTTAGTGCTGTGACTAGTTCCCTGGGAAACCTTTTCCAGTGACCATCCACTCTCTTGGTAAAGAACACTTTCCTTATGTCCTGTATGAATTTCCCGTGATGAATCTTCATTCCATGACCAGCCCTGTTGCTGGTCACCAAAGTAACAGAGTAACCTCTTCCACTGCCCACTGTGAGGAAGCTGTATTCTCTGACAAGGACAACCCTCAACCTTCCCTTTTCCAAGGTGAACAAAGTGATCTCAGCTGCTCTTAAATGCCTTACCCTCGAGGTCTTTCAGCACCTTGGTCACCCTCCTCTAGACTCGCTCTAATAGTTTGATAACCTTGTACCCAGGCACGCACCCACAGCTGCACACAGGTCTTGAGATGGGCTGCGCCAGTGCCCTGTACAGCAGAACAATCGCCCTCCTTGACCGGCTGATGGTGCTGTGCTTGATGCACCACAGGACACATCTGTCTCTTTTGACTGCCAGGGCACATTATTGAGTCATATCCAACTTGCCATCTGCCTAAACTGTCAGATAGATGTCTTTCTTTTGTGTTTCTCTTCAGTCTCTCATCCACCAATTATATGTAAACCAGGGTTACTTTGCCCCAGGTTGAGAATCTGACACTTGTTAAATTTCATGCAGTTGGTGATTGCCATGTCTCTAATTTATCCACATCTTTCTGTAAATTCTCTCTACCCTTGAGGGAGCTAACAATTCCCCCTACTTTAGTATAACTGGCAAACTTCCGCAATATACACTTATTTCCCAAGGAGAACTGGCCTAAAATGGAGCCCTGGGGAACCCCACTGGTGGTTGGCTGCCAGCCTGATATGACCCCATGTACTGTAATTCTTTGAGTCAGACAATTGCTCACCCAGTGTATAATGAACTTGAGTAGCTGTGTGCTGGACATTTCATGCAGAAGGATGCCGTGAGAGACAGTATCAAAAGCTTTGTTAAAATCTAAGAACCCACATTACTGCCTTTCCTTGGACAACTGGATGGGTGACTTTGTCATAAAAGGAAATTAATTTAGTGAAGCAGGACTTTCCCCTCATGAACCAGTGCTGTTTATGACTAATGACTGTATTGGTCTCAGGTATTTTTCGCTAACTCTCAGAATAAATTTATTCATAATTTTGCCAGTCACTGAAGTGAGACTTATAAGCCTGTAATTACCAGAATCTTCCTTCCTATACTTCTTGAAAGTAGGAAGAACATCTGCTATGATTCCAGTTGACTGGGACCTCTCCAAACTCCAGCACTGTTAAAAAAATAATGGGGAGCATTTCTGCAATGACATTAGCCAGGTTTTTCGATATACTGGGGTAGGTCCCATTGGGCTGCATAAATTTATATGCATCCATTTGGAGCATTGAGTCTCAAGCTCAGAGTTAGCTGGAAGTTTATAATTTCCCTAATCACAGCCTTCCAAAAGAGAGTTTAGGACTCACTGTTAAAGACACAGGCAAAAAGGCAATAAACACCTCTGCATTGTCTGCAGCCTGGTTTTGAAGTGACTGACCTAACCAAGTAATGGACCAATATTATCTCTGGTTCTTCTTTCCAAGTTAACGTACTCTAAAAAGAAGGCCTTTTATTGTCCTTCAAAGTGCTGCTCAGTTTAGACTTTAGCTGAGCTTTGGTCACATGAATTTTGTTGAATAGTATCTCTGTAGTCGTCCTCCATTTCTCTGTATTCTTCAGCCCTGTGCTGGCCACTCTTTGGGTGAGATTTAGAGCTTTTTGAATATCTTACTCTGAATCTCTCAGTAAGATCATTTATATCAGTGTTTGCTAGCTTGTTTTTTTCTTTCTTTATTTCTTTTTGTTTTAAGTTCAGATAGAGATAGCCACTAATTTTAATGCCTTGTTAAATACTCTTATCAAAAATCCAATTTCTTCTGTAGCCAAAACTCTTGATATTTCAGTCCAACAAAATGTGAATGCTTGTATGCCTAAGAGACCATACTGTTCAGTCTCGTGATAGATAGGCTTTCTATTGTCACATGATATCATCTGCATCTCCCACAGGTTTTAAGACCAAAGGAATAAAAACTTCCTCATGTTACTCTACAGAGCACAGCCTTAGACTTGCCTTAGGTCAAACCATGATTTTACATATGAAATTGGAGAGTGGATGTTATATTAAAAATTTTGAAAGTAAGCTGGGGTTTTTTTTGAGACCGTGGGGGGTTGATACCTTGACATATGAGGTCTGGAACACAGTACTGTCTTTGTCCAGGAAAGTGAAAATAATGTTAAGAAACCCTATAGTGCCGTCATGCAACATATTTGCGTTTCCAAAGAGCACATTGTCAACTTGATTTTATGAGCTTCAGACATGTAGTCCAATCAGGCAACTATTTTCAAGCCTGTAAGGTGAGTGCTTTATTTTAATGGTAGATCTTCATAAGATTTATTTCTTTAATGATTGCTTAACCTAATCACATGGGAAATCAGAGGACAAAAGTCATGAAGTGGGACAACATTGGGCAGCCTGAGAAGGAAGGGGCTTAGAGACTTGTTTTCAGTTAATTCTTTTTTGTTGCTTTCCTTAAAAGATGATGCTTGTTGAAGAGTGCTCGAATTCAAAATGTATAAAAACCCAACAAAACAAATGAAAAATTATTTACAGTGATGTTACATTTTAGAAATGAGGCAGAGCAGCTCAAATTATTTATATCATTGATTTTAATAATAATGTATCTCTTTATAATACATTTTTTCCCATTTATATTGAATACAATCCTTAGGATGTTCTAAAGGATCAAAAGTGTTGTAATAGGATTCTGAAATTCTATAATTTTCCCAAATCCAGGTGCAAAGCTAGGCACTGATAGTCAGGCGCTCTCTCAGCTAAAATGCATCTAACATGAATTTGACTCAGTGATGTGGAAAATTCTAGCCCAGTCCAGAGACTACTCAAGTATTTCAGTTGACTGATTGGACAATCAGACAGATTTCAACTTTTGGCCAACATAAAATGCTCCACTGTACTGAGCTGAATGCTCAGATACTGTAATTTCTGGCTCTCCTTTATAAAAATAATGCTGGAAGAATATGTCCAAAGGCAGACAGCAGGTGCCTTAGGCCTATAGAAGTTTTCTATGTCCTTAATCTGTCAGATTCCAATAGTACAGCAAGAATTTGGCTGATATTTAACCTAGACATATGTTATATCACAGTGTGAATATTTAAGAATTTTAAAAGAAAATAATTTCCTGGAGTACAGCCAGTTTTGTGGGAGTGATTTCTCATACTGTACTAATGTACTTCTCATAATAACCTACCTGTGGAGTTTGGGCTACAGAAATGGAACCTTTGACTTGTCTTCAAAGGCTGCAGGAGCATTACGCGAGTTCCCAGTACATGACAACATTGGGTGTGGTAGACAGGAGTCCTGCCTTTCCTGCTTTCAGCCAGCCAGTTACCTCACAGTGCCAGTAGTCTTTGTCAGACGCTTCTGGGAAGCAATCATTTTTTGTTTATTCAAACCAACACCCAAAGGAGGGTGAGGTGTTTTGAGAGGGATGTTCATTGGTCATGCTTCAGTGTCACATTGCGTGACTCCTACCTGGGGAGAGTAAAGCTGAGCTTCCTAATTAGTTCCCTTAGGACAAATGAAGATACTCTAGAGCTAAATCAAGTGAGTATGCTCAGTAGGCCTAACAGGAGGTAATGATAATCATCATCAAGGTGACTATTCCTCAAATCCACTAACAAAATGAAGCCTGGTGCATGTTTACAGAATTGAAGAAGTTTGGGTCATAATAACCAAAGTCAGAACTTTCATGTAGGGCACTGTACACAGTGGGATTCACCCCAAAGCAGGTTTTCCCTAAATTTAAGACTGCATACAGCTGTAAGAAAAAAGAACTGTGAAAGTCTGAAAAAACTGTCAAAGGACCCTTGCACTGATAGACTGTTACCACCCCAGCAGCCTCAGGAGGAATACCACTGCCATGCGTTGTCCTGTGTCCAAGATCGGACAGTGTACAGTGGAACATGAATATGGTGGTGAGAAGTAGCAGGGCATTTTACTTGTCAGTTTTGGCACACTCTCTCAGTGACATCTAAAAGCTATTAAAGCCATTCTGGAATTCCTTGCATGATGTGGGAGATGAGAGCAGAAAAAAGGAATGCAGGAAAAATATTCAGAAACACTGATTGTTATTTTCTTGGTTTTGTTAAAGGGAGGAGATGGGACTGCTGCATTTGCTGTTTCACAGGCTTGTACAACAACCCAGATTAATCAGAACCAAGGACATGTTCAATTTTTCAATGTGTTCAGAGCAACTGCTTATGCACTGACTCCAGAGGCATTAATCATTGCATACAGAGAACACAGAAGTGTATCTAAAGCATTATTATTCTTTTTCTGTTGCTTTACCTGCGTACATACATGATTTCCTTAGCCATTACTGCTCCTGGGAAGAGACTGTAGATACCACTTATACAATCCAGACTTTGCTTTAAAAATACATGAAACAATGTAGGTCAAGTTTAGTGCAAGGACCTTAAAGACTGTGGTACACATTCATCTCAGACTTACAGTGGTATTGATTTTTATAAGGCTGTAAGCAACACTGGAGACTGTGTAGAATTCTGTTCAACAGCCAAGGGCATACAGCCACCTCAACAACTTCTAAGTTCACTGGTTTAATATTTTTTCCCAATGGTGAAGTTCATAATATTTTCCTGATGAAAGATCCTTGCTGCACAATAGCTTGAAATCTACCAACAATAGTTTATACAGACCAGCTGGTAAAGGAAGCCTAAGAAACAAGCTAAGTATTTCAAGCCACTGACTGAAAAACTTCATTGAGCTATAATCCCAATGTACCAACAGAACAGAGTCCTTTAGCAGTTGTGAAATTAATAATGTCTGTCATTTTTTTAGATAAAGTGAACAAGAGAATGTTACTCAATGCAACAATCTAAAGTTAAAAGCTTTTCCTCTCGGGTCAAAAAGTTTTCAACCACCCAATGTTTTTGTGCCAAACCCTCCCAGCACACCCAAGCATTGGGCTTCATCACATTTGCATAAAAAAAAACTTCAAAGTCAACTTCTAGAATCAGTCAGATCTGACACATTAGGAAGGAGAAGAATAACAAACTACTGTGAATCATGCTCATCCTTTGCAGTTCTGATGCATTACAGGAAGAAATGTGAGAGTTGCCTAGTCATATTTATAAATCCTTTGACTGTCTGCCCTTCTGATATCACATATACATCATAACATAAAGCTTGAATATGAGGATAGGTTTTGCTATGAAATTCAATGTTATTTTATTGTGACATCCCTTCCAAATATCACCACTTTTCTGCAGCCATTTTCATGTTTACTGCTGACAGAATTGGACCTAAACACAAGCACTGGTTTTATTCTGTTAAAAGTCTCAGCCTGAATGAGAAAATAGCATCTATAGTGGAAAGATCAGGTGAAAGATATTTTACATATTAATTAGAGAAAGTTGGTGGAGATGATTTTTAGTCTGTTACATATTGATGTAGAAATGCTACATAGGGATAATTTCTCATCCTGAAGAGGGGAGGAAATCCTGGGGGAAAAAAGATGCATTTGCATAACACAGTCAATACTGAATAAGTGTTCAGAAGACTGTTGTTCTCTTTCCAGGTATTCTGAGGCTCTCAGAAAAAATCACTTCAAGCCTTTATGTATCATGTTCCTATCCATAGAATGAATTTAACTTGGTCTCTCAGTTAAAATCTTTCAAACCTTATTTTTCCTTATCTGGATGTAGAATTGTGTAGTATTTTGTTATAATCAGAAGTTCTCACTAGTTCAATTTCTGGTACTTTGCTTCCAAAATATAGTATGTTTACCTCTGTCCCCAGGGAAAGATTTTCTTTGTGATGGAAAGCACAACCATCTTTGTGACCCAAAATGCCAGGGTCCTTCCTCACAATGCTCATCTATCCTCATGAAAACATCAAAATTATGCCACCCAAGTACCAAAAATATTCTTCCGTGCAGCAACAGGTTTGTATTTAGTTTTTATGAGTACGACTTTTAGTCCTTTTAGCAAGATAAACTCAAATAGTAAAATATCTTGTTTCTCTAAAATTTCCTTAGCAACTTGTAAAGAAAAGGAGCAGTTGAATTGGCTAACGGTACAAGAGGGTGGTCTCAGAAACCACACACTGGATATCACTGTTGGAGGAAAGCATCTATTCTACAATATTTTATAATTTTAGTTGAAGAGATTACTTGCACCTAGCTCAATCATTGAGCATCTTTCTGTCTTTGCTGTGAATTGTTGGACTTGATGATAATGAAGGTCTTTTACAACCTTAAAAAATTCCATGATTCTACAATTTTATACTGTTGAAACCAGTTCCTTTGATTGAACTTTGCTTTTTAAATTACTAGGTATCTAAATTGTCATGGTTGTTAGTGCAACTTAATTTCTTCCTACTATGCATATAAGCGGTATTTCTCTGGAAAAAGACTTGGGAAGGTAAGTAATGGGATAAACATATTTTTGCAAATGAATCCTGCAATTTTTTCTTACCATTTCCAAGACTAACACACATGACAAAATGCTAAACCCTTATAACATCTGATGAAAACATTCTTAACCATGTGGTTTATAACACTGGTACTTGGTGGCTTTAAACCTTGGTACAAGTCTTTGGAGAAAATGTGTATTTTCTTCTATAACAACTGAAATTAAAGGACAGACACAAGGCAGCAGGAGTATTCAGTTAAGATTTAGGTCTGCTACCTCTTTCCTTGTTGTTGTTGGCAAAATTATCTTTTCCTGCAAACTGTATGCATCCATTCCAATAGTAGACTCAGAAATTAAGTACTCAGAAGTTTGGAAGTGTTGCAAGTAGAAGTTCAACTCTTTGAAGCACGGCTCAAACTGTGTTATTCTGTATTTTCAATGTTGCATTTAATTATGTGATCAAAGGCTTTAGTTTCAACCACATCTTACTTTTACACATTCAGTCACTTACTTTCTCACATTCAAGTACTTCCTGACTCAACATAATTTCTCTCACCCATGTCTTTCAGTTCCTCTTTTTTTTTAAGCTTTGTTGTTTCAGTCTTACTTTTCTTTCCCTGCTAGTCCTGAGCTTATGAATGACTGTCTAATTTCCATTCTGTCACTGAAGTGCCAGTTGAAGTTCAGTGATGTCAGACTCATAAAATGGTTTTGTTTGGAAAAGATCTTAAAGAATACCTACTTCAGTCCTCCTATCTGGGGGAGGGACACCTTCCACTGAACAAGTTCCACTAAATAGTTTGCCAAAAAATTTTAAAAAATAATTTCTTCTCTTTCATTTACAGTTCAGTCAGCTGTTAAATTCCCCGTTATAACTCCAAGCCATTAAGAACCATTATGTAGTACCAAGAAACCATTTCTTTTCCATCTCTCTCTGCTTGAACCTAGATCCTTTCTAGTTCACTCTCTACCTACTGAATTCTTCAGAATCTCCTTCACTTTTTATTGCATAACACCTTTTCCAGTCCTCCTCTGTCTGCCTGTTTCCCTTCCACTCTTTCTCTTCTAGTCTCTTCAATCTACACCTGAGTTCTAGGGTTTTGCTTTGTGTTTTATTTGATGTGGGTTTTTTGAGGGGAGGCAGGGATGACTGGAGGGGTACTCTCTTATTGTCTGTTGTTGTTTTGTTTTGGTTGGAGGGCTTAGTAAAAATAAACAAAAGAGTAGTTTTCTGCTTTGAGTTCTGGCATCTGATTACACAGTTGGACTTGTCAAAGGCAAACATCAGGCTCTGTTCTACCAGTTAGTGACAGAATAAATGGGTGCATCTGCCTTCTCGTTGCATTGGTTGTAAGGGGATACAGCAGAGACCCTCTGATCATTGAAGGAGCATGTTGCATGGGGGTATAGAAGTCATTGAGGGAGGGCTTTAGAAGGTTAGGGTGGAGAAAGATAACTGATCGTAAGTAAGGTAATATTTTCAACAACAGCTATAAGTTTTTGGGGTGTATTACACATATTTTACTTGGAAGTCCATGGGTTGCTAGAAGAGAAACTCTTTATAAGAATAATTATTGTATATATCCAAAAAAACCAAAAATGCAACTAACAAACTAATGGATAATTTGTTAGTTGCATTTTTAGCTATCATCTCCCTCATTTTCATCCCATGGTAAAAAAAGAGTGTTTCTCTGAATTTCTCCATTCCTTCTGCATCTCTGTTAAAACAAGAGAGAAAAAGCCCCAAATCCTTAAAACTTCCCTTTTTTAAGTAGCTGTCCTGAAAATCTACTCTTTTACTACATGTCAGGCTACATGCATTGCCCAAGGTTGCTGCAGGGAAACTGTGCTCAATAGGCCAAATGTCAGTGCCATGATTCATTCCCCTGTGCCACCTCAGATACCCCCTTGTATCAACCTTGCTCCTTGAGTGATGCCAATATTGTTCCAGGTTTCAGTCTTGCTAATGGAAATAGACAGACATCTGGTGCTCTCATTGTTTCACAGTTTAGAGTTTCTAATGTATTTATAGAAATAAAAAACATTTTATGGCTTCAGGATTTGTGATTTAACCCTGCAGAGAACTAAGATTAAATGGCTGAAATTATACCTCTGGGATAAAGTAGGTTGCTGAGAAGTTTAAACAACTAATTTTCATTAGAACTAGCCTTTTTTACCCTTGTAAGTTTGCATATTAATTTTCAGATATTTGTCCAGGATATACTGAGGTGAAGGGAAGGCTGTATTTTAAGAAATGTCTATCACTGCTGCTAGGCATAGAATTGTACTGCAGAAAATGTGACTCTATTCAGGGCTTGAAGAATTGCTGAAAGGAACTCTTATGCTCAGTAACTATTCCTGGGAACACAGCCATTCTGGAGGTGTGAGTAATGTCAAAATATCTATATAGCATTAGGCTCTAGCAGAGGCCAGTTAGGTCCAGTTTACTCAGTGAGCTGTCGATACCACACCCTGCTTTCCCCTTGAGCATTTACAATGGAAGCATCTTTTCATATTATATTGAAGTGAAATTAAGTCTGTTGGTTTGTAAAACAACATCAATTAAGTAAAATTAAATAATAGAAATTAAATGAGGAAAGCCTGTGAAGTGACAGCATTAATGTGAAGGAAAGCTACAGTAATAACGCATACAATTGTGCCAATATAGCCAATAAACAAAGAGTAGTGTAAGATTCTCTTTATTAGATTGATTCATAAGGAACACATGACTTACAAAGGTATTCAATTTTCTTTTCCTTCAGCCTGGATGGCCAGTTTAAGCTTTCTGCCTTTGTAAGACAGTTGTAATGCATTACTAATATCTGGAGTCATGAAGACGTTTCAGGATCCACTCAGGATCCTGAATTTTTTCTGTCTTATGAAACTGAGTGATGTGAAGGTGCCCATTTTCATTTTCAGCAAAATGTCAGGGAACAAACTGCTCATTGCTATTTTTGTTGCTCCAGCAGCACAGATGTAAGGTATTCTACACATCTATCATAAAAAGGCATGGAAGATAGGATTGTTGTTAATTATATATTTATCATCAGCATTCTGTATATTTCTAGACATCAATTTAAAAAAATAAATCAGGTTAGCTATATTCCTAACAGCAGAAGCTGGTAATACATTAGAGGCAGAAATAACTCAAAGAAAAAGAGTCACTCTCATAAAGGGCAAAACTATATCACCAGAACTCAACACAGTTTCAACAGGAGCTAAGGTGTATTATTCCCAGGATCCATTAACTCAGTCTCTAGAGAGGGTGCATTCCAGTTCTTTGTGTATGAATGAACTATTTAGGCCCACGCACTAAAACTGCTAGTGCAGTGAAGACACTGTGTAGCACAGACACCCATTAAGCCTGACTAAATTCTTTTATTGTTGCTTCCCATGACACAAAGTTCCATGTAAAAAATTGTGCACTCCATAAATTAGGCATTGTCCCCTTGCTTCTTGTCAGTTCTCCCCACAGTGCCAGGAAGCTGCTGATCATTTGCACACTACTGCCTTCTGCCGCTGAACCCTTCCTCCGGAGGCAGGCCTGTTTGAGGCCTGGCTTCCAGATAATAGCTAAAAACTTTGAGAGTGTGCTCTGTTTCATGTTTAACTTTACTAGGAAGAATTTCTATTTTCTTGAACTGCAGGAAGAAACAGATTCATAGGTTCAGTTTCCAACACAAAGATCCCTGTGTCCATCCACTGTGGGAGGGTTGAGGGATAGGTGGTGGAAGGATGGGTCAAAATCTTTTGACATCACCAGTCAATTTGTACAGTTTCTAAAGGTGTAATTACTGTCCAGTCTCAAAAAATTTTTCTGAATGTAAGTTGTTTTTAATTCAAGTATAATGGACCTTAATTTTTATGTTAAAATTGTGAGTGAAGCTGTTTAATTTTTGAGACAAGATACTGTATTCTTTTATTTGTTAATTCCTCTGAATTTTAATCTTTTATAAATTCACTTTTTGAATTCATAGACTCCTAGAATGGTTAGGATTGAAAGTGACCTGGACGAACCAGTAGTTCCAATCGCCCTGCCACAGGCAGGGACAATTTCCTCTAGAACTGGTTGCTCAATGCCCCATCCAATCTGGCCTTGAAGTAGATTTCTTTCAGTATGTAAGCAAAAGAATTGCTTGGATTTACAGATTTCATAGTGTGTATTAAGTGCTATTAATGGCTTGCTGCTTAGGCAAACCTTATTTGGCTTGCTGATAAGGCAAATCTTATTTCTTCTAGACAATAGCAGAAGGGTTCTGTCTTCTTACGAGCAGTCCTTTTGTTTGTAGCTTATTAATAGCTCTTCAGCCAGTTATGAGTTTTGCAAGTAGTGTTTCCAAGGGAAATGACAGTAACTCAGACCCAGATCTGACATGAATCTTCTGGGCTCTCCTAGAAAGATACCACACTCATTATTCAAAGCACAGAGCTTCTCATTGTACCCAGGCAGACAGTGGAAAAGCTTGGGAGGTCAGGAAGTGCATGCAAAGCAGGTCATGATTGCTGTGCTACTTTTTATCTTGCTGTTAAAAGATTCACTTTTGACCTCTTAAAGGCGTTTCTCATGCAACCTCTCCCCTCTTTTTCGTTTGCACACCACTTGATGTCAGCTAGTCTTTGCTTTTTAGGTAAAGGGGGCAGATATTTATTCACTACAATAGCAGCTGTACAGTCAGGCTCAGGACCTGTCACAAACACAGTAAGGTCTGTGTTTGGCCTTGCACTGATTAAAAAACCTGTAGTGTCACAAGATAAATGTCAATGAAAGTGGCACTGAAGGCTGTTGTTATTTATTATGGGAAGTGAACAGTGTTTTCAAAGCTGTCGGCTTTAGAAGAGTTATTTATTACAGACAACCTTGATATCGTTGAAAGGAATATTATGAAGAGAACACAGTAAATTATTGCCAGGAATGACTCTTCACCCTCCCCAAGACAATTATTTTAAGTGATGTAAGGAGAGGAAATAGCTCATTATTTTAAGTGTCTTGAATTGCTTTCCATCCCTCCCAGTTCTACCAGGAAAATATTTAATATGGAACAGCAACATTAATTTTCTCTCTATTGTGAGCTTCTAATAATAACTTCACTAACACTTATGGATAGGTAGCAAGAGGTAAAAAACCCTAAAATTCCTAGGCTGATTTATTTCCTGCCTAGATTGGTAAAACACACCAGAACTAGCCTATTCCCAACTTGGTTACATACAATTTTCATCTGAATACTCTCAGTTTTCCCTTATTAAGTAGAAACAAACTAATGACCAATTGACCACTGTCGATTAAGGTGAAGCCAAAATCATTCTCTGTCAGTGGTGCTCTTTGGTTTTGCAGGAAGTAGGGATTTATTCCAAATATAAGTAAGTGTGCAGCACACCTCCAACCTCATCAGCTCCATCCCTCCCAGTGGCTCTGCTCCATCCAGCCAGCAAGTTCAAGCAGGATAGTCTGTGGATCTGTTCCTGTAACCCCCAGTAACTTCCAGTGACCAGTTTTGCAAGGTTCATCTGAAACTTGATCCTTGACTGATCCCTAGTCCCAATGGTCAGCCCTAACCACTCTAAGCCATTCTATCTGCCATTTAGTATAGGGGTCTAGCAGTGTTATTTGCTCTGAAGCCAAAGAAACAAAATGTAAATTTAGCATGTGGGAGGTTTTCAGCTGGTAAACCTGATTCTGACTGCCAAAACAGCAGATCAAGTCTTGATGGTTTGAAACCTAATCTCATAGTAAACCATGCCATTACTTTAGCCATAGGCTTTTATAATTTGATTCATTTCTTTTCATATCAATTTGATTTAATATTTTCTCTTTGGACAGTCAATCCATATTAGCAAATCAGTTGTATTCTATACCGTAGCACATACCTCTCTACAAAGCACATATCTAGTCTTGAAAACTTTTCTCTTCAGAAAACTAATTCTTGCTGCGTGTCCTCCCTACTGAAACAAGTGTTAATCCAAATGCTATCACTAAATTAACCCATTGATTTTCTATAAAATGAGGTAAAACATGGATGAAGTCTTCCAAACCAGTTATAATACTGTGCACAACTACTGAAGTCTGCACTAAGTCTCCAGTACAGCTCAAGCCCGTAACCCTCATTTCCTGGAGTCCCCTACCACTGTCCACCCCCACACCTCTGAGCAGATACAGCTAGTTTAAAATCCAGCTAGATTTAGACCGTCAGCAGTAATCTGCAATTACATGCACAGGCACTGTGATATCATCTGCTTTGCCTTAGCTGATGGCCTAGACCTAAAATTATGTCATTAACAAAAGGCACTGTGAGCATTAAATCCCAGGGCAGCCCCTACAAAGCCCAACTTTCAAACTCCAGTTGACACCCTTCTACTGAATAGAAATGGTTTATCCATAGCTTGCTTTAGTTAAATTAAGAGCCTCTGATGACAGCATAGACTGTAGCCTGAATCACCTTACCTGATATTTTCTGATCCTAACTAAACTTTACCTGCCTCAGGAGAAGGTGGCAAATTGCAGTTTTAGGAGGTGACTAAGCCTAAAAATCAGGTTTGAGTTCAGGCTCAGGATAATTGCAGCCAGATGATGCCATAACAGATTGCAACAGATGATTCAAAATTTTCCAGGTGGCTAAGGATCTTAAATAAAGTGAGATATTTTAACCCTACTTTTGTTGTATTTGAGAAAGCCCTAAATGCAGTTATTGAAGGATCTCCTGACAGCAGTCTTTCAGATATATCTGATCTAGATCAGATATAGCTGTTCTTCTCCTTTGTTTGTCTTACGTTTGTTTCTCTGATAACCTGTATCTAGGAAGGTGGTGTCTGAGAGCACTGATTTTAGATGGAAGGACACCATGATTAGCCATAGGTGAAGAATGTGTCAGCCCAAATTCTACTTAGGAATTTAAATAATTTTTCTCCTTGGTATGGAAGTTGCCCTCTGCACTTCCTGAAAAGAGGTGCAGGCACATGGTTGATGCCAATAAATGGCCTGGGGCAGAGAAATGTGAAGGTTATACAGGCTGGCTTTATGTATTGTTTGTTTAGACATGTGGTAAGTCTTTTTTCTTAGACATTATTATACAATGAAAAAACAATTTAAAAAACCAAAATCTTTAGGGAAGTATCTATTCACTGAATGCTTGTTGATGTCAGGCAGACAGTCAAGAAAGCATTTGCCTTTTGAGGCTCCAATGTGTTACTCTGAAGTTCTGTTTTATTTTTAAAATACAGTCTTTCATCTATAGACAAATCCAGAATTTGCACTAAATTCAGTGGTACCTCATTCTGGTACCTCATTGACTAGTTTTATGGTGTCATAGATGCCTTACCAGAGCCTGGTTCCTATGAAGGAAGCTGAGCTGCAGTCATGATCTCACAGCAGTGTCTTGGCCTCACTCCCCCAGATGGTGGATGAGCCATGTGTACACACACTGTCTATCACATGCTCATCTCTCAGGGACTATCACTAGTGCATCCCACAGGTGCCTACATTGGAAATGAACTTCCAATGTCACCAGCATCTGGTTGTAGATAATAAAAATTTCCCTCTTCTCTTCAGACTCTGCATACCTGAAACATCAACACAATGTTATTTTAGAATTACTGGGCTCCATTTTCTTTGTCATCTGGAAAAGCAACATATGTTGATTGAGGAACCAGAAACTGTGCCCAGAAGTGCCTGAGCACAGGGGTTGAAGGTGATCTGCCTCTTAATGGCTGTACAAAAGGATTCAGAGGGCCTGGAGTGTGCCAGGCTGTGTCCCTGAAAACAGCCTTGGACAAAACAGCTGCACAGGCTGCTACACGCAGCTCTTGGGGAGGACCCCTGGACATCCAGTGCTGTGCTGCCTCTCTGCCTTCTCCTGGGGTTGTAGGAGAGGTTACTGCCTGCAAAAAGGGGGGAGAAGAAGAGGCTGGTTTTCAGTTTGGATTTGTATCTTTTGAGAAATTCAATGGAAGGCAAAGCACATTATTTTTTGCATAAAACACATGGATATGAAACACTAAACAGGTTTATTTGCTATCTTGAAAAGAAGACTGTGCTAGAATGGTATTGCAAGAGCTACTTCAACAGAAAGGTACATGTAAGAGGGAAAAAACCCCATAGCTGTTTAAATACAGGCAAATATTTCCTCAACAGAGTACTCATTCATCCTTTTTTAAACATAATCCAAAAACTTGATTAAAACAAACAATGCTCATTTAGGTTTTCTCATTTCTCTTTGTGGCTTCCCATTCCTCAAGCTAAGCTTTTGTAATAGTATTTTTTTTCCTTTTTTTTCTTTTTTATTATTTTTGGGGTTTTTGGGATTTGTTTTTTTTCCCCCCATTTTTTCATTGGTTGGCAAAACATTTAGTGTTGTGCTTCGGATGGAAATTTTCAAGTCAAAACCTTGGAAGAAAATGTTTTTTTCAGAAGACAAAGTTTCCTCCCAAATAGGTGAAGTTCATCCACATTCAGAGGGCCTGCTTTCAGTAAGGCAGGGTGCCATCTATCCCAAGTCCTTTGAAGATACAGATTGTGAACAGACATCATGCACAAAGATAAATTTCTGCCTGAAGGAAATTTCTCCCCAGAAGTAGTTACTGTCTTGCTCTCTCCCTTGTTTAGGGAGTTCTCCTTACCTGTCCATCTCTCCATTATTCTCATGACCAGTAACTTTGTGCAGATTTCCGATGTGCAGGCTGGGGACAGGTCTGAAAAGCAAACCCTTGCTGTTCCTGTTGCCTGACCCATTAGCTTCAGTGCTGCTGAGCTGCCCCTGGATAAAGGCTGAGAGATGAGGCAAAACAAAAGGGATCTTTTCAGTAAAAGCAGTAAAGCTTTAAAATAAAAAAAATAAAAAAAAACAGTAAAAGCAGGTGAACCACTGGTCACAAAACAGTCAGGCCTAGGAAGCCCCTGCAGCCTTACATGGCTCAAGCAAATGTCAAAGCTAAGACTCCTTTTCTATGGGATGTAAAATTATAGAATCATAGAAAATACAACCCCTGAGGATAATACGGGACACGACCCTGAGATGTTAAGATTTACAGAATTCTTTACAGATATCCACTATTGGTTGATTACGAAGAATAGTGTTTGCACTCTGCTTTCCATGTCATTATCCTTCGTTGTCTGTCATTTTGCCTTATGTTATCTTCCATAGCCAGAAAAATAGTTTTATTTTTCCTGTCACTTCACTAACACTTGAAGGATAAGAGCCACAATTAACATTTATGACTATTGTCCTCTGAGTCAGAAATAATTTTGGGATAGTTTTGAACAGAATACACATTTTCTGTGTGTGGGAAGCTGAAGTATGAAGTACTCTTTTCTCTGACCCCAAATCTCCACTACTAGAAAAGGGAAGTAAAATTCACCTTATTTTATACAACGCATATGCTTTGTGGACATATTAAATGCAGTTTCTTAGTAAATGTTAGCAAGGGTGATGTTTTCCCCCATTTAAATTAAAAAATACTTTTGATTATAGACATAATTGTTCAATCAGCCAATGCTATTTTGTTTTACTTCATTATTTGTATTTACTATGCTGCTCATACTGAGAAGTAGTCCTGTATGTTTATTTGTATAAGGTGTTACAATAACATAAAATTCCACTTGGAGGCCTTGGATGCCACGCTATGGTTTGAAGGGTTTTCTGGTTTAGAGTTTTTGGGGGTTTTTTTTTGTAGTATATTATCTGTTCTAGAGAGAAATATTGTCTTCCTGCAAACTACAGGCTTAATGCCCTGAGTCCATTTCAGCTACAAGATAACTTTCAGTTTCGATACAAACACTTTATCAATCTTCTCTCCTCTCCCTCAAGGTTTTTTTATTTGGAGAAATTCTCTTCAACATAAGGTCTTTTATCTATATCAGTAGTTTTCTCTGAAACTTTCTGAACTGAAGCAAAATAAAACTTAACATCAGTGGTAAACAGGTTGAATGGTCAACTTAAAAATTCTCTTAGGCAGTCATCCTATCCCCAGGTCAGCCTCAAATTAAGGTAGGTAGATTCTACAGCATTGCTTATGTCTTCCTTTGCCGATTTTTTAGCTTCAAGCAAGAACCATGGGTCCCTCTTGTACTGAACCAGGGGCATGGATTTAGCAAGATACCAGTCTTATTTCTCAAAGAGCTGTTATGAATTATAAAATCTGAATCCATTCTTGGCTGATGGCCAAAGGTCTTGGAGTCATTTTCTATGTGCATGAAAATTTAGCATACTGTAAAATTACTGTTCAGATCCTGTCCTTTGCCCCCAGCAGATGAGGGGTGGAGAGGGAACGGAGATGCACATAATTGTAATTGGAAATGCCTTACCTAAGCATACTCTGGGTATTAAGGGTGGGTTTGGGAGGATGACACAAAACAATGCAAATATGTTCTATGTTTAATAATCTACACAGAAATCAATTCAAGGTTTATTTTTGTTGAAATTGTGCTCATTTAATTCTCTCCAGTGAGCACCAAGAAGCAAATATTATGAAAGTGATTTCTCTTTCACTTTACCTGGACAAAGCATTTGCTAAGGCCAGCACTTTCATTCTGAACTGGAGGTTAAATGAGATATTGAGTTAAAATTTAGTTGCTATAGACGAGATCCATACATTTTGTTTTAAATTAACATTTTGAACGTAAACATCTCAGTTTTACTCAGGCTCCCTTGCCAGATTATTCTTTTGGTAGTCAAATATTTAGCTGGTAGACATGTTTTGAACACTAAAAATATTCAAGTGGCAATCAGAATAAACTTTGGCAATAAATCTGGTTTTGGGGTTCACTCTAATTATCTGTAAATAAAGCTATTATTAGTAAGGGTTGCTTAAGCCTCCCACACATAGATGAGGTGAGAGTTCTGGAAATGTTTCTCTAAGTTAAAAAAGTAGTTCAGCTTTGTGCCCAAAGCAAGTTTTTACAAGTTATTATTTTACTACCCACCATTAAGAGGATGTTAACTGGACAGCCTAATCACCTAGCAACTTCCACTAAATTCTTTAATCTGCCTTTGAAAGTCTTTTCTTTCATGTAGAAATACCAATGTATAAGGAAATTTTTTGCCCCAGATGTTGCCTTTATTGGGGGAAGCTCACAGAATCTTTTAAACTTTCAGGATATACAGTGCATTTATTGAATGAACAATGCTCTATCTTAGGGCCAACTCCCTTTGCTGTTTTCTCTCAAGTATCACTTTGGTGGCATTGAGTTTGCTGTTGCAAGCTTGTTTGCAATACTTGCATTCCTTCCTGGAAAAGTTTGGACGTGGAATAGAAATTCTTCTTACTGGAATCTAGGGAAAGAGAGGAGATATCATTGCTGTGCTGTTTTGCTCCCTCTCATCTTTCTTCAAATTTAAAGTTCACAAAGTATTTTGCAGGTTATCATTGTGCCTCTGTATGTTCTCTTCCAGTACTGTCCTAAAGCGGATGACCATCCATGTAGTGCATTTTTGTGCACTACAAGATTTCTCTTGAAAGACCCAAATGAGGCTGATTCAATCTTCATAATTCTGCTACAGGAACTAGCCCTTTAGCCCTGGTACATCTTTCAGTAATACATCACTACCTCTCCACTCACTAATTCTCTTCCCAGTCCATACACTTCCTCTTTCAATTCCTAATTTTTCAGGCTTTAGCACATGGCATTTTATGAAGCTCTCAAAGTCAATATAATTCCTAAATAACATCTTTGGTTTATTTTACCTCAGAAAGGTGTTAAGCTGGCTAGTATTGTCTAACTTTGATAAATCTGTCATGTTAGATCCAAATTGTATTTCCATCATTTGTTTTAAAGGCTGTCTGCTGTTGAGTTTAATTTAATAAATTTGTAATTTCACAGAACATTTTTACTTTGCATCCCTCACAATATACTTCTACTGCCAATTGCACACTATGCCAGGTGACCTGATAAAATTATTCGGACACCTTACAGATGAACTTACAATTTCGTAAATTAGTTTTGGGCTCTTGGATGAATATTATCTTCTGTCTTGATGCAGATGTATCGTTTAGTTCCTGTCTTGTTAAGCAGTTTCTATCTGTCATTCCATTAGCTTTTAACTCTTTATGTTCAAGAAGCATGGTTCATCTTACAAAAACCAGAGAACGCGAATTACTATTTCACTATTTGAATTCATTACTAATCTACTAATTTGTTTTTCTGTAAGAGAAATAAATTTTGAAAACCAAACTTAGGAGCTAAGAAGGGAAAATTAATGCAAATTTCATTAATATCCCCATTGTAGGGAATGTCTAAGAGGTCTAAATTGTTTGCGTGTTTGACTGCTTTTTGTGCTTTTGTTTTTTTGATACAGTCACTGCAATATAAGTAAAAATAATATTAATATGGTATATAATATAAGACATATAATTTTTTCTGGAAAGAGGATCTATCAGCAATTACGTCTCTGGGTTTTTTTCCCTTTAGTGTCATTATCAGTTCTTATTCAGTAATCTCATGTGTTTCATAATTGCTGCACCTAGGACTTCTCAGTTATTTTTTCCCCACATTTTCCATTCCTCCCTTCTTCTGACCTTTCCTACTTGTTTTGTCCTCATATGAAAAGCTAAAGTCTGCAATTATGACGCAATCTATTTTCTGGTTTTTATGGGGTTTTTTCTTAATTTTTTCGTATGCTAGCCATCTCAGATTTCAAATCCAAGCTATTTTTTCCCCATCATATTTGTTCAGGAACAAAAACCGGGCAGCTTCAATGAATGGCAGGAACTTCTCCACACCCAGACATAGTTCAAGTTACTGCAAATAGTGACCAAAGGAAGAACTTATGAGGCTATTAGCAAGGATGGGTAAAGCACACAGTTCTCCCCTTTTCTTCCTTCTCTAATTCCTGGGCGTACTGTCCCTTTTGTTTTATCTTGGCCTTGAAAGTTGACTGTGCTTCTTTCATTTAGATGTGTCAGCTGTAACTAGCAGGCAGTTGTCTTAATCTCTGACCCTCAAGACTTGTGCCCTCCTCAAAGCATGAGTGTTTGCTTTTACTTTAAGGACTGAACAGCTTTAATGGCTAACATCCTCTTCTCAAAATCTGATTTTGCCTTGACATTTTCCTTCTCCTGTCAAGCTTCTGTATGGCTTTTTTACTCATTGAAGTACAAGCGCTTCAGAAAGGAAACTCTATTTTTTCTCAGAATATAAATTAGTCAAATGAGTCACAGAGGTAAAAATGTGCAAGCTAAGAACATTCATCAGGTCAGTAACATCTAAGAATAAAAACCAGGTCTCTTGACCCGAATCCAAACTATGTTGCATCACCCTACTTTAATCCACTGAAATCAGTAAAGTAGATGACTTTTCAAGTTGCTAGTCAGTACAAGAAAGAATGGCAGGAAAAGGTATTTATGTTGGAACATAAGCTGTTGCTTGCATATGTGAAATACTTAGTGGCTAGACTGTAAGTTAGAGCACAAGAGTACAACAAAAATTTCCTGTTTCTAATTAACTGTGCCATAGTTACTAGAGGTGGATTTTTTCTTTCTCATTATCAGTTATATGTGTAAATTTTTATTGCTCTCCACAAGTCATGCTTGGTAAAGTGGGTTGAGTTGATAACCCATCTTCTACTTGCCTAGCCAAGAGTACTTGTCTTCTTGTTTGCATAACCCCCGAGGTCAGCATGGCGTGTGACTCCTACTTCTACCTAGTAACTTATGTCCAGAAGGGCTGCCTCAGACTGAAGGAGCTCAGTCCGAGTCACTTGCCATTTCTGTGAAGCTGGGCTTAGACAGAAGAGAGACAAAGGACATCTTGATGTAACATTCAGTTAAAGCTGAGTGCATTCAATAGCCTGAAACCAGGAACATCCCTGTTGTCAGTTAGCGACTCCTAAATTAGATTCAATAACACATCACAGGAAGACAATCTGATGATTTATTGGTATCTAGTTAGGATGAGAGAGAGGAGGTGAGGCTTGAAGCCAGATTCCTCAAGCCCAACCTCAGGCTGTAAAGGCAGGTGTCAGTTTGTTGCTCTCCTGTTGACTTGTGTTGAATTAATTCAACAACCACTGCTTAAGGCTATTTCCCAAGTCTCTTCTACAGTTTAATGCCTAGGGCTTTCTTTCAAAGTACAAGAGGGGGTTTAAATTCCAGCATGAGACAACTGAAGCAAGGTCTTTCATTGCTGGGGAGAATGCTCTGCAGTGGGGATAGTGGAAGAGAGGAAGGGAGCGAGTGTCAAGAAATAAAAATTAAGCTAAGGCTTTTGCCATCTGTCCTTTCAACTGGATGCTCTTGCAGGCAGCTGTGTTTGAACGCCTGTTTGAAGTTGCCAAATACTGGAGTGGCTTTGACGATGAATATCTTTTCACAGATCCACTTTAAAGCAGCTATTTGTTCATAACTATATGTTGTGAATAAAGTTATATTTCAAATATACCCTTGTCCTCAGATTTCCATTGTCACTTTCTGTCTGGCATGATGACTATTTTGAAACACATTCTACTCATCTAGCCAAGGTGCTTACTTGTATTTCATATTCTCCTTCTGTCATGTTCTAGACTTGACCTTTTCACAAAAGTACCTCATAAAAGAATTCTGGGTATAAAAGTTAGATGAAGTCGGATGACATTGGCTGTTGGCAAGTAAACTAATGCTTGGCAAATTTTACAGACATATGCATGGGAAAGGCTTGCAAGTGACCCTTGAAAGCTTCTATTATAATCAACATAGAATTAGCATTGCAAAGACATCTTATTGACACCTAGGTGTGATGAAAGTGGAAGTGAAACCTGAAGGAAACATACTTAGACAGCTGACAGTTTATGCTCTTTATTTTAAAGCAGGTGGATGACCACCATTTATGAAATAAAGCAAAAAGATCCCCAGTTTCAGTCAGATGCAAAAAAGTGCCATCTCTTCAAACAACAGACTGGCTTGGTGTTGGTATGCCATCATAATCATCTGAGTAGTGCTGATACTGGTCAGTCAGAAGAGGCTGATGCAAGTCATCTTTATTTTTCTTGACACGTACGATACATGCAGCAGCAGCAAAGATAATTGCAACAAGAACCAGTGCAGTCACTATTGCAATAGTTATCATCTCTGTGACACGGAGAGCCCGACCTAAAAGAGGGAAAACAAAAGGAAAAGATATAAAAGTCAAATAATATGGATGAATACCTGAAGTTCAGACTGGAACTCAGCATTTGTCATTATTCACTGAGTTGGGGAGTAGAAGTAATTAAAATTTTGGTTGATAATTCTTGTTCAAAAATATGAGAAGATTTAGTCTATCTTGCCTCAGTCTATAATCGGTTCTGGACCTTTCTTCTGCCACCTTGTTTGTGAGGATTTGCATTCTCTCCAGTGAGTTAATGAATCTATTTGACATAGGAATGAGGACATTCTGCAAGGTTAAGATCCAAATGAGGACTTCTCCTAAAATTAGGGTGGGTACTGGGAACTTCATGGTGGAACAGTCTCTGACCAGTAGTTATACCAAATCCTAAGCAAACATCTGGAAAGTAAGGTAGGAAAGGAGACAAAGGACTTTACAAAGACAGCAAATATTGTTGGTGAAATTTGAATAAATTTCAAGAGACAAAGATATGAAGGAAAAAAAGGAGAGGAAGTATCTAGGCTGCACAATTTACCTGGCCACTCGACTTCATAGCTGTATCCCAGGTTTTCTGGTGCAGTAACAAACATTTCATTATTGGTTACTGGAGGCCAGAATGGCACCATGTTGTACTGGCGATTATGTCCAATAGGGGCATTCTCCAGTGGGTATGTTGAGATATCTATATTTGAAAGTCAAATCACACTTCTGTAAATAAATTCAAAATAAATTGCACTACTTCATTTTTTTTCCAACTCAAGGTTTTGAGTACCCTAGAATTCTTTTTCAGTTGTTCCAGAAGGATTTGTTTCCTGGTGTGGCAGATATAAAGTAAGAGTCTCTATGCTGTCCAAAACCAAGGCCACTAGTGTTATCTCTGGTTTTGAACAGAAATGGCCAGCAAATTTTTTAAAAATTTTGCCTGTGTTGGGCTTTTTGCTTCTTCTCACTTGGAAAAGGAGAAATATGTCAAAGACTTTTTTCTACATTCTTGCTTTGCCTGATTGTAGCAGTGATGAACAGGAGGACAGTTGATATAAATTCCAGTGGATTTTTTTTTTTTTGCAACATTATGCTAAATCAGAAGAAAGTCAGCTGAAATAAAAATCAAAACAAAACAGAAAATCCCCAAACCAAACCAAATCAAACCAGCAACAACAGCAACAACAAAACTTAAAACATAACAGAAAAAAAATACTTTGTGGTAAGATGATGCCAAATCTTGCGATAGATCATGTAAGAACCACAAGGGGATAAAATTGCTCTCTGAGAGCTGATGTGAGAAAATTCAATGATGCAGGTTGTGGAAGCTGCACAAAGAAGGCTCAGTTGTGCAGCAACAGCTGCCTTCTGTAGAAGAAGGAAGAGGAGTATAGATTATCCTAGGAGAATAAAAGTGCTGCATTGTGTGGAGGAATACAGTTGCTGCATGATGCATAGACATAAGGGTTAGATTGAGTTTTTCCCTAGCCCACTGATGTAAGTCTCCTTCCTTCTTTATTTTTTTTCTTTCATTCCTTTCAAATCCTTCCTTCTGTTGTTCCTTTCTCCCACTTTTTCATTTTCTCCTGTATTACCTTTTTCTGTTCTTTTTGGAATTAAAGAAGCAAGGGCAGAAATGGTAGCTATTTCCTTTATAAGTAATATGGTGATGGTTATTGAATGCTGGTAGTATATAACAAAGGTGGTGAAAATGAATGTGTATGGCACCTGTTCTTCCTTTGACAAGAAGAAAATAGTTATTTACTCCACACAACAGTGGAATATCATTCCGGAGTTACAATGTCCTTGCTCTATGGAGGCAGTGTATTGCCACATACTGTTTTCTTGAATTGTGGCTGCTGTGTCTGTCCAGGTCCCTTCACAGAGAGTGGTCTGCAATTGGATGTCAATGGGGTGAGGAGGAGAGCTTGCTTGTTACTACTTTGTCTTTGTTAACAATATTAACTCTTGAAATTCCAATCCTCTCTCCTAAATTTAGGGGCATCTTGCTGTCCCAAAAGAAGGAATTGAGTTTTTGTGGCTACAAAGACTGACAACCAGCCATCCTGCCTCTGTCCATGAGACCATCTTACCTGCAGAATGCCGTCTCAGCCACTCATCAAAAAGAGCATCTGTAAATGTGTGCAGGAGAACAAAAATGGGGTCATTTGGTGATAAATGAGTTTGCCCTCCTGTCCCATTCAAAAATAGATGAGCCAAGTTATGAAGACTTCGGACTGCTGGGTCATATTTTCCTGAAGGATCACTGTACCCTGAATATGCAAACAAAGAAGAAAACAAAAATTACAGTGAAGATTTTGTTTGGAAGCTGCAATCTCGGATTAACACTTTTTTGTTTTCTCTGAAATGCATTCATGTTGTTATGTTGCTTTGCTTGAAACAAATGGGTAGCTAATTCTCTACCTACTGACATTTGGGAAATGTGCCTGGAATGCATAATTTTCAGATTAAAATAGCCTTTATGAAAGAATGCTTGGAATGTGGACTGCAAAGCTGCTGGGTTCTACCACAAAAATGGCCAACATAGCATGAAAATAAAGGTGTATATTTAGGCCCTAAATATCTTTCACCATAGTTGCATGAGTTTTTTAACTGCTTACTAAAGCAGATGTATCTTGACATTTACTCTAATGAGCTAGCTGTTAGGTTTCCATACATCACTTCCATGCATACTGGGAGCACATACTGGAAATCTTCACAGGCTCTGATATTGTTTATTCTTTCAGTGAAGATGGAGTGTAGCTTTCCTTGTGCCCAAAACCTTGTAATCCTCAAGTCAAATGTTAGGATCTGAAGCATCATGAAAACTCGTCCTGTGTTCAAGCTTTGGACTATTGTTCCAGGGAGGGATACATACAGTTAATTTTTTAAAGCCATGTTTGGACACCTAGGTATTGATAGGCAGCAATTTGAACTGTCACTTTGTAATTTTTCCTGTTAAAAGCTCTGGATTAATAAGGTATAGAAGAAGTTGTTAGGATGCTGTCTGAACAGTATAAATCAAATGTTTAGGCTCTTTTTTCTGTTGGGAGTGTGTATGTGTGTGTATATGTGTCTTCTGGGGTTGGAGAGTTTAGTTTTAAATGTGCAGAGCTTATAGAAGAACAAGAGTTTTATGTTGCAGAGAGTAGGGCTAGCATGTCTAGCAGTAAATCCTGTACCCAGAGCTCAATTACTATTTCAATACTATTGCCCTAAGTACTACCACAGCTTTCAATTTATTTTCATTTCTTTTCTTTGTTTTAATTCTGATCCAAGAATAACTGCTAGAAGCCATTGTTTCCTTCATTTAGGGATGCAGCAGCATCAATCCAAAGGCAAGGACTGTGTTTTCAACAAAGGCAACTTACTAATTATGTGCCAAGGAACTGAAGTTAGTTTTTACTTAGTATACCAGCAGCAGACTCTTGAGACTTTTATGTATTTTAAGAGACATAAGCTATAGCTATAAAGTAATTTACATAGAGTTTATTTCTACTTAATAGTGAGCTAATACTTAAAGCTAAGAACAATGTGTTCTTCTTGTCCAACAGCCTGTCTCAAAACTCATACTTCCAACAGGAAAAAGTGGCAAGTCTGCTCCCTGACTTATTTGGAGTTGTTCCAGCTCTTTTTATTTGCCATGTTTACCTTCTACTGTGTTACGGAAACTGTCTGTTGAATTGGAATAAAAAGGAGGAGTGTCAAATACACCAACTTCCAAACACTGAGCAACATCCTCAGGCTCTGGGAGACGCTGCACCATAGGTCGTGCTACATTTCCAGCAGGATTCCTTCGGATGGGACCACCCTCAGTACCTGGAAATGGAAAGAAGAGAGAAAACAAGGTTGGTGGACCAGTAGGCCACAGAATGAATCGCTCTCATGACTAAATCATGGCAAAAAAAGTCCCTCAAAAATTATATTTTCACTGAATGAACTGGTCAGTTCCTTATGTTTTGCAAAGAATGCTCATGGGGCCCTGTGTTCTGGATTCTCTGTTCCAGGATTTAAAAAGTCATCTAGAAGCTTCTTACTGAAGTTTGTTGTTCTCTAAGTGATTTAGAAAAATTTTCTACAGACTTTCATGTGATTTCCTGGTGAAACCTAGGCCAACATTATTGAGGATGTCCTGATAGAGTAGCTGGGAAAAAAATTTTGTGAATTACTAACCCAATATTGGGGGATTCTTATTTTTGGCCCCATATTTCCATGATGAGGCTTATATGAAGGAACTTACTGGTATTTTAAAAATTATTTTAATTTGGGTAGGTATGTTAGAATGTGGTATTATTCACGTTCAAAACATGGTGCATGTAGTTATTATGGGGATTTGTTGGATGTTTCATTTTAGGAAGAGAACGGCATGAAGGTGATAAGTGGAGTAGTCAGAAGAAATGTTAAGCTTCAGTTAAGAAATAACACTGCAAGATGTAATTATTTATGGTGTAAGAGATGAATTGGTACTGCATAAGAAGGGAAGGCAAAGCATTTAATCATTCTTCTTCTACAAGCTTCTGATAGTATGTATTATCTCAACAGACTGATGAAACATGGATCAAGAATATTCAAAAACCACTTTAAGATCTTTTGGCTGGAAAAAGCAACTGCAATGTTAAGCATTATATTTATTTATTATTAAGAGAATTTTCTCTCAAGAGATCTTTCATCATTCATGCTTACTGTTACAGATGGTTCCCAAGGTTTCATAATCTTCCACATTTTCACATAGCACTCGCCACTGAGAGAAGATTGAATTCTGGCTTATAAGAGAGACATCAAAATTGCTTCTAGCTCCCATCAAGTCATCTGAGCAGATATCACATGTGTTTTGTCCTGTTGCAAAGTTCCAGTAGGGCAGTCCAAAAGTGGGGTCCTGTAGCATGTTCTAATCCATATAAATATGGTATTACTATGTGTTTGACACAGACAGCTATAATATTTACTGCTAGAAGAATGTTAAAATAACAGCTAAATACATCTTGGTAAAAAGTCAGAATCCTGCCTTATAGAAGAGAAGACCTCTATGTAAAATTCATGTAGAAGCTTTTGGTAGTTTTTCACATTGATACCTTTGTTCAGCAGAGCAGATAGCTGTACTACTGAACTGAATCATGGATCTCCCCCACTAATGAGACGGTACCTCTGCCACAAAACCATATTGTGAGCAGTGAGAAACATAAATTAATGCTGAAACCCCATTTTCCAAATATTTTTAATGGCCTGTCAGTGAAAACAGTGCTTGTAGTTCACATAATAAATAGGTGTGGAACTGAAGGAAATAGAAAGAATAGGGGCACCAGCTTTTCCAATTGGCATTGTTTGGCTCTAGTATGGGTTAGAGTTGGACAGTTCTGGAGTTAATGAGGCAAAATTACTTTGACTAATGATCAAGTCTACTGACATAAATAGGAATATATATTAAATCACAGAGAGATAGAACTTCTCAGGGCTTTCACTTAGAGAAATGCCACTGATGACAAATGTATGTCTTGGAAGGGAGTTTGTGCCTCAGCCTGATGTAAAGCAATTAAAGCTAGTGGAAGGACTGAAGTGATTTCAGACACTATTTAGTCCTGACCTTGAAAACTTAATTCTTGTTTTTTTAGGAAGGATGGTGGTTCATAAAATACTATACCCATTTTGTGAATAGGTCCACATAAGAGAAGGAAAAAAAAGAGAATCATTGATTTAGGGAATGGGGTATAACAAAACACTAATTTCTCTAACCAGTTACAGAAACTAAATGTGATTCTGAATCCCTAAGCCATCTCTGTTATCACTTTCTTCAGAATTTCTGCTGCTTTGGTTAATATTATTCAAGAATACTGGCCATGAGATTAAAAACACCACTGAAAATAACTTTGTTGGTCCAATAAAATGTCTTATATCTAGAATACATCTTTTTTTCCATGAGATTTTTATGGAAATTTTATGTTTTCTATTGCTGTGATTAAAATATTATATTTAAACATCTCAATAAAAGCAACAGACTGAAGCCTAAATGCAATCTATTAAATTTTGTATACCAAATCAGTTACTAAAATTGAAGCAGAATCACTTCAACATGTAGGGAAACCTGCTGTCATTTTTGCCTATTTTAATATGGAGTGAAGTTCTTTAACTGTACAGAACATAGCATGAAGACCAGTAAACATTTACAGGAACTTTACCTGCATGTCTCTTTCAAGCTGCAATAGATGGTACCTATGCCACGTGACAAAAGCTGGTCCCTCATGAGAGAAATCAACTCCTCCAAAACTCTGCTGCCCTGCACCAAGGAAAGTCTTCCTGACAGAATAATAATGCGACCACACAAAGTAGTTATAAATGGAGATATTCTCGAACTGAGGTGTGTTGCCATCTGGTCCAAATATTTCTTCACGTCTTCGTGTGGCAATAACGATGTCAGGATGGACTGTCATCTTGGCTTGGTGTAAGGCATTCACAAAGCGATTCCTTTCTTCTGCACTTAGATTCAAAAGATTCCTTCTGACTGTGATAATACAGAAGAAGCAAGTTACCAAAGTAATAGACACTGAAGCCTGATCTCAGAGAACTTGTTTATTGTGTTCCTAATAATTCTTGCTAAGCCCCTTTTTCTTCAAGTATTCACCCTTTTTTATTGGGGAAACTTACTGAGCATAAATAGATAATGTTACTTATTTTGAGAAAATCTGAAATAAATTAAAAGAGAGCTCCAATCGTTGCAATTTTAATACTTTTAAGAGTACTGTTACAGATTATCTTTCCATCTCACTAGACAAAAGACTAAGACTACTCTTTGTCATACAAACCTTTCAGAACTTCATCCGATATATTTAAGTTTCCTGTAAGTAAACTTAAATATATCGGATGGAAATAAAGACTATAAACAGGAAATAAAGATTATAAACTAATTTATAATAATCAGAAACCCTCTGTTTGGCAATTTAATGAAGAATTATTTTTTTATTCTTGAAGCTTTGTAGGAAAAATGGCAGATTCACCAGTGAATTATTCTGAATTTTACACAGTACAGTATTATTTAATCTGAGATTCTCTCTTATTTTATCTCTTTAACCTGACATTATTAACAATTGCCACATATTAGTCCTTTTTAGCAGTGCATCTCAAAATAATGAAAAAATGCCATTGTCCACACATAGAGAGTGAAACAAGGAGGATAACTGACTTGTTGAAATAGCAGTGTTTTAGCATGAAGAGCTGAGTTCAGATCACCTCAGTCCTTCTTTTACTTGGTCTGGGAAAATCTCTGACTAAGTTTAGACTAAGATAAAGATAGAAGTCCTCACAATTGTTTTTCAATATTTACTTATTGTCATTATAAAAAATACTGTAAAAATCCATAACTCATTGTCCAAATTAATGATCAATTATGTTGATACTGATCAATTATGTTGATACTGATCAATTATGTTGAAGAATCAACAGATCTTCAACATGAATCTATATGAAGAATAAAAGTGAATTATGTTTCTTTAAAAAAAATTATTCAGCGAGGGATGTTTTAGCTTCTTAGAAATTTAAATAAAGTCTTTCCTGAAACATGAATTTCATCCAAGGACAGTGTATCCTGAAACATATTTTTTTGTTTTGCAGAACTGAACTGACATGAACTGAACCTCACCACTGAAGTGATGGGTTTTTAGTTTTGTTGTTTTTTTGGTTGGTTAGTTGGTTGGTTGGTGGGTTGGTTGATTGATTTGTGGTGTTTTTGTAGTGTTTCAAGTGGAGAACTCTAGTTGTCCATCTAATTTTGATTTACATAGGCATCTTAACATTTTCATTCCTAAAGTATATGCTTGAACCACAACAAAAAATTGTGACTATTATTAGAGTTAGTCATGAACTGAGAAGATATGAAGACACCAAACTGCATTTTACAGCAATTTAGTATGGATGTACTGACAGTAATCCAGTACTTATTTCTAAAATCTGAGCAGATGGGCCAATGGATCTGTGAATGGGCAAAAGAGGTGACCTCAACGTGGAAACCTAGAGCATAAGAGGAAACTAAATTACACTTTTTAAACTCATGTTATCATGCATGACGTATCTGATTTATTTGGTGTTTTAATGCATTGTAAAGGATTTAATGTGAGAAAAGTAAAATGTGCTGTTGTATATTCTAGAAGATAACCTAAAACTGCTCTTTGCCTGTCTCTAGTTTTACATCAACTTTGTGTGTAACATTTATCCTTTGATTATTCTTCAGAGTTGTTATCATTGCAAAATAGAATAGGCGAGAATTTCAGAGAGTGCAATCTGGCTTAGCACGCCCAATTCACAAGTAATACTTTCTGCTTTCTAGCTTAGTTCTTGAAGCTCAAAGAATAGGAAAAAAAATTCAGAGATTTTTCCCATAGCCATCAATAAGTTATTATTAAGGAATTGTTTTTAAAATTTTGATTTGGTAAGTGGTCGTTTGTTAACCCTTTCTTGGACATGCTCTTACATCCATGGAATGTTCCCTTATCTGGTGAAAAAGTCGGTGTTGATTTCTGTTTTTGCAGAAATAAACACTACATGTTTGTGCAGTGTTTATTTCTGCAGAAATAGACTCTTTATTAGAGAGCTCTTGTTTAACATATCAACAGAACCTATTGCTCATTTGGGGGGAATTATGGATTTTACAGGATTTCAGTAACATCTTTGAAGTTAAAAGTGTATAAATTTAAAAATAAAGATTGAAATCTTGTCCATTTAGATGGTTTTCAGATGAGAACAAGGATCTGTCCCCAGGCCTGTTAGTCTTTTTAAATTTCGCTATAATTTTCAATATATTTCCAGACCTGCAAGGATTTCATAACAATTTTTTAAAAAAATTAAAGAACTGTTTAGTGATATGCTAGACTTAACTGAAACTGGAGAACTGAAGAAGGGCTTACCACACCCTGGACTGATTCATTTGAGCTGTCCACAGTCATGACTAATATTTTTAAAGATATTGACAGCAGCAGGACAGTAAAAATATACCAGACCAGGTATACAGTTTAGAATTGTATTAAGGGACTTTGAATGAAAAGAACAGCTAAAATAGTCACAAGGTATTAAACCTATTGAGGTACATATTATTCCCAAACACACTCACAAACACATGTGCGTGCCTATATACATTGTTTCACTCCCAAATCCAATTAGTAACTTTTTTTTCCAATATTGATGGCTCTATTCTTTAATGGTCTTTGATGCATTGACTGGAAGTTTCTTTTCTTCCTTTTAATGGATAGTAAGTGTAAGTAATTTATAGACATGCTGAACAGCTCCTCTAGCACCTGCCTTAACCACTTCAGCAACATACTAAAATGCTAAATAAATATAATGGACATTTTGTACCTTAAAGAGAACAAATCCACTAGGTCCATTTAGAAGGAAGCACTGACAAAGAGCAATTTCCATATCATGTTCCTGATGCTCTTACCTATGCTGATCTGTTGGCTGCAGGTGGGTCCGGTCCAGCCAGGCCGGCAGGACCCGCAGTTGTACCCGGAGAAGTTCCCGTTGCAGCGGCAGGTTTGGTTGAAGAAGCGGATGGGCCACTGCTCGCGGTCATCCCGCCCGTCGTGGATGTACTGCGGGCCGTGGGGCCGCGAGTCGACCGTCACCGGCACGCACCGGCCCCGGCCTGTGGACACGCCACACCGGTCAGTGCCGGGCCCGAACACAGGGAAGTAGTCTGGGCAGCACATGCCGCTCCTCAGGGACTCAACAGTTGCGCACTGCCGGGGGAACTGAGCTCCAGCTTGGCCCAACATGGTCAGAAGCAGTGGCAGGGAAAGGTGGAGCAGCGTGGGGATCCGCATGACAGCGGGTCAGGCAGAGCCGGCTTGCTCCCAGAGCTGGCTGTCCACACTGATTTCCCCCTCCTGTGATGGAACACCCAGTTCCCTTTACGGAGAGAGAGAGGAAGCGAGAGAGAAAGCAGAATAAAAACAAGTGATACAAATTTCTGGGCTACCTGTTTCATCCCAGAAAATTCCTTCTAACTCTACACTCTTATCTGAAAAGGCAAACAACTCTGACCACAGATACTAATGTTCTTTTCATTATCTGCATGAAAGATAGCAAATAAGTAGATCTATATTTGCTCACTAATTTCTAAATCCTTCCAAAATGTTCATTCACATTTTACACTTGCCAGACACATTTGCTTCACTGCCGCAAAGTTCTAAAACCTAAGGCACCAGTTTTCTGAAACTTTTTTTTCCGCCCCTCCTTCCCTCTCCCGGTTCATGCCTTTTCTGCATTTAACTAATATGTCTTGTTCTCCCTCAGTTATCTTGCTGTTCTCCAGTGCCAGCTCCAACATAAAATAAAGCTATACTTCCTCATGCATTGTACCTGTTTTCTCTTCGTGGTACCTCTCCACTGCTGAGATCTTGTTCTATCTCTGCACGTCGTATGACTGTCTAACCTGAAATAAGCACGGCTAATTTCTCTCCTGGTTCAGTCTGCCTGCTAATCCTTCTTGTACCAACACAGAATGGCTTGGCCTCACCCTCCTTCCTCTCTTAATCCCCTTTCTACTTCAGTGCATTTCTCTGGACTTTAAGTACTTGAACAGCACATGATTTCTTTCATGCTTATCTCCTTGTGATTTTACAAGTTTTAGCAAAGGTCAGAGACAAATACTTGAATTCAAAACAGAACAAATGTGAAGTTGGTTTTTGTTTGTTGGTTTTTCTTAATTACTTGCAAAGAAAGGCTCATTTGAAAGCAGACAAAGAACAGTGGGGCAAATCACATTTAACAGACACTTAGAAAAATTTCTTAAGATGGTATTTTCAAGATCAGGATGAAGTAAGTGACTAAGCAATGTTATTTATAAAATTAAAGACTCCAATTTTTAAACTTAAAGCTTTAGTTTAATAATTTATTTAATACTAAAATAAAAATATAATTATCATATTCAAATTTCATGAAATACTAAGTTCTGAGCAGGTGCTATGAAGGGAAATCAAACAAAGAAATTGACAAATCTCTTAAATAAAAAATTGCTTCTTTAATCACTGCAAGGATGATTTCTGCTATGCAAAAATGGCCTTATTCAAGCTCTCTTTCTTAGCTTTCAATAAGGATGGATGTCAGTGAGGTGAGGATATGTCAAGTAGGGTGAAGATATGTCAAAAAATATCTTAACTGGCATCAAGACAAAACATTAACAAGTTTTCTGGGAAAAGGTTCAATCACACTGTAACTGGCATCAAGCAGGAAATGGATTACCTGCTCTTTCTGCTTCCCTGTATGCAAGTCATAATGTGAGAATGCACCCAATTCTGGCAGAAAAAAGAAACGTTTTTTTTGTATTTTTATTCTTGCCAACCAGCCATGCACCAGAGCAGTGAACCTTGCCCTCTGTGCCTTGTATAACTCAACATGCTTGCTTCAGGGTAGGACCTAGATTTTTAGTACACTTCTCTGTCTCTGTAATTCATTCTCCATTTGCAGACAGTAATATTTCCTAGTCCTCAAATGAACCTCTTTTCTATTCTGACTTCCACTTCATTCTCCATTTTAGCCTACATTCTCTTCTTTACTAGCTAATCCTGCTTCTTTCCAAGCTTAAACCTTGTCTCTTTGAACATGTCTATTGGGATACATGTGACACAAATTCACTGTTTTCACATTAGAAGGTAAATCAGAGCTGGTAAAAAACCTCTTGAGATTTTATCTGAAAAGAACTTAAAGTTCAAAGAAGAAGCATACGGGTTTTCACCATGAATATTTAGCAAATACAGCAAATTCATAATAAGCTTTAAAGGGGTAAATGCTGCTCCTTAGACAAAGCCCCAGTAAAACAGAGCAAACAGATGCACTGACTGGGGTTTTCTGGCATCATAAAACTTCCCCTCATAATGGTGTACATGATTTAGATATTTTGTAAACCTCTTGCACAGAAAACACCAATGAATGTTTTACGACAGAGATGCACTGCTGAGGATCATAAACCCTCTTTGCCCACTGATGTTCCCCTGGGTATCCTGTTGGAAATCTTGCTGAACTGTTTGGTGGAATGCAGTCCTTTTTATAATCTTTATTTTGATGTTCTTGCCATTTGAGATATATTGCGTTTAAAGACTCCTGCTCCCCTACTGTGCCTGGAATTATTTGATCTTGGAGATTATCCAAATGCACATCTGTGTTTCTGTGGCTCAGTTCAGAAAGGGCTTGTCCACAAAAGCAAGGTAATGAGGAAGAAGTCAATGTGTGAACAACTAGCTCAATAATTGCCTGTGTGGACTAAAAGACCCAAAAAGACAGTTATTTAATATGCTATATGTTTCCATATACCTTGCACCATTCTCTTTTTTTTAAAACATCAGTTCTTGATGCTGAGAACAGATCTCTATGCAGACACACAGGTTTAGCTGTGGTAGTACCCTAGTCTACTGGAGAAGGTTATAAAAATCCAGCCAGTTCTATTTGTGCTTGATGAAACCTGAGTTACTGATTCTGCCTCACCCCATGCCATCAGGCCTACAGTCAAACATCAGCTCTCTGAGAGCTACCAGTGGTCTTTACTAAGAGTTGGAATACAGGCATCTGTTTGTTTAAAGTATAAAAACACAGTGTGCATTCAGAAGCTCCATTCTTTAACACATGGAAAGACATGTGATTGTAATGAAACTCATACATGCATTTTTCTTCCTATGAAACAGTACCTTTAAGAAGCATTAAAGGTCAGTGCCAGGAAACAGATCATTATCAATGGCACTCATGGAGCATATACAGCAGAAGATAATTGCCTATTTATGTAAACTCTCTCTTTGTAGTTATTCAGTTGTCATAGGCTTATTCAGTTCTACACATTTGAATAAGTAAACTACATTTTGAGATTTGTCTATTTCTTCTATTTTAGCTGGTACATTCTAACAGTACTATGTGATATGATTGTAAAAGAGAGCATAACTTACCTAGTTGTTTCTATTTTCATGAAGAGAAAGGGGAAAAAAGAAAATAAGAGCCTACTAACTTAATGTTTTTCTAGCATACTATAAGCAATAATCAGTTAAAACTACTATCTCAAGGCATCAGTAGAGATCTGCAGACTTTACAATGGAAATGATGCTGGAGTTTCATTAACAGAATATGTGAATGCAAAAAAGTATTCATTTACAAATAAATTGCAAATGAATGAGCAACAAACAACAGCGTTGTTAATTGATCTGCAGCCTTTAATTTTCTGCTTCCATTCAGAAAAACAACCAATGCAAAACTCATTGCTGAAAATCTTTTACTGATATTAAGACTTGCAGTGAAATTGAGACAAGATTTTCTTACTGATATTTATCATGCAAACTGTAAAAGTATATTATCAGAAGGAGCACATAATTTAATTTTTCCCACAAACCTTAGGTCTTAGCAAATTACTTTGAGCTAGAATTAATGAGTGCAGCTATGGACATCTAAACCTCAGTGCTCTGTTAAATAACCAATTTGCTGTAGTAGGAAGACAGTGGACCAGCCTCAGATAATGAAAATCAACGCAGTCCCATTGGTTTTAATAAGACATAGAATTACAGTCAGGTGGAGGCAGATTGGCTCATTTGTGTAGGTTAACCTTCAGCAGGCTTATTTGTGACAAGAATACTACAAAAATAATGCTGACTGTTGCAAGCAGTACTTCCCAGATAATTCTACTACCTATTGCCCTAGTCTATGTTATCTCCCTTTTTGTTAGACAATGGAAAACTGAACCAGTGGTGAATATAAAACTGCACTTAGTGCAACCTTATGAAATCAAAAATACCATTCCAATGAATAGAAATAAAAATATTTCTTTTTTACATTTGTTTGGAGTGAGCATAAGGTTTTCACACATTCATTAAATTTTTTCCTCTCTTCCTAGTGTCATATGTTGTGTCAGATATGGGAAGTCCAATTGTATCTAAGACATATCTCAGACATGGAGCAATATTATTAATTTTTCTAGGAAATCATACATATACTGTCCTGTACTGTACTGCAAGATTTAACTATGGATTAATTTTAATTAAAGGAATATTATTTAGTCACTTTTCTTATTGGCAACAACTTTCTCAACTTCTTCCAGCAGACTGCATGATTCTTACTAAGTACTTAAATTACTCTCTGAGAATAGGACTGTCATATTTTTATCAAGTACTTATTTTTTCTTGCAAATAAGGTAAATTCTAAATTCTACTTTCATTTTGAGAGAATATGTATACCTTTCTTGAAAGCTGGACCAACTATAATTCCACGTATAGGAAAGATAAATAAAGCAAAGAAGATTTTTATCAGAAGTTTTGATAGCCTGATTAAAGAATACAAAATTAAATTAAATATTGATACTGTTTTTCTTTAAAGTATCAAGTTTTTACAATGAATCTTACAAATGCTGTAAAAAATTTAAGCTAAAGGAATAATTTTAGTCATACCTACTCCATAATATGTTCTATTCATCTTAAGTTTTAGGCATGTACTTGAATGTGTGTTATAATGCTAACAATTTATGAACAATTCCTCCATGATTTTGTTATTCTGGAATGATACCAATGAGCTGAAGTATGACTGAGAAATGAAATTGGCCTGTAGTTACTTCTGCAAAGTAAAGTGCAGAAAATTTACTCTGTATTTGTAGTTCAAAAGTTCACCTTCAGCAGGGAAACATATAGGTAATTGGAGCCTTTATTGCTTTCACCAAACACAGTCCAGTGCCTAGAGAGATCTGCAGTTTCAAAATGATGCAATAGAGGTGACAAATGACTGCCACAGAGAAATGAGTGAGACCTAAAAGAGTGTTGCAGATAGGCATAAAATGAAAATAAGTAGCACTTGTCTAAGAGTTTGAAATAGCTGCAAAATAGCACGCATCACTTTTGCCTCTTGAAAATATATGTGAGGTTTGAAAGCAGTATTTCAGAGAAACAGGTGACTGGCAAAGGTACAAAATTGGGTAGAACTTCCAGAAAGAAGAAAGCATGTTGTTGAGCCTGGGATCATTAGTTTTACTAATGAGTGACTGTTGATGAAATCTGACTTTCTCAGTAGCCTAAGGTGAAGGAACTGAAGTGTGCTTTAATCCTAGGGGCAACCATGGTATTAGAGGTAGCTTTGTATTGTGTGCAAATACAGTGAGCACACCGCTTTGATTGCCACAATGCAGTTTCAGCTGGACCACGTAAAACTCTGAACTACAGAATAGGAAATTGTCTAACATAGTGTTAGAATGGCTGTCAGTGAGGTCTGGAAGTGGAGAGTGTCTCTGCACAGGCAGAATTTACAGAAATTAAGGTGTCCATCACCAACAGTGCTCTGCGCATGTCATGCTATGCCATGCTCTCATCTTTCCACCTGCCAGTGCAATGTTAGGAAATTTATCCTCCTCTGACCATACTGTAGGGAGATACTAATCAAGAAGTGATATGTGTTTTGTTCTTATTGTAGATGCACTTTGGCCAAGCTACTGAAGTAAATGGGAATTTTGCTACTGATTTTAAAGTTAGCAGGGTAAAAGCCAAACAAACCTGAAGTAAAACAAACCCCAGATAAAGGTAGATTAATCTGTCAATTTATATTATCTCCTCTCCTCCCTTTTCAGATCAAATAATTTTCAAGGGCAAAGATAGTGTATGTCTAACACATTTTATTCCTCACAGAACACCTTGAAATTGAAGACATAAGAGGTCAGATTATTGTTTAGAATAAATTTGTCATAGCTCCAATAAATTATACTGTTCAGGATATGCCCATTGATGTTCAAGAAGTTACAATAATCTATATTTAGTGAGAATCAAGTCTTCCATGTTTCAATAAACTGAATCATTATTTTTCCCTTTGCTGAAGTGGTTTCTATGAAAAATTATCTTCCAGTGTTATGAATTAAAACCTGCTGGATTACACATACTATCGCATGGCATTTTGTTCCAGGCCTTGAAAAAAGAAAAAAAAACCACTGGCACAAGATTAATTTGTTCTTAAAATTCGTATTATTCCATTGATAGACACAAAGCCATTTGACTGAAGCAAATAAATTGTGCACTGGGTAATATAGATTAATAGCTCATATTTCGTAGGTGAAGATACTTTGTAGGGAGATATCCTACCAAGCTAATATATGATGTTTTTAAAATTATCTTTAAAGAGTAATCACTGACATATTTGCAAAGCAAATAGAAAAGAGTTCAGTGCAAAAAAAAAACCTCTTAGCTAATTATTGACAAGAGAAAATGACCTAACAGCTGCTGTCTCCTGTGTCAATGTTTTTCTCAGAGCCCACTGAAATACACAATATTCTCTCTTTTGACTTTACTGCACTAAAAATCATGACAGATTTTTACTACATTAAAAATCATGACAGATTTTTAATATGCACTCACATATTACTTGCTCTAAGACATAGAATGTTGAGGCCTCTCACAAATGGAAGGAATATCTGCAGATACATTTTGAAACCAAAATTTGTATTTATTATTTATTAATATGAAGGTTCAAGTAACACTTTTTTTGCAAAAAATGATGGAATCCTTTATCAGAATTTGTCTGAACAAATGCATTAAAGCCATTTAATGTGTCACAGTATTTTAAGTCAAATAGGATATCTCCATTCACTTCATAATGCAGACTGTTTTATCACACAGTTACTGAGCCATTTATTCTGAAAATAGAACAGTGTTTTATTCCAGCTTTAACTGAAGTTGATAAAAGTATAAGAATTGATGTTAAGGAGTACTAAGTCACATGAGTCGAACATAACCCTTGAGAATTTCATTTTTGATCAGGCCTGATAAATCTCATCAATACTTGATATCTTTAATGTCACAGATCAAATAAAAATCCTTGATGTACCTGATAATTTGTAAAGGATATTTATATTATCCCTTGCTGTATATTATCAGCTATCTGATTAGCATACAAAAAACTTTGTTTCTCAAAAAAAACCCACAGACCCTATTAACCTTTGCAACATAGTAGGAAATCTATATATTAAAATCTAATGAGCAAGGAATACAATAACAACTCGTAAACACACTTAATTTTTTTCCCTAAACAGGATTTAGGGTCCTGCTTTGGGTATATTTCAGAGGATTATCTCCCTGAACAAGCAAAAAAGAAATGCTGTCTAACCTTCCCTTCTGTGAGTAGTTAATAAAAGGCAACATGATGAAATTTTTTTGATGATAAAACTACCACCTCCTGCTCAGAAATCTTTAATTGAATGAATATTTAAAAATGAGAGTAAGTAACTAATGCAAAGCCCTAGGGGCTCTCATATCACAATGAAAACGATAAGCTATGAAATCTGATTCCAGTATTGTGGAAGCAGTGGAAGTCAAAACTGCACGTGTGCATTTCAGGCAAGGATCACAGGCTATTTCTAAATACCATGAGCACTAATGGCTCCAAAATGCACAATGATTTACAGGAATGTCATAGATATCCTTTAAGACTTTGTAATTTTTTCCATTGACTAGGAGGACTTACCAAGGAAATTAATGAATAAAGAATTCAAGAGGATCAAATAAGCATGTAATAGAAATATGTCTAATGATGACAGACATATATAAGTACAGAAAATGTTGAGCTATTTGATGCATGAAGTGCTCATGAAACAGATGATTACTGTAATTGCAGCTTTTTCAGAGTAGGAGGATCTTTTTAGTTAATAATATTTCGTGTATTGATTTTTGTCAGACAAAGTGACAGAACATTTAACCATGGTTGCTTTTATCTTTCTGCATTTTTTGGATGAACTTGTTGATATGCTTTTGATAGGCTTTGGAAGAAAAACTGCTCTTTTAAAGATTATTGATATAGACTTCTATTAATGCTATCACATTGTCTTTTGAATAGATACTCTATCAAATTGCCCATATTTTTAAAGGAGGGATTGACATTATGTTGACCAGACTAGTTGTCACCATTTCTTGTTTTGTATGGTACTTTGCCATCAGCACACTTCCAGTCTGCTAGCATCTCAAGTAGAAATGATTCCTTAAAAAATTTTCAGTCTTGTTTTTAGTAGCAATAACAATTTGTTGTTGAATCTTACAAAGTTCTTACCACCAGAGCTATATCTTGTTTCAAAGAGTTGAGCTGATTTCATGCCTCCCACACACTTTTCAAGGTATGTAAATAATATTTCTTTTTCATCAAAGGATAGACTTGAATTTAAGGAAAACAAGTAGCTAATCTCTAAAAAATACACTGTCAAATTTAAGAAATATAAGACAGCTCTTGGATAAATTTATAAACAAATAATTTCTACTTGAAAAATGGAAGAATGAAATTTTTTTCAAATGTTGCAGTTTCTTTGCATTTTCCAAGGTTTTCTGAATGCATTATAGCTCTTTGGAGGCAGTTTCCTTCATTTTCCAGATAAAGGTTCCTCTTTTGGTTCCTCTTTTGTTCAACCTATGCTTCTTCCTCCCATAAGACTGCAAGTGCATCAATCACATATCAAATTATATTTTTAAGGCAGTGTGTGGGTGGAGCTGGGCTCATTGATAAAATTATCAATTAATTTTTATTGTTACTGTATTTAAAAGCCTTGTCTAGGAATGAGTGGTGTCAAATAGGCTAAAAAGCACAGAGCAAAATGAGACCTGGCATACGACAAGACACTACACATTTTCAGAAACAGAAAGAAAAGCCCACTCAGGAAATGCTTGTTGTATTAAAGGGGTATATTTCAGCAGAATAGCAAGATAGCTATTACTTGTCCTTTTAGTAGACATTAGAGATATGAAAAATTTGTAGGACATAGGAGAAAAAGTATTATACATGTGTATAGGTGATCATGCCAAGCCTAAGAAAAAGCAGAATGCATTTAAAAAAGGAAAAATTATGTCTGAGCCTGTGCGAGATAAAAATAGATGGCATCGTTATTCATAGTAATTAATGAAATATGGTCAATAGGCAGGGAAACAGGCAGGGAAGTCTCTTTCAAGTGAGCAAAATTAGCTTCAATTTGATAGAGAAGAGAAATAAATGCAAAGGATGAAAAATTATTGATGTGAAATTAGAAAAAGCCACATAGCATTTGAATATCATTTCAATCTAAAGTCTTCATGTATTTGTATTAAAAAGAAATTTCTCCATAACCATCACATTATGAAGCAGTGAATTGTTAGAAGGAGTAGATTGTTAAGAGGAGTTAGAAACAATATAGAACATGTCCATATGCAGAACAAGGAGGTTTGGTTCTCAACTTGCTGTATTATTAGCTGTTGCTCCCAGAATACATAGTTTTCACTCACTACTGAGTTAATTTAGATTAATAGATTTCGTTATGTGCTGGTCATAGAGAAATACAATATTCGTAAGCGAGTGTAGCACTGGAAATAACATTATCCCAAATGTAGAGAAGGTAGTATTCATCAAAGTACCTGAATGTTTGAGAATATCTGTCAGACTTCATATTCAATTATTTGAAAAGTTTTTCAGTGATGTAAAACTTGAGAGTTTTAATAAAACCTGTATTACATTTTAAGTAAGACTCAAATCATGTCACATACCATCTGCTGCAGATATACTAAATGTATAATTGATTTGCAGAAGGAAAATTAATTGTTCATTGAGTTTGAGGAAAGCTAGATTTTTTTTCTCCTACAGAACAAATTTTACTGTCATGCAAATTTATTGTCATACTGTATGTAATTCATTAATGTTTTTTTAAAATCCATTTAATTATGAATACTAAAGCATAAGAATTATGACTATGCATCTTAAGGGAGTGAAGTATGTAAAACTATCTGATTTTCACCTAAACCATGTTTTAATAGTAGAAAGATAAAAATGAAGAAAAAAATAAACTGAAGGAGTAGTATGATTATATATATTCTTTAAAAATAGAAATGGCGATTGATATCAAGTTATATGTGCAAATGAAAAAAAGTGCTGCTAAGATAGAAGTATAAAGACATATAGGGACAAGAAAAACACTGTTTTAAGACTAAATATAGCACACAATTTTGTATATATTTGCAATTAATTCTTGCTATGGCAAGACATGTCAGAGGAAAAAATAAGGTCGAACTTTTTTGAAGTAAAAAGTGATGTGATTTGTTGTTGTGCTCAATGGACATTTGCAAGAGACAGAGTTGTCATGGACTTTGGTGGGCTCAGAATGCTCTGATTAAAGTGATTGATTTTTGGCAGCAAAGCCTGTACCATAGACTGCTCACATGCAGGAATAATGTAACAAATCCAGGAGGTTAGTTCTGCAAATAATAGGACTGGATGATCAGATGGACTTCAGTGAGGCTTTTTCACAATATTTCACTTTATACTTTACATTGACATCTGCTCTTATAAGCAAACATGGTTAGAAAAGTGAAAATAAGCAAATATAAGTTAAATAGGTACTGTTTTTACTGTTACTGGAGAGACAGCAAAAAGATTAATAACCACATTTTTTATCATCTTTCGGAAAATGTATTTACTGAAAGAACAGGCATTTAGAAATGTTGTCAAAACAATTTAATCAGTAAGATAATGAACAGGGCCTTTTATCCACCTGTCCAAAGCCATGACATTGAGTGTCTGGGGATTGGGGTATAGGGAAGTGGAATATGTCAGATCTATGAATGGCATCCTCTTCCTCTAAGTGAAGATCTCTTCGGTGAAATGTACTGGAAATAGGATTGTTGAAGTGGTGCAAGTCTCATTCAGAGAAGCTCTCCCTCATTGCTCTGATCGCTTCCAATTGCAACGAATTCTCATAGCTGTATTTCAACGTTAGTGTGGAAGCTCAGCAATTGTAGCTGTGTATCAGTGATCAGCAATTTTTGCGACAAGGCTCTGAAAATTGAGAGTTACCAGCATGCCTGAATTTTGATTCACTGTATAAGTCAAAAAGGAAATTTTCCTTTTGAAAGCATCCAAGTCTTTTGATTTTGTGTGTTTTTCCAAGGTTGTCTATTTCTTCAAAGTCTTTTTGACTTTTAAGTGCTGAATTTAGCAAAAATTATACACTATACATAAGAGAACAGAAATAACACTTAAGGCTCAACATGATGGCCAATTTAGATTGGGCACCAGGGCCAGGATTTACAATGTCTGCCTGTGGAAATAAGCATGTGAACTAGTCATGGCTTGTTCATTTTACAGTCTATAGAAAGAAACAGGTATTTTCAGAATGCAATGTGTCTCATTCCAAAATAAAAACATTAAACACAGAGGATGATTCTGTGTTCTAACAGCACCTATTTTCCACCATTTGCTGCAATGACAGCTGTGCACAGCTAATTCAGGTGTAGAAGATAAAATTTGGCTGACATGAGCTGAATATTGAGTTTCTGATGAAAAAGTTTACTCAAAAAACCTTACTGATATTTACACTGCACATTTGACAACCATTTGCATGTGCATATTTTTTAAAAATTTCAGTTAAACCCTACAATCATCATACAAAGTGATTTTTTAAGATATTTAAAGTGTTTGTCTTCTATTAAATTTTGTCTATAATGTTAGATGTAATAAATTTCTCTCCAATGAAAGCAATTATTAATGATAATCAGACTCTTTTAGTTAAGCCATACCACAGTTACAATGTACTTTGGCAGACTTAGACCTAGATGTAGGCTCAGCATTTTTGCAAAAGTTAAAATATAAGATTCCTTTATTAACCATCAGTATTGTGGTACATCCAAGATTTGGTTCATAACCACAATCTGTGCCATCATTGTCAAATCAATGATTAAACTGTGTTTAATCATAAATGTGATAAATGTGACAACTAGCTGGAAAGCAGGTTGTCCGCATGGACACAAATGTGAATGTAAGCCAGCAACATCCCCTTGCCATAGGGAAGGTAAATGGTATTCTAGGACACATTAGCACAGACTGAGAAAGGTGATCCCACCCTTTTGTTCATCACTGGTGAGGCCACACATGGAGCACTGTGTCCAGTTTTGGGGTCCTCAATATGAGATAGGCCACACACGGAGAGAGTCCAATGAGAAGCCTGAAAATGTTGAAGGAACTGAAGCATCTCTTCTAAAGCAAAAGGCTAAGAGACCTGAGATAATTCACCCTGAAGAAACGAAGGCTTCAGTTGTTTCTAGTCAGTGTATGTGCATAGCCTAGGAATACGAGCGAGTGGGTAAAGACAAAGTCAGGCTGTTCTCAGTGTGCTTGATGCCTTGTGAAGGCTGACCTAGAACACAGACTAGATGGAGTTAAAGAGTCAAGTAGGTGTTTCTTAGGAGGCCTCAACAGATCCACCTTAGGCAGCACAAGAGCCCAGCCAGGGTTACATCCCAGGTGAACCCAGAATGGTCTCAAGGAATGGACAATCAGTCACTGGGCCTCACACTTTTATAAGTTTTGGTCCATTAGCATATTGGAGATAATTGTCCAATTACAGCTCTAGCTCATGAAGTGCCATCCTTCTTCTTTTTCTCTCTTCAGTCCACCCTTGTTGATGCTCTTGGGCCTGAAATCTGGATTGGCTGTCCTTGGGTCCCCAGCTAGAGAAGGAAATGTTTTGTCTACCTATTCTGTGAAGAGAGCTAACTATCCCCTTATATGAAGCCCAGACCACACACTAAAGCAGCACAGAATCTGAAAAATGTAAAAGCTAAAACCTGAGGCATCATGGTCAGTCTCAGAGCAAGAGGCAATGGGCACAAGCATGAATACAAGAGGTTCCTTCTAAGCATCACTTTGCCACAGTGAGGGTGACAGAGCACTAGATTAGATTGTCCAGAGGCATTGCGGATTATCAATCTTTGGAGATATTCAAAAGCCATCTGAACATAGTCTTGAAAATTAGCTCCAAGTGACTCTGCTTGAGCAGAGGGTTGGATCAGAAAACTGCAAAATCCCTGCTCAGAATAGTCTTTCTGAGATTCTGTGAAATATATTTTAAAAGGCCCCAAAAATATATTTTTAAACAATAATACCAATAGATGACAACAATTGATTTTTATTATTTTTGCTTATTAATTGTAATGATAATGCCACAAATTAAATACCACCATTTAAATTAAATAGACAGGCTTTGGAACATCAAATACATAGAAGGGAATGATCCTGAGGTTTGCGCTGCCTTATTTTTGACAAATGAAACAGTCTTCAGCTAGAAAAGACACTGGTATTTCAATTCACGAATTCCAAAATCGATTAATAATTATAGAGTTTTCCTTATGTTTCCCAACTGTTACTGAACAGCAAAAACTATGAGTTTTAGGTCCCAGAAAGGATCTCTGTCTGGGGTTCTAGAGCATAACTGTCCTTTTTTTTTTGGTTGGAAGTGGCCTTAATGGTCATCTGGACTTAACCCTCCTTGCCATGGGCAGCAACATTTCTCACTAAAACAAGTTACTCAGGACCCCATCCAGCCTGGCTTTGAATACTGCCAGGAATGGGGCATCCACACCTTCTCTGGAAAAGCTGTTCTGTCACTCACCACCTTCACTGAAAATAATTTCTTTATTATTCCCTTTCAGTATAAGCAGTTCCAACTTGTTCAATCACTACAGTTCCTGATGAAGAGTCCCTCTCCAGCATCCCTGTAGGCTCCTGTCAGACAGTGGAAGGTTGCTGTGCAACCTTTGCTTCTCCAGGCACAACAGCCCCAAATTTTTCAGCCTGTCTTCGTAGGGGAGGTTCTTCAGTCCCCTTATCAGCCTTGTGGACTCCTCTCAATTTGCTCTGATGGTTCCCTCTCCTTCTGGTGAAGGGAGCATCAGAGCTGATGTGGGCTCTCAGCAGAGCAGAGCAGAGGGGCAGAATCCCCTCCCTGGCCCTGCTGCCCACCCTGCTCTGGATGCAGCCCAGGACACGTTTGGCTTTTTGGGCTGGCAGCGCTCGTTGCCAACTCATGTTGAGCATTTTGTCAACCCTCAAACCGCAGTCCTTCTCTGCAGGATTTTTCTCAAACACTTCTAGGCCCATGCTGCATGTGTTGCTCATGGAGAAAGTGGTACTGCAGTTTTCAAAAAGCTGACAAGTGTCAGGAGGAGGAGTCCCCACTGCTACAACTGCTCAGCTAGTACACCAAGGACTGCTCTTTTCTGCAAGAAATGGGACAAGTTTTTATCTGGGAACAGGCACTCTGAAAGAGGATACCTTGTTGGGAAAGAGACACAATTTTTTATAATGAATTTCTGTATTGACTTAGAAATTTTAATAAAGGTAGAGTTGTTTTACTTAAGATCATATACCTACTTCTAGTCTTAAGGAGATCCTTTGAATCTGTTGATTATCAGTTTTATTCAAAGTCACATGAAACACATTGAGAGTTAGGAATGTTTGAGTTAAAAGGAAAAGGAAGACTACTGTGATATTTTTCCCACACTTTTTTGATGTAAACAACATTTATATTCTATGCATGATACAAAAGTAATGACTAGGAAAAAAACAGTGTCATTCATTGGACTTAAATCATTAAAGAATTCCTCAGACTGTTACTTTCAGCATGTCTGACTTCCTTTGGGCAGCAATGATATTACAAATTTATATTTTACACAGCAATAAAATGATAGGAAAGTTATTTCTGCTTGTTCTAGGTCCAGTAAGATTATGTTAATGTTTCTGGTCAAATTATTTGTAATTTAACAAATGGTTCCAGAAACGATTTTCTTTACCACATTTTTTAAAATTCAGTGAAGGAATTATGACTATGCATCTTAAGGGAATGAAATTTACACAACTATCTGATTTTCACCTAAACTATGTTGTAGAAGTAGAAAGATTAAAATTAAGAAGAATATAAGCTCAAGAAGAGCATATATATATATATATATATATATATATATATAAATATATTTTTATATATTCTATAAAAATATAAATCATATCGTGATTGATGTCAAGCTACATGTGCAAATGAGAAAAAGTGATGTTAGGTACCATAGTCTTTCAAGAATGTTAAAATAAGCAGAAAGAATGTCATGGGGGTAATAGGTATTTTATCAAAACATCACAATGAAGTCCACACTGAGAGGTTGGTGGCAATATGGTCTGAGATCCTTTAGGCAAATCTGAGTGAGAGACCAAACTGGTCCTATGTAGGTCCAGACAAGAGAAAGAAGAGAAAAATAACTGTTTCTGTTTAGTCCCCCTATAAAGTTCTGGTTTTCTTTCTCCAACAGGCATGTTGCTCAGGGCCTGTGTAGCAGGAGCCCATATTACATGTCAGTAACAAATTAATGTCTGCAAACCCTCTTTCATGAACCGTTTGTGATGGAAATGATCAGGAAACTAAGAAACAAGACAGTGAAGCCCTATTTATTTTCAAATCCAAGGGTAAGCAAAAAACTCAGGGACGTTACTCATTACAAGGGTGTCAGTTTAGCACCTGTCATCAGCACAATCTACCCTGCCTTCAGCTGTCCCATCCACTTTTCATGTGATGTCTTCTCCCAGACACTTCCATCTCCCAGAGATGAGGCCTGAAAAACAGGGAGCTTATTTAGGCAAACCAGCAGAATTTATAAGCATTGAAATACTCAACTATTAAATTGCAAACAATAAGAATATAAAGGTTGAAACAAAGTGTGAAGAATAAAGATTGAAACTAAGTAGAAATATTTTCTGATGTAAACTAAGACAAGAAAAAAGAGGTTTATTTCTTAAACATTTTGAGATTTTTGTATAAGTGATTCATGCTAAGCTAAAGAGAGGCAGAATCCAATGCCACATAAAATTTCTGGTAAATATGTATCATCTTGGTTTAAAGTTTTTAGATTGTATCTGATTTAGAGAAAATATATTGGAGTTTGTTTAAGCTCTGTCTCATTTTCTATCATGAAATATTTGAAACAGTCCTAAAATTAAAACTGCTAATTAAAACTTCTGATTGACCAACTAATTTTTTTATTACAGTATTTTGTGTAAATGTCACATTAGGTCTAAAACTCCCGAACACTGGCAGAAATTATACATGTTCACTGCAGATATTAAACATTAAGAGTTTTTTTGGGGTCATGTGATGGCTGGAGTAGGAGATTGGAATTCTTGCAGGTATTAAGACAGATATGGGCAGGCATTGACACCAGTCATGAGTTTATCTCATGGAAAAGGTTTATTGCAGAATACTGAAAGAAAACATGTGAAATAGTTTTTCATTGAAAAGCAAGTTAGACACTGTAATTTTTTTTTATTTTTATGAAAGGGCATTTGTAACAAAGATCCTTGTTTTATGCCTCTGATAATATCTGACTTATTTTCCAAAAAAGAGGTCTCTGCAGGAATGATTATCCACACTGAGCTCATCTCCAGGGTGGAAGATGAGCACTGTTTCCTGAGAGATACAACTGAGCCTGGCTAAACCACAATTGCTTTTTATCTGAGTCTGCTTTAATTTCATTCCATAAGTTGTTCTACTCGTTTCCCTGAACAACCCTGAGGTCTGATTTTTAGAGATGTTGAGCATTCAAACCTTAAACTTTATATTCAATTAGCAGCTTCTTTTTGCACTGTCATTCCAAAGCAGCATTTTAAGATGCAATGTACAATAAAATATATCACAAAGGACCTGTGTATGTTTTAGACAAGAGTTAAAGTAATACATTAAGGCAACCATTAACCAAAAGTATTCAGATTCTGCTTCCTTGTGAAATGGAGGTACTTGGGGCTATATTTATAATGTATTAAGATCTCATATGTTAGCCTTAGAAGATGTCAAATATATGAATGACATAAAGAGGTTTCAAAAACCTCTGCTCAAAAAAGTAAGAAAAATGAAGACAAAAAAAAATCCATTGATCTTTTCAGTGTAGTAATCATATCAGAAAAATACTTGGAATTTTATAATAATTCTAATAATAACAGCAAGAAAAAAATCTCAAAAAACCCAAAAAACCATGTTGTTTTCAGTGGAGGTGTAATTAGATTAGTCTTCATCAAGACTGAACACATAAAATGGATTATTATCAATACATTATCTTCTAATCTAACCATGTGGGATTTGTCTTTGTTCCCAAGAATACTTCAAGATCATGAGTTCAGTGGGGAGCAGAATGATGAACTGTGCTCATTCCACTCAAGGATATCATCTCTCATAAACGCAGGCAAATGGATTTCTTGTCAAGAATACCAAAACAAAAAAGTGCATTTAATTTCTTTTGGGGCTTACTATGACAAAGAAGGAAAAAAGGGGTTTAATAGTGGCCTGAAAAAAGACATCAGAAGAGAATAAAACTAAAATGTTTATGCAAATCAACAATTCTTGCATGATAAATGACTATTTCTTGTATCAAAAAATATTATCTAATGTATACAGTAGTATACATAATAATAAGTATATAATACTTAATATATGTAGTCTATAATTGTGGTAAGTCAGAACAAAAAGACTCTGAGTGTTTTTTTAACAGAAATAAACATAACTGATATGTATATTCCAAATCAGATGGAAAAGTTTTTTAAAGTTATAATATAATTGCAGCTAAAATTTATACATATTGTGAAATACTGTGTGGATTTTATTCTTTTGTTAATAGGGATGCTTAAAAACTCAAAACCATAATTTTGCAATCCTGAGTCTCATTTTGTTGAATTCATTTTAGAAGGGATTTGCTGAAATTTTTGTAGTTGTGTTATCAATGAACATACCCTATTTTATACTTTTGTTGCAGCACCTTCCTACTCAAACTGTCCCTGCACCTTAAGCTGTGTCAGCCCAGTGAAGGTAAATGTACTCTCAGAGAGAATACGGAGAATAAGATTGTGTCCAACAGTTTAAATTTTATCTTAAAGTTCTTTTTGGGTATCAACATGAGTAAATATTTAGACTTTACTAATAAAATTATTCTTCCTGTTCACAGGAAAATAAATGAAAATGACATGAAGAAAACTGAGGTACTCCACAACTTTTCTTCCTCTGTTTTCATTGGTAATCACGTCTTTTTCAAGGCCACAAACCTTAGTCCAGGGACAGGGGGGAAGAAGATTGGAAGAGCAGATCAGGTTCAAGGCCATGTGAGGAACGTGAATACGCACAAGTCCAAGGCACCCAACACAGATCCCACCAAGCCGAGTGGTGCCATTGATATGCTTAGGGGAAGAGACGGCATGCAGAGGGACTTTGACAGGTTGGAAAGTGGGCCCACAAGGACTTTATGAGGTTCAACAAGGCAAGGTGCAAGGTCCTGCTCCTGAATGAGTCGATTCCCTGTGGCAGTACAGAGGGACGCATTGCTTCAGAGCAGCTCTGCAGAGCAGGTTCAGGTGGTTGAAAAACTGGACATGAGATGGCAATGTCTGCAGCTCGGAGGGACAACTGCACTGGGGCTTCATCAAAAGCAGCATGGCCAGCAGATTGAGGGAGGTGATTCTCTGCCTCTGCTTTGCTCTTGTGAGACCCCACTTGGAGTGCTGCATACGGCTCAATGCAATAATGACGTGGACCTTTTAGAGAAGGTCTAGAGGAGGACCACAAAAATTATTAGAGGGCTGGAACACCTCTGCAGTGAAAAAAGCCTGAGGTCCCCCATTCTAACATTTCATTATTTAAAAAGGGATTTATAGAAAATATTGAGAGAGAATTTTTACTAGGACTTGTACAGGCAAGACAAGGGGTAATGGTTTTATACTGAGAGTGGATTTAGTTTGGATAAAAGGAAGAGAATTTTTATGATGAAGATCTTGATACGCTGGAACAGCTTACTCAAACTTACACAAAAGTGGATGTCTCATCATTGGAGGTGTTCAAAGTCAGATTAAATAGGGCTTTTGGCAACTTGATTTAGTGAAAGATGTTGTTGCCTATGTCAGAGGGTTTGGACTGTATGATCATTAAAGATCCCTTCCAAACCAAAGCACAATTCCTTAGATGTTTAACATGTTTGAGACTTTACCACAAACAGTTAAACATTTAATATAGGGGTATAATGTATTGATATGTATACATAAATAATTTCATTTCCAAGTTATTTTACTCTTTTTTATGTATTTTGAATTGGTATTTTAATATTTCCTTCAAAATCACTGTAGTTATATGTGGTCTTCCTTATTTTGTAACAGCTGGTAATACTCTCTTTATTAGCAAGCAGCTTGTTGTGTCAAATGAGGGATCAATAGTTTGCTTACTTTTTTGATCCAGTTACTGAATATTTTGGTTAATGATAATGAATGAATTAACATTGTATATGGTGTATATATATAATTTTTTAAATTTTTTTTTTAAATTTCATCCTCCATGTTATACCTCTTCCCCTTCCACAGTCTCTGGCTCAAAATGAAATGTCTTATTTCTATTGCAAAAAGTAAGATGGAAAATTTACATCTCACACATAGCAGTCAACACAGTTCATTTCACTCAGAAAAAGGTTTAAATGCACTAAAAGAAAATGAAAATCCGTATCATGTGATTCTGATGTGATCTCAAGAGAATAATCCTTGCAGTTAAAATAACAGTTATTAAAAAATACAACACACACTGTGTGCACATGCAGAGCAAAAAAGGAGGCCTGTTATTTCAGTATCTTGAGGATGTAGAATTCTGATTGAATTGGTACATGAAAGAAATCCTTCTTACAAGATGAAACTTTATTCTATTTGTATATTTTCCTAATTATTTCACTTATCTAAGTCCTATGTCCTAATTCTAGGACATCTTGAAAACCATTATCTCAGCACATCATTCTAATTATGTGATCATTTGGCAATTTTTCACAGTAAAAAGTCAGCTGCCTTCACAGACTAACACATACCTTTGCGCTATTTGTTCTGGCATTGTCATGGTTTTCTGGAAGATTAGATTCGTTTAGATCATGTTTCATAACTGTTCTGCTATATCATGCTTACTACAGAGAAACCAGTTACTGATTATCACATCCACCAGCTTGACTTTGTCTCCGTTTACTGAGAAGTAGATTCAACTGCATATCACTCCACATCACGATGAATGTGAATTCCAGAAGCCTCAACAGCTTCTGCAAATCTTGAGTGCCTGAAGCTCACAGCACTAGACTGCCTGCAGATGTCAGGGACATGCAGATTTGTGACACGGATGATTCCTGCCATGGTTTAAGAAGCTTGTCAACCTCCACACCCTGGTTGAGTCGATGCCATCCTACCATGGTGCCGTCCTTACTGACCTGACCATATCAGCTCTCACTGCCTTTTGTGGATGTCAGAGAGAAGAGCCAGGCATTCAAGATGCCCCTTAGTAGTAAGGCAGTTTCTTTCCTTATTCTGTTTTTCTTGAAGAACTTTTGTACCCCTACATAACTCAGTGCAGTTGTGTTAGCTGTTTTACCATACCTTGGATTTTCAAAGAACATCCCTGTTTTGTGTCTGGAGTTCTAGTCATGTCTGTTTTTTTCCCAGGTAGTACATATTTGTGGGCATGTATTTAAACTGGTGCCCTTACACCCTGTTTCATCATTCTTTGGGTCTTTCTTGTTACCATTGTTCTTCACCATCTGTTTTCCAGCCCTTTCTACTGTTTACTTCTTTCCTTGGGTGTGGTTTAGAATCTCATTTCCTCCATTTTCCTAGTGTAAAACTCTTCCAACCAGGCTGGCCTGCCTTTTGAAAAAGTTCTCTTACCCCACTTTGCCAGAGCTATTATATCTCTCTGTGACAGTGCATGATTCTCAAAGGTGGTGTGATCATAAAAGCCAAAACCTTGATGTTTACACCAGCTTGAATGACAACACCAGTTCATTACAATCATATGCTGATAAGAATTATGCATTCCCTTCAGCTGCTCTCAGGACACTGAACCTAGCAGGATCTGAGTGACAGAAGGCTCAGCTGGAAGCACATCAGATGTAGCTGAGACCAAACCCTTTAACAGCACCTCTAAGAGGTGTGATGTGATGGTACTAGGAGTCTTCATTTACCTGGGGTAAAAGTACCTGGTTTTCTGATCTGAATTATTCACCTAACAAGTTATACCACTTCCTGAGGACTTTGATCTGGGGTCTTTGTGATTCTGTTGATTATTTTCCAGGCTGGCTTTATTGCCATGGAAAAAAGACATTAATTTTTAATATGTATTTTCTTTAAAAAGAAGCAGAATCTCAAAATGGGTCAAACATACTGGTAGATGAGAATAAGGTCTACCAATGCAGAGTGCTCTGACAAGTATTTTTTAATTGCCTGAAATTGTATTTCTAATAATGTTTTGCATTTTTATCCTGGAAAATTCCCCTTTCAACACAAAACTGAAATGAGTTGAAATGAAAACTCATTTAAATTGTGAATGAAAAGGAGGTGAGCTTTCTGTTCTGCTGTACCTCACATGTTGGCAGAGGCATTTATGGCTGGAGTTTAAGCAGACAGAAGGTCAGCAAAGTGACACAAATATTCCTAAAAACTCTACTTAGCTTGTCTACCCAGATTGAAAAATGTGTTTGATTGAAAAAATATGTCTAATAATCTAATAGCTTGACAATTTTCATCCAGTGATGATGTAGATTGTATGAAGCATTACTACAAAGGAAAGCATCTTTATATCACACAGTCTTATTTAAAAATATAAGGTCTGAGGATAAGAGTTGAAGGTGAAACACCTTTCATAAAATTGACCAAATTATTAGATATTCTAGGTTTTGTTCTTCACCACCAAGTCTGTTATTTGAGTACATCTTCCAAGATGATAAACCTGCATATCTGGAAGGAAATTAGTTACTCCATGACAATAGGGATGAGCTAAAGATCAAGGAAATGCTCTTCAATAGAAGCAGATCAGTTATATATGGCTGATTATGAAGCTAGGAAAAACTGCATTTTAATGAAGTGTTATCATCCAGATTATGTCAAGGATGAAGGCATTAAGGATATCTTAACTATGTAGTGTTCTGGGAGTACATCTTTGTGTCAAAAAAACCTGTTGGTGAATCACAGAAGAAACAAGAGATTTTAGGGAGTGTATAATATGAGCTCAAGGAAGTATATTAAAAAACCACAAAGCCTCTTCCTTTTTAATCATATTTTCCTTAGTACTGCCAGATTTTATGAAGAAAAGAAGCAGGAAAGCCTGTAAGACCATACTGTTAAAGCAAGAACATCTTGCAATTGTAAATTAAACAACTTTTATTTGTAATTTTTTGAAAGGTGTTTCCATGTAAAATTAGCTACAAAGGCTCTTTAATTTAGAGCATGAAGACATATCATGGTTCTATGACCAAAATTTGAAGATTAAATTTGAATAGGGAAAAAAGTTTAGGCAACATCAATATTAATCCTCCAGTATATCCTGTCTGAGGTACCATGTCCATGTGCTACCCGTGCCAGGGCAAGCTAGGGGAAGGAGACCCCTGATGGACCAGAGGGATATGAGACCCTGGCTGAGGGTAAAAGAAGCCTTTAGACACACAGCCTCACTACCCAAGCTGCAGGCATAACCTGCAGACAAATTGCAGAAAGTTTTATAAATGGGGGAGAGAAAAGTGTTCAGGTAAGCATTCACATAAATGTTTCTGATCATGGTTTACTTTCCACAGTTACTGAATCAGTGAGTGGAGGCTTGTATTGGCTCTCAGTGTGTAAAATAAGTTCTCCAACTCAACCTGCAACTGATGACAGAAGACACCCATTCAAATTCACAACTCATTTTGAGATTGTTACAAGTAAGATTTTGTGAGGTACCAGAGTTATTGGCTGCTTTTGAGAAGTTGAAAAATTGTAAAGTCTCTGATCATATCAAGCAGTCAATTTCTCCATTCAGGTCTCCCTTTGTCTCTTACTGATTTGTCAGGAAAGCATCCTGCCAAAAACCTCAAAGCTGAAGTGTCTTGTATGAAGGATTTCCACCTCCACATAACACTAATTTTCTACTTTAAAAAGTCTATTATAAAAGTATTCTGAACTAGGTGTAATCATAGACACACACCTCTGGATAACAGGACCAAAAGCTACTGTGATGAAACAGGGCTTAAAGACAAAAAGAAGAGATTAATCTTAACTGACACAGGTCAAATAAAAAATGTCTTATAAAAGGCCATGGTACTGAAAACCTCTTTAAACATGATTCTTACCACCTTTAGAGAAATTTTCAGCTGTAGGAAAAAGAGAAGAAAAAGGGAAAGGGAAAGGGAAAAGAGAAAAAAAAAAGAGAGAAAAGAGAAAAAAGAAAAAAAAAACCCTGAGAAAAATGAGATAAAGAAGAAAGAAAGAAAGAAAGAAAGAAAGAAAGAAAGAAAGAAAGAAAGAAAGAAAGAAAGAAAGAAAGAAAGAAAGAAAGAAAGAAAGAAAGAAAGAAAGAAAGAAAGAAAGAAAGAAAGAAAGAAAGAAAGAAAGAAAGAAAGAAAGAAAGAAAGAAAGAAAGAAAGAAAGAAAGAAAGAAAGAAAGAAAGAAAGAAAGAAAGAAAGAAAGAAAGAAAGAAAGAAAGAAAGAAAGAAAGAAAGAAAGAAAGAAAGAAAGAAAACCAAGGAAGGAGGAGAAGAATGAACCATGAAAGGAGATACATAAGCTGAAGCTGGTAAACAGCAGTGAAAGGTCTCTGATGATGACATTAGCAGACTGGTTTGCTGAATGACTGATCAAGTGACACGAAGTAATCCAGAACCACACTGTGAAACTATATAATGAGTTAGTATGTGATTAAAGAGCATACAGTGCTTATCTCAAATCATAAGGAGATCATCAGTTTAAAAAAATAAAGTTCCGCTTTTATACAACTTTAGTGAATAAAAGATACAAGTTCATACAATAAAGATATTCTGTAACAGAAAATAAAAACAACTATTTGAGAAAATTGAAAATGAGAGACAAATAGCCTTCTTTAAAAGCCTTCTTCTTGCTTAAAATTTTATGAATTTTGCCTATACATAAAGTATTTAAAATTTTATACATAATTTTTATAATGAAAATAACTTATATTTTGAATAAATTCTAACCTTGATATAAACATAATTTATTTAAATTATTGTTATTTTAATAGAAATTTATGAGAAAAAAACCAAACAAATGGAAGGTTGTTAATATGTAAAAACAAGTTGTGAAAAATAAAATACAACCTGAAGTATTTGGATTTTTTTGGTTAATTATTGATCACTAAATTTAAAAATAAGCAAGATCTTGGATTATATGTATACCTATGCATCCTTAAGTGCAAGGGGACAGGCAACTTGCCAATAGGTATTGGTAAATCATGTGAAATGTTATTCCATCAAATTTTTTTCTTGAAGTTTTGCTTTCTGTTAAGAGGTTCTTGTGTATGGGTTAGTCCTATGGAGTGGAATGATGAGTTTGTTCTTTTTCAGTGTCACTCTTGTCATCTTTTATGTTGTCTTTTAAAAAATTATTTTTAGTATGAGTATTGCTTTTTTCTTTTTTTTTTAATTGCTTACAAGGTTGCTATTCTAAGCAAGAGCACATTGTATGCAAAGAAGTCTACAAGAGAGACTAAGCTCCTTATGGCTTTGCAAGTTTACGAGAGATTTACAGTTTGAATTGGTACTTTGTTTTCTGGCATCTATAGATTGAAAGAATGTAAAAGAAGTAATCTTCAAATATGGCCATTAAGTTTTCTCTGTTGGTTGCTTCTTTTCATTTCATGAACAGAATAACAAAGACTAGGTACTGATCTTAGCTCTGAACATAGGTGATTTTTCAGTTCACACAGCACCAACATGACTGCAACCCACATGGTCAAGGCAGTGACCCTCTATGGGTTACTTAATAGCAAACCATAGCATTCAGAAAATGGCCACTGCACACAAAAGCCTTTTATAGATTATTCAGTCCAGTGGCTTTGAAGTTGTACAGTGGGAATGATCTCAGGAAGTTATGGATTGTCCCTGGACACAGCAGCAGTGACTGTCATGGCTTTTACAGCCTTCTTGAAAGAGAAGCAGACAATAATGCAGCAAACATCATAAATTATTTATCCATCTTCCCATCTTCTTCTTTTCCCTATATATATCTCTAAAGATCTCCCTTTTCATTACATAAAGGTATTTGGATTCCACTGAGCTAAAGCACAAAATCTCCTCTGTGTGGTATTAGGAATGCTGGGTCTCTTTTCTTGCATCATAAGATGACCAAACATGGAAATTAAAGCAAAGAAAACATTCCTCCCTCCTCCTGCCCCTTGTGGAAAGGGGAGCATGAAGATGAAGATTCTGAATAAGTTCTAAAACCTGGTGCCTGATGATTGTTTCTCTCCCTTTGCTCTCTTCACTATCAGCCGCTCTTACACTGAGGGTGTGTCATCTGGTCTCCAGCAGCTGCAGGGACAGCATGCTGGTGACAGCAAGTTTCAGGCACAGGATGCTGGTGACAGCAAGGTTCAGGCAGTCCAGAAAGAGGGTGATCTCTGCTGGAGGAGTTATCCCCCGCAGAATCCTGCTGCTCTGCTCCTGAGCATGGTCAAATTGTCTGACTAGACAGGAAGGAGTTCAAAACACAAGGGTGGAGAGGAGCAGCAGCCATATGAGGGAGTGATGAACAAGGTCAGCAAGCAAAGGTCTTGGGCTTGTGTGAAAAAAGGGAATACATAGTCAGCAAAGCCGAGCTTAAGCAATATTTACATGGAAGCAAGTGACTCATGGCATCATTACCAGGGAAACCCACAGAGACTCTCTGTAAATCAGCATGCTGAGATGCCTTTTTGAAAGTCCTGTACCTGGCTGAAACATTGAGAATAAACATGAGGTGTTAGAGATCTGTGTGGAGATGCAGGGCTATGACTTTGTTGGGACCACAGAAATGTGATGGGACTACAACCATTACTGGAGTACTATAATGGATGCATACAGGGATTTTAGAAAGAACTTCCTAGAAACACAAGGATGGGCAATTTTCCTTTATGTGACAGAGCAGCTGGAGTGCAAGGAGCACTGTCTGGGGATGGATGATGAGTAAATGAGAGCTTTTGGGTAAGGACAAAGGAGTGGAAGGGTACATTATACATGGGGATGTCTGCCACAGACTGCTTGGTCAGGAAATAAAACAGATGAGACCTTCTTCAGACAGCTGAAAGCTGTTTCAGAGTCACAGGCCCTGATCCTCTCTGGGGGTTCAACCAGATGAGTATCTGTTGGATGGACAGCACAGCAGACTGAAAGCAAGCTGAGAGTCTTCTGGAGAGAACTGATGACAACCTTCTGAGCCAAGTGATAGAGAATATGAAGAGAAGGTTTATTCTTTAGGATTCTATAGCCACAAAAGAGAGTCTTGTTAACCCTTTTACAAATAGAGAAGCCCTTCTTCCATCTGTATCTCATAATTTGTTTCACATTTATCTCTGCCTTCTATTAAAGAATTAGCTACTTTATCTTTGGATATAACCATATTTTTTCTGTTGAGTGTGCGGAATTCTGGAAATGAACCAGCATCTTATGTGTGTGCCACAGAGTGCTTTTCCATCCTCATGACGACTTTACTTGACAAGTAAAGACAAGTAAACACAGACTAATGACAACTAAAAACAGATTGTATATTGCCTAAATATTTCAGGGTCTGCTTTATTTTGTCGCTGTATTTAGCATGCCCCTTTGTTTACACTTATACAGAAACAGAACACATGTTTTTTAAACAGAGAAAAAAATAGATGTAATTAATGTTAACACTGAAATGCACACATGTTAATTTTGTGTCATAATTAATGTTTTTCTACTTGAATTCTTTCACCAGCCTCTGTGTGGTGCTACACATACAAACTCATTTCCATCAGTCCTGTTAGGGAAACAAGTTTATGTGTTGAGCTGTACCCCAATTCAGTTCTACAAGAGATAAAAGTTATTTTGGGAATAGTAAAATACCTAACAGGATAAAAACTGAAGAGTTCAACTAATTTACCATATCTAAATGAAAAACAGACAACCTTTCTCCAGCCTGATAGCATCTAATTACTGAGTGCAGTTTCCCAGGAAACAGAAGTACCGGATGTTGAATATCTCTTTCGTTTAGTGGAGAAACAGATCAACAGATCAACAAGGAGAGGTGTTGAATAAAAACCTAGGCTGAATAACAAAGGACACTGTCATCTTGGAAAATGCATTTGAGACAATGCAAAAGAAAGGGTTCAGTGTAGACCAAAACCAATAAAATAAATAAAGGCTTTCATGGTCAAGGTGCAGGAATTTAACACAATACTGAAAATTGCCAAAGTTGTAAAATTCCTAGGTGTCATATAATAATTCAGGAAAGGGATACCCCCTTGTTTTCTGGGTTATCCACAAACTTCTAGGAGCTTTCTCTTCTCTAGGCTCTACCTCTCTAGCTCCCTCAGCCTGTCTTCATAGGAGAAGGGCTCCAGCCCTCTGATCATCTTCAGAGGGCTTCAGTACAGGTAATTCCTGTGCTGGGAGCCCAGAGCTGATGCAGCCCTGCAGGTGGGGTCTCAGCAGAGCAGAGCAGAGGGGCAGAATCCCCTCCCTGCCCTGCTGCCCACCCTGCTCTGGATGCAGCCCAGGACACGTGTGGCTCTCTGGGCTGGGAGTGCCCATGGCTGGGTCATGTCCAGCCTCTCATCCCCCAGCACCCCCAATTCCTTCTGGGCAGGACTGCTCTTAATCCATTCATCCTGCAGCCTGTGTTGATCCTGGGTATGGCCCTGATCCAGGTCAGCACCTTGCAACTGTCTTGGCTTGGAACCTCATAAAGTTCCCATGGGCCTGCTTCTGGAGTTTGTCAAGGTCCCTTTGCATGGCATCCTATCCTTGAGGCTTCTCAAGGGTGCCACTCAGCTTGGGGTCCACTGTGATCTTGCTGTGGGTGGATTCAATCCCTTTGTATGTGTCACTCATGAAGATATTAAATAATAATGGTTTCAGTACAGACCGGTGAGGGACATCGCTTGTCACTGATCCACATCTGTACATTGAGCCATTGAGCTCTGTATGCCACCCCCCAACCAAACCCGCATCCACTGAACAGTCCTCCCATCAAACACATATCTCTCTGATTTAGAGATACACTGGAGAGTGAAGATGATCCGTTGATAAAGAGAATATAAGAAACTTAGTAGACTGTCCCTTTAGTACATGTTCTTCAGGCAATACAGCCTCTTTTTCCTCCTTTCTTGTTCTGTGAGCATCATGGCTTACCCATATTCCAGGTTCTCAGCCTTATTCCTACGTTGTTTGTGTCCTTTGTTGTCTTGAAGGCTCTACCTTGTCATCAGAGAGAAACTGAGGATGGCTTGCTTTTTTGGTGGGGGTCCATCACCTTTTAAAATTTGTAGCAAATAATTCAGCCTCTTCATGAGGCTCTACAAGTCCCTGCTTGTGTGGTTGTATCATACAGAATGTGAGGATGAAAACCTTGCAACACAGTCTAGCCTAGACAGATCATGCTCTACAATTGGTTTTGCATGAGGCATTTCACATCTTTGGTAAGTGTTTACATGGTGTTTGCATTTTCCAGTAAATCCAGTTCTCCTTTTCCTCCTGCTCAACTGATACTGGAGCAGCAGTTTTCCTGGATGGATGCCTCCTAGCTGTTTTTTAACTTGCAGTTCCTGTATCTAAGCTTCTAATGTCCAGCTAGGTTCAGCACCCCACTTCTTCATGTCATCCCTCAGTCACACAGGAAGAATCAGGAGGTTACACACAGTGTATGTCATCAGTGGCCTCTCCCTTGAGTAGAGAAAGCTGACTGTCTATAGCTGAGACCTTGGCTAATGTTACTAGCGAGCACCTCTCTTTGAGCTGCTCAGGCAATTTGGATCCATTTCTCTGCAGTCAAGGTGCAAGGTCATTGTAAGGAGGTGAGATTCTCCTTGTATTCCTGGGGTTGTTTGACCAATCTATCCATACATTCTGTGTCTATCCAGCTCATTCTTAGCAGTCTATTGCCATATAACACCACCAAAGTTATTATAAACTTTTGCCACATGGCCCAGACTTTGTCCAGGCTTTTGGTATCTGGTGTCATTGGGAGTATTATAGAGCACCTCCACCCCGAGTAATTCCCTCAAGTACTGGATACCTTCCTCAATGTTAGTTCATTTACTTTAGGAATTTGCAGGATCTTCCCTGGAGGGATACCTGTCCTTCACATTTGACAAATAGTTGAGAACTCATTCTCTTTTCCCAATCTCTTTGTCAATGTCTTTATCCCTAGCGAGGGATTCCAGCTGCCAGGCTTTTTTACCCTTTAATTCTTGACTATTGACCCAAATATCACAGCTTTGGAATAGTCAGCTCAGAATTTGCTTGCCTAGTTCACAGCTTAGATATTTTCTCATGTTTCAAAGCTCACCTAAGAACAGGGATTGGATGATTCCTCACTTAATATTTCAGTTACTTCCTCCTCCTCTTCTTGTGACAGCTCTGCTGTAGAACTGTCTTCTTGTTTAATCTGCTCTCTCTTCACAGAAGCCTCTTCATCCCTTATTAAACAAGCTGACTTCACCTGTGTTGTTTCTTTTTAATTATAGGTATAACTGATAGAGAGGAGGGCTGGGTCCCTGGTTTAGCCACAGTGTCTGTTGAAATTTTTCAGATCCAGAGACCTTAATTCTTGAAGGTGCTGAACAGTATTGGTCAATGTTTGGTAGGTGCTGGTCAGGCCTCAGCACAGTGCAGTAAAATGTGCTTCTTTGAAACAGCCAGGGCATCTCTTTGCAAACATATTATGTCAGGATTCTGCACTTGTTCAGGAATGAAGATCCAAATAGCTGTGGGGAGGAACTTTCCATATATCTGCCCATATCCTCTGAGATGCCCTCCCACCCATACCCACGCTGCCAGGGGGAGTAGGACATATTCCTAAGTAGCATGTTAACCTTTAAAAATCCAAACCAATATTCCTAAGAAATGCCAATAAAAGTATTTTGACTACCCAAGGATTTTCTGGATGCTGAGAACTTAGTAATGAGTATTGTTAATTGTATTAATCAGATGATCATTGAAATACAGTAATGACTTCAGTATAGAGCCAAAATACCAGGTAAAGTCAAAACCAGAGTGTTTTAGCAATAAATCTCCCAGGCATAGCATCACGAGGCTCCATAGTGCACAGGAAACTGCAAATGAAAATCTTCTTATATTAAAAAAAAAAAAAAAAGGATATGACAAACCAGACAGGCTAATATCAAGAACAGATGAATCAATGTCATTACAAACAAGTATTTACAGATATAAATCCCTTCTCACTCACTCTAGTAAAATGTGTTATTACCTCAAACCCTCAATGCCCAATACTGGGCACCAAAATAAGTGCAGTTTAATCCTGGCTGACAGCTAAGCAGCACAGAGCTGCTCACCCACTCCTCCCCACCCCAGCAGGATAAGGGGATTAACTGGAAAGGTAAAAGGGAGAAACAAAGTCACAGGTTTAGGCAACTACAATTAATTAAGAAATGAATTTTAAATGCACACATGGATTTATGTCCCAGACCTACAGTCTAAAAGGCCAACTACAGCAGAGTAGATGGATAGATAAATGTAATGAAGAGGACTTGATATGAACATGAATTGCAAGATGCCAAATATAAGATGACAAATAAAACTCTCCTTAGCAACCTAAATGTCACAAATATTCCTGTGCCATGCAAGTAAACAAAATAGGGTATGAAAATTACTGTCATTGATACCAAGAAAAATATGTCTGACAGATAACTGAAGGGCCTAGAATAGCAGTTTAAAAAACAAATGTATTTGTCCTTAAAAATATGTGTAATAAAAGGTTAAAACTACACAAAACAAAAAAGTCAGATCTTGACACTGTGGCACATCACCCATCTTGAAAGCTGTGCAGTACAGAATAAGTTATCTAGAATTATTTTCATACTCTGTGGGTTGGTACTCATCTAAGATATATTATATTGTTCATGAGGAAATTAAAATGTTTTATTATTTACTGCCTATAAATTTTATTAAAGATTTGTAGCAAGAAGATATGACAGAAATAAAAAAGTGCAATTTTAAAATCAGTTAGAATTTTTTGTACCTTGGAAGTTTACTTGGTAGAATTTTTAATATCTGTATAATTTCTTATTGCTGGGAAACCAGAATGTATTTTACAATCAACAAGCCCATCTACATCACAGTAATTAAATAAATATATGTTGTATTCAGGGTTACACTGAATTACATTTGATTTCATATTATAGTATTGTCTTTGATTCTCTGGCTTTCAATGAAGACAGCTGTAGCATAAAAAAAAGAGTCAAGATATTCGTTTACTGCAGACTTTTTTTGGGCAGTTTAAGATAATATTATTTTATAATACACAGGACTTAAGTCCTTATCACCAATAAGAAAATAATGCACCTTTGATTATATATCACTATAGAGCTGCAAATGTTTCCTAGAGTTAAAATATTTATTTTCAATATTTAGATTAAAATTGAGCAGAAACACTGGCAAATTGCTCCAACATAAAGGGTACAAACAATGCAAATTTAATACTTAATGCATGTTTGTTGTGATTGCTTAAGGTGTGCCAGAACATGAAATGTACAAATGCTTAATTTAACTTCAAATTTGTTTTAAAATTTTTAAAAACAAATTCTAAAGAAAGCTGTTAATGTCCACTTCTTGTCAAATGGAGTTTTCTGGATTTTCACATCTTACAGAGGTTAAAGAAATTGCATATGCTTCATTTACAGCTGTCATTTAAGAGGTGACAAATTCTAACCACATTTTCTTCATCACAAAAAATGTATTATAATTCCAAAGAGAAAAGCTTTATTTTCAATGAAATTCTACTTCTAAACAACCATCAAAAGATACTGGAGAAAGAAATAAAATTAAGGGTATGCAAAATTTTGTTTCAAGTGAAAGATTTAAGCTTTGCATGATTTTAATTTTATGAATTTTTTGTACTTATCTATTCCATCCAACATCTTTCTGGCACCTACCAAAATTTCTCCCATGTATATGCTTTCCCTACTTTTAACCAGGGATTTTTTTGCTTTAGTTTCAATGTGCCTTGAATTTACAATTTCTCTTTGGGGGACTTTTGAAAGGTAAGACATAGGAAAAAATAAAGATTAAACAAAAAAATTACCCAATGAAAAGAAAAATATACAGATATTCTTAAAATAGTTCTGTGCAATTCACCACTGAATATCACATCTAAAATCCTTCTCCAAAATAAATACAGAAAACCTCTAAAACTATTTCTATTTTAATATTTCCAATTTAATGTTCTTCTTCTCCTCAAAAAAATGTCTCAGAATAGAATAAAAATTGATGTTGTAAAATCAGCACTGAAAGGGTACAGGGCATCTGAAACAAAAGAGTACACAACGCCTCCCAAAGACAATGACCAGCAACAATCCATCAGTCAATTAATAACTCATTTACTCAAGGAATAAATTTTCATCAGTTCATGCCCTTGACTGTGCATGGTCCATTTGCAATCAAGCAAAGGAATTTAAGCGGTGGGAGGATGCTAAAACTTCAGCAGCAAGATTAGAAGCAGCAAGGAAGAGGAGAGGAAGTCGACTCCATCGCCAGGTCAGTCCTTAACAAACTCCAGAAAACTAGCAGAAAAGCTAAGGTCCTTAAGAAATCAGGCACTTTCACGGTGCTGCACAGACCAGCAGAAACACTTCATGAAGAAAACACTTCACGCCGAGAAAAAAAATCCTCACTTCAACTTAAAAGACACACAGCAAGATCTACAACATTTAGGGGATTCACAAGGGAGCTCAATGATAGGCATTTAAGTTAAAGGTTTCTTCCCAGGTGTGTCAGCTGGGCCTGAATCTACGCAGCCTGAGACCTTACACATCACTAGAGAGAGGCCGCAACACTCAGCTGGAAGAGGGCACCCCAGTGTACAAAAGTCCAATTACACAGGTCACTTGCCGCCCATACTGACAGGATGGCAGGAAACTCCACAGAGACCTCTTCCTTCATAACATGGGCCAGCACAACTAAACTGCAAAACCCCTGCAAGGTCTGCAGGGCTTCGCTTGTAGGGCTGTCACAGCTGCAGACCTGGAGTCCATCGTGACTCTGAAAAGCACAGAACTGCACTGCATAAAACACCCTGCCCCTCACTCTGACCGGAAAAGTAGCATCAAGGATTTGCAGCATCCAGAAAAGTCCGTCTATTTAACACAGACCTGGATCTGTCGCAGTGACCTGACATGGCCTAACATATCAGCCTCATATTAGTATAAAGCTCTGGGAAAAACTGCTGTACAGTGTACTGTATTGGGATAATAGGACAATAGGGAAGAACCCGTCTGTGTTTCTAGAGTGATGGAGGATCCCAGCAAGGGTGTGCATTGGAGACTGAGGTATGCCTAACTGGGAATGAGTGGTAAAAGCATCCTATTGTGACTGGTCTCCAAACATCCTTGGCAGAGACTATCTCAGGAGAGAGTTACTTAAGGGAACCAAGGTGCACTTTGGGATGGTATAGTTGCCTTGAGAATGGGTTAAACAGCTGTCTGGGTTGTTTGGTCTCTCAGAATATCCTTTTGTTGAGGGCTTGATGTAGTCGAAAGAACAACAGTTTTTAATTGCAACTTTGACACAGGTAACAATATCACATCAGCTAAGACTCCTTGGCTATCTTCCAAAAACTATTCTGGTGACTGGAGAGCCATCTTTTTCTTTAATCCCATATGGCCACTGCAAAAATCCAGCTGTTGCAGACTTAGAGTGAAGTATACTAACCACTGAGTCACAGCACCACAGAGTGCTGCTGTAGCAGACAAACTTGACACGCTAGAGCTCAAGTGTGAAGCTGTGCCAAAGGCTGCCAAATGCTACGCAACTACTGATGTAGGTAACTCTATCCCTTTGGCAGCGGAGTGCAGGTGACAGCTTGATCCCACCTGGAGGAATATCCTGGAGTACATCTGAAACTGACTGGCTCTCAGGTGGAAAGACAGTCCTGCTCTTTGTCATGTATTGGTTCAGGCTACTGTGGTGAAGCTCCTGAGCACTCGCAGCATATTGATGGCATCAGTGTGGGAGACAGCACAACAGAAGTGTGTGAGAAGGAGAGAAATGTAATCTAAATTCTTATGAAAACTGGTTTTGCTATAAAGGAAAGTAAGGTCAAAGGGCATGCACAAGAGATTCAGTTTTTAGGGATAATATAGCAAGGTGGACATTATGATATCCCAGAGGACGTGATCAATAAAATAACAGCTTTGTCACCACTAACTAATGAAGGAGAAGCACAAGCTTTCTTAGGTATTGTGGGCTTTTGCATATTCTGGGCTGTATTCTTGTTTTTCTAATTATTCTGTGAGCCCTCTCTATTGAATGACCTGGAAGGTGAATGATTTTGAGTGGGACTTTAAGGAGCAGCAAGAGTTTGAGCAAATTAAATGGAACATAGTTTGTGCTGTAGCCCTTTTGCCAGTCCTGAAATGACAAGATGTGAAAAAAATGCCTTATACCTGAGCCAGGAATAATGTCCTAGCTGGATCTTCTGTCAGAAAGCACCTGGAGAGACAAAGATTTACATCTAAGTTTTTGGAGCCCAGAATATAATGGATGTGAAAACTGTTGCACTCAAAAAGAAAAGGAAATAGTGGCAGTATTTGAAGCTGTTGGAACTTCTTCAGAAGCAGCTGATATAGAAGCACAACTTCTTTTGTTATCTTTGCCTGTGCTGGTCTGGATGTAAAAACAGGAGGGTCTGTTTGACATATCATGTCTGTGATGCTGCATGGAGTAAGATTAGATTGCACTAATAATGCAACAGGCTCAAATGGGAAAATCTGACTGCACAGAAACCCTGGAAGTGATCACGGGACTGAAACTTTGGAGAATTGGTAGAGGGGGTAACTTGTACTGAGGGGCCATACTGTGTGATAAATTACCAGGAACTGAAAAGCAATATGTTTAAAGATGGATCCTGTTGTATTGTGGAAAAGCATCAAAAGTGGAAAGTGCCTTTGTGGGGTCTCCCAAGATGTTGAAGAAACTTCAGAAGGAGAAGTTGAACCTAGTCAGTGTGCAGAGGTGAAAGCTACCCAAGTGGCTCTAGGCCCTTTTGAAAGAGTAAAATAGACAGTAATTTATCTGCGTGGTGGTTCATGGATTGTAGCCAATTCTCTGATGAGGGTTTTATTTTCCTCTCTCTTCATTATTTATTCTTTCTCTTTTCTGTACATTTTAAAGCTTATTTTTTACTTATTTTTAATAATTAAAGTGTTATCTCAATCCATTAATTAATCTTTCACCTTGGCTCTTTGTGTTCTTCCTCCATCCCATCACGGGAGCCAGAGGTGGGGATAAGCACAGGGTTCTGTGGTGTGACACGGGGTTAAGCCACAGCAGAGACTAACAAGCCTCATGCATTCTCAAAGCATGTTAAAGCAAAACATGTGAGCCCAATGAGAGAGCTGAAGAGGCATTACTCTTGCCTCCCACTGACCACTGTGGCAGTGAATGCTTGTAACTCCACTGGCTCTTCAGTATCTCCCAAGATACTATTTCTAAATTCACTTTCTTTTTTGCTACGCATCAATTTGTGTATCATGTCATTGCAATATAACCAACAAATAGTTTCCCTGACTGTATCTGCGGTCAAATGCCTGATATTTAGTGTAGGATAACAGTTCCAGAGTTAAAACCATGTTCAGTGTTGAAAATGAAAAATGGTGTCATCTAAGGATCTGATTTTAGATAATAAAGGCTATAGATTAAATGCATCTTTTTGCATAAGTATTTCTTTTAAGTCTTTTGATAAAATTAGGGTTATTTTGTATCATATGAAATGGATTATGAGTGTTCTTCAGGCCTTAGGGTACTTTCCCAGTAGATATTGCTTTCTAGAGTAAGAAAAAATATTATTGCATTTGTTATCATTATACCATTCTATATCTAAAATACAGTATTTCAAAACCAATCTACTTCAGCTAAGCTGGGCATAAAGTAATTTGAAGACTTCAAGTAATAGTAATCTAAGTATTTTTATCTTATACATTTGAAAGCTAGCATTACATTATCTTCCTTAGATACCTACAGAGAATGAGAGAGAATATTACTGTGTTTCTATGCTTATTGTCACAGCAGCAGGGCATGTTTAAACATTTTGAAACAGTATTTCTGTTGTGGAGATTCATTCCTGCTCTCTTATCATTTGTGCTGAGATGATTGTTTGTGGGGCTGAAGTCCACAGCAAATGATGAAATTCATCTCTCTAAAAAACCCCCAAACCCACACAAGTCACTTAATTTTTATCCCTCTCAATTCACTGATACAAAGCTGCACACAGTATTCAAGGTGAGGCCACCCCAGTCCAGGACAGAGCAAAACTTTCTCACACAGTAGCAATTATAATTGCATTGCAACTGTTAGGCTTTAGTTACAGATAAAAACTAGGACAAAATTTTGTGGTTTACTGATGAATAAAGCCTGAATTCTACCTAAGATATTTTGCTTCGTGTCTGCTATTTGCTGCCTATGAAATCTTAGAGGCAAACAATTACAATAACAGATACAGGAAGTTTTGTCCTCTTGTTTCTTCAGTGCTCTGCTTCTACACAGTGTGTCTTTTCCCCACACAGTATTTCTCTAGTTGCAGGTGTGTTTTTTGTAAGGCTTTTTAAAAAATGTTTGTTAATTTTCTCAGTAGGTTTTTCCCCCGGTCATTTTCCAAACAGTCATTTATTTACATAATTCTTTTCACATATAAATTGCATGTATTTAAGTATAGACTTTACATCTAATATTTCGCTAATATTTCTTTCCTGGTTTGCACTACCATGAATCCCTCACAAAGACAATAGGAAAACCACAACTATTTCATTGCTAAGTGTTTCAATATTTTCCATGTCGTCTGCTTATACAAGGAAAGACAAAAACTGTAGCTAGGTATCTTCTTTTCAGAGTCAGTACTTTCTGTACTTTGCTGCAATTGTGCACAGCTGTGAGATATTAAAGAACTTTCTTTCATGACCCATTTTTCCCTGTGACCAATTCTTCTAGCTGGTGTTGGGGAGAGCTTCTGGGAGGCTCTACTTTTTCTGCATTCTCTTTCCTCACTCCCTACAGACTCCTGTATCCTCTTAGATGTGGATCTTTGTTATCTCTATTTTTTTATTGGAGTTGCTTCTTTTCTCAAGGTCACAGCTATTCTTCTTTTGGCTCTGTGCTACTCTGTTACATACACTTTCTGCCTTCCTAATAAGATTTAGACCTTACACAAGATAATTTTAGCTGAAATAATTTCAGCTTGTACTGAAAAATAACAGTAGAAAGAAAAACCTGAGCACACCCAAAAAGCAATGGAGGCAGAAAAAGCTGTTTAAAGCATAGTTAAAGCTTAGAATTGAAGTTGTCTATGCTTTTTCTGCAAACTTGGCACAACAATGTAGGCCCTTCTGGGCTTCAATCACACTCCTCCCAAGGGAATAAGCATTTTCTCAGAACTGCTATTGTCTCCAGATGAGAAATGCTCCCTCTTTTCTTGCACATTTTACTCTTACACTCTTTAGCCATGTCTCTCTAACAGAGTTTTCTCAACATAAATTAAGAACTATAGTGTTTCTTCATTTTGCTAATTTATTTCCTTCCCCTTGACTATCCAACTGTGCAAAAGTGTACAATTACTCTGGATTTAGCTGTTGAGCTGTTGAATTAGTATTTGAACATTCCTATTATATGGGAAAGGAAGTAGAATAAATGGGAAATTAACACCAGATTTGGTGCTTTTACACAGTTTTTCCAAGGCCTTTATTTTAGATTTATTTCAATATCACATTTTGTTGAAATGTATGCATTAGGAAATGGAAGAAGTATAGTTCAGCATATCTACTTTGCAATGAGCTGTACTTCAGTACACTGTAAAGAAAGTTTTAGCTTTGATGCGTAGAACTGCTCTTGTCTCACATCCAGAACATAAACACCATATAAAAATAGGATATTATGGGAATATATACCAAAGAGTTTAGCACAGTGTGGATGAACTAGATTCCATTTACATACACTGGAATACAGATTGTCAAGGAAGAGGAATATTAGCTCCCAAGAGAGATGTTACAAGATGAGAGACTGTCCTGCATTTTTGCACTGTGATGATTTTCCAAGTTTATTGATCTCTTATCTAGCCTAGATAAAACATTTATCACAGATTTGAAAATCCATAAATATAACTTTAAAACATGGCAAAAAAAAAAAAAAAAGAGAAGAAAATAATGTAGAAAACAGGCTTGCTACCTTCTGCTTCAAATTTCCATTGAAATTCTGCTTGTAGTGAATACAGGAATGCATATTTTTTTAGAAAGACCAACAATGCTTTTATTTTCATAAATGTGACAGATAAGGGGTATACAGGGATTGATTATGACTGATTTGTTTTCTCTGCTGCAGAGCCCTAAAGAGCTAAAAGCCAGACACAGAACAGTAACATGAATGTTTGACAGGCAGCATCTTGAAGGCATGTTGGTGAAAAGATGACCCATTGGATTAGGAAATATGGTGATGCATACTGCAGCCCTGGAGAACAATGGCATGGCTGAACCTGGCTCACACCTGTGGATGTTGCATGGTTGTGGAATCATAGAATAAGGTTGGAAAAGACCTCTGAAATCATTGAGTCCAGCCATTAACCCTGCAATGTTCACCAATAAACTGTGTCCCCGGGTGCCACCTGCCTCTCACCAGGCAAGGTCAGCTGCAGAAGGCTCTCCAGGGTCATGCCAGGTGAACTTTGAATTTTTCTGATTATGAAATCTTCACACGCTCTTTCTCTAAGCTGCTTTTGTCATTATCAGACCACTGTCACAGTATAAATATTTTCATCTCTTATAACAGTATTGTGGTTTAGGAATTGTATTCCTCGACATAGCAACCCCACCACAGTGTGAGGCTCGATTCCCCTGTGGTGGGCTGGAGAGGAGAACTGGAGGCAAAAAAGGTAAAGATCATGGTTTGAGATGAGAACAATTCACCAAAACCAAAAATGAAATAAGGAAACGAAGAGTAGCAGGAGAGATGATAAGAGGTTGTACAAGGGAGGTGAACGATTCACACGCGATTTGCTCACCACATGGAGCCTGGCAATACCCAACCACACCAAGCCATGCCACCCCAAAGGGAGCCCTTGCCCCATCCCTGGAAAGTGACATGAGGTGGTATAGAATAACCTCTGGGTCCCAGCCATGGCTGCTATTGGCTACTGGAACCCTGTCCTGGTTGGAATCGGGAAAAAGGATTTGGAAAAGGCTTTGTCATTTGAGTCCCAAGCATGGCTGGGTTTCATTGCTAACTTAAAAGCAAGTAGAATCCAGCAGTTGGGTCTAAGGCATAGTATTATGTGTATCTGTCAAAATTGTTATAATTATTTCCTTTGATTGTTTGCCTTTTTAGCTGTTGCTTATTTAGCAAACAGATAGTATTTTAACACCATAGCATACAATGGAGTGTAACCTAACAAGAAAATATTTTTATTCCCTTTGTCCTTCACTTACTTCTGTGTATGTCACAATTCTACTTGGTCTGTGCAGAAGGGATTTATGAGTTCAATAAGCTGCCATGAAATGCCCCCTAATGACTTGAAAATTTAAGACAGAATCACAGTTAATTTTTGGAATATTCATTCAATGGCTCACTTTTGCCAAAGTAAATGCATTTGACCTGCTGCTGAAGAGGAAGTTCATTTTTGGTTAAGTAATATTTTGGTGGATTATCTTCTAAAATATTACATATCCAACAGTATGTTATTTTTAATAGAAAGTTACCGGCAAATATCTACATAAAATAACATTCAACTCTTTGATCATCTTGGGAGACTATGGATAACTGTTTTATTTCCATACACATATTCTGAGCTTCTATACCTAGACTGCTTGTCAAAATCTGGAGGAAAAGAGAGATAATTTATAGCTTGGCAATAGTTCAGAGTTTATACACCATGAGCAATCTTCCTTGGGTGGCAAGATGTCAACTATCACACCTTAATAAAAACAGCCTGCTGTACCCAGCTGCTTAGGATGCCCTTAGCAGAGCTAACACATTTCTTAGTCTTTTTATTATGCTCACAGAAACTAAATGCTGTGTATGAAGTTTTCACAGGAACAGTTTATTGTTGCATATGAGTTTCTGGTTCAGAAACTGCAGCAGGCAGGCACCTCTCACAGGAGACAATAGCATAAATGAAGCAGAACCATCAATGATCAACACTTGCCTAATCTACCCTAGCTTACACAGTCCTAAATAACTTGCTAAAGTAACTGAGGCTAGGCTGATTAATATGAGATGCTGATCCAGCCTGAAATCTTTGTTTTGGTAGCACTGGGGTGGCACTTTGTGATGCTGGTATAGGAATAACACTGTCACAGGGTAGGTTTGTTGTATCTCATTACCTCTTTGTTTACTGTTTGAACTTGCTCTTCAGCAGCTGACAAGGGGAAGTGAAGCCAGGAGTAAAAAACAAAAAAAAAAATTTTTTTTTTTTTCTTGGAAGGGTTTACTTCCTGCATGGCACTCATTAAAAAAAAAAAACAAAAAAACAAAAAAACAGCGTTACAACAAAAATCCAGAAGGTATGCTAGTTAATATCCTACTGTTTTGTCAGCTACTTGTAAGCAAGACTGCATCATATATTGCAGTTAGAGTGAGGTCACCTGCAATGGCTATCTTTGAAAAATCACTTTCTAACAACAATGAGCGTGTGGCTCCTTTCTATAGAAACAAAGCAATGAAATCTTTCTTAAGATTCTGTCTTAAGAAAAAATCCTGATAGTGTGTATTCCCAGCTGGAAAAGATGCTGGGCCTGGCTCAGATGTAAAAAGTTAGCAAAAATTACTGACTGACAGACACTCTGAGTCTTCTCTGGATCTAAGGCATCATTTTCCCTGCAAGAGCCATGACTCACCTATCCTCATTTGTCAAATCGTTTGCCATTGCCATGCTACCTCTTTTAGTATTACCCTGTAGTTAGATCACATCCCCCAGATCCCACATTTCAGGCTCCTGTCTGTGGCAGGAAAATGTCATGAGCATCTCAGTCCCTACAGCTGTGTTTCAGGAATCCATTGTGTTTCTAGTCTATCAGCTCTGTGCTTTAGTCTTGGATTTCAGTGAGGATTGTATACGTGAGGGTGGTTTTTGATATATATGTATATATAGGCGGTAATTCTTCACACATACTAATTAAAGGAATGCTCATCTAAATAGATTATTGTCTGTGCTCCTTTCAGACCAACAGCTGAGGAATACATTTGGTGCAGCTAGCTCCCTGTGCACCCTGCAGAGCATGCTGCAGGTTGAGCTCTGGGTTGAGCCCAAGGCAGGAGGCCATGCCCTGCTGACCCTTTGCATAACAAAGCCTGGGGACCTGGGGCTGGCCAGGGAACAGGACATGCAGAGACAGCAGGAGCTGATGAACCCAAAATTTCCTGTGCTTGGACTGTTTAATATCTTCATTGATGGTCTGGGTGAGTGCATTGTGTCCACCAGCAGCAAATTTGGAGAAGTCACCAAGCTGGGATGGAGTATCCATCTGCTGGGGGGCAGGAGGGTTCTGCAGAGGGAAAAGCTGGATAGATGGGTTGAGTCCAACAATGTGAGGTTTAGTAAGGCCAGGTGCTGGGTCCTGCACTTTGGCCACAGCAACCCCAAGCAGCACCAGAGGCTGGGGCAGAGTGGCTGGGCAGTGGCCAGGCAGAAATGGACCTCAGGGAAGTGACTGACAGCAGCTGAGCATGAGCCAGCAGTGCCCAGGGGGCCAAGAAGGCCAATGGCATCCTGGCCTGTGCCAGCAATGGTGTGGCCAGCAGGAGCAGGGCAGGGATTGTCCCCATATACTCAGCACTGGTGAGGCCACATCTCAAGTGCTGTGTCCAGCACTGGCACTCTCAATTTAGGAAGAATGTTGTGATGCTGGAGTGCATCTGGAGAAGAGCAACAAGGCTGCTGGGGGTCTAGAACACAAGCCCTATGAAGCTGGAGATGTTTAACCTGGGAAAAAAAGAGGCTCAGTGGTGACCTTATCACTCTCTACAGCTTCCCAAAAGGTGGATGCAGCCAGGTGAGGGTCAGACTCTTCTCCCAGGCAGCCTCTGACAGAATGAGTCTTAAGCTGCACCAGGGAATGTTTAGGTTGGGCAGTTTAAGAAACAATTCTTCTCTGAAAGTGGGATTGGGCACTGGAATGGTTTGCCCAGGGTGGAGATGGACTCACTGTCCCTGGAGGTATATAAAAAACAACTGGATGTGGCACTCAGTGCCATAGTTGATAAATTGCTGTTGGGTCCCAGGTTGGACTTGATTATCTCAAAGGTCTTTTTCAACCTAGTTAATTCTGTGGCTGTAAGGGTAAAAAGCCCTGGGGCTCCTTTGGTCATTGTCTTTTGTCTGGAGGGCAAGAAACAATGCCATCCCCATCTAGTAAGTGAAGGTGCCTCCTTGGAGGCACCAGCTGTAGCCGTTATTTTATTATTTTGTTATTGCATCATGATTGCATTATTTTTAGGATAAAATAATGGGGAACCTGGGGTTGAGCTGGTGTGAAAACCCAGTCTGACTGTGTGAGGAGTGGGGTGTAGCTGTGGAGTAGTCCCAGCTCAGGGGTGTGAGACACAGTGCCAGAGTAATTCCTGGATGGATGGGCAGGGGCATCTGCTTAATTCCACCTCCTTGGGGATCTCCCCTGAAGTCACACACACCAGGGCAGCGGTGAAGAGTCTGAGGTCATGTGAATAGAACATAGACCTGAGAGCCAGGGAAGGGCAGGAGCTGTCCCCTTTCCTTGGCACCCACCAGACCACAACAGGATACACTTCTGGTATCCAATTTTGGGACCCCAGTGGGAGAAGAACATAAATCTGAACTGGCAGAACTTCAGAGGAGACCTCCCAAGGCAGTGGGGTGGAATTCCTCATTCCAAAGGTGAGGCTGTGGGACTGGGGCTGAGGCTGGTTTAGCTGGAAGAACAATTTTCAGCAAGAGGCGTGGAAAGTGACTTCTCTAATGGTGATTAGCATTTAATATGAAGTGTTTTTTCTTTCTAAAAGAAGGGTTAAATTACAACAATACTGCTTTACAGATACATTTAAGAAAATATTAAAGGATTGCTTAAAAATCTAAAAATAGGGTTTTGAGAAATATGTCTGTATGTATTCTGTTAAACTCTGGGATGGGCAATAACAAAATAACTGGCTTTTAAAAAACAATGCAGTTTCTGAAAAGAATACAATCCAGTAAATATTCATGCTTCTTATGGAAAATTGAGAGTTTTCATGGTTTTGATGGAGGGTGATTTTATTGTTGTTATTGTTGTTTATTTGTAGTTTCCCCCTTAGTTAAAACACTTTATCAATTTTATTTAAGTTCTGTCCTAATGTGATTTTATGCAATACAAAATTATTTGCAATTGGACACTGAAAAAAATCAGATGAATAGAATTTTAAATGTTACTTTTCAGTATTGATAAAGACTTGGATTTTGACAAAATTTAGGTGAAGTTATAGGTGATAGTTAAGAATATATGATACTTTTGGTGAATTCAAATGATATTCTTTAAATTCTGGCCTTGCTAGGCAGTTCATCTCCATGGAATGTTAAACTACAATTGTCTGACCAGCTCTGCTCTGTGTCCTCAAGCTCTTACCTAATGACTTTGCATTACACCAAACCCTACAGATCAGAAAACTGCAAAATGTTAGACTTTGATTCACTGGGCAAAAACTTCAAATAATCCAATCATGGGATAACTGTCTATACCTCAGTTTTTTAATGACTATGCTGCTTTATTTACTTCAGTCATGACTTAGCTGCAGAACTGATGTCAAACTGTGATCTGAGTCAGCTCTGATCTTTGCTGCAGTGTGATTGTTCTGATCCTAATCTAAACCAATTCATTTTGATGCAGTGTCTAATCCTACCAAGCTCCTGCTAGACAAATCAATTTAACTAAATTTAATTATACTGAATTTTTCTTAGAATCTATTGTCATTAATTTAATTCTGATATTGCTGGTATATAAGTTATTGTTTATTTGACCTAGGTATGGAGAACTGTTTCACCTTTTTTTTTTTTTGTAAATTACAATATTCTAGAGATTAAGAAAACCCTTACTGACCTACGAATATACCATGTAGGAAGTTAAATATGCCTTGTCTGAAAACGGTTTGTTGTTACACAGAAAGGCTGAGAAACCATATAAACCAAAACTTTATCTGTAAACTGGAACTTGAAGGTAGGTCATTTGAAACAAAAATGCAATCACCTAAAGGAACAATGATGGAAGAATTGTATACTTTTGTGTGCTTTCTATTGTACTGCTTCACATTTTAATAGATGCTGTGCAACAGACTTTAGTTGAAATAGTATTTACCAACCCTCAGTAACTGAAAGAATATATATTCATTTTGTGAAATCTGTCATGCATTTTACAGTAAAAATATTCAATTTATTAAAATTAGTTTCCCTAAAGTGTGGGGGTTTTTTTGTACTGAGGATATTGTTAAAGGAAACATAAACTTGCAAGAAATATTTTTAGTTTTTTATTGACTGCTTCTATGTGTATTTACAGGTGAACAGTGGTCAGCAGTAGGTTATTCATTCATTTTTCGTGACAGAAAATCCAAACAGCAGGAACTACTCTGGATCTTTGTGGTTTGTCATCACAGATAGTTCCTCCATCTTTTGCTGTGTTAAATATAATATTTTGAATTTTATATTCATCCCTGTCACAAACCAAAACCAAAACAAATCCATAAATAAGGAAAATATTTAATTCTGCAAATATTTATGTTCTAACACCCAATTTTTAAAGAAGATATAAATTTGCTATTGTATTCTGTTATTTCAGTAAAAAAACTAAAGACATGGTTTTTGTTTTTTTTTTTTTTGTTTTTTTTTTTTTTTTTTCCCCTGGGTTTATTTATTTATTTACTTATTATTTGGGTTGGTTGCTTTTAGTTTTGCATTTTTTTCCCAGAGCTACTATGCTGCTATGAATGAAGAAATTAGGTGTCTACATGGGGGACCTTGCTAAACAGAGAAGACAGAAGAATGGTTGAATATATTTCTTACTGTCTTGTATATGAGATGTAAGCCCTACAAAAATTTTGAAGCTTTCTAAAAAAACTATCACTTTCTGAAAAATGCAAGAAATTATGTTTTTTTCCACTGGAATTTCATCTAATATACTGGGCATGAGTTCAAACAGTAATACACTATGTGGCTCTTTTTTTGCTCTTTCATCTTGAGGATAAGCCTCTGCGCAATTCAGCATAACATTGCATATTGTAAAAACCTGTTATTATCATGTAGCTTGCACTTAAATTCTTTTAAGTACTATGTTTTTAGGCACCTCCAGATATTAGTAATTTATTAGCTGCAAGGAGATGTGCAGAAATCCAAATAGGACAATGATAGTCTTTCCAAATACCAAGAAAACCCCCTAAAATTAGTTAGATACATTACTCTGGAAAGTCTTTGACAGAAACACCACTGACTTGCCCAGACACCTTCAATATGTATCTGTGGATGGGGAGTGAACATCTGTTTTACTGTGGAGTACCTTCATTTATTACATGGGGAGGCACTGTTTTTGCCCTCCAGACAAAAGACAATGATTAATTAAATTTTTTTTCATGCTGTTGTTCCAACAATAAGCCATGAAATTTTCTGCTGCTGAGAGTGCAACTTTATGTGTCTGGATAAGAGGAAAAACAAATTTCAAAATCCTTGCGGCTACCCATCAGAAAAATCCTGGCAATTCTGAACATCTTTGAAAGAATTTACTGTACTTGCTTTTCTTCACTCACCTGCTATGTGGGGAAAGCACAGTATATTCTGTCATTTAATACTTGAAAAAAAGGCTCTAAAAGAACAGAATCCAGCACAACTAAGGAAAAATAGATTGTTTAAAACGATGGAAGAAGCACCACACAAAAGCAGAAAGATATGGGTGCTAGCTGTATGTGCAAATGCAAGAACGAGTATGTGCAGTAAAATAAAAATTGATTTAGAGCTGTGATATTAGGCTGTATCCAGCTGAAGGCCAAGGAAAGTACAAGTCCTGTGCGGTCGACTGACAGACTGATACTTATTTTATTTTTCTCTCTCTAACAGTAAAAGCAGTAAGCGTGCTTTCTTCTTATGCATCTTGTTCTCTATACTATTTGCATTGAAAAAAACCAGTGTTCCAAACCATAACCAAACCAAATACATGCAGCTCTGCTTTTGTCTCATGTAGGAAGCAGTGAAAACAGCCAGAAGGTGGCAGTTTTGGACCATTTTGAAAAAGGCTTCTAGTCACTTCGAGCATAACTAGACCACTACTGAATAGATACAAACAAGAAACAATCTGAAAGATAGTTTTAAATTATTTATGCGATAATATATTCAAGAAATAAAAAGGAGCTTTCATCCCAGGAGTGGTAAATTCAGCCCCATTTAACTTTAGTCTAAATACAAAGGCTACAGCTGAGAAAACAACAGTTCCTTCAGGGGCTACAGAATTTACTATATAGGCATTTAGAAACAAAATAACCACACTTCCTGCTAAGACATTCCTATGCCTTTGGAACTCATCAGGACAAGAGCATCCTCAAATTTCAGTCTAGTTCTTGGTAGGCTACAAATTTGTTCAGGTGAATTAACAGAGGTGTGCTTAGCTTAGCTTTCTTTCATTTGTTTTGTTTCTTTTTTTTCTTTTAATGGCAATACTCAAGAAAATACATTCAATTGCTCATTTAAGTAAAATAAACAGAGACAGTTAGCAAGAGAAGAAGCAAACTTGCCTCTGAGTAGCCTGACTTGCCAAAAGAGCTCAGAATTAGACCCTCAAAAAGCATCAGAAGGTAATGGATAAAAGTATTTAGTCAAGTTAGAAGAAAATAAATTTTTCTTTTAGCAAGAAAAATTGCTCCTTTAGAGATGCAAACCCAACAATCACTATTTTACATTTAAGACCTGAAATATTTGTCAGTGAAAACTACATTGAAATGTCTGAATTAACACTGGAATAGCACATGTTTGCAGGTTAGGGCGTGTGATAGAGATGTGATCTTCACTCTAGAGCTTCTCCTGCAGGTGAGCACTTAGTACCATGCACGATGTGCCACATTAAAGTGACTGGCACACAAACTGTGCTTTGAAAATATACGCGAACGGAAAAAAAAATTAAAAATCCCTAGCACATTACAAGAGAGAAAAAAAAAATCCTTTGACTAAATATCTTTAGTCAAAGGATTTCTGTCTTTATAGACACCTGAAAAAGAGCCCTTAAAATAGAACTCCCCTGTGCTCTCCTTGAAAACTTTTCAAAGGACAACTGACCTCTTTTCTCACTTTACACTACTGTCATTCATGAAGAAAATAAAACTTCAAGAAACTCAAGGACATAAAGCAAAAAGTTGATAAAAAGCATAAGGAACTGAGAAAAGAGAACAGGGCATATTCAGCTGTGAGGTCAAACTTTACTATAGGGGAAGGAAGGAAGGAACTAAGGGCCTGGATTTTAAAATAGCACAAATTTTGATGAACTAAAGGAACAATTACTAAAGTCAGTTGCATTGAGGAGCTTAGAGACTTGAATATGAGAATGGTTTAGAATTTCTTCCAGCCAAATGATTTATAGTATTAGGGATCATATATTCCAACATAGGGAAAAAATTACAGGAAGGGTGTAAACCCAGCTGAGTGAATGAGCAGTTCAAGACAAGTGTTGCAGTTAAGAAGGGAGCATAGAAGGAATGAAAAAGAAGTAATTTTTCTTAATTCCCTAAAAGGGAAGAGGTGAGAAATCAAGTGATGATTAATGAAAGTCTATTCAAGGGCCTACACGTTGCTGTGGCAAAGTTTGAGACAGAAAATCAAATGGGAAAAGGAACTCCAGCTCTTCAAGTGCAATTAAAAGTGAAAAAAATGGACTTGTGAGAGTGTGAACAGGGAGTAGAAGATATATATAGCTCCCAGGAAAATCAATGGTTTTCTTAAGGTTTTCAAAATGAAGATTCTACCAATCTCATACAACAAAGCCATATGGATGCTGGCAAATTTGGGTTTTGCAATACCACAGGGACTGTGCCAGATTTTTCTCTTGTTTCCTAGTATTGTGTGTGGACAGAAGTGCAAACTAGCAGCATTACACTGCATGGAATTTTCTGGATCGGTTATTCTTAGAATGGGCAGAGGAAATACTGTCGAGATTCTTTCTTCCTTTTGAATTTCGAGGAAGGCAAGAAACCTGATTTTTATGAAATTGCACCCTTGTTGCATACTCACATGTTTGCTTTGATTCACTGTCTGTCATGATGCTCCAGCCTAGCTACACTTTACTGTGTCTTTAGTATTACATTCTCCACCACCTCACCATTTCAAGACTGGCTATTCAGGTGCAAATATCTCAGGTTTAGGATTAAAAAGACAAAAACCCCTCCAATCTTCATCTTTATAAAATTTCTTGAGCTCTTAAACAGATTAAACTGTCAAGAGAAAAATAGAGGAAATGTCAATAATTTAAAAAAGCAAACAAAGAACAAAAAACAACAACAACAACAAAAAAACCCACAACCAGTCCAAACTGACTTAGAGAAAAACAAGGACTTGAAAGGAAGGACAGTGAAGTAAGCCATATATAAAAAAAGTGATGCAGCAATTTGCATTTTAGAGTAACACATAAATACATCATTCCCAATACTCCTTTCATATTTATACTGTTTCATTTGATCCATACACTTTCTGAACCAAAACTCAAGACATGGCAACAGCACTAGCTAGAGATTCCTATCCCCACATTCTGAGGAGCTTTAGAGAGGATATCAGAGATTCAGGAATAGAAGAAAAAAGATAAATCATTCAGTCATATTCACTCAAGGTTATAGGAACAGAATAATGTGACAAAGAGTGACAGATATTAAAAAAATTATTGTTCTGGGATTTAGTGGATTTAACAGCTTCTAAACATCTCCCTCATCACCTAGTCAATATGGTGCATAGGACAATGATAGTTTTGGTTCCTCACAATGTTTCCTGTGGCAGGATGCTCTGCCTAGAATGAGGTAAAACAACTCAAAAAACGCTCTGCTTGCAAAGCTATCTGTGGTAAATGAAGAAGGGGGAATCATGCTACTTTTGGTGTTGATTAATGCTAAAATTGTCTGACTCATCAATCCCAAAGGTAATTATCCTGATAGTGAGCTGAAGATAAGGTAGACTGCTAAAACATCTGGCAAAAGAAACAAAACAGTGATACTACAGCTAACTTATCTAAAGCTCCTGCAGTGATGCAGCTGGCCAGGATATGTATGACTGACAGCCAATGACTTCATCAAGACCAATTCCAAACTTGAAAACCAAGGTCTTCTAACATACCCCTTGGAGAGTGTGTGTGGAGAGTACCTCCTTGGGTGGGGACACCCCTTGAGCTTACTCCTTAAGGCTGAGCAAAAGACATTTGCCCATGACTGTTGGTATTGGGTGAGTAATATAAACCTCTACTTAATAATTACTTTTGCTACATTTAATACAATTGATTTACTATTAGTTGTTCAATTTTGCTTTATTTTGCACTATGCTGTAATAGTTGCTAAAGTTCCCATACTGTGTAGTAATTCTAAGATCTCTTTGTCTAAGCATTATCATAAAAAATCATATATATCTATATCTATATATCTATCTATATATGTATCAATATCATCTATATCTCTATATCTATATCTATATCATCTATATCTATATCTATATATCTTTATCTATATCTATATCTATTTATCTATCTCTCTCTATATATATATCTAATCTGGCTGTTCCCTCTTTAATTCTTCAGAAAAACTTTTACAGTTTATTCTGTTACACCTGTATAATCCTTTACACATAAACTGTTGGTGAAGTCTGGGGCTGATTGGATACACATGCATCCAGACTCCTCTCTGGAAAGGGGTTTAGAAAGCAAGGGGCTCCTTTCTGCCTCTTGTAACCCAATGGGAGCTACAAGAGGCAGAATTTTCTAATAAATTTTGCCTGAAGGTCCTCTTCTGCCTGAGACATTTTGTGAATTCAATTATGCAAATACTTAATTTTGTGACTAATATTTTTTTCTGTAGTGGAAAAACCCACAAAACAGCCTCCATTCGTGGGCTTCAGTTTTGCATTTATAACTTGTGTTTATGGGTAAGAAGTCACTTGTCATTCAGAACCTGTGAAGATTCAGTAAGTACAAGGTAATCAACACAGAAGTTCAACCAGAAGCTCACATTCTCCCCTACATGGCTGGAACAGGGCTTCCTTTGTCTTTTTCAGTAGTTTTGCTTCTTGCTCTCTGCTTTAAACTTCGCTTTTTCTGCTCCAGTTTTCTATTGAAACCTCTGTAGGTTTCTGCTTTTGTGTTGATCACTTGAGATACTGATTTACTGAGGACTTATTTTTTAAGAATTGCTATTTTCAAAGTTCAAGTTGTCTGAAACATAGGTCGTCTTTATAATAGCTCTCAGAGAATTGGAACTATGTCATCATAACAATCTTCATCATAGTTCCTGCTGGAAATATGCTTAGCACTTTCCCTCGAGTCAAACTCATTGACTTCAGTGTGAACTTGATCCATCAACTACATAATGTACTATGCAAACTTTAGAACAGAGCTCATTTTTAAGTACAGGAAATATAAGCCACAGTGAAAACTGGAAATGAAAGATGCTGGCCCAGATAAAAGATGCACATACAATTTAAATGAATTCATAGCTTTTAAAATGCTTACCACAATTTAAATAAATTCATAGCTCTTGAAAAATTAACCACTTTAAACTCACTTGAGATTTTGTTTAAAAAAAATTGGTTCTGAGAGCCTGTAAGTTTGCAGAAGCCAGAACTTGCTAGGAAAGATCTTCATGCCAGTGAGCAGCTCTTTACTGCCTTTATTCTGCTTTTCTGCACATGCTTGTTTAGATGAAAATCAGCTTAATATAAAGTGCCAACACGAAGGCTGGTTTTGGATTAGTGGCACAGAAAGACTCAGAGCAAAATTTTCCTTCCATGAAGCAAGGTTTCTAATTACTCTGCTTGCCATCAACCTGACACAATTAGCCTGTGTTCTTCATCTCTTTTAGGCCTTTTCCACTAGAAAGACCAACAGGACTTTTGCATCAGCTAGTGTTTGAAGACTGGAATCTTGTTTTCTGTTCAGGAATAAAATGTGAGGGAAACTCTCTGTGTGCTCAGTCCAAATCCCAACCAAGGAGAACATTTTGCTTTCAAAAATGCTTCTGGGAAGCACTTTTGAATATTTAGCCTGATTTTTGATGGCAGGTAGTGGGCAAGATGTATCATCTTGCTTTAGCAACAGAAATCTACCAAAGCTCCATTAAATTTCCAGTTAATCCTTATTCAGTTATGCTTTTAATTTTTGTGTCTACTCATCATGCCTTTTCTAATTTAGCCATGATAGGGATGCATGTCACAAATTAGACATTGAACCCGCAGCTGCTAAAGAAACTCTCATAATTGAATTTTATTTTAGAATTTTGCCTAGAATTAAACCTTCTGAATGCAAAGCTGGCTATCTCTGTATTTTCCCTTTGGGTGAATGCAGCTTCAGATATTTTCTGTTATCTGTTTGCATCCTCAACATTTCCAAACTTTATCCAATTTATTTGGATTTCACCCCCTTGGCCGTTTGTGCAAGAAAACATGTGAATTCTGGTAATTTTTTATTTCTCATACACAACTTTAAAGCTGACTTTGGTTTGGTTTTGGTTTTTTTTTTAATATCTTGCATATAAGTCCCTGTCTGCACTTGAGCTGCCAGTTTTGAAACAAAATTTTCATAGTGGACCATTAACTCTGATTTTTCTGCATGACACTCACTGTGGTTATCCTCTCCTGTCAAAAAAATGATTTTTCTGACAATCAAAGATGCTTCTGCCAACTTACTGACAATAGTATCTCAAGTACAGATTTTATAAAGTCTCACTACTTCTGCCTTCTTTCTGGTGTTCTTTTGGAATCTGGATCTTTATTGTTAGATGGCTTTAAGCTTCAGGAAGGAATTTTGAATATTAACGAGGGAAAAGGGAAATAAACTTGATTAATTCCCTTTGGAAAAAACTGCCCAAAGTTTAATATCTTTTCATGCTGGATAGATTTAAAAATATGATTTGCCTTCCTGCTGAAAATCTCACTCTTTCCTGTGGAATTGAGCAGAAAAATGTTTTGGGGTTAGACAGGAAATGTGTACTCCTTAAAGTTTTGTGAACAGGCAAAAGCTGTATGCCAGTGATTCCAGTGGGAAGAACACAATAGAGAAAACTTCTGTCATAAGTTTTCTCTCACAGCATTGCATTCTTACTGCCTGACATTGAAGGTAAAAATATACCACACAGGCATTCCTTCTCCTGTAGGAGCTGATGGTATTGCTCTCTGTGCTATTAATTGTTGCTATTACTTTAAAACTGGTATTTTTGAGAAAAAAAAAAAAAAAAACAAACAAAAAAAAAAAAAAAACACCAAAAAAACACCCCCCAAACATATTTGAACAACTTCACTTCATAGGTGTTTCTTTTTGAACCATACAGAATTCTTGTATGCAGATTTGTGCAAATAATGGATTTACCTACCTACTATTTTACTGGTGGGGAGGAGTGTTTGGTTTTTTATGTGTTGGTTTCAATCTTTTCAGCATGAAGGGCAAAAAAACCACAACATCTCCACTCCAAATCACATAAGCCTGTCATTTCTTAACTTCACCAAAAGAAGCAGAATCCAACAGCCTCATAATTTGTGAGGTTCAGACATTGAGAGCTGGTCTAATCTAGCTGTAGATGTGTCCTAAGACATTTGTTGTAGATCTTGTTATAGATAAAAGTGGGGGTTTTTTGGGTTGATTGTTTTTTTCTGGAATATGTGTAGGTCCTTCAAAATGCAAAATGCATTAAGTCCTTTGTATATTGATTAAAAAAAGATAGTCTTTCAGGAGTTGGTGTCTAGCATGTCTGCCTCAGTTGGGGAATAAACTCACACAAGCAGGATAAAATGTATTTTAACACAGAAACTGTTTGGTATACTAGTTAAACAAGTTAATGTTTATAACCATTTAATTAGGAGTATTACCTAGGGAGGAATCATGTTAATATACTTTGCTGCATGGAGAGGAGCATTGAGATTGTAAACAGAAGTTCGTTTTGTTTGTTTCTTTAATTTGAAGAGAAAAATAAAAAGGAAAGAATTTCTGGAAATATGAAATATGAATGGATATGAAGGAAGTGACATGTAACCAACAAGGAAAGAAAACTTGAGGGACACGATCTCATACTAAACATTTTTAAGGGAATATCTCAAATTAATAACAGGAATTCTTTATCACTTCTGCTAACAATTAGACAAATATAGCTCACAGAAGCCGTGGGAAGGAGCTGGTGGTTAAAATATGTTAAAAGAATACTATCAAATATATTTTAAAAAAGCATTAGAAATAGATGAGAGGAAGACTGAAGGAGGGGTTTAGTTCCTTTATGCAGAAGAGTTAGCAAGTGGGTACAGCAGTGGGAGTGGCACAAGAAGAGCTGCTGCAGAAACACACCATTGAACACTGGAATACTAACTCTAGTGTCTGAAGGAATAACATATTCAAGCCCAGCCCTATCTTTATGATTGTCTGTTTCACACAAGAGACTTTTATTTGTGTCTTATCTACCAAACAAATCTTATCTACAAAGCCAATCTTCAAGCCAAGAATATTATATGTAATAATAATAAAAAGAAATCAGTCAAAATTTTATTATCTTGTTCAAACACAGAGTTTGAATAATTACATATCAGAATCATCTAAGTGACTGGATTTGCCTTTAAAGAATATTATTTCAGATGTAGATTATATTTGTTCAAATATTTTTATTTTATTATTTTTTATTCTCTACAATTACATTTCCCATTAAGTATTCTGTAATCTGGTGATGAAGTGATTAATCGGGAAACCTCTGAATCCTGGTTAGATGTTAATCATGGTAAATTAGTTTAAGGATTATTTTCTTTGAACTTTGGTGTTTCTGTTGTCTGTTTTCCATCTCATTGCTGCCTATACATGAAGGAAATGACAGTTTACATGTAAAACTGTTGGTCTAGTCGAAGAATTTTATTACCTAAATCTTTGGACTAGTTTTCATTTCTGTTCCTTGTTACTTTATACCAAGAAAAATTTGCTGAAGACCCCATCTGGAACACTTCTGGGAAGGGGCATCCACAGCTTCTCTGGGCAACCTGTTCCAGGGCCTCACCACCCTCACATGAAAGAATTTCCTCCTGACATCTAATCTACACCTACTCTCTTTCAATTTGAAGTCACTGTCACTTGCCCTATCCCTACATGTCTTTGTAGAAAGTTCCACTAACCTCTCTTGTAGCACTCTTTATGTAGTTGAAAGGCCACACAAAATAAGGTCTCCCTGGAGCCTCCTCTGATTAAAGAAGCTGGCCATGAGATTAGCAATTTTCATACTAGATAAGATAGAAACTGAGAAATAGGGCTACAGCAAATTTGTGCATAGCATAGGAAGCGAGGAATGTTCATAGTGCATTCAAAATATGATAAAACGTGGACATCAGCTATAACTTGAGAATAGCAGGTTCAGAGTGAACAGGAGGATATGCTTCTTTACACATTATTTTGAAAAGATGTATTTCCTTGCCAATTGACAGTTCAGATGCTAAAAATTAATATGGTTGTAGAAAGTTCAACGAGGGAAACTCATGATAAAAATAATTCACTGGCTGTTACACAAAATGAGAGCATGTACCTAGAACCTGAGGGAAATGATACTACAGTTTTGTGCTTTTATGGTGTTTTTCCAAGATATCATAATTAGAAAAGATAACAGGCTAGAAAGATATTATGGCTGATGTTGTGGCCCCTCTTTCTGTTTTTATGAATTTGGTTTTTTACAAAGTCTCATTTTGCTATAGCAGTGTATGAAAGAAATTGTTATGATTACAACATTTTATATCTGGAAATCCCAATCCAAATTATTTAATGTATTAATAAAATCTCTCGACATTCTAGTGTGGTAGAGAGACACTGGTTTTGCCCAAAGGAGTCAGAAGCAAAATGAAAAAGAGAAAGAGCATGTTAGCTCACTTGGGAACAACAAAAAGTTTAGTCTGTCAATAAAAGGCAATAAATATGTTTGAAGCAGAGCTTAAAAATAAGATAAAATGGAGAATTGAAAAGAAAATGGGAAAATTCAAATATTATATTCAAAGCAATTTATATTGCCTATAGGAAATTAATCTATATAAATACAAATGAATATTTCTGGGTTTATGTAGGGTCTTAAGAATTTTCTCTCATTATTTCAGTTGAAATACAATGAGTTGTATGGTATTATTTCTTTTCATAACCTTCATTTTTCATTTTAAATGGTTCTGATTGCCATCTTTTTTGGACCAATGTCAACCGTATGATATTAAGAGACTCTGTAGAGTAGGAGAAATTAAGAAGTTCTTTTTAACATGACATAAATAAATTTGTCTCACTAAAGTCTTTCCTTTGACTTCTTTGAACTGTGCTTAACTCTCACACTACACAAACTCATTAATTGCTTTGTTGGACTTCCTGAAAGAGTTTACCTCATACCATCTATATATGTCTTGTTGGTATAAATAGGCAGACTATTGAAGGAAATACGAAAAGAAGTGCTCTATCATACCTTAGGTTTTATTCACCAGCTAATTAATACTGCAAGTTATTCTAATAAATTTTTAAGTGTTGACAGATAGGCATGGTGTGGAGATTTTTTTGTTTTGTTTTTGGATTTTTTTAAACCAACCAAAACCTGTAAAGAAACAAACAAATAAATAGAAAATAAATTTGAGAGAACTAAGTTTGAGTAATGATTTCCTCTTTGGGTTCCTCATTTGGTATAATGCATTCAAACCCCATGTAGGGCTTATATTTTCACAAATAGAAGTGTAATTTAAAATACTTCGATGAAAACTGCCCCTTACTGTGTTTTATGTGAAATCTGACAGTTCCACATCCTTTCAGGGCAACACCTGAAAGAAAAAATTGATTTCCATAGGATGCCTCAAATGACACCAGACATTCACATGTGTGCAACTGAATTCCTTCCAGATTTTCCAAGCATGGTTGTGAAGTGTTAAACCTATGACCCAGGATGGTGCCTAAAATCTGAGCTTATGGCTCATATGGCTTTTTTATGATTTCATTATTCTTCTGGCTTTTAAAATTTTATTCTTTCTGTGTCAAGAGAGGAGATTTTGAATATATAAATTTTTCTGGTTGTTTAGTGGTGCACTATTGAGTCAGAAATCTCTTCTTGAGTCTTTCAAAAATCAGTAATGTAGTTCTGAGACATATGTCTCAGTTCACTTGCTCCTATTGGCCTTCATCTGAATTTTTTACTGTCTAGCTAGAATATTTACTAGAATATTAGGAGTGATAGACAGTTGTTTTTCAAATCTTTTTGTCTTGCAAAACTTTGCAAGAGTAATAGAAGAAGTGATTTGGAAGGAGCATCTGTAAAATCTACAAAAGCAAGTAAGGTGAGCTTCAGCCAGAAGGGTTGTTTTTGTCAATTTCTATTCACAAAACAATAATAATAAGAGAATGACATGTGTTTCTAGTCAGGGTTTGCATTGACCTGTAGAAGCTGGTTAGTAGTGAGTGTTGTTTCAGTGTTGTTAGTGTAAGGCTGAACCAAAATCAGTAAATCCCACTGAAAGTCAGTATTATCATAATCTCAATTCTGAACTAAATTTCTAGGACAAGACCAGCTTGTTTTTCACAGTGGAGAGAGACACAAATGCAGGTAAAATAATTAGTATGATTATGAAATTGTTGTTAAGTGTCCACACTAACCATAGGGATGCACTGCTAGTAGTCTCATTTTGCCTTCAGTGCAGCTGATAGAAATTTTACTGTGGATTGGAGAGAGATTACAACTGGCGTAAACTGTATGAGGCTGCAGAAATAAACTTCAATCAATAACAAATAAAATCAATGCTTACTTAAAAAAATCAGAGAAAATTTTGTTAATGCTGCAGCAGAACAAAATTGTTATCATTATTAGTGAGAGTGGATGATTACATTAAACAGATTCCTGTAGGCCACATGAAGCAGAAACGGTTACACTAAACCAATAAACTTATGTAAGCTTAATTCTTTGGTTTTTGTTCTTAGGTGGTTTAAACCCCATGAGATGTGAATCCTACAAAAAAGTAATTTCTTATTTTCAAAGTTTTTCTTCATTGCCCTCTCTTCTCATCAAAATTGCTGATTTTACTACTTAGACACTTAAATTTGTGTTTTAATTTCTGATTTCTGAATTTGAAACTTTGTTCAAGAATCCTTATAGGACTTTTTGAAATGAGAATAAACATCTAAAAGTCATCATACCATTTTAACAGTTAAAAAAATTAATAAATAAACTTCTATTCTGAAAATAGAAAAAATATATTAAAAATGGAGACAGAATAGGAAAGGAGTTAACTTTTTTTGCTTTTTTTTAAAGTTAAAATGGATTGGGAAGATATAAAAGACTTTTATGATTCCGTAATGGCCAAGATGTGTTACACTTTTGCTTATAAATCAAAGGGCTGAAAGCTGCAAAAGCTTCAATACTGAAGAGAGCTGCTCAAGGCCAGGAAAATGTCAACCTTTCTTTAAAGGTTCAACAATATACTTCTGCTTCTCATCTCCCATGCAGGCATTATACTAGTCGTTCAAATCCCTGGGATGTCTAGGATACTGACTCTCCTACAGCATCAAAAATAGTGGGTCAGCTGTGAATAAATGTAACAAAAAAAAAAAAAAAAAAAAAAAAAAAAAAAAAAAAAAAAAGAAAAAAAAAGAGAATAAAGAGCTAGAGAAAAAAATTAGTAAAGTCTGTAGTTGGATGAGTGTTGTGCAGGTTTCTTTGGTGTCACAAGAACACCCTCCACTGAATATTAGCGCATACATTCACTTTAGGTGGAATAACCCAGCTTAAGGAAAGGACTGTGGTCAAAGATCAATGTAGCTTTACTTATAACATCAACCAAATATTTTAAAAAAATTTAAAATTCTGTAGAATGAAACTTAAACCTTGTTATGAGCAGAAACAGGCAAATGAATAAATAATCAAGAATGCAGACAAAATCCCTCATTAGTCAAAACATACCTCACTTTATGTCAATATTCATGTTTCTAAGCAATTTTGCTAGACTTTTATTGTCTTAGGAAGGAATTTAAGATCATGGTAACTTTTCATAATCTAAAATATGACTGCAGATTGACAATCAGGTCAGAACAAATTTTCTTCATTTGTTTAAATGAAATAGTCCTGCCATTTGTTTTAGATTAAATACAGGACAAATTTTGCAGACATGATTTAAAGTACATGTTAGAAACAATATATCATTACAGCTAAATTTCTTCTCATTAGAAATTTCCCTCAGAAGAAGTACTTTTTGATTATGCTGTATGTATTTCATAGACTTATCCACACTTTCCTACCATCTATGCTTTTCATTGTCCTCCAGAGAAACCTGTGTAGCTTGCCCTCAGGTTCCAAGGATTCTTTAGGACGTTCAAAGGAATAATATTAAAAAAATATTATAAGTTTTGAAAACGGGGATATACAAAGAAATATGCCCCTCATGGTTTATAATTTGTTGTATACTTTTAGGAAACACAATGGTTAGTGGCTAATAAGCATGCTTCACTTGTTTGTTGCTTGATCAAACTTGACACTTGGAAGAAGTCAGGCAGCAAAAAAACAGTTTTATTCCAAGTTGTCCTTGCCTCAAACTCACCATATGCAGAAATATCAAAATGACAAGATAGATTATAATAGAATTATTTTTCATATATGATCTGCAGACCACTGGAGTAAACTATTTTGAATTTACAATAAGGGCATAAAACATTAGTAGCTATCTGTCACTAGACTTTCAGCAAAAGTCTCATTAAACTAAGTTTTGAAATTCTTTTCAGCTAACATACAAATGAAATTTTGTTTTCTTGGGAGAGTTAGTTGCCTTCATGATGAGAGAAGTACCAATAAACCTGACAAAACATTCTTTTAACTATTTACCTAGTTTTCTCCTCAATAAATGAATGAATAAATAAATAACAATTTCATGTGCCTAAATAATCTTAAAAAAAAAATCAGGTCAATTTTTTTGCTATCTTTAATAATAGTCTTGATTTATCTTACTGAACACTGTCTTCCTGATCTACAGATATACTTTAATGTTTTGTGTCCATTCCAATGGAAAATGATAGATTTACGCAAATTTTTTTGCTTGTGATCAATGTCTGTTGAAGCAAGTAATAACACAGATAGTAAAGGAATCAAAGCATTTAAAATTGTTTCTCTCTTCGAAGATTACATTTTTCTTGTTTATAAAAAATTCTTAAATTTTTTCTGAAGAATAATACTGAAAGAGACTCTAGTTTGTACTTAATTTGAAGGTCAATGAGAAGTTTTCTTGGTTTGTAAGCCACAGTTCAGTCTTCTGAGGATGTTGTTGAGTGATCTACTTGCCACTGAATACCAACTAAATCTTACATTTTCTTCCCTCCTCTCACTCCCTCCCTAAACCCCTTCCCCTTGAGTGAGGAAAGTGGCCATGAATACTTCTGGAAAAACGAAGTTATTAGCAGCTGAAAGGAGGACCCTAAAACAAGTCATCTTTCCTTCTTAAAAGCAAGAGAGAAAAATAATTTATGCAGCCAATACTGTGCCTGATTAATGACTTTGATTTCATTTGAGCAAACAAGCTGAGTGGGTAAGAAGAGCGTGTTTGTACCACAGCTTCTGCAGAAACACGTTTCTTGGCACTTCCCTTTTCTTGTACTAGGTCATGGCACACTGGGATTGCTTGCATCATGAAAGGTCTCACACATTCCTTGTTAAAGCTATTCCATAAACTGTCAAACAATAAAGATCATACAAGAATGCCTAGGCCACTATTGTGAGAGAATTCTGCCATGTAATATATTGCACAAACGTTTGTAGATATATGCATGCATATATTCGTATTGGGTATGTAGAGAGAGCAAAAGATGTGCAAGCTGATGTGCAAGCTGAAACAATATGTCAAAAAAGGGATTTTTTTAAACTCTTCAACTCTAATTAAATCAGTGTACTTTTTCCTAGAACATAGAGCATTTTGTTCTGTCTTATAAAGCAAATTCGCTTTCTATCTGTACACTGAATTATATAAGTCACTTGTGACAATAACATCATAAACTATTGTGAAATAAAAATCAACAGCTGTCAAGATTACCTTTATTTTAATAGAAAAGGCATAGAACTTCATTAGGTGGCAATCAAAATCCAGCCTGTTTGATTTGTTGTAGGTTGATGACTAAAAGCTTACTATCAGTATGTGTTCTGGAAAGGATCATGTACACTGTATGTGTGTATGACACTTTAAGGTGACCTATTTCCCACTTATTTTGCTACTAGGAAAATTATTCATAAAATAGAGCTAGTCCCTCAAATGAAAAAAATTATTTATAATGCTTTTACTATCTCAGTTAATTGAAGAAAAATTAAAGCTATAAAACTGGAGTTCCTAAACTGGCTATTTAAAACCAGGTCTAACAAGAAAGGATATAATATGCTACACTATTTTTCGTTCAAAAAAAAAAATTATACAGTGGCTGAGCATCCGACCTGTAGCCCAAGCAAAGATCATAGAAGATTGATTAAATTCAAACCTTAATCCAGAAAACAAGCTATCTTGTCTGACTTGAAACTTAGTATAGAAATAGCAGCAAGGACCTTTACAACTCAAATGAAGCTTCAGTGAGAGAATTTTAGAATGATGACAGAAGGATTAAGTCATAGAACTGTTGGGGTAGGAAGGGACTTTTGAAGTTCATCTAATCCAGCAAACCTTGCTATGAGGAGGGACCTCTTCAAATAGATCAGGTTGCTCAGAGCCATGTTCAGCTCCTTGACCAGTAACTTAGCAGAGAACCTGAAAACTTTCTCAGTTTCTTGAACGGAATTCATTAGTACCCACACAGGTTAAATTTTGGTCTTTTGCTTGGTAAGAGGTAGTATGCTGAATAAATCCTGCCATTTAAACTGTACAGATTCTGTGCATTATTCTGTATAAATTCTGTCATTAACAATCTTTTTACTAGTTAAATATAAACACTAAGCATACACTCTGAATAGGTATTCCATGATGCTTTGCCACCGGCTATGCAGAGATCAAAAGTTGTGTCACTGTGGTGTCTAACAGGCTGCCTGCAGAGCTGAAAGTCTAGCACATGGGTGGGTTGCTCACACTTCTGCTTTCCTGTTCTGGTGGCTGTGAGAGAGGATAACATGAGCTTCCAGCTCCCTAAGCTGGGTGGTGCAGAGGCTCAGGATGTCTCCCCAGGACTCTCATCCTCTAGTGCCTTGAAACTCTGCCTACAAAATAGCTTGGAACACTGTCTCCTAGAAAAAATATTCTGTGCTGGGTGTCCTCCCCTCAGCAGTCACCTCTGCATGTTCCAGGCTTACATCAGGCTGCTTAGGTGACAGACACTATATAAAGTAATGTGGAAAAAATATTTCATCCATACCATTACAGCAGAAGGTCTTCCAGTCATTAGATGTCACTGCAGCAGCAGCAGCTCTACAGCTCTCTCCCATTTAAAAGTCATACTAAAACTGATCCAGAGATCAAAATATTTCTTGAAGTCTGAAATATTGATTTTTGCAACCTCACTGTCAACTCTTTTTCCTAAAGGAGGTTTTTCTGCACTCCACTATTTAGAAAGACTCATTTGTCTGTAAAGAGACATCATTTGATCAGTCATGCCAGATAAATGTTCATTAGTTCAACACTAATATTTATACACATTCAAAGTGCAAATACAGTGATAAGGTATTTGTGGGGGTAAACAGACTTTTGGGAAACTGCTATGATGCACACTTCTTTGTATATCACTAATGTGACAGTAATACCTTGCACTTTTCATAGTGAAAAAATAAATGCCTGTTTTTGAAGAAAATATCCAACAATTATTCTGAACTGTGATGTTACAAAATACACTAGATGACAATAAGAGGAAAGATCTCCAATGACAGGACATAGACCTAACATAGATTACAAAAATGTTTTCTAGAAAATAAGATACCCAACAACATCAGACTCTCTATTCCAAGTCATGGGTATCCAATTCCCTCCTACTAACAGAAGTTTTTCTCCATCCCAAAAAGCATAGTATTGGTTTGGGACTGCTACACTGACCTTTCTCACAAGCACTTTAGCAGGTTTTCATTCTTTAGACATTTAGGTGTTTTTTGATATAGAGGAGTAACTACAGAGTAAATTAGACTGCTGTTTTCATCCTTTGTTAAGCGAACCTACAAGTTTTGAGATCTGATAGGTAGCTTTTTAAAAAATCACAAAAAAAAACTGTTGCACAATAAACAGCTTAATCAGATGGGCTTAATAAAGATATCGGGTGGCTGGAGCTGCTTTCCAGCATGACTCTGTTCCATGCTTTTTCCCCTCTTCATTCTGATCGGCAGCTACTGTAAGTTATATTTTGCTAAAGAAAAAATCCTCTCCATAACAGTGTACCTTTGTGCTTTGCAATGCACACACACACACAAGAGAGCATGCCCACACTCAGACAGAACAGTGAGAAGGAGAAAACCTGCCCTACTTCAGCTACAACGAAATCCTAGCAGAAATAATTGTCACCGAAACTGAAAATCTGCTAAGAATTTTGTCAAAAAAGAATGTAATTGTGAGGTGGAGAAAAACAACTGACCATGAGAATTAAAGATGACAAAAGCTTAACAGATAGATGAAGTAATTTGGTTTTGGTGTTGAAAAGTGCTTTCATCTGCATATTTTCACTTTGATGTGTTTCAAATCTTGATGGCAAATTTATCAGGGACTCGGAATTAAAGAGTTAATTATTTCTTGATTTTACATTGCCAACTAATGCTTTTATTGTTAGGCTGGCTGGATAGAAATAAAAGAAAAAAAGTGTCAATTGAAGTTCTCTTTTTATATAAAGGGACACACTGAAAGGAAATTAAAGAGGTGGATAGGGAATTTAAACCTGTTACTTCGAATTTTACTATTGTCCCACCACAGACAAGGCAAAAATATGCACATGGTGTACACTGGATTGCTTCCAGACTGAGGAGTCTTCACAACAGCAAGTTAAAAATCAAATTCAACCCCAAACCCATAGTGCACAAAACTGCCAAGAGTTTTACAGTGCTATTTGGTATTACAGTAATGACACATTGGATAGCATTTCTTTCCTTCACCTTTCCACATTCTGACCCTTGGTGTCCATCACAAAATACAACTCGGCTAACAGAAGTTTGATGTGGAGGAAAACCATTTGGAAGTTTAGAAATTCCCAGTGTAATGCTTCTGGGAATGATTGAGGCTTCTGATGTGCATGTTAATTATATGATCACATTCTACCTCTAGGGGGGCCATCTTCCACCTGGCACAGATTTATTCCCCAAAGGGACGAGTATGTTTGTATATTTTAACAGCTGTGTATCATCTAGTATTGTACCCAAGAACCAGTGAGAGTGGTCAGTATATGCTTTTCTTCCCTCCACAGGAAATTCAGCAGGGGCAAGTCTGTATGGCCCTTGAATAGGTCTAGATATATAGGTTTAATCATAATTTTTCCTAGGGGATGAAACAGCTCTGACGAAGGAATCTCAGAGTCAAATCATTTGGATGTCCTGGGAAAGTGTGAATAGACTGTATGACTCCAGCTCAAGTGTCATATCTTTTGAGCTCTTCCTGATATTAATAACAATAACACAGACAGCTTTGCTCTTAATATAATTCTGCTGTGCTGTTGCAGCAAAAAACAAGAACCAGACAGTTTTCCCTTCATCCAAAGTACATCAGAGACTGTGTTTTCCACAGATACTGGAAACATTTCTTTCTCCTTTAAGATACCAGTGAAAGTGTGATATATATATATATACATATTTCTGTATAAAAGTACATATTTCTGTATATGTACATGGTAAGCAATTTTTCTCACACAAACTGAAATTTTAGGGGTAGCAAATGTGTCTAAGAAAAATATAGTTGTTCTTTTCTCACAGTTTAAACCATGGAATAATCATAAGAAATATACCATGTCTATTGAAAAAAAGTACAAATAAAAAATTAATCTCTGTAACTGTAATTTGTTTACTTTAGGTTTTTTACTCATTTTAAGGAAAAAAATATTATCTTGATCAGAAACATGCTGTGGAAGACTATATTTCTATCAGAAAATTAGATTTTATGTTTTGTTAACATTGCATTTTTGTTGTAACCTTTCAATCACCGGAAATTTGCAACTGCCTAAGTTGGATTTCTACTGAAAGATAGCTTGTACAACTGTACCAAATGTAAATCGTGAACATAGAAGGAAATAATAAAGCTGTTAAGTGTGTCAGATGAACACAGAAATTTTTATCATTTAACCTAAACCTAAGCAATCTAAATTTTATTTCATCTTGTATCTGTCTTTAAAAATGAAGTTGTAGTGGATTGTAGTTAGAATACTGTTAAGCACATTTAAAAACAGAATTTAGTATATGATATACCTGCCAGTTTGCCCAGAGGGAAAAATGCACACCTCACACAAGTTTTTTACCTCACAGCTTTAGCTATTTATTGCTCATTTGTGGTGTTGTGGGGGGAAACACAAGGTCTGAAATAGGTAGGAATTAGGGCAAGAAGAATTTTTCAACCTTTGTATCACGTTGTGTTGCTTTTTGCTATGTGAAAAAGTCTTCGGGTGAACAACTTATTCTGCCCATAGAGTCCATGGGGTCATAGAGCAGGTCTCAAAAAAGTAAATATGCCGATCAGGTCAAAAACAATGAGAAGCCCTGAAGAAAACAAGCTCAGCTCTGCTTCTCTCAAAAACCTAGGCAACCAACTCTAAGATTCAAGACAGCATATCAACTCATATCATTGTAATACCTGTGATCCTCCATGTCTGCTCTCTTTCTTTTCCACAGAAACCAACAGTAGCAAAGGCAACAGTAGAAGTTCACCTCGAAGTAAAGAAAGCTAATTACAAGAGACTGATTATTGTTTAGTATTGTCTCTACTCCCTTCAAGTCATGGAATACAATGTTCTAATTCAGCAGGTATTTAATACATAGAATAAAAATGGTCCCCTTAAGAAGGGAAGATATTCAGTATACAAAGGATATGGTCAAAACTATAAAAGTAATTCTTCTAAGAGAATTGACATTTTCCCTGGAAAATATTCCATGAAAAGTTTTGAAATCTAAACTTTTTCTTAAAAAACAGTGGTAGTAGCTAACCTTCTTGAGCACTGCTGATCTGAACTAAGTATTATACAGCCTAGCAATTCTAATATGTCTACTACTGACTCAGAAGAAACGCAAGTTGATCAATTCCATTTGTAATTACATTTGGGAAAAGGGATTATGGAGACAAATATACTCAGCTGTTTTGTTCCCATGTGTTTAACATGAGATTAATCACTGAATCAATCTTTCCCATGGTCTTACAGTATTGATGAATTCTAATCCTTTTCTAAGTCTTAAAAAACCTAGTTCCAACATCACGGTCCTTAAGAACACAAAATGAAAGCATTAATTTCATGAAACAATTTGTTCTCACACCCTTGAATTATAGTCAGCCTACTACTGGATAGATATGAGTGTCATTAGTTATGGAAATGGATACTTCATATTTCTCATTCATTTTGTTACTTTACATTTTATTTAAAATGAAGCACTGAAGACTTCCTTTTAAATTCTAAAATATGTCAATTTTCAGTTGTGCTGTCCCAGACTCTATATTCCGTCCTGACATGCCTATGACCTTAATATGTTCTTTTCAAGGTGAAAGGAAATGGATCCTTTCATTTAAGACACCTTCAACTGTCACATAACATCCAATAATTTTACATAAATCTGACAAAAAAGCTACATTCATATCCATCTACAGTAAAAGGTGCATACATGAGTATAAAGACTTCTATTATTGTGATATCAATATACCTCAAATGCTGTTCTTCTACTCCTATTTTTCATCTATTCACAATCCTCTTTCATTAAACTAATGGGACTTTAACTCCTGATTTTTGCCTTGATACGAGATACATCATCATCATCCTTGTCCAGGTGCCACGATATTTTTAGAAGTTGTAGGATTGGCATCCAACAAACAAACAAAGGAATTAAAGAGCACAGTGTGCAAAACATTATTGTTCTAGTCCATTCTGCAAGAGTGTCTTTCTTGTGATAGCAACCCTGAGCACAGGACTGACGTGTGTAGTTTGACTCTTATTCTGGTGCATAGAGCAGACACTTTCTACACAGTTAAATTGTCATGTTCTGGCTCATCTGCTCTTACATGAGACTTGGAGTCATGAAATAAGTTCCACAGAGGTAATATATGGACACTGATGGAAAGACCATACATACATACAGCGTACTTATAACTTTTCTTTTCGGTAGGTAGATTTAATCAGATTACAAAGAAATTTTAATAGTATATGGTACACTGCAGCACTTTCAGTAATATTTTGAAGGAGAAATAGGACATATATTGAAAATAAATTTTCAAATAAACTGTATTCAAATGTATTTTCAGCACTTTCCAGAACTAGGTCACCTGTCAAAGTAAACATATCAATTAGAGAAATATTTTCTTAAAATGTAAGAATTTATAATACTTTCACCTGCAAAAAAGTTATAAGAGGAAAGAATTACTATTTCTTATTTGCAATTTTTTAAACTTTCTGAACAGGAAAACAAATCAAAGAAAAACAAAAGAAGAAAAGGAGCCCTTGTACACAGCTGCATCTATTAGAGAAGGAAAAGAAAAAAATTGAAATACTTCAAATTAAATTTGAAAATAACGGTCAGGTTGGAGAGGAGAATTGGAGTCACAAAAGATAAAGATGATGGGTTGAGATAAGGACAAGTAACTGGAAACGGCAATGAGATAAGAAAACAAACAGCAACAAAATTAACAGCAAAAGTGTACAAGAGAGTACACACAAAATGCTCACCACTAGACCTGGCCAGACTGCTGCATGCTCCCCTGACCCAGAAGCAAGCTCTTCCCCTGTACACGGAAAATGACACAAGGTAGTACAGAATAACCTCTGCGTCTTGCCCATCCCCTCTGCTGCCCACTGCAAAAATTAACCCTGCCCTGGCTGGACCCAGGAAACCAGGGAGTGAATTTTTACATTTGTTCTTGTTAATTTCATGCAGTCTACAAACATCTCTCTATTGAGGTCTTTCTATGAGGTCTTTTCTACACTCAAGAGAATCAACAGGTTCTCATAATTTAACAATATAGGCAAACAGTGTGCCCTCAACTGTGATATCTAGTCAAAGACAAAAACATTTCTGAAAACTGGAACTGAAATTGATTCCTGAGGAAAACCTCTGATGACTGGCCTCAGACACTCATTATCTTATTTACTATCACTCTTAGAGCCTGAGCCTTCAGATGATTGCTCACTCATTTTATTGTGTACATGCCTAGCTGTATGTTGGACATTTAGATGCACTGAAAGGTGCACTAAAATAAAAACAGCCCCCAAAAATGCAGGCCTTTGCCTTCAACCACTTGGCAGGTAACTTTGTCGTGAAGGGATATGGAATTAGCAACATCTATGGCTTGCCCAAGGTGGTAGCATTCTTTTCCCTGGCACATAAAAATTACTTCCTTCCACCCCAAAATACAGCCTCTCTTTAGAAAGGTGTGCTAGACAGACTGCAACCCCACAGGGCTCTGTGAGTCCAGGTTCTGTGGCATGGTCCAAAGTGAGAATTTGTTCATCATTGGTTGGCTCTACTTCTGGGAGCAGCTTGGTGAGCATTGTACAATTACTACTTCAAACAATAAACATAAATGTACACATATAAGTAATTAGGTATATTTTACAGTTTCCTGTTGTTTATTTTTGTAGTAACCTTAATAATGAAATATATGCTTGCTACTATTATTGAAATATACATCTATATTCTTATCTGGTAGTAATTTTTTAGTAAATTATATATATTCTCTTTATTAATCCATAAGCTTACTCAGTTTTTATTAGTAATTTGAAATAATCTGTAATAAAGAAAATTAGGGAAAAAATCTTCGTGTTCTGCATTATGGAATCATACAAGCCCATCTCTATATATCCACAAGTTCAGCAACCCTTTTGTTTTTTGAACAACTTCCAGTCCTGGAAGTTGTTAAAAAAACTTGTCGATATGGCTTTTGAAGACATGGTTTAGTGGTGAACATGGTGGAGGTCTAGGATGATGTTTGGGCTTGATAATTTTAAAGATATTTTACCACCTTAATTATTCTATGTTTTTATCTTCAGTACTTAAAATTACTATATAGAGATTAAATATTTTGTTCAAGTTATTAGATTAAGTTCAAATGTATAGCTTCAATTTTCTGCTAAAATTTATTGGAGACATTTTATTGGTGAAAGTTTATTTTCTCCAGTACCTGTGCCTACTCATTGAATTTACAATTTTTTAGGCACAATCTCCACCCCTGAATTTATTCAGTTGGATGGAAAGCTGAGATTAAAATGAAATCAGTAAATAATTCCAAGGGATAAAAACATAATGATAGAAAGAAAAATAAAAAAAGTTTCATTTAAAGTTTAAAATTTAAATAAGTGTTTTAATTTTCATATTATGTGAAAATTGATAGATTGATAGTCTATTAATAGTAGGAATAATAGACTGATAAAAGTAGTCACAATGTCAGCCACTACAGTGGTGCAGCCTATATATTATAAATTTAGACCCAAATCTTTAACAGATACAAAGAAAATTTTTGGATGACCTAAAAATTATGTTGCAGGAGTTGAAGATTTTCAATTAGATTATAAAACCAGCATAATTCCATATTAATTCTTCCCCATTGTTTGGCTTACCCAGGTGCTAAAGGATGGGTTTCTTGGATGATTTCTTCTTAATGTCTGTACAGGTACTCTAGTGTATCCCACAGTATTTGCTTAATGAAATGTAATTAGAGATAGGTATGGAATTAAAAAGTATAAAAATTAATTTATTTTTGGGAAATGAAAATTTATTTTTAGGTTTTTAATCTAATCTTTACACTATACAGGCATATAAAAAAAGTTCATGGTTGCTCTATCTATTAAAAAGACATTCTGAAAAATCTGAAAGAATAATATTTTTCCTAGTATCCCATTGAGAGACATTTATATAGAAGACAAGTAACTAATTTTCTCTTTTAAAGTAGTATAAAATCTTTTCATATTTGATGTCTCCAACAGAAGACCCTGTTGGATTATGGTCTTCACTAGAACTTGAAATGCATAACCTTAATTTTACACAGTGAGTTCCAGTTTGATTAAAACCCAAAGATATTTACCTTCTTTACCTCTAATGTATTTGATGTTTGACTAATTATTCAGTGATCTTCTGCAAATTGAAACCTACTAACTCCACAAAAACTCCACAAATACCTTCAATTTCTGTTGCAACAAGATGTATACTCCTGGATATTTTTCAAATGATAGTAAACTTTTTCCAAGCCCAGAGGAAAAGTACTTTTTTAATCTCTTACAGAAGAGAAAATAGTCAAAGCATCAATCTCCATTTGACGTCTAGATTTTCCTCTGCTCATAAAAGCCTGATGTTATTCCTTTTCCTTTTGAATGGTAGTTTAGTGTATTTAGAATTGTGAGAATAATTTTGCTACATTTCTTCAATTTGACTGAGTGGTTTCAGAAACTGTTTGTATACTTTTAAACCCAGAAATACTTTTTTTTCTAAAGCAACCAGTTCATGTATTTACCCTGCCTAGCAAGATCCACCATCATTTTCAGAATTGCTTTCACCATCAGGCTTAGTGGCTATAAAATGCTGTCCTGTAGCAGTCCTATAATTTCCTCTGTGTGTGGTAGAAAACACTGGCTGTGTTTGCTTTTCATATTGACAGACGTCTTTTCAAAGAAAAAAACATTATTTTCAAAAGAAAGCCTGGAAACACCGAGTCTATTTATACTCTCACTTTTAGAAGCTTGTTTCCTTCATGCCCCAAGCACTGTTTTTCCTTGCAGGTAATAAAGTTAGCTCCTTTGTAATTTTGGCTGTTCTGTAAACTATGGAGCTTCAGTAAGAAAGAAAGAAAGAGACACACTCCTGTATTCAAGCAAAAACCAACTTTTCTTCCTAGAACAGAAATAAACTCCTAGAAAATTATCTATAATTAGTGATTCTTATACATACGAGATTCATTGAAGTTCAAAAGCAGTGATTATTCAGGAAGAACAAGTTATATTATTTAACACAAAAGCATTCTATAGAATCAGTAAAGGCAACTACCAATGGTGAACTGAAGTATCTAAGGAAAATTTGGACCTGTTCTTGTCTGTGACTAAATATTTATTATAACCATATGTAATTAAAAGGAATGGTACCTAGAAACATCACAAGCTAAACTTTTTTGCTGAGTTAGTTGGGTGTTATTATGTAGAAACACTTGCATTTTGAGAGGGATAAGTATGCTAATAATCTCTGATGCTGATTTTTTTGCAGAAGAAGTTTAACATCAGTTACATTAATCTACAAAAGAGTATCAGAAGTCTCCCTCCATGATATCCTAGTCTTAAGAGAACTTTCTGGAAGAGAAAAGAAGTTGTGCATTTTTCTCTTTTCTGTAGCTTGAAATTCTGGGTGTCCTAGACCCCCCTTATGGTTTTAATTGCCAAGATAAGATACACGCGTTCTCTCCCTATGTAAAGTCCCAGAGAACAAACTGATAGCAGGGCCCATAGCACACAAAATTGATGCATGAGGTCAGGACTATTCCATTAGTGCATTTCTGTTCCATCATATCCGGTTACAATATACAAAGGCCTTCGAGTAATATTGTTTTAAGATCTGTTGTAAACAAAAATTATTCCCTTTTGTCCTGTACTGAGGACACCAGAAGAGGAAAAGATGACTGGGGTCTGTAGCATAAATTGAAAATTTTCTATTCTCCTGCCAACTGCCATATTGAGATATTCTCCCCATCAGCCACCCATGTCAGCACACAGGTCACACTCCTTTGTTTTTTTTGAGCCTCAGGAAAGTTCTGTTTTATAGTGTGTGCTTTAGCAAATTTATTCTAAATGAGTTATTTGTTTTCTGAACAGTACTTCCATTCCTTCAATTTAATAAATTTTTGTCATATGAAATGGTATTTTTATTATGATATACATTAAAAATATATTCTTTTCAGATTTTGAAAAAGCATAAGCATAAATAGGCAAAATGAATTATTACAAGACTACAGGAACAGTAATTATAAAAACATCTCAAATGACAACACCACAAATGAGTTTAATTACAGGGTAAAAGAGATTAGGAATGCTGGTTCTTTGATAAGTTGGTTCTTATGTTGCCCATTTTTCAGTTTCTGTGTTTTGAATGCCAATGTGTAATCAAAGATAGTAGCAGAGAGGTATTATGATACGCTAAACCACAGGCATGGGCATTCTTGAAAACTACTAGTAGCTGAGGGACATATTTTATCTAAATCCTTAAAGAACAGCTTTGGAATGAAGTCCCCCAAGACACCATTCACAGTCAAATGTGTTTTCAGTCTCTATAGTAAATATTGCAGACAAAGCGGACGTGGGTTGGCACAAGCTTGGGCAGACATTTGCTGATGCTTCAAAATCCATTTTAATTTTGGATTGTGTTTTAACTGTGTGTAGAGATACTTCAATGTGGTATCCTTTCTTTCTTTAGACTTTTACAAATGACAATGGGTACTATTTAATATCATGCTTACTCAAGATTCACTGCTTGGATGAAACTTAAGAAAAATATGATCAAGACTGTGACATCTGTGAAATTGATCCTTTACCTACCTACCCTACCTTTTCTTGAGTAAGGGCATGTATAAAATGTTGATGTCACATTTGTAGTTGAGCTCAAAGTTTACATATGCCAGTATAACTTCATTTGTATTAATAGGCTCTATTAGATCATGTCTGTGGATCATGTCAATTAGATTCTTTTTATACACAAGTTCTTTAATTTACTGCATTTTGTATAGAGAGTCTTTATTGTGTTAAGAAGCAAAAATAATGGATTAAATTCATTCCAGTGTAAAGTGGAAATATATACTTACCTCTGTACAAAGAGCTGAAAAGCAAATGATTGCTCTGTTGGCTTTGGTTTTACCTTTTCTACAGGGTTACATTCTAGTTCTTCTGAACAAAAAAAAAATCTCTTAAAACTGGCTACAAATGTAGTGGTTCTCCAAGTGAATGAAATATTTGCCGATTGAAGTAATTCATATTTTAGATAGCACATTGTTAATCCAGGTTTACTATCACATTCCTTGCTTTCCTTGATGAAGAAAGTTTACTCAGGTCCCTATTTTCACCTTACTCAACCAAAGAGTTTGGTTGAGTTTGTGGTTTATGGTGAACCCTTCTAGAAATATAAACCTGGCACAGCAATAATACAGATTTTTCTTCTGACCATAGTTAAGGAACATTACCTAATAAAAAGATAGTCTTTTTTTTAACAGGACTAGTACCATTTATTCCTCTTAGCATGTTCATGAAAAAATACAGATAGTAAAGGCATTTCTTCCTCTCAATAATGCATGAATTATCTAGTATTAGGCTATGATAAAGAAAGGCAGACATGAAAAGAAAATAATCCTTATGCTATGTATTTTATTTGGAGACAGAAGCAACAAGATGACCTGTGACAATTCTTTAATGGGACTGATTAATTGACAGGGAAGTGTTTGGAAGGTGAAGCAGGGAAGGGTTATGATTTGTGCTTAGAAATGACACTTTTAGGAATCAAGAAGGTGGAGAAATATTTGCATGTAATATATTTTCACAGAAGAATATTAGCAACACCATCATGAAGATTCTAGGAGACTTCATTTTGGCAGTAATATAATGGAATTTTCAATAGGTAACTCTAATGTAAGAAAAAAAAATCGTTAACCTATTTAACCTGGTTTAGAATTACATATCTTTCTCCTAAGTTTCTCCCCAACTTTTCAATGGTGTCTAAGGGAAATGTGTCTATGTTTTCATTTTGCTTTGTGCACTACTTTTCATGTCCCAAGATACTGCCCTTTAGGAATATTTCCTCTTCCCCTTTTCATTTAAAGCTTCCATCTCTAAGCATACCAATTGGAAGATTATGTATTTATCAATGTTGACACGATTTACTCACATTGCAATGAAAATGGCATTCCTGTGTGGTTAGGCTTTCTGACAATGTATGAAAAATCATTGAGACAGCTTAAGAAAGGGATGCTCTAGATCACAAATGAAAGGTGGCTGATTCTAATCAGGTATATGCAAAACCGGAAATGAAGGTATTACTTTCTCTGCATTAATTTCAGGTATACACTGTTTTAAGCATATAAATGCATGTGTTTTTTCCCTTGTGTTCTCCTGTTTGCTCATGTGTAACATTCCAGAAATCACATGGTCAATAATGCCTGTATGTCTTTCTAATTTATCTCAATGTTCCTGGATAACTGCTTGTATGGGTCTTACTGAGAGAGTGTTAATTTTTCCTTCACAGCAGCCTTCACAGTGTAGTGTTTTACATTTATAGCTGGCAGGGTGTTGATAACACACCAGTGTTCTGGCTACTGCTGAGCAGTGCTGTCCCTCTAACATTCTTCTGCCCCTATCAAGGGTCTGGGAGTGGCCAAAAGCCTGGTAAGGAATACAACCAGTCCAGCTGGCCCAAAGTAACCCAAAGAATATCCCGTACTATATTGCATCAGCTTGGATACAAAAGCTAAGGGAGAGAGGAAGAACGGGGTGGGTGGCATTTGTTGTTCTACGATGTTTGTTTTTCAGAGCAACCCCTATGTGTGCTGAAGCCCTGAGGTCCTGGGAAGTGTCTGAATATTTCTTGCTGATGAGAAGTAGAGACTTGCTTTTCCCTTTGTTTGTTGTTTGTTTGTTTTTTGCTTGTCTTTTTTTCTGCTTTAGTAAAATGACTGAACTACAAGTTGTTTTCCATCTTATTCTGTCCCCTGTCCCACTGGGAAGGAGAGCTGTAGAGCAGCTTAGAGGGCACCAGGCACCCAGCCGAGGTCAAACTGCTACAGTCCTTTTAGGCACCCAGTTTAGGCACCCAGTGGGCTGAGATAAAGGCAGTTTTATATATATATACTGCTATAGCAAATGGTAAATACTAGTTATCAAGTAGCAAGCTTCTGTGTGGCACATGTCATTTGTCAGCTACCTTGCTAATCAGTTTGTTTTGCTGAATTTGGCAACATACTAACACAAAAGATGACGAGTGGACACTCTTCCTTCTCTCTGCCCAAGGTGGATGTAAATGATTTTATATTGCAGACATCCCTGGTCATTGCTCATCCTTATGTTATTTAATACTGTTGATAATATTAGCTAATAGTGTTATATGCTATGGAATTCATGGATTCTGTCATCATCTTGCTGTAAGTGAAAATAACTTTTATTTTGCTATTGAAAGAGCTATTGAAATCTGCTCTGAGGCATTGAATTCCTGGATGTCAGGGTACATGGAAGGATTCAGGCAGGTCCCTAGAGTGGTTATCACCTCCCTTTGCCTGGGACTTTACACCTGAAAAGGTAAATAACCCTAACAAACTGCCACTTTGACCAATAGAAGGGTGCCTTGTTTACCCCCAGGAAAACCAGCCGCTTATGGCCCTGTGCTGGGGCTTGGTCTGTGCTTGCTGAGCCACTATCCAGTAATTTCAGAGGGCTGTAGTTGAGGCAGGAACCCAAACTGTGTTTGAGGACACTATGGCTGAGACAGGGACTCAAACCACAACTACAGTAAATGTCCCAGCAGTGAAAAGAAAAAATGAACAAGGTAAATTACAACCCCATACCACTGATTAGTAAGGGAGGAAGAAGAAAAGGGAAAAGAAAAAGAAGAAGGAGAGGAAATAAAAGAAGGAAAGGAGAGGTTAGATTAAGAAGCAGGTCCTTCAACAAAGAAATCAAAAGGAGTAAGGCAAATCAAATGGGAAACAGCCTCTCAACATATCAGACTACCACCATTACACAGCATAAGTGGGTAGCAGTAATTACACAATGAGCCCAAATAGGAAAACCCAATTTGTCAGGAATCCTAGAACAGATTAAGGCCTGTCCAGAAGCCAGAGGTTTTGGGCATTGCCTTGGAAGGTGACAGGTACCCAATAAGCACCATCACACATCAAGTTACCAGACAATGGAAGACGCTATGTTGTGTTTACTGATGGATTCTGTCATGTGATAGGAAACCACATAGGAGGTGAAAAGCTGCTAGTGGGGCCCCACACAGTAAGTCATTGAGGCTGCTGCAGGGAAAAGTGTCAATCCAATTTGAAGAAATGAAAGTCAGTCAACTAGCCCTAGAGATTGCTGAATGAGAAAAGCTGCCTGAACTCTGCATTGATTCCTGGATGGGGGCTAATGCCATATGGGGGTGGCTGCAGCAGTCAAAGAAAACCAATTGGCAATGCAGGAGTAAACCCATCTGGGCTGCAGCACTGTGGCAGGACATAGCTGCATGTATGGCAAACATGATTCTGGAGGTACCTCATGTAGATGCTCATGTGAGACAACAGTTGTTGAGGTTTTTTATGTATGCAATCTGCAGACAGGATATTTCTTTTTGCAGAGGCTGACAGACAGAAAATCCTGTATGTCATGATGCTGAAAATATGTATAGAGTCACTTGCTTTTCTTGTCTGGGTCTTTTATGGTCTTTTTTTTCCTATCTGGAGTCTATAAAATTGCCATACAATACTTCACCAAAAATAACTGCAGGTCTTTTTTTTTTATCAAATCTTTATAAAATGGTTGTGTGAGAAGACATTTTTAGCACAGTCTTAAGCCATAAGAACACGGCAAGCTATTAATATTTCCCCTTCCCTCAAAAACACCAATTTAAAAATCAGCAATGCAGATAGATACATTCAAATCAAGATTTCATCAAGCAATTGACAAAAAGCCTGCTGCAATCATTGGAATGGTTCCCACTGACCTCAGCTGGGGCCCAGATGTGTGCAATTCTATTGTGCTTAACAAAACCAATTCACTCAAATAGCCAACCATTTAACTGGATTGTATGCCCTCTGTGGAAGACTTAGGCCTTACCAGGAGATCTGAAGAGCTCAGCAGTAAATCATGTCACCAGAGTGAGAACTTAGATGGTTATTGAACATTGTGATTTTTTTATGCTGTTTGAACAGAAAGAAAGTGCTATCGATGGCTCTCAAACTCAACTGCAGCACAACTTAGCATGACGCACCATCATTCTTTCAGGCATGGGCAAGCATTTTACCACAAGAGTTAATCATAAATCTGCACCTGTATAGTGTGATGTGTTTTCTTTCAAAACATGAGGGTGTCTGAGGAAATGCTCAGGCTTCCAGATTGTAAAGGTTCAGCTTTATCTCTCTACTGGAGTACACATAATGGCTGCTGCAATGGTAGGTGAGGATTTGTATTTTACTTGGAAACATACTTTCAAAAGATTGCCAGAAGTTTATGTCATCAGTCTGCCATTTGGCAGGCTCGTTCTTCTCTTTCAGCATCAATAAGTAACAAGCAGTTTCCTGCTGCATTTCTAAAGTGGCTTAGGAAAAAAAAAATGGACAAAACATTCGTTCCCTTCTTTACCCAGCAGATTTTAAAGTCAAGTCATTCACTTCATCCATAGAGTGATTTGTGTTACCAGAGTGACTGATGACCTTGGGTTTGTGTTGAAAAGCAAACATTTTCTGTCTTTTAGCACAGCAGAATATTCACTGTAGAATGCTTCAGTCAGGACTTCTCCACCACTAATCACCTGATTATACAGTCAGGGAACAGAAACTCTGCCACAGGACTTCGGCAGGAGGAGAACATGTTCTAAATTTCAAATAACAAGTTACTGAAGCCAGAGGCTCATCAGCAATTCCATAGCTTAATAGCTTACCATTGGGTGTTAGATGCTTGTTTAACAATTTGACAGCTATTGATGACTAATTAACAAGCCTGTTAACAGTACCCATGGGGAAAGAAGGTTGTATTGCTGTGCTTAACAGAGATAAACTTTGATGAAAGAATGAAATGGAATCATATGCCCTTCCCAAGCGCAGCAGCACTGCACTCTGGCCTTACCTGCCTAAGAAGCCCACGGCACTAAGGACTGAACCTGGAGTTACATGCTAACAGCCAAATGGGGATATGTGGAAATTAAATTTGCAGAAATGGGTAAACCTTGGTTCTTTGCATAATTTGTCACATTGGCTTTTGTTTAAAGCTACATGTGATGTAGTCAGAAAACAGAAGAAACAGAATCAGCAATAGGAATTACCAAAACACTACTTCTTTTGTAGAGAAAATTCAACTTTTGTTTGTAGCCTTACATGAAGCAAACCAGTTCAGGTGGACAGAAAAGACAGAAATCCAACAAGGACTCTTCTTTTGTTAACAGATCTGTTTACTTTTTGCTTTCTGATTCATTTAGGTTGTGTAAAATAAAGATTAAATATGATTTGGATTATAAGAGAAAATTAATTTTTTTAGGATCTTCTTGATAGACCTTTGGCATCAAAAGTTCAGGACATTGTATTTGGGACAGAAGAGTCTCTGACTATCCATGTCTCTGAGGTAATAAAATATCTGTCAGTTTGATTAGGGCAGAAATGGTGACTCAGACCTTACTTGTCTCAAATTTTTCATAAATATGGTATTTTTTTAACATAAAGGAAAAGATAACAGAACAATGACATTAAGGTACACAATCTATTTTTTGACATTTCCAAATAAACTTAATTTCCTTTTTCAATTTATTATTATTATAAACACAGTTAATTCCTTTTTTCACATAATGTACCTGGAGTAATGTCACACCTTTGAAACAATATTTTTAAACAATTAATATCTAGTTCCCATCATGTCTTCTCTGGGGGGGGGAGTAAATATATTCTTTAAACCACTTATTCCTGTAAACAATTTTAATAAAAATATAAATGAAAAAGAGTTTCAGAATAGTCTCCTCTGACAGTAGTACTTTTATTTTCTAACCTTTACCCTCTTTTGCTGCTGCAGTAAGAAAAAAGAGTTTAAGTTCTTACCACGATATACAGGCAACACTTTTATCAATGGTCCTGTTTTCTTCAGCAAAAATTAAGCAAATGTCTTGTCTTGGATTGCATAGCTATAGCATGGGTCCAAATGCAGCAAAAACTACATTCAATAAAAACAAATCCCTCAATTTTCCCAGTAGTGGTGGATAGCAGAGTACCAAATTGTAAGCTATATTACTTGGGATGTGAAAATAAAGTTACAATTCCTTGTTTAGCTACTATCATCAGAGTATCTTGAGATCATACCAGAGAAAGGACTAAATTTAAATCTGTTCAATGTGGCGTTCTCAGATGTGTGTAGTGAGTAATTTTTTGCAATCTGTCAGCATAATTACTGTACCTTGAAGACAAAAATTAACTGGTGCATTGTGATAAAGGTTGCTTTGAATGGAATTGACACTGTGTGTGTAACTCAGTAAGCTCATAAGAGTATTAAACATAGTGAAAGTGATAGCATGCCATTAAATCAACTTCAAAATCCTCTGTGCAGGATTATACTTTATTTAATTTGGTTCTTCTATTTTAGGTTTCACATGAGAGACACCATAATCTTATCTTCATCAAGCCAGTTTGCTCTTCTCACTTTGACAATTAAAGGTCCTTGTTGGTTGGCTTTAGATGCCATCTCAGGGGAGCACACCAATGCCTCTGAAAAACCTTATCTGGAAATGACACAGCATTTGTTGTGCCTCTAGCCTATCTGATGTCAGAATTTTTCTTTTAATGGCTGTCAACAAACAGTAGAAAACTAGTTGACACTGAGCATTGTTTCATCTGTGCAACCAGAAAAATAATAATGAAAGAGCTTTTTACAAGAAATCAAGCTGGCAAAAATCAAGCTGTTTATTGTTTTAAAGTAAACAAATAAAATACAATCTTTTCTTTGCCAGTTTTCCAGGAAACCTGTCCCAGGAACTCTGAAGCACAAAGGCTGGCAGTGAACAGTGTTTACTTATCCTGCCACGGGGGGAGCAAGTACACAATGAACTAATTATGTGACAGGGTTTGACTCCAGGTAGATGAGATAAAACCATCAGTAGGAGCAAGATTACACATCAGGCTAGTTGGAAGATTGTCACTGCCTTCTGCTCTCTGTACCTGTAACCACCTGAAGAGATAACACTGGTAGTGCAGGAATCAACAACAGAGGAAAAAAGCCCCCTGCTTCCCATGAAAATATATTTACAGTATGGTAGTGGGCAAAAAAGTAGATAAAACTAAATAGTCAAAATCAAAGCAGTGATGGAACATATGCAGTAGAAGTCAGCAAATATATTTTGTAATTTTTATAAATTGTGGCGGAGGGTGGTATGTTCATAAGAAAAGAAAAAAAGAATGAACAGAGATGTAGTAAAAGGTTTCTAAATTACCTATGGAACTAGTTGGTATGAGTAGCCGATCTAGCAAATGAGTAAAATATTACTGAGAAAAAAAAGAGAAGATGGAAAATAAAAATAGTCCTTTGTTGGTAACCATTAAAATTTTAAAATTAGAAAACTGACTATTATGGAAATCAGAGATATGAGGTAGTATTTGACTGAAAATAATCTTTACTTCTCACTTGCCTTGGATTCCATTTTTTTAGTCACTTTATCTATGTTGAGCCACAAATGTCACATAGGACTTATAAAATCAGTGATGTTTGGGTAAATTGAAATCTTTGAAAAATTAAATAAGAGGTTTAAATGCTGACATCAGGCTATTCTGTTCCACAGGCCCAGTTTAGTATTGGCTTTGGCTTTATATGTTGCACAACTTCAAAACAGAAAAAGTTCCACAGTAACCAAAGAGAATACTGAATGCCTGATTTACACTTTATTTCATTCTTTCTCTGCTCAGAATCTGCATACAAGTGCACAGAATTGCAATGACAATATGAACTCAGATGGTATAGTCCAGTAATTAGGAGCTGAGAACTCATGGAAAATAAAATATTCTAATGTGGATTTTAGCCACAGCTGATGATACTGTGCCTTAAAAGATAGATTTTAATATTTCCTGACTGAGAGACAGAAAAACAGTTTTTTGAGTCTACTTCTTTGGATATTTACCTGGACAAGACAGATCTGTACTTCAGTCTCCTGTCCAATTAATATTTAAGGATTATAATTTAAATTATTAAAATTTTAGGAAAATTTGTTTTTGAAAACTAGCTTTTTATGCAGTAATGATTATTGTAAAAAGTTAATATTTTATTTTCTTTCTCTTGTCTAGCTGACATTAAATGTACCAAAAAGACTTTAAGCAGACATAAGTTCAAAAGCCTCAGGGCAGAACAATTTACACTATGGTGTTGAGATTTTATGCATATAAAATGAAATGGGAATTCACTTTTTCTCACACAGAATGAGAGCTGAATCTAGTCTTCTTAGGTAAATCCTATAGTCACTGTCCGTCAGAAAGGAAGAAGCTTGTGTATTCTAAGAAATATAAATTGTTCAAGGTTTGCTGTCTTTTTTTAATAGAAAACTGAAGCTTTCTTTATTTTCAAACTAGTGACAACAACTCAATGTGAAAACAGCTCAGTTTTATGCTTTTCGTTCCCAAACATGCATGAAAGACATCCTCTTGCATTGCTTTCCTAATGCTATGTCTTTCTCAGCTCCCTGAAGGCTTTGAAATACTGTTAATTATTAGATAGAAATTTTGTTCAGGACCATCAACATTCCATAAACAAATATTGAAAATAAATTTTAGTTTTTAGAAATTATATAAACTGTCAATGTTTATTTTAAAGTAAGCTTACAGATATTGACATATTGATTCATTGTTCTGATGTAACATAGTAGATTGTGAAGACAAAACCAAAAGGAAATGACAAGGTTAGGGAAGCCAAGGCCCATCTAGAATTGAGTCTGGCCATGGATATCAAGGACAACAGGAAGGGATTCAAAAGATAGAATGTAAGCAAAAAAAAGGCTAGGTATAATGTGGGCACTCCCTGCAAGGAAATGGGAGACCTGGTTACCTGGACAAAGAGAAGGCTGAGGCTCCCAATGGCTTCTGTGACTTGGTCCTCAATGGGAAGTGCTGCATCCATGCTGGCCATGATGAGAAAGGCAAATGTAGAGAGAGAATGGGAGAATTAAGATAGTGCATCCACTGTAGGAGAAAGTCAGGTTCATACCCATCTAAGGAGCCTGAGTGTGCACAAGACTCAGGAGATCATGAGCTAGCCTGCATATGGAATTGCTAAGCCACCATTCATCACTTTTGAAACAAAAAAGGCAGTCAGGTGAAGTCCCTAATAACTGGAAAAAGTAAAACTCAACCTCCATTTGTAAAAAGGAGAAAGTAAAAGACCTGGACATCTATGGACCAGTGAGTCTCACCTCTGTGTCAGGTGAGATGATGAAGCAAATTCTCCTGGAAACTATGCTAAAGCAAATGGGAAAAAAAAAAGAGGTGATTGGTACCAGCCAACGTGGCTTTGCAAAGAGGAAGTCACCCTCAAAAATGTGGTGACTTTCTATGAAAAATGATAAGGGCAGAACAACTGATATTTTTTACCTGGATTTAAACAAAGTTTGGCACTGTCCCACATGACATCCTTGTCTCTAAACGGGAGAGACATGGGTTTGAGGGATGGGTGCCTCCGTGGATAAAGACCTGGCTGGAAGGCTGCACCCAGAGCTGTGGTCAATGGCTCACTGTCCACGGGGAGAGCAGAGATGGGTGGTGTCCCTGAGGCTCAGCACCAGGGCCCAAACTGCTCAACATCTCTGCAGGGGACGTGGACAGTGGGGCCGAGGGCACCCTCAGACGTTCCCTGGCCGCGGCCTGCGCGGGCAGCCACGTCCTGCAGGGAAGGGCCCATCCTGAGGGACCTGGGCAGGCTGGAGAGCTGGGCCCATGCAAACCTCATGATGTTCAGCAAGGAGAAGCAAAAGGTTCTGTACCTGGACACACCTGCAGGGTGGGAGGGGATGTGATTGAATGCAGCCCTGTGGAGAAGGACTTGGGGGTGATGGTTGGTGAAAAACTCCATGTGACCCAGCCATGGGTGCTCCCAGCCCAGAAAAGCCAAACGTGTCCTGGGCTGCATCCAAAGCAGTGTGGCCAGAAGCGCTAGGGAGGGGATTCTGCCCCTCTGCTCAGCTCTGGTGAGACCCCACTGACAGTGCTGCATGCAGGTTTGGTGTCTCCAACATAAGAAGGCCACAGAACTGTTGGAGCAAGTCCAGAGGAGTCCATGAGGTTCATAAAGGAGTGCAGCTCCTCCTCTACGAAGACAGCTGAGAGAAGAGAAGGTTGTTCAGCCTGGAGAAGAGAAGGTTGTGTGGAAACCTCACTCATCAAGAATTGTAAGTGATAGGACAAGGGAAAATGGGTACAAACTGAAAGAGAGTAGGTATGGATTAAATATTAGGGAGAAATTCTTGCTATGAAGTGATAAGTCACTGGAAGAGGATGTCCAGAGAAGCTATGGATGCCCCATCTGTGGAAGTGTTCAAGGCCAGGTTGGATAGGGGTCTGAGCAACCTGGTTTGATCAGAAGGATAGGAACCCCGTGGCAGGGGAAGTTGAATGTAGGTGATCTTTAATGCCTATTCCAACCTCGTCACTTTTCATGATTCTATGTTTCTCCGATGTACAAAGTAAAGTAAATTTAACTTATTCCCCTTACTGAAATTATGGCTGTTATTGAAGTTATAATTAATTTTACTAAAAGAGGATTTTACCCTTACTTCAATGATAATTTACGTTGCAATTGCTGGAGAAATGAAAAGAAGTAGATCTTGATGTCATAAAAAGTTGATGCAGATAATCCATCCTCATGAAGCTAATGCATGAATGAAAGGGATGAGAACAAATATAACCAGTCAAGACCTTCAAAAAACTTTGTTGCATCTGCTTTCTATGAAATTAAAACTCAATCACACAGATCTTGTAAAGACAGAAACATAACATTGGCCTTGAAAATTAAAAATCTATCTAATATCACATTGAAGGAAACTGGCAATACTGCAGGCTCTGCAAATAATATTCTCTCTCAAATTATGCACAAAAATACTGCTAAAAAGAAGGTGTTTGAATTGCAGCTGCACTCTTTTTTGTGATCTGTATAATTCAAAGTCACTTGTATTTCTAATTTTTATTTAAAGTTTTTCAGAAAAATAAATTTATTTTCCCCTCTCCCCCCTGCAAAAGTCAATCATCAACCAGTCATCTGAAAATTATAAAGATTAAAGGATATCAAAGGATCAGTACTTACATAGTATTGATTCTCTAAGACACTAATTAAGCCAAATATCTGATTTGAAAATGTTTTCAATAAGGTGATACTTCCGTCCACTTAATGACACTTGCAAATGCCAGTCACATGGGCTATGGAGTCAGTGTATGTTAAAAGATCAAAGCAGCCCAAGAAAGCAGAAATTGAAAATTTCTGGAACCTAGTCAGACAGAATCTCTATGATACCATGAACAGGAATACTCCTGCATCTAACTTTTTCTTAAGCTTGTCCTTAATTTTTGCATTTTGTTGTCAATTCTCCATACTGAGGTTGGATATAAGTCTGAAAATACCAGGAATTTAGGCTTTTTGTTATTTCAGCTGCCACTACAGCAATGTCTGAGGGAATAATTCTAGGAGGACGGAATAAGTATGCCATGACACTGTCACAATTCTGTAGCATACTAGTTACCCTCTACCTACAAAGTGTGGGGTTGATTTACATGACAGGACAAAACAAGCTCAGCAGATGCAATCTTAAGAGAATTTGTCTCTGAAAAGGAACTGGCTTTCATTCAGACATATGTTAATGAGGTACATTTGCTTAGTGTCTCAAGGAAAGATCTAGATGTTTATCCATCATGTCTCAAAGACATTTTCTGCCCACAAATAAATTGGTGGGTGGTTTCTCCATCAGATTAAATATTTTCAGTGTAAAGATAACAGCTTTTCTCTATGAAACTAGCTGTTTTGTTTTGATGTTTTGATGTGAACAAACCCATGTTTCATCCAACATTTTTATTGGACATGACTGAAACCTTTTATATAAACGGTTATAAAAAGTAAAAACAGCAGCAAGTTCTGTGAAAAAATTCCAAATAAATAGTTTAAAACTGAGAAACTAAATAAGATCTTTTAAAAGAAACATTGGGCTCTCCTAAATGATAGCATATTTTATAAATACACACAGTATAAAGACAAGGGTATAGAACGCAGAAATGTAAAATGGAAATCTCCTATTTTGTCACTGTTATAAGCAGTGTCTAATTTTGTTTCAGAGCAAATAAATTCTCCTTTGATTTGGTGAAACAAGTACAGAGAACATCTTTTACAGTTTTATAAGATTTCTGACTTTATGACACATTTTTTCAAACCATAACTAAAGAAATTCTTTCATATCCCCAGCTGCTTCTTATTACAGAGATGCTAATGCTGTCTTTTCTGCCTGTTTGCATCAAGATGAATTGTCTGTACTCCATCATGAGTGTGTTCTGCCTTGATAAACTTCTAGGTCTTCTTCAGTTCTTTGCTGACCCAGAAAGCCAGCTGCATGCAAGTCCTGACATTCTTTCACTGTTATGAAACAGATATATCAAAATAGGTCTGTAATGTAAACAATTTCAGATTAAATCTAGAAAAGGTTTTTGTTTTGCACTTTTTTTTGTTTTGGATCAAGGTTTTATTTACGTTTGGGTTTTTTGTTTGTCTTTTCTGCTGGACAAAGTCTTCCTCTTAAATCCCTGAATCTCTCTTCCAAGAAAAAGAAGAAAGGACTTAAAAGTCGTCAGCTATAAAATATTTTGCTCCCCAATTATCATGTTCAAAACACATAATTTACTTCTCCTTCCACCCCTCTGCTCTTCCTCTCTTCTTTGACAGAAACAGTGATTATAGTTGTGCGTGTTTTTTCAGAAAGCTGCCCAGAGCACAGAAGTTTAAAAAAAAATATTGTTTGCAAATACAAAAGCTCCCTCTTTATGTACATTTGAGTACAGGTCAGGGCCCGATTCACATGCCAGCTTGTAAAATTCTGACCCTTATAGTACAGCACGGATGACAGTAAACATACTTATACTTATGAATGACAGCATGTGGATGATATGGCTTGCCAGACACAAATGGGTTTTCAAAATAAAAAACAAAGCCTAGCAAGTTCAAGAGTAGAAAATAAAGGAAGAAATCTATTTATGTTGGAGAAAAGACTTGCAGAAGATCTAAAAATCCTCTCTCACTCATTTTCTAGGCAGTTCCTCAACCATCAATTCATCACATTTACTTGTACTGACAAAAAAAAAGATGAAAGATCTCCCTTCTTGGTGGCCATCATTTATTACATTTAGTAAGTTAATATAATAAAATGAGGCCAGTATTAATGCATCACAGAGTTACAGCGCTAAACAAGAAAAGATTGAAGGAGCTATTCCTAGGTTTTCCTAGAAAGCACAACTTCAATTTCAAACACCTAATTTCATTTGGATACTGTTTCTTCTCTTAGTGCCCAAACTGAAACAATTAAACCACAATTTTTTGAAACTTAAGCAAAGTGCCTGCTGAGGTCATAATCACGTCATCTTGGTAATAATCAGAAAAATCTAAATAAATTATCAGGGAAATGAGAAGTAACAAGAGAATGTACGGTCTTTTTAGATATCCTTAAGATCTCTTTAGATATCAATTAGTATAAAACATATAGGGGAAAAGCGATAAATTTTCTGCAATGATATCCCAGAGAAACTGTGTTCCATGGCTCAAGCTCTACGGAGAGAGGTTATCCCTTTGGTTTACCAAGTTAATCTTGCATCTACAAAGTAAATCTCTCTTGATATACAGTACCATTGTTCCTATTTCATCTGTAGGTCTCTTTCCAAGTGATGCACAGATCTTGAGAAATTCAAGGCGTAAGAGACAAGGTAACAGCCAGTAGTAGTAAGTTTATAGCTCAAACACTTTCTCATACAGAAACTGTTGATACTGAAAAAACCTCTTTGTTTACATTTTTATTTTCTTATTTTCACATGGGATTTGGGGACCACTAGATTAAATTTCACTATATTTGGAAGAAAGTAAATGGTTCTAGTGAGACAAATCTCAAAGTAGATTTATTAGACCATTTCTCTTACACTCAGTGGCAGCATTTATCTTGTAGGCTTACAAACTAGTTGTCCTCCTTGAAGAGTTTTACTAACTGATGCACGATTAAGCATAATAATTTACATTTTTGTATAGTTAAAACTATTTTATAACAGAACTTAGAATGAGGAAGAATTATCAGTAAATCTTTGGCTTTGTTGTTATTCCCATGTTTTTCCTTTTCAGCTTAGTAGACAGCATCACAATCTCTAGAACAAGAAGCTCAAGCTAATGCCAATCTGAACTGATACATTCATAACTTACAGGACATTTCATTTTGTGTCAAAATGCATACATCTGGAAAGAAATGGAGACCACTTAAGTCTGATTCAAATCACTGCAGCCATGGCTAGACTGCTTCCCAGGAACTTTGCAGCGTGCTCACCCAGCCTCTGCTTCTGCAAGTGGATTGCATTAGTGTGCTGGCACTAATGATGGAAATGCAGACAGTGGGAAATCAATGTTTCCATGGCACTGCATTTAACCATCATAAATAAAAATGGCTTTCCTCATGACTTTATGGTATTTTATGATTCTGGTCTTAATAATAAGTGTTACTAACTTATTATTAAAATTTTGATTGGAGAAAGATCATGACTGAGATAGCATTTGGAGCAATGCTTTGAATGTTTTTGTGATGCAATATACTTCTTGTTTGGTTTTGCAATAATGTCTCTTATAAACAAAAATCTTGGTGTAAAAAAAAGGCTCATATTTTATATAAAGATTTGCAAGGGAAATGTGAACTCATTTTGTGTTTGTTAGAAAGAATAAAAGGCCCACCCCTTTTCTACATCAGTTCTGAATGCTCCTGAATTTATATACTTTGCCAACTGTTTATATATTGACTACCATTGACTTATTCCCATTTTCTATTTTGAGAATTAATGTACTGAATTAATATTCATAAATTCACATTCTCTAAGATATTTAATAGGTATTTTTGAACGACAACAGTCCAGAAGAAATGACTAATGGAGTCATCTTGTACTAGCAATATTGATAAAAAATTGATTCAAAAAATTGACTTAAATATAAGTTGTTTAGAATTCCTATGCATTAGCAATTGTCAGCATAAGTAAGGGAGCAGAAGATATTTTAGAATACCTTATACCAACAAAGCATATGATCAAAATTATAAGCAAAGTTAAAGAAAAAAAAAAAGAATTAAACTTCCTTACATATAGAAATTAAGTACTTCACCTGACAGTTATAGTAGAAACATATTTTCAGAAAGGAAAATGTTATTTTCCCCAATATCTAAAAGGAGTTGCAGTATGAAAGGAATTCTAGCTACTGTAAATAGTTGAAAAGAGATGGAACTTTAGACAAAATAGCCTAAAAATTATGAGAGGGACAGAAATTGATTTACAACATCTTTAAGACCTCTGCTTCTGGCTATCACACCTTTAAATGAGTAAACCTCTGTCAGAAGATCAGGGAAAGAATAGCAGAGGAGGAAGTTCTTCTTTAAGCATACAGGGGTTATTGCATTCTCCCTTCTCTATTTGAGATTTCTCTGCCATGGCTGAAGAAAACAATGCTGACATCAAGACTGTTAAGAAGAAGAATGTAGAGCTCTTTAAGACATATGTTTTTCATTGACAACCTCAATATGGGAAGGCAGAACTACTCTTACTCATTGGTGAGCAGAAAAGCTAAGGGATCCTAGCTGTAGGCTGGAAAGATTTGCAAGAAGACACACTTCAGATATGCATGGTGATAGAAGTGGACTAAAAACACAGAAGGGGGGAACTGCACCACCAGATTTATTACTTTCCTTGAACTGTTCTCCCACTGAAGATGAAAAAAGCATCTACCCATAAATACAGATCAGATAACACCTACCCTTTGACTTAACTGCCTGTTTTCTGCTGAAAAGCTGACTGGCAATGCCAAAAGCTTCTTCTAAATTTCAAATGAAAAATATGATCAAAGTTTGAATTTGGCTTCTTGTTCCAAAAGACCACAATATTATGTATTTATTTTGTTTGAGCTTACAGTGAAATTTAGATCTCCTTCCTGAAAGTAGAAAGGGAATAAAGTTGCACATACTTCTTGATCAAACTTATAAACTCATATTTGTTCTTTCAGTGTTCTCTAACACCTGAAGTCCTGCATGGCATCTTTCAAAAATTGACTATAGCTACTAGAGACCTGTCATGATGTTGACTTACTAACACTACTGATAACAAACTTGGCACTTTCTCTATTCTAGTCTGAAGCATTCTGAAACATTCTCCAGAAACACCTCTAGAAACACTCTCTAGAAACACCTTTCCATCAACATGAAAGAAAATCTAAAGCAAGACTGTTCATGGCTTATTGTTTAGCTAGATAAACTAGATTGCTAAAATGAGGAACAGACTCTTATCTTTAAAGTGGCTATTGAGTGGAAATATTTCTATTCTTCTGTACCTATTTTGGACACCTAATAAGGGATTTGATTTTCATAGGTGAGGTGTCAACATTTTTTTGATTGTCTGAATAAAACATTCAAGAAAGGCAGCACTGCCAAAGGACTAATGTCAAAAGCAAAATCTTGCTCTATATCATCCTATTTGGGACAGTAAAACTTTTTTTTTTTAGAATTTGTATCTACAACTGCCTTTGAAATGCCCTTTCTCCTATGCCTTCAGGTTGGATTTGGGGGAATGCACACATTTACACTGTCAGTTTTGAACAAAGCACAATACAGCCATAATATTTTTCGGATTCATAGATATTCCCAAGCATTGCTATCATGTTGAAATGAGTGACCATCCATTATTTTTGCACTGTCTGTCTCTGGAATTAGCAGTTTTTGATAGGCCATTGTCCAGTTACTTCACTCACTGGTATAATTCTCTTTGTTTCCCTTCAGTTTTGGAGACAGAGGGCCGCCTGGTATCCCCAGGCTTAATTTGGACAAGTCAGTCAGTACTTCTTCCATATGGTTTTGGCTTGAAGATACTTGAAGGGGTGTCTCAAAGCAGGCCAGAATGTAATCAGCCAAATGATGACTTCTGGGTGTAAAGATCCTGGACTACAGAATTGCCAACAAATCAGATACTCATTTATTCTTGTTTCTACCTGCCAGCCTTGTGTAAGTCACCTGGCAGCACTTCAGCGTGCTTAACATTTGAGAAATCTGGAAGTGCAGTTAAAAGAACAATGTAGCCTTAGGAACATGACCAAACTTGCTTTAAACAAGACTTTCATTCACTGTAACTTAGCTAGTCTGTTGTGGAGTACCACTTAACAATATTTACATATCCTCTGTTTTCATAATTAGTAACCCAGTTTGCAACTACAACTGCAACTGTTTAGGAAGAGACAAAAGGGAGAGCTTCATGAGCTCTCATGACTAGCTCTAGCTCTCACTAGACTTACATTAAGTTTTTGTTGCAGAATGGCTCTCAAGTTCAACCTTCCTTTAGGTCCCTGTTCGGGCAGCCATTTGTCGCAGAATGAGGCCTTTGTCGGGGATGAGCCATTTGTCGGTGAGGGGAGACTCGGACACTCGATATGAGTGATAAGCAAGTTCCGTTTATTGAAGAGAGCATCAGACACTTATACAGCAAATAATAAGCTTATGAATATTCTGTAAGCCAAACAATCTATTGGTTAAACTATACCATCAACTCTTCCTCATTCTTTTGGGCCTACATTCCCTATTTCTCATGTCTCTCTGTCTACTTGTTATCATACCCAGCTAGGCCCAAGGACACACTATCTTGCAGGTGCAGGACTTGGAATTAGCCACAGCCTTGTACTTTTCTAGTCTCTAGTCAGCTAAATTCCCAACAAGTTTTCAATTCATACAGACACATACATACATACATGTGTGCATGAGGATATATGTTTACATTTTTGAAATCATACGAGGGACTGTTTCCAAGACAGAATGCTTTCACATATCTTTTCAAGTATTTATACTCTCTCAAAACCTCCTCTGCTTTCAGGTTGCTCCACAAATCCTCTCCCCTTCCATCTCCCTGCACAAAAATCTTTGTGCTTTCAATTATTTTTTCTTATAGAAGGCATGATGAATAACTATGATTATGTGGCTGTCCTGTATTTTGCAGCAGAGTCACTGTAGAACCTACATTTAGAGCTTTAATGTTAGATTTCTGTCTTTTTCTTTTTTAAGAATAAAGAGTGTAGCTTTTATTAATTAAAAACAAATTTAAAAATATGTGATCATTTATTTGGGCTATCAGAACTGGAGCCTTGTCATCACTTAAGTCACTAAACAACACACAAGATTGCATGTGGGTTGGCCCTGGGCATAGGCTGTTTCCCCTCTTGCAGCATACTTACTGCCCCAGTCCAAATAAAATAATTTTGGATGTAAAAGGTAAATATTTTATTCCTACTTTTCCCTTCTTTGATAATTTTGAAGATTTTGCTAGCCTTCTGCAAAAGTATGAAGGGTGAGTGAAGAAAGAAGAAATTTTACTTGAGAATATTGACTAAGAATTTTTCCATGACAGGCAGCTTAAACCATATGATAAAGTAGTTTCATAGTTCTTTGCTTAAGAAAGGAATCAAGTGATAATATACCTCTGCTTCAAACAGGTTCTGAAATGATGTATTTCCTCATATTCTATGAAGAGATGCACAAATATGGGAAATAGGTAGATATTTATATGATGGGGCATGGTAAATATTCAATCCTACGAACTTAAAAATTTAAATTTTATTAATGCAACATGAGTCCTGCATTGAGGATTGAATGTGACATTTTTCTACTTTTAGGGATTATTTGTTTATGTACAAAGCTATTCTGGAAGTGGCTGATTCTATTCCTATATTACTGATACAAAGGCAATGATATATTCTTTTCCACATAAGGCTTGGTTTCATTTGTTTTGTACTTGTTACTTGGTTTCTACTGTTAGCTAGAAATGTACAACTGCCTAATTGTATCATTCTTGCTAAAGAGTGATTTAGATTAAAATGAAACAGGTTTCCCAAAATATGTTTATTACACAAATCTCAATATCTGACAAAAGTTTAGCAATTTAATGAAAATCAAGATTCTTGTGGGATCTAACAGATTCTTGTTAGAGGTCCCTCTACTGAAAAAGGACAACCTATGTGCATGCTCTTTCATTACCAAAGCAAGCAGTTAAAAAGTTCTTTAAATTCATACTGATTAAATATATTTTATTTTCCCTTGCTTTCAAGAATACCAATGACATAATGAGGTTTTGTGATACAGAGATTGTGTTAAGCTACAGACAGACAAGTGGGAATTTTCACTTTTCTTTGATAATATTTTAAAACCTCAAATGGTAGGATCCTCCATTCACATATCAGTTTATATATAAACAAAATTGAGCAATTCTGAGTGAGTCATAATCAACATTTGTCATATTCTCCTTCAAAACTAAGAATTTACTGATGAAACTAATTTAAAAATAAGGCAGATTGCTCAACTGATTAGCAATTAACTTCTAAATTGTCCTAAATACAGCTCCTTCCTGTGCACATACATGATCTTCAACTTCCTTGTTTGCATATTTGTGTTTGTATGCTTTGTTACAGGTTATGTATGTACCCATCTGTGTTTCAAAGAGTAATGAGAGAATGCAAGCAATTGCTACAGTTTTCTGCGGGAGGTAGAAGATATATGAAGTCATGGAAATAACTAGGGCAGACAATATGGAACAGCAGTTTACTGTTAGATTAGCCATTGGAAATCAAGTTAATATTTATTGCTTGGAAGGTATTAGAGATTATGCAGACATGTCTTAACAATTAACTTGGACATTAATTGTCATATTTCTTTTGGAACAAAGAATTTAACAACGATATGAGGTGAAAATTATATGGAGAAAATGACAAAAATTGTTTTGTTCGTTGATTTTGTGTACAAGTTATAGTGCACCATCAATGCTGAGAAATGGGTATTAGCAGTTCAGAAATTTAGCTATATTGCAAATTGTCTGAAAAGTTCTGATTAGTTTGTTTTTTACTGTCAGATAGACATCTGATACTGCTCTGGTAGTATCATGCAGAAAACTGAGCTACCAAAGAAAATAAAAACAAAATCTGAACAGTTATCAACACAAATATTCCATACACCTTATGCTATATACACTTAGTTAAGTCATTTCGTGTGATTTTGTGCCTTCTTTATACTACTGTTGTGCATCTAGCTTTTAAGGCTTGAGCCACATATCTTTGTTTTTAAGGACTTTATTCATAGTGTTTGTTGCTTTATCTCCAAATCATTAATGTGCAAATGTGGGTAGCAGTCCGGACATGAATGACCTTATCAGGGATTACTATGAAGCAAGATGTGTTTAAAAAATTTAATCTGTGTTCTTTACTGAAAACAAACTATTCTCCTGAGAAAGGCTCTTTGTTGCTGTAATCTTGTTTCTGCCCTCTTCTCTGGTACAAATCTTCTCTGGAGGTGGCAAATAAATTTATACCCAGAGCTTTACTTTTTAAAGAATTTTCTTCCTCATGTGCTACATTCTGGGATTCCCTCTCCATTAGCTACTCAGTCTTTTTACAAGAACAGATGATCAAGTACCACATGTACAAAGAACTGACATCAGAATGCTGTTAGTTTTTCAGTAGTCTAGTTTCTTTCAGGTAATAGACCTAGTTTTCCTTACAGAGAATCCATAACCTGAAAACAGTGGCAAATTGTAAGTCTATATAACTGTATATACATGCATTTATATCTCTGTGCGTTCTGGGTTGATATCTTTGAAGTCTATGTAATACCAATTACAGCGTATTGGGAGAAAACCAAAAAGAAGCGAAGAAAAACTACAACATAAAATGTCAAACCACTGTAAATAATATTAGGGAAAATGGCACTGCTAAATGGTACTAGAAAAATAAAAATTTAATTAGTCTAAAACTGCATTTTAGCCACTGGCCATATAGATAAAAAGATTGCAAATGAAAATGCACGTTGGTTTTGTTGTTCATTTAAACCTCAGAAGAAGTTTTTCAATATTTGAAATTAGAAAGGTAATTACTTGAACTATTGGATGATATTAAACACAACTACTTAGTAAGCACACCGCACAATTTCAATGTCTGTTCTCCATAGAGGGGCTTATCCAAGTCTTTAAATCCCACTGACTGTCATGGATTTTTTAAAATGTGTGACTGTTGCATATGAGCATACTGAATAGCTGCTGTTTATATGCAGTCTGACTAGGTCAAGTAAGTGAATGGTACTTGTGCAATCTGCATGATGTCACAATCAAAAGTCTGAAGTTGTTGGAGTGCTGTATTCCTTCTGAAGCACAATCTAACTTCCTTGCCCTTAAAAACATGCTACAAAGCACTAGCTGAAAAGGTGTCATTGTGCTAAGGATTAAATGGAGGATTTAAAGGATTACAAAGGATTAAATGCAATGCAATTAAATGCCCTGTGATATGATGAAAAAATATCTTGTGCCCTGACAGAATAGAGAATCAGCTACACAAAATGCTATCAGCCACTTGCATTTCATTCATGCAAACTCAATAGGATATAAGAACAGGGAAAAGGAACTGATATACTCAGGCAAAAGTTTTCTATGCATTACTATGTCTGTATCTGATTATATGACCATATATGACATCAGGATATCTGTTTTATTTCTGTGCAGTACTCTACCATGAACTGATGGAAGAGGTATATTTTAATTATTTTATTCCTGAAGTACTGAGATTAATGGTGATTGCATATAATTTATTCACTACCAAATGGTCCAGAGAAAAAACCTTTTCTGAATAAGATAACACATTTATCAAACTTAAATATTAAATTTAAGGTGATTCTAAAGAATGAAAATAACTTCCCCTATAAATAGGACATTGAATGCTTAATACATTTTTGTTTAAAGTGTTATGTTGACTTTATGATGTTAAAAAAGTAAAGAAATAATTAAAATCCAATTTTCAGTGTTCCTTCAAGTATTCTTTTCGAATTTGTAAAAGTTCAACTTAAAGGTATTCCTTAATAAATTTAAATCAAGTAAGTGTGAAAAAAAACATGCAAGACAAAAAAGTATTGTGAAATATTTTGGTTCATAATGATGGTTTTATTTATTCATTTCTAAAGCAGTAACTGATTGGGACTGATTGCTTGTTTCTAGGAAATTATTTACGTTAGTCTAGTGAGAATCTGCAAGATTTTTGTTTACTCAAGCATATTGGCAGCAAATTGTGTCATCTAGGTAGTTTAGCAATATTTTGTATTCACAACTGAAAATTGAATTCTTTCCATCATTATTTTCATGCAATAGCCTACTGAAAAACATTCCAAACACAGTCATAATATTTGATAGATTTTTCAGTGAAGTCAATCAGACAGAAGTAACCAGACAGGCAGGTTTTAATTGTAATCCTATATATTTGTTTTTGCCTTTCATCATTTAACAATTTTACCATAAATGTACATGATTGATAATACTCATAAAAGACTCAAGGATGGCCAGACAAAAAGGGGAAAATTAAGAAGTGAAGTCAATCTACAAACATGTCAAATTTGGCTAAATCCAAGATCTACATGAAGGGCAGAAAAACATAAACCACTATTTCAGAGTGCAAGATTCCAGCTTGCGAAACAATAACTCTTAAATATTAGAGGTAAGAAAATAAAAGATGACCATGAATGACCAGTGTGCTCAGAAAAATATTGTATCCCTTGCTTGTGTGAGCAAGCTAACTTTTGTGAGCAATAGTCTCGGTAAACATAGGCCGATTCTCTTATCCCTCTGTGTAGAACTGTTCCCAGTCCCAGAAGAGGTGGCCCAATCAGTGGAGAAAATGCACAGATTCAATAGAAAATTCAAATTGTTAGAAAATGGATATTAATAGTATCACTAAATGTATAAAGAACACAGAAAATGACAATATGAAGGAGTGAGAAGATTCTATAACTTACATGAACAGAAATATGACAAATTAGTCACCCTAGTATATTGAATTTAAGCTAACTTACAGAAAATTACTCCATAAGTTAAACAAATTTTAATTAACATTGTCAACCAACTGAGCAAGTGGTATGATTTGCAATTAATTCTTCGTAAGCAACATTTAAATCCAAACAAAATGCAATACTTATCTGAAAGCAAAACTCCCATTGGAATACAATTGATATAGAGCTCACCTAAAGCATATGCTGCACAAAAGAATGAAACCAGTGTTCTGACTTTATAACCTCTACAGCTGATTAATTACTTTAGAGAACTTGTGTCTGATAGTATATTTTCTATCTATACATCAAAGGAAGAAAAATACTTTACAACAGATAGGCCATGGGACATTGACAAGCTTGACAGTAAATCTGGAAAATTGAGAAGTGGACCCATGTGAACTTCATGAAGTTCAACAAGTGCATGTGCAAGGACCTGTATCTGGGTCAGGAAAATCATAGAATCATAGAATGGTATGAGTTGGGAGAAACCTTTAAACATCATCAGGTTCAAACACACTTGCTACACACAGCAGGGTCATTTCCCACTAGATTTGGTTCCTCACAGCCCCATCCAACTTGACCTTGAACACAACAAGGGTTGGGGAACCTATAACTTTGCTGGGCAACCCCTTAGGCATTACTGAATATCAGTAGAGTATTGGCAATGCCTGAGAGCAGCCCTGCAGAGAAAGATTGGGAGATACTGGTGGATAAAAAATTAGATTTGGGCTGACAATCTGCACTTGCATCACAGAAAATCCACTGTCTTTTGCATTGCACAAAAGAAGGGCAATCTGCAGGATGAGGGATTTGGTTCTGCTTCTCTGCTTCTGTTTGCTGAGACCCTAGCTGGAATACTTCATTCATTTCTATTCATTTCTGGGGTCTCCATTACAGGACATGGACCTCTCAGAACAGATCCCAAGGAGGGGAATAGAATGATCAGAGGGATCATGTAACACGTCTCTTATGAAGAAAGGCTGAGTGAGTCAAAGTTATTTCAGCCTGGACAGAAGGTTCTGAGGACACTTTTAATATATAAAAGCGACTTACAGTAAAGATGGACATTTTTATTTTTACCAAGACTGACAGTTACAGAACAAGGGACAATGGTGATTAGCCGAAAGAGGAGAGATTTAGACTGGATACATGGAAGGCATTTTTCACAGTGAGGGTGGTGAGATACCAGAATAGGTTGCCCAGAGTTGTGATTACCCATTGGAGGTGTTCAACACCAGACAGGACAAGACCTTGAGTAAGCAGGTCAATCACCTGACTGTCAGGTGGATTGGACCTAAATGATCTTTGAGGTCCCTTCCAACACAAACCATTCTATGAATCTATGATTCTGACAATGCTATGGGATGTGATTGTTGCTCCCATCAACAGAATAGATCATTATTACAGACAATAAATTTTCTTGCACTAATTATTACTTATTACTGCAAACATAACCTTAATAAAAAAATAGAATTTAAAACACAAAAGTTTTTGACTAGGGGACTATTTATAATGTCTAAAACTGTCCCGTTCCTCGGCTGTTCCAATGGCCTGGAAAGGCTCAGGATGTCCTTGGGCAGCCCGCGCTCCAAAGGATGAAAGGAGTCTTCAGGTTTTTTGGTCTTCAGTGTTGTTTATTAATTCTTATCTACAATATTTTCTCCTGGCCCGACAGAGGTCCGCACAGCAAGTCAGCCATGAGCACACTGACTGCCCTCGGGGCGGTCACTTATCTTTATACCAAAAACTACATGTAAGATATTTACCTTTTCCCCACAATACCTTTCACCCTTATTGACAAGTGCACATTCAGTAAGAACCAATCTCAAAGTGCCACCATCACCACCAAAGATGGATGACAAGAAGAAAAAGAAGGACAGGGCACGCCCTAATTCCTCCATCTTGTCCCCCCGGAACCCCCCTGTACCGAGATTCTAAAACCTATGTTTTCACTCTATAACTAATCTATCTCTTCACCATTTATCCCTGTGTGATCCTCCCATCCTCAACAACAGTTGTTGTTTCCCATGCAGGATCAAAGTCTAGCCACCAAACACTTCTGGCAACATTCCAGGACTTCCGAGCCCCCCAGGGGTTGTCTCAGTGACTCTGCACATCAGGAATGTTGTGCTGAGTTCCCACATAAAACAAATATGTCTTTTCTGCTGAAAAATTCACTACTTGTTGAACAGTTTGAGTGCTGGGCAGGAGATTGATTACATGAGAAAGAAAAAAAATTACTTGGTATTAGTATCTCGATATGCTTACGTCTTGCTTCTGGATAAATAGTAGATCTTTACTAAATGAAATAATTGGGATAAATAAAATCTTAAATTGAAATCAATACTATTGATTTGAAGGATTATAGAGAGATTAATCTTTGCAATCATTTTAAACTGCACCTTGTTTTTTCAGCAGTGTGATTCTTAAAGGCTTTAGAAATGTATCCTGAGTTTGATAAGATAAATAAAATACTGGTCTAGGCTGATCATTCAAAGCTAAAAAGTAAACCAAACAAATTAAGATAGTGATTTCTACTATAAAGTTAATTACTATTAAGGAAAGCAAACAAGGAAGAACTACAGACTAATTTATGATTGTTATACATCAGGAGAAATTACATTGAACTGATTGACCGTTATATACTTGAAAATATAATAAAATTACAATTATTGTCTACATAGTAATAAAGAGCTAATGAAACAGTCACTGAAATACTAAATCCATGTATCTTTCTACACATTTTATGCATGTTTTATTCATCTGTTATTTAGAGGTTTGTGTGAGATTGTTCCTAGAATTGCTTACATTTTATGTTATATTAATGAGACAATAAAAATTTTCTAGGCTTATGCAGCAATCACTTGAAAGTTAGGAAAAAACATCAGTAAAATATGGGTATGGTGTTTTAGTTTTCTAGTGGTTTATCTCAGTAGTCTTAACTTTTCTCTCTGAAATTCCTAAAAACTGTTTACAATCAGCACGGATCTCTAAAATGAGGAAGACAGATTTTTAAATGTGTGAATTTTCTATCCTTAGGTTTTGAGTGGACAGCTGGATAGCAGGAGGGGATGGGAAGTATTTGTTAAGATGTCTGAAGAATGGTATCCAAGATGAGATATTGTTCAAAACACTATATTTTGCCATATTATTTTTCATGGTACTATAAAGCCAAAATACAAAAGGAAAAAAAAAAAAGTCAAATTTAATCTAGGCAAATATTTTTTTATGTTTATAAAGAAAACACCAGGATAACTTAAGAACTCTGTGGAGTCCTGAAGTAGGAGTAGGAAAGAAATAATAAGTGCAGCTTCTTTAAAAAAGGAGTGTTAGGATGGTGAGCTACACCCAACACACTAAGTTTTAGCAATAGTCCCATTTTTAGACAGTCCCAGACTTCAGATTCTCTACACCAATACAATTCTTAAGAAGCTAATTTTAAAAGTTGTTTTTAATCTGATTCCCTGTCACTGTCTTAGGCTTTATGGGTACTACTTTCATCCTGAGCTTCAAAGTGTCACAGACCCATTCTGATACCAGAAGTCTCTGGGACATGAGCAATGACTATGTTGACTGGAAGAAACTAAGTTCAATTTCATTCTATCACAGCAACTTCATCTTGATCAAGAAGGTGAAGCAAAAATTATATAGCATTTTTATCCTCTCCAGGTGATAATTTCTCTACGTATTTTTTTCTGTTGTTTTCCCAGTGTACTGAATGTCCTTTGTCTCCCACTTTTCTACATCACCTGGCAGTAGTCCTTCAGATCTCTATAAAATGTTATTTCTGCAAGATAAGAGGAACAAATAGGAAAGTATACAAAACAGAACCTGCCCTACTCATTCTTTAGTTCATGTATTTTCCATTTACCACAGGTTTCAAATTTTATTAGAAACTGTCTGAAGTATTTTAAAAAGTTGTTAATGAAGTTTTGGAAAGAGGAACTTTCCATGGTTAAGCTGGTAACAAACCCTTAAAGCCTCAGATACAGTACAGCTCAAGCTGGAAGGTACCATCAGAATTCTCCAGTCTACTTCACTGAGTAGGGCAGAGCCAACTAGATTAGGTTACTAGGGCTGGGGTCAGTGGGGTTCTGCAGATGCACTGTTTGCCCCTAGAAAAGAGGTCCTTCCTGTGTTATCATGGACCAAAAAAACCTACCAGTTTTGAATCTCCCTTTCCTCAGGTGTCTCCTAGCACTAGCCCTGTTTAACTGCCTGTGCCTTGCCCTGTTTGGGTGTCTTAGCTCCAGTCCCTGCTCAGATGCCTTTAAGCTATATTCTGCTCTGGTATGTGTTTGGTACAGCCCCTCTCAGGAACCTCTGCCCTAGTCCTTGTTTGAGCCTCTCTTTGCTCCTAACTGCTAGGGCTGCTCCTCCAGCCTTCCTCAGAAGACTGCTACTCTGCTGTCTTTTGTCTCATTGACATCTCTTTTCTTCTGCATCTCTCTCCCGATATGTTGTCACTTATACCCTGGCATCTCCTTCATTTTTCCCCTTACCTCTACTCAGGTGTCACACCTGCCTTGGTGTTGGTCTGTTGCATCTTTTGGTTTAAGATATTAATATCCTTCCATAAATACATTTTTTGCAGAAGCACCATATGCTCCTCTGATGGGTGCAGTTGTGTGTTCAGTGGGCTTGTTTTGCCCATAGCAAAGCTATCTACAACTGGCTATGACCAGCTCAGAAAAGTACCAGATTACCTTTTCCATAGATCATCACTGCAGGTCCTTGTCCACTACTAAAACCTGCTGGTTATGACTGGTATATGTTTAAATTGATTTTTTAAAATTTCAGGCCAGGCCTGAAACTTTTAGGCTTTGACTTTTATTTTGTCACTTGATTCCTCATCCTTGTTGGTCTAATTATTTGGGCCATCACACGCAGCATTAGAAAAGTGCCAGGCTACTGATAAAGTAGAAAGAACACTTTGTTTTGAATAGGTTATGCATGAGTTACCAAATGTATCTTGCAACATATTGATAATCAGTTATTCATTAACACAGCTCATGTAGCTTCTGTCAAGACATAAAAAGACATGGATTTGACTTTATGATCTCTCCAGAAGAATATAGGGCCTATCTTCTTAACTGAAACAGGCGTATGTCTTCAGATGATGGAGGATATCCTTCTTACTCAATTTCAACTCTAAGGATCTTCCTGATTTTTTTTTTATATTCCTTGATCCAGGCTAATAACTTTGATTCCTAGAGTTCTCCTTAAGAATTTGCTTCTTTAAACATTATTTAATAGACAATTGAAGTGTCACAAAAAATATTTCTAAAACCTGGATAAATACACATTGCTTCTGTAGCTGAATTTTATAGCTACACAACAGCTATATCCCTTCATTTTTTCTTTTTTCCCACCTAGTCATGTAGTGTTCTTGCCAGTGCATTGTTAACAAAATGCTTTTCTTACAAGGCAGAGTTTTTTTGAATTAATTTCCAATCTCAGAAGCCTTTTATTCTATAGGTGGCAGATGTAAAGGCTTTTTCCTCCTCCCTCTCCTTTCAGGGACATGAGATTCTCTTATGATTACATCAAATGAATGAAAAAAAATTAATGAAATCTTCAACTTTTTAATTTTTGAACATTTAAGTGAGAATTAGGTACTTCTGTGCAAATGAACACTGAATGTGTTACAATTGCTGTGCAATAGCAACAAAAATTTAACTCCTCAGTATTTGTGGTGTTTCATATCCATGTCTCATTCTTCCAGCATTTGGGCTCCATGGAAACAGAACTGTGAACCCCGAAATTTTTTTGTTCAGAGACCTTATCTTATATTTGCAGGCACTAAATATCTTAAAGGGAAAGCATCTGAGGTCCTTGTCATGTGATATTATTTGTAGATTCCTTATAAATACGCATAAATTCAGACCTGCTGGCTTTAGAAATTTCTCTATTGTTGTTAGAGTTCTGCATGTGTCTCCAAGGAAAAGGCAAAAGTCCTGAAAACCAAGTTACTCCTTTTCCTTCAGATTATTTGCCCTTCCTTACTCTTCTTCACAACAACTGAGAGCTTCCAATCTTTATTACTGTATGTAACAAGGGATTTTTTCTCCTTGTGAATGTAAGAACACCGTGTTTTGACTTCATCTCTCAGAAAAAGGTTAAGAACCCTGGTGAAGTGAGGGCAAAGGGTTACACATGACTAACAAGCGTCAAGCAGCTAATGCCTATTGCCTTTGCATCTCCCTGATCTTCTGTTCCCTCTTTCTTCCTTCATCTTCAATCTGACTGCATATCAAATTCTCATGTAAGTGATCTTTACAGGCTCTTGAGGAGAGAAAAAACAAGTTAATCTTCAGCATGTACTGTAAATTTAGTCAAAAGTAAAAAGATAAAGATAAGTAAAGGAAAAAAGTAGTTAAAAGATTAAGGTAGTGGACCTCTGGACTTCTAATGAATAAGTATTATGGGCTCTAAAGAGGAATTAAGAACCAGCACTTTTGGATTTTAATAAGGACAAACTATAGCTTGATTAGGAAGGAAAAGAAGCAAATGTGCAGATTAAAACTAGATTATTTGTGGAGATCCTATATATGGAAGCAAGGAGATTAAGAATCACAGGTTGAATTCATCCAGGACTACAAATATGTTTTATAATTTGAGAGAATTGGACGGTCTTTCTTTTTTTGAAACAAACTTCAAGCTCTACTACCAATCATGAATTAGCATGTCTTATAAATCACACATATTTTTCAAGTGAAATTTTAACTAACCTAGATATCACCTAATAGAATACAGAATAAGCACTTGTAGGACTCATGAATCTAACTCTGGGGAATTTTCATTGTACAAAAAGGCACTTGGTTACCAAGAGCCTGAATAGGGTTTTGATTCATCTAACAAGTGTATGTATATTTTTAGCACTTTGAAGCTGTTACTGATTGCCAGTGAGCTTAGAAACTTCTTTTCACCAAAGCCATGTCACTGATTTTAACTGGCAATGAGTCAGTCTAGAGGTACATATAGAAGAAAAATGGTACCACTTATGTTCAGGCTACCAAATTATGTTCAAGCTGTCAAGGATTTGGTGATATTGGGGGAAAAAAAGCATGCCTTCTATCGAAAGCGTTTTTTTATTATGTTTATAATTGTAACTTTGTGAGTTGGTATGTACCTGACTTCATTATTTCCTTAACTTTGAGCATTTTAGAATCTTAGATATAGAAAAGGATAAGCAGTAAAAATATCTCCTAAATAATAAAATCAATAGATTTACCCTTGTATGTCATTCATATCTTTCTTTTTTGCTTTCCACTCCTCCAATATGGAAACTCTTAACAAAGTTGTTCTCATTCAGAATAATACATTTTAATTTGTTACTAAGCTGGCTTTCAATGAGGTGCTTATTTTTTGTGCCACTTGCAGAGTTGTCCATTTTGATATGTAGAAGCAAATGGAAAAGGACCACAGAAAAGTTATGATGGAAGAGATTTGAAGTTCTCCTATGAGAACTCAAGAAATTAGAGATTAAAAATTCCCATCTTATTCCTGATACAGGAACGAGGACTGTATTTGGTGCTTATCTTAAGTATAAACAATCTTTCATAGCAGTCTAGTCTAGATTGATATCACTCCATTAAACTGGCAGAAAGTAACAAGGACCTATAAGTGCTACTGAGGGATCTCACTTGCCTGTGCCAGCCAAATAACACAGTCATTCAATTACCCTTTCTCTCACAATTTTTTTTTACCAGAAGATGCTGTTCTTTACATTATTATTTACAGTCTGATTCAGAAGTATATTTTAATGATTTATTTATATAGCATACCAAGCTTTAAATAAAACATGCATCCAAATTCAAAGTTCTGTCTCTAATGTGCCAGTTATGTGACTAATTCATTAGGTTTGTCACTGACTTATGAATTATACAAGTAACTTTTAAGATGTGAAGTTGATTTGGATCCATATTTCATACTTTGGAATATAAATATCTGTTTTATAAATAGCTGTTTATAAAGAATGAGCGTAGCAGTTAATGTACACACTATTGAAAATACAGAGCATACCATTGAAACACAGAGTTACCTACAAAGATTTCCATCTTTAGCCCTATTTTCAAAAACAGATGTTCTTCTGCCTTACTAAGATGGATTCTTCTGTTTTCCTCTTGGAGATAGGTGAGAGGATAGAAATGGAGAGGCAGTAATACTTGAGCTTCACATTGACATCAGAGAATCTGTGTCATTTTTTTGTTACTTCTGAGCCTGTCTGTGCAAAAGTAAAAGCCTGTCAGTCAGTATTTTGGATCTCTGGAGTTGGGATGTCATAGCTCAACTACCTCCTCACTTCAACTAGGTGAGAATAACTACATCAAATCATGAATAAACCACTCATCTAAGGATTATAATAGCCAAGTGCTTAATGCCCACAGGAGACAAAATGTTCTTTAAATTCAAAATTTTGCCATGAATTTTATAAATAAATAAATCTGCCTTTCAATGAGTTTGCACTTTTTTGCCTTGTAATCCATGCAGACAAGATAAAGCATATGTCTTTTCATCCTCTGGAACTAGGCTGGGACAGCACTTGATATGGATAGTACAGCAGGAAATGGCTATTGAGTGGCCAGTTCATTGCTGCTGCAAACAACACAGAGTCTGAACTCTCCCATCTCCTGATAAACACAATACCATTCTAAAAGAAGTACCCACCTAACTCTTCCCATACTGGCATTACTGTAAATTATTTCTAATAGAAATAATTAGAAGTTTGTTTCAGATTTGATTGAAGTTGGTAAATATGATTCAAGCTTTACTAGGAGAAAACCAGAATTTTTCCAAATGTGTAAGTCACATGTCCATAACAAAACAGTCTGAAAATTAAGTTGTCACTAAAGAGAGCTAGAATCTATTTTCAGGTTTTAGAGTTTCTGTTTTATGGAAAAGAGCATTCATAAAACAACTGCTTCACTAATCTTTAAAAGTTTTTTCTGGAATAAAAGAAGGAATAAAACCTTTTCTGCAAACGTTACTTAAGACAAATGAGTATTGGAATGCTTATGCTATATGCATTTTTTTGTGCCTGGTGATGATTAAGGATCACAAGGATCTGTGGGCCCCCAAAAAACTCCAAACAGAACCAAAGCCCACAAAAGGACCTTGCTTTTAAGAATACTAAAAATGGGATTCCATAAATCTGGAAGTACCCCATTTTGTAGTGAGTTAATACGAATTTACAGACTTCTTAAGCCAAGCAGCAGTCAAATCAAGTGCAAATCCCAAACCCCTGGTGAAGGTAGTGTAGAACTACACAGTCCTGTGACAATATAACCATACTTTGATATGTATTCCATAGCTTCGTGACCGCCTCTCTGAAAAAGACCTCCATTCAATACTAGGTCTGTTGCTTTCATGCATAAGTGTACTTTTTTTTGCAAATTACTCTGAATTATATCAGGGTATTACATTCCTTGCCCACCTCTGGGGAGTTGGAATTTGATGATCTGTAAGGTCAAATGCAACACAAACCATTCTATGTATCTGTAATAAAGCTAACTAAATCAAGTTTCAAGACATTCGATTACAATACATTTATACATCATCCAACTGAGTGTTACTGATCCAGACAGGATGACTTGGCCCCTTAGTAATGTTCTTTTCGTTGAGTCATCTACATTTGAAAAGCCACATGCAATGAGGTGAAAACGAAACACTAGAAAACATGACTGTATTAAGAGGATCAAGTGAGGGACAGGTTTTCTGAGAGAAAACTTTACACAGACAGACAGACAGACAGATAAGACGGTGTCCCCTCCCACTCCTCCCCACTTTCCCCCCAGACTACTGGTGAGTTGGGAGAGTTGAGATCATAATTTTACATTCTTTACTATTACGAAAATGTTGCAATCTCAGTGGGTCAAATTACGTTCTCGACTATGAATGCCTGTGTACCATTTGGGCTCTTATTCAGGGGCAGGTATTCCCGATATATACTGCTTTGGAAGGCTCCATTAATTCAGTTGGATTTATACCTTTTAGCGCAGAACAACCTTTGTCCTAGTGACTGAGACCCATATTAAATGCCTAGGTAGCAGAGTAGGTCATCCGGTATAAATTAAAGGACTTCGGAATCACATTCTATGAATGATTTAGAGATATTAAATTTGTGTAGCCTTTTTGTGCTAGTGTTTTTTCCAAAGATCTACCATTTCCTTTATTAAACATACAGGAGATGCCATGAAATCTATTTGCTTGAATTTTAGATTCTAACCTTTTAAAGCTTTTAAGTCATTCAGCCAGAAGTGATTTCCTTCTGCATGCATGCAACTTTCCTCACTAGAATTACTCTTCTGGAGATACAAAATCCATGACTGACTTGACCTTGAATTGTTTATCTGTACAGCAAAATTCCTTCTGAAATAAAATTTATCAGGCCAACAAAGCAAAGAAGTTGATGTCCTTTTACCTTGCTCCTGCTTCTCTTCCTGTCACTGTTACTGACCTCAAATCCCGAAGAGGGAGATGAACTTGAAAAACTATGTGTGCTGGTAGTGCCAAGCTCTTGCCTCATTTATTCTTCTAATAAAATCTACTAGGTGTTATGAGGTTGTATGAGAGAACAGAAGGGAAAACAAGAGTGTTTTGGGAAGTGGTACAGATAAGTTACTGGGGATTTGTTATTTTGAGCCAAACTACTGATGGAAGGTGATAGGATCTTGAAAAGCATCATAGTCAGGGACTTTTTAAAATGATCAGCCCTTTAATTATGTAAGCATTTGAATCATCAAGCTTTGAATCATCAGTCAGTGTGACATGAAGCTACAGCAGTGACAGCTACAGTAAGTTCTGGGAGCTGAGCACTAGACTGAGCAGGACTGAAGGTTCCCAAAGTCAGGAAAATCCATATAAGAGCTTAAAGACCCACCAGAAAGAGGCAGCTCTCATTACTGAGGCTGATGTGAAGCAGATGTTGCCTGTTGACAGCAACAACTGGTTACATAACAAAGTTTACAAGAGAAAGAAAGACTTGATTGCAAACCTTAAAGTTTGTTTAGGATTTTGCTAATAAAATTTCCTGATATCTCAGGTTCTACTTCTCTCAATGGTAGACAACTCTGTAGAGTCTCGTGTAGAATGCATCAGTATCTGTCAGCAGTGAGCTTTTTTTCTCTTAACCTACATTAAGTCCCTTAACTCATATTGTTAGGAGCTTTTTTACTCTTAATCCACATTAATTTCTGGATATCTTCTGTAATCACTCCCAGAATAAAAAAGTCCAGGCATATTCTATTCTAGTTTTTCAGCTAGATGGACAGGAAGAATTTTTGTTCATTTTGTTGTTTGATTTGGCACTTTTTTTTCCTGGGATAAAACTATTTCATCTTTGGAAATCCAGATCTGCCCACATAACATGTACACATAAAATATATGGCTTAAAGCAAAAAGGTATCCTATCTGGAGCAGGCTGTGGTGCACACTTTCTGTGATAATAGTAAGAAGCTGGACAAGCCTCAAAGGCACTCCATCCAGTGTAGAGGTGAGGAGAAAACAGTACAACACTTGACAAGTATATCTGGTGATTCCAAGTGGAATATACCCTGCATAGATGTGAGCTAGCCCATTCTTTATTGAAATCTTTGACTTAGAAGAATTTCTTACAGTTACTTGAAAGTTAGATATTACTATATGACTGATCCTACAGTAGTTAGTGCTTACCTTTCTCAGAGGCCTGCAGGTATATAAATCAGATTGTTTGAGCTCTACCATTATTCCAAATTTCTGCTGGCTGGGATGCTGTAGATAGTCTCTATTATATTTTCAGTCATGTCTTGAAAATATACTAATACTTTTGATTTCTTTTTCTATGCAGGTGAACCATTTTTCACACCTGTAAATTTAGATTAACAAAAGTTTTATCATCTTGAATGACAACAGAACCTGATTTCTCATTAAATGGAATTTGTTAGAAACCCTTATTTCTTAAGGAAAAGAAACTAACCTTTAACTCACAATTTGCCATATTTTCCTAAATCATTACACTACATGTGTTTTAGAGCAGGACATATTAAAATACCTGACTAGTAATGAAGAAACTCTGCAGTATGAATTTATTAGTTCCCTTGTTAGTGAAAAATAATATCTCTGCTATTTATTAATTTTAAATCGACTGAAAAAAGGAAGGTTTTTTTATCTACATAGAAAATATAGGATAACTTGGGAGAATATATTAATGTTTCTGAGCATTTCCTCTTCTCTTTTCTCAGCCAAGGTGGTACCATCACTGAATAAGAAAGAGGTGCACTGTAAGTGTGGTGTTAGTGTCTACAATTTAAATCATTCTCAGCACCATGTTTTAAGGTAGCCAACATTTATGACTATTCCACAAATCTCTGATGAGACACTTTGGTAAAATGATTTTTTAATATATATAGGCTGTTTCATTAATCAGAGGTATGTGTGTAGAGCTATTGAAGTTACAGCTCACAGAAAGCTAATGTGCCACATTGCAGTATCATTCCTGTGGTGAAGATAATGATGGGGAACCCAGCATCTGCAGAACTAATAATTTAGCACAGCAAACTACTATACCTGACTGTGAAACAATGTGGGTAGAATGCCATTTCTCAGCAGCAGCTTTTTCACTATAAATAAGCAGTTTGCATCATAAAATACAACCTTTTTACAAAATATATATATTGCTTCTTTTTTTGTGTGTCGTGTCTTTCCTAGTTTGCTTGAGTGTGTTCTAAGCTGTGATTCCTTTTTTGTTTATATTCATCAGAGATTTTCGGTCTCACAGTGATGGTTTTACAATCATTTCGTATAACCAGTAGAAACAAGAAGCAACGCATTCTAGAGGTTTTCTAAATTCTGTAAGTGTTTCAACAAACGTATTGTATTTACTGTGCAAGCATGTCATCGTAGCATTGGTCTCGTGTGTGTGTTGGGTGCAGGGAGGGCAGAGAACCAAATATCATCTGCAGAACAAATAATTTGGTACAGTAAATTAATATACTTGACTCTGAAACTCTGCATAGAGAAAGACATTTCTCAGTTGCATTGTGTATTGCATTTCTCACTGTGACACACAAGCAGATTCCAGCCCCTATTTCAAAAATGATGAATATTGCAACACTAGTGAGAGGTCAAACATGTCTGTTTTTTTCATTTGTTGGAAAGACTGGATTATATAAGGTAGCTCATAATAAAATTTAGAGCAGATCAAGAAAGAGATCTTAAAACATACCTTTGCGAACTGGGATATGATATCCACAAAGAACATGAGTCCACCAGATCTCTATGCCATTCATCAAAGGAGCAATACATAACTGTGACAAATATGATCCTCTTCTCCTAAGATTGTGTACATGCTGATTTTGGCAAATGCTTATTGAGATTTAGATAGCCAAGAACTATTACCAATGTCATTCTGCTCTACGAAAATATGAATTGCAAGACTTTGGTCTTCAAGAACCATTTTTCTCCATGGCTTAAAAACTGCCTCTTTCTTTGTTCCTTCATTACTTAGAAACAAATGGGTGTCCTGAGAAAAAAATATAAAAGGCTAATAAATCTCCAAACCACAGACACCATTTTCGAGGTAACTCATCTACTCTCATGGTGCGCAAGCAGGAATCTCTGTTTACTCGGCCTTGTGCAGTATGCAGCCTCACATCTATTCAGGAAAAGAAACTGTTGTAAGGCCTTCAATTATTTAGAAGAGTGTATGTAGTGCCTTCAGAAGTCACTAGAGATTTGAAGGAGAAAGAAGATTGACTGGAGAAAGGAATAAAAAAATCAATGAGTAGGATGACTGATGGATTCTTCTACCAAAGGACTTTTTCCTGCTATTTTCATGTAAAAACACATAATTAGGTGGACAGGAATCAAATATGTTTCTAGAATTGACAAAAACTCTTCAGATATTAGATTTTAATGTCTTAATCTTCCTCTAGCCTGATACAGGGGATCAGGATAATCCAATGTACTATTTTTCTCAAAAAGAAGAATAAAAAAGACAATACATAACTTTACACTAATAATATATAATAAATAATACGTAAATTTACATTAATTTTCCTCAGGAAGATGGAGCAATAATGGATGCAGTTTTTTCTCAGTTTCATGATAGTGGATTGTTTCCTTGTGGACTCAGAACTCCTTACAGAAAAAAAAAAAAACTTGGGAAGTATATTGTTAAACTCTAGTCCTGACAGAGTGATTATAGAAGTCTTTTGCATCTTAAGACTTTAAAAATGACTTACTGAATTATGATAGAAATAGAATTCTTGGTACAAATTTCACTTCAAATATATGGTTAGTATATAGTTGAAGGTACACCAATAAAAAATTACAACAAACCTAAGTGCAAAACATCTAAAGTGTTGAAATATGTACAAAAGTACCTAAAAAGTTAAATTCTCCTTATAGACAAAATTTGGAATTAAGGTCAACTATAAATGTATTGTGGTTTTATTTCTAAGCTTGTTAATTTTTTGTCTAGTAATATAATTGTACAACAAATGTCACAATTCTTATGGTAGAAAGTGGAAAGAGATATGTCTTTGTTTTTAGACCCAAAAGTAATTCTTTCTAAAATTAGAAAAGTCCTGGTTGGCCATGAACAATATTATGGCAGACAATAGAAACAGGGACACAGAAAAATACCGATGTAGATTTAAGTTTGGGCAGATACAAACTGTACCCAGCTGCCTTTTTCACAAGGGTTAAGAGATGCTCAGGGTGTCTTCAGTACATTTGGCTTCCTTAAACGAACATGTGACATGAACTCTCAACTGGATACAAAATCTTTTTTTGTCTCAGAAGCATATTGAAGAAGAGCAAATCATTCTAAGTATTCTGGCTTGCTTGTGCAACTCAAAAATGAGAGGAGGTACAGTGAATTATTATACTTATAACTACTGTTAATATTGCTTCAGATGTACTACTGGCCTTTCAGACCTATGAAGTCATAGTGTGGCAAATACTTGCCTTTTTAGCTGGACATAACTATCAACTGTTATTGATGCCATGAAACTGGTGAGACTCAAGAGCCAGAGCATGACGTAATGAAACTATATTAAACCCAGAATTTAATAAGAAGTGTAGCTTGCAGTTTTCACAAATTCAATGTACCTTATTAATCCACCATTAGATGTTCTTCTGAAGCCTTTATTTTATTCGCTAGTACTTGTTGGTATTATTACTGTTATAACTACCAGAAACATACATATTCAAAACTTACTCCTTCACAGAAAACTGTGCTAGAGGGTTTGGGGTTTTTTCAATTGTAACTGACTGCTATGTAACATGTTCCTGATGGTTTAATGCTGCACCTGTACCATCAAAAACTAGCTACAGTTGAACTGCTTGGCAACTAAAGTCAGAAGACAGCTGACATTGTCTTGGTCACTGGCACACAGCCAAAAAAAGAAGAGGTTTAGGAGAGGTTAACTCTTTAAATACTTGGCATTTTCAGGTAAAAACACACAAGTAACTGTTATTTGAGCAATGAGATTGTTTGAAAGTCTTGTTTTCATTCAAAATGAAAAAAAAATGGTGATAAGCTGTTATTTATACAGAGAAAATATCTCACACTTTGGAAAGTTAGTGAGATTTACCCTCCCCTCATTTTTTTTTGGTCATAATGGTTTCTAGACTTTACCTTCCTATTTCTCGATGCTTGAGTTAAACCACGGTATATAGAGTATTCTGCTCTCCACTCCAGTTTAATCAATAATCCAAAAACCTGAATTAAACTAAAACCAAGACATCCCATTTCTAGAATTTCTTTTAATTCATAGGACTCCTCTAAATGGCAGCTTTTTCCTCCCTCTCCCTCTCTTAATCATAATTGACCTTCAGGAACTGCTGAGCACTTCACAGAAACGTAAAAGGACAGGTCATTCCTCGTGGCATACATTTCAAGGCAGGGGAGGATGGGGGTAATAAATCACAGTAATTTAGCATGAGAGTGTATGTTTTAGATGTCTCTTTGATATCTTAAGAATAAGGTCTAGTATTGCATATACATTTTACACTCTTTTATTTTCTAGTGTTTAAGGTGAATCACATAATTATACAGCAAGCACACAAAATATGATATTAAAAAATGACATAAAAAATGATGAGGGAAGGCATGGGAATACCAAAGACTGTGGTGAAAGGTAGAAGAAATATCAAAGGGAGGGTTAAACATCTTTGAAGTGTCATCAGTATCATTTTAGACTGCGAGTGCTATGGGAGTATAAATTCAAGGGTACCAACAGGACTAAAGTCTAATGATCTGAGGTAATTAGCAATTTCTAGGTTCTGTTTCAGATAGCAGTTAGAACTTAAATTAAAAACATAATATTCTGCTAAAATGCAAGTGTAACTTCTGAAGTAGAAAAGCATGGGCTAAATCTCCATTTTCTTTTGGGGATGCTATTGCAAGAAAGAAACAAGTTATTGGAAGAGCTATTTATGCATTTGTACTAGTTTTGGCTGGGAGAGAATTAATTTTCTTCACAGTGGCTGGTATGGGACTGTGTTGCGGATTTGTGCTGGAAGCTGTGTTGATAACAGAGGGATGTTTTTATTACAGCTGAGCAGCACCTACAGAGAGTCAAGGGCTTTGCTTCCGCTCACACAGCCCCAGCAGCGAGTATGCTGGGGGTGCACAAGGATTTGTGAGGGGACACAGGTGGGACAGGTGACCCTGACTGACCAAAAGAATACGCCATACCTTATTGCATCACACTTAGTGGGGAACAAAAGAAGATGGGGGACATTTTGTTATGGTGTTTGTCTCACCAAGCCACTGTCACGCGTGATGGAGCCCTGACTTCTTGGGGACAGCTGAACACCGCACAGCCCATAAGAAATAGTGAATTAATACCTTGTTTCATCTTGTTTGGATGCATAGCTTTTGCATTACCTATTAAACTCCCTTTATCTCAAGTAATGAATTTTCTATGTTTATTTTTCTGATTCTCTCCCTGACCCTGCTGATGGGTTGAGAGGTTGTGTGGTATTTAATGGTTGGCTGGGGATAAAACCATGATAGCATTACAATAGCAGTACTGTGGTTTGAAGACAGAAAACTCAGCAGGACAAGGAAGTTAAGAATGCATGGAATAGTAGGATAGGGGAGCAAAGGGGAAGAAATTGCAGTGAATTGAGAACATCTGGGAGGTATATACATTCTTTTAAATTTTCTCTGCTTGCTTTTTGCTTATTCACACTGCTTGCTTTTTGCTTATTTGCACAGTACATGCGCACACACACACACACACACACACACACACACACACACACACACGGCTTAGTGCATTTCACTTTGATATTTCCCATTGTTACACCGTCAATCTTAGAATGTGAGGTGCGTGGGAAGAAGGAAAACTAAAAGAGTGATGGTGCCATATAAGACTGCTAAATTGTGGGCCAGGAGACACAGAGTTTTCTATATTATGTTTTGGTGACAGCCCTCAAAAGGGCAAGTCCACTGCCCATGGCTGCAATTATAGGTAGTGTCTACTTCTGGAAACCACTCAATGCTATGTGTTGAACACATATTGGCTCTGTGTACTTGCTTTGTCTGCAAGCCAGTCCCATGGCTGAAGGGTAGGTGCCCTGCAGAGTGTCTTGTACTACAAACTGTTTTTGAACTTGTGAGATTATGTGGGCAAAAAATCTCTGTCTTAATGAGCAAGAGCAAAAACGGTGCTAGCCTCAACAAATACATGAGGACTTAGAAATTGGTGTAGAACATGAACCAATTTTTACAGACTTGAGCTATTAGTTTTAATTGAATTAGGCTAGTATGAATAATTTGGGTGGACACTGATATCTCAAAGAGTAGATAAAATCTATTTTGTATATATTGTATCAAAGTTTCTCTCATTTTTTTTTAAATTTTTCTCTCTGTGAAAGGAAATACTCCCACAAACCAAACAAGTAAGAAGTCCTTGACATAGACAAGTAAAAAGAAAAAACCCCAAACTTGACATATATTAACTAGACCGTATGATATTCTGTAACATTTTAGCTGCAACAGTCCAGAACCTGAATTACAATACTTTATAGTTAGGGTACTGCCTAGCTCTAATCACACTTCTAATGTCTCTGATGCCTGTCTTTTTCAGCTTTCCCAAAACCCTCTGATTTTAAGGATTCCCACAAGGGTGAGAAGAACTTGAGTTTCAGTGGACAGATCTCCAGAAATTCTGTCAGGTAGTAAAAAACATCTGTTTTGAGTGTGATTACTGAAGTGATGAATGCCTTGTACGTAAAAGAAAGCCATTTGACATGTAGTGGCAAAAATATAAATAATGGAATAAATCTATTTCCCTCTTTTGGGGTTAGGTAGCAATTTTGGTAATGAATCACCTTCAAGAGCAGCATGGCAGGAACAGCATCTTAAAAAACAAATCAAAAAGAAAGGCAATCAATGGGAAACTGCCGGTTTTTAAATTATATACTAACTTAAGTCAACATTAACTCTTCCAAGACTTAGAAGAGCTATAAGCAGTAATGTAAGTGATAGTTGCTGAAGTCTGAGGAATTCAGTTCTGATGTCAGACAAACCTTGCAGAGTAGAACTGTGGCATTCAGCTTTCTCTGTCCAGAAAATAATGAGGCTGTGATGGGATTTTTTTACAACTACTTTGGGCAAGCAGAGGCAATTACTACACTGAAAATAACCACAAGGTTTCCTGCATGAATGAGCATGGTTACCAATGAAAATTCAGGCTTGACCCCAACAGAATAATACCGGTTTTAAGGAGTCCAGAAAAATATGAAGAAGTAGAAGACAGAAAGTAATATAGATAGCTGAACAGTTACAGGCAATTTAGAAAACAGTAATGAAGCTGTTGACTACAGAGCTTTAATTAATGTTAAGGAGATGTTTTATTTCATGCCATTACTGCTGTTATTTTTTCCCAACAATTTCTCTGATAACAGTTTTTCTTCTGGGATTTTTGTGTGTGTTTGTTTCTTTTTTGGTGGACATCACCAAAGAAGCAAAGTCAGTTATAAGAATAGAACATTGTTTCAACAGTCTTTCTGATGGCTATCATGATTCTACAAAACCTCTGAGATTGTGACTATAATATTCTTAAGCAGGCCTTGCTCATTATATTTCAGGCAGTCAAGAACATTGATTTCTTTTTTAATTGCAGTAGGTTAACATGAATCCTAGGAACAGATTATTATTTTACTCCAAGTGTATTAATATCTTTGGATATGGGACTGATATCAATTTTGGCCATAAAAATACATAAATGTGCACCACAGATCAGGCACAGAACAAAGAAGGTCAGCCCAAACATGTTATCTTAATTTTATATTTTATTTGAAAACACAAGATACTATGAATAAATTAAACCCTATATATTCTCATTAATAATTCATGAAGGTGGAGAACCATGTAAAGAATGAAATAACAGGGAGGAAATAATAATACCATCTAAAAATAGATTTATGGCTTGAATAAGTTTTATTTCTTTTAGTCATGAATAGGCTTGTGTCAGATTTAAAATACTACATTTACAAGCCAAATATTCTGCTTGACTATTAAAATGTTGAGATTCTAGATTCACACAAATACATTTTATGACTAAAAATGGCTCTTAAAAGTCTTCTCCAGGGGGTTATAAATAGCTCAAGTAATTTTTTTTCATCTAGAAAGCTGCACCATTTTAATTGGAGGGGCATTTGTACAAGTGAGGGGAAAATGCAGAGAGTGTGGCATATAAGACAATTAACCTTATTTTCAAAATGTTGTCTGAATTCTAGGTGGGAAATCAACAAAGCTTATTTTACCCTCACTTCTCCAATGTATTTCATTGTGTAGAAAGCACTAGCAGTAGCAGCTACTTTTCATTATGTTGGGATATATGAAAGCATATCAAAAGTGGGGCAAGAAAAGTTGCTAGATATTTCAGGACTGGCTGGGCAGGGAGGTGAGAACCCACGACGAAGTCAGCTACAGGGCATGGTTATGCCTTGTGGCTGTGCCTAAGGCTATAGTGTTTGGAACAGTGTTTAAAGGGTCAGTGTGCAATTTAAACAGCAAAAAATTCCCTCCTAGATTTACCTTGTCTTGGTTTTATTTTTAAACTCTGTCAAAACCCACAGCACAGAAAATTTTTACTGAGCCAGGGGTTTAATTTTCCCTTTCTCTTCTTCAGTACTGAATTTTTAGAAATCAGCCAGGCTGCAGCTAATTTGCTGGACCAGGAAATGATACTATCTTAGATGAGACGATTTTTATCGTAAAAGACATTTCTCTCTCTCCTTCTCTTTCTCTAATTTTCATAAATACAGCAGTTTCAGGTTTTAATGGTGGAATTACATTTTATTTATTTTAAAATACTGTTGGCTGGAGTTTTTTGTTTTGTTTTGTTTTTTTAACCACACACTGATCCAAAAGGAGAAAAATATGAAAATGACATCATAAGCACTAAAACTTTAATATTTTCATTACCTTCAGTTCTGAGAGCAGGATTTTAAGAGTGTCCCACTTAGGCTAAATACAGAGCTACAAAGCACCAGGAAAACTGAAAGGAGAGAGTTTCCAGGTTAAGGGTGTTCACAGCATGGCATTCTATAAAAGTAGAGACAAAGTAAAGTTTCTGGTTTCGCCCCCTTATCCAGCCTGGTGTACACAGCACCTAAGACACATCACTGTTCCTTTTACCTGCACACATCTTGAAGGAGATTTGGGTGCTTGAAATTAATTTCCATATGCCAAAAGGAAAGCTGAGCTATAGTCACTGGTTTTCTCAATTGTTTATCTTGCACACATAGTCAAGCATAGGTCAGTGTAGTTTGCATTGGATACAGCACTTTTTACCTTCAAGAAAGAATAATATTTATAAAAGCTCATATGATCACTAGTACCAAGAATCTGGGAATTACCAATCTCATTTATTTCCAATAATCTAAAAGTAGAAGACAGAAAGGAAAAAAAAAACCCATCAGAATAAAATCTTGGTAATGAAAAGAGTCTTATGGAAAAAATGCAAGAATTATATTGTCTACACAGCATTTAAAACCAAATATAAAATACAATGAAAAAAAATATGTAACTCTTGCCATGATGGCTATCAGGATATCAGGAGGATAAAAAAGCAATGACATAAATTAAAATGGAACTTAAATTTTAATTCTAATGGGAAAAGATGCTATAAAGGGCATCATGTGATGATACTACAACCATTACAGCTCACAGATTCAATAGATGGTGTAATATTTTCTAAGGACAAAGAGTTAAAGTATCATTGGGTACACTATGATAGCAGGGCACTCCACTTTCTCAAAGACTGGCAGAGAATGAATGCTGATAGAATTTGGTTCCTTCTTTCCTAGTTTGACTACTCTCCAATTTCTCTACTAACTACTCGCAAGAGATGTCATGCTGAAGAGTTTTGTTCCTTGGTGTTAGAAGTTATTTTTGTAACAGAATTCTATGGTTCCAGTAGAAAGGTGTACATGCAGACCTTTCTGAGCATTTGTTTCATAGTTATCAGAGACTGTCATAATCTTAAATAAGAGATCTAATTTGCTCCTTCTAATCTTAGGGAGAAAGCGAAACTGTATAGAAATTTCCCAGTTGTTCAGATCTACGAGGAACCTCCATACTGGGAGAGACAGGTGTAATCTGGAGAGACAAGAGAAACTAGATTACCTTGAAGAAAATGATATGAATTTGTCAGTAGCTCATATAGACACAGAACTCAATTACTTGAGAGGGCTCAGGGTGCACCAAAATTTGTGGAGTACTTTGTATTTGCAGAATACAATTTTCCTTCAAGCACTCAAATATTTTCAGAGGTGGCCTTGAGAGTCTTGAAAGTGGAAGATTTACATTAAGCCCAAGACTCACTAAAAATTTGAATTAAGTCCAATTGTGAAAAACAACAAAATAATTTAAAAAACCCAAACTCTTACTAGGCTAAATACAATAAGAGGATGTTAGGAATTCTGTAATTATATTAAGTTTCTCTTTTTCCCACCTTCCCACTGAGATCCATAATAGTACTCTCTGTATGTTCACTGCCAGTCTGGGCAACCTGAAGAGAAAACAACCTGTTTCTTCCCAAAATAACAAAACATATTATTAGCTAATCCATAAGGGAGAAAGCTGTACAGCTGCTTAGTATATTGAATCTGTTTTGGCTTTTACAATGTTCTATCATATCTTGTAGGCTGAATTAAAAAACAAAAAAAAAAAACAAAGCCCTAACCTAATGCAAACAAATAACAAAACAAAACAAAAAACCACTCCCAAAATCTAGTCTACTGTAGCTCTATGGGTTTTGCCTAGGCTTGTTTTGCTGGTTCACACTAGATTCTGTTTGTCTAGGGAATTGGCAGAGGCAACTGACAGTGGTTTTTTTCCTCTATATAGTTCCGTCCATTAGCCTACAAAGCAGACACTGACAATAGAAAAAAGGGCCCCTGCACTACTTTGAGTGCTTCTTTGAACACAAACGACAATCTCATGGAAGTACTAATATGACGTTTCTCACGTCTCACATAACAAATTAAGTAACACCACCTACCTATAAAAAAAAGAACAAGAAAGGTGTTTTTTGTGTTTGAGAAGTAACAACATAACTTTTAAATCAGAAATACAAATATAAGGAATGATTTATTCAGTTAGTAAAAAGAGGTATAACTTTAGGTACTTACTACTGTTTCACAATTTGTCATAATTTACTTTTTGTGCATTACTTGAAAAACTGCATTACATACATGCACATTGCCATACTGCAGCCACTGCAGAGCTAACTAATCTTCAGGAAGAGAAATGTGTTTCAAACCAATAGCAAGTAATTTAGCTTTCACTCAGGAAAGGCAGGTGGTCTTACATCATTGGAGTGCCTTTTGAACAACCATTACAAAGGTTGAGGTTGCAATAGAAAAAGGCACTGACATGTCCCGAGGAGGGAACTTTTGTGTAAATTTCATGGACATACAGGATCTAATAACAAACTGCAAACCAGACCTAGAAAATGCACACAGAAGCTCAGCAGATAAAGCTGACTGCTGTAAATCATATGACACCATAGAAGCTAAATCAAATTCAGTAGAGTAAGCTTTGATTCTCTCATGTGGATTATTCAATATTATGTCTGGTCATTTTCAATGCAAACAATTTGTTTTCTACCCACAGCTTAGCCATGAGTGTTTAAATGGTGCTGCTATGGAGCAGAGTGATAAAGAGAAGATGGACAAGCCAAGATTGGATAGAGGATGGAGAGGACAACCTTTTTAACAATGGACACTTAATTATGGACAAACCTCCCTGGAACTTTTTTCAGTGGATACACTGTTTTGACCTATCTCCTCTGCTACAGCTTGCTACTGGTTCTGCTCAGAAAAAGAGGCCAGATGGAAAGCTAAGCTATAACTGGGAAAAAAGAAGGAAAGTGATGCTAAAATTAAAACTTTCAGGATGGGCCATAAGAAGACTTTTCTTGAAAAAAACCTTAGTAGTTTCTTAATTTGATTCAGCCTAAGAGCCTTAATGCCACATTATTAGTTGCACTGATTAAGGCCTGAAACACTATGTCAATTTTTCAATTTCTAATCAAGCTAAATCCACACAAAACATTATACTGAATTCAAATGAAACATTGCAATTTTCCTATCAAAAGTTCCCAGAAAATTCAATCTATAAGAAATACTATTGTCCTAACTTATATGCTTATATATTTATTTTGGTTTTGCTGCAGGATAAAATTGAATTTTCAGTTACTCAAATAACATAAAGTGATAAGACCATGTTATTAAGAATCACTAAATGTCTGTGTAGAAACCATGTCTTGGAGTTTTCTGATGCGAGCAAGGATATAGTCTATCTTTAGAAGCTCACTGTATTAGTGAAAAATTAGCACTTCTGCTATAGTCTTTCACTCCCTGATTAATTTTGTAGATTATATCTTACTGACTGGAGGTAAAAGCTGTATGGGCAAATAGATATTCTACAGTGTATATGTAGTGTGTGCGCATGTGTCTGTGTGTGTAAATATATATATATATGTATGTATGTATAGGGGTATATAAATAACTGTAACCATCATTAAATGTACACTCTATCACTGAATTTGTACAGTACTGAGCTAATTTAATTGCTACTGCTTTAAACATAAATGAAATTGTCTTTTTCTCCCTAGTATTTAATTTTCAGAGTCAAAAGGGTTAAAGTTAGAATCTGAGTTAAACTTCAGAAGAAATTAAGCATGATGAGTGGAGAAAATGCTGCCATGAAATCAGAAATGCATATATCAAAACGCCAGCTGTAACATCATATTTCTAAGGAAAAGGAAATAGGTCTATTTTCTTCTTTAATTCTTGCATACCACTATTAAAACCTTAAAGGAATTGTAGTATTTGCTGCTTTTTAAAAATGCCAATAAATATGTGTAACTCACAAAACCTAACATCTTAAAAATCCACGGAGCTGTGTTTGCCTTACTCATCACCTCTCTCCCATAGAGCCCATCATGTTTCCTGCCTGGCTGTACTGCAGGGATGATAGCAAAAACCTTGTTAAAGACATCCTACCACTGAAACAAATCTGATTCAGCCAGCAGCACTTTTGTGTTCATGGACTAAAATAAGACAGGTCTGGTGCAGTTCTTATCTTAAGGTGAATTGACACCTGTGATAGCAGGTGGCTTTTTTTTTTATTATTTTATTTTTTCCTATCAAAAGCTTTCCTTTAGGACTGAAGAGAACAAAGGACCTCTCAAACCACCTTTTGTTCTGTTTTTGTGTGTTGTTCCAACAGTATGTATTTTGATCACTGAATATGGCAAATGAAGCTGGTTGTGTCTTTCAGGCAGAAATCTCTCTCCCATTTGACATATTTCAGGGCTGGAATTCACTGCTTCTATAAAAGCAGAAGAGCACAGAAACAAGGAATTTCAATCAGCGGGGCGAATCTTTAAATACTATATCAAGGCTACCTCCACGTGGAGAGAAAATATGACGTAATGCTCTGGTGAAACAAAAAGGCGAAGGCCGGGCCCGGGTGGTGCCGGCGGCTGGGGGCGGCAGACCCGGGCCGGGCCGGGCCGGGCCGCGGCAGCAGCGCCCGGGGCAGCGCCTCCCTCACGGCCCGCGCCCCGCCCGCCTCGCCTCACGCCGCGCCGCCAGGTGGCGCCGCCGCGCCGGGAATCGCCCGGGGCGGGTGCCGCGGGCCCCGAGTGCCCCAGCTCGGGAGTGCCGCCCGGGAATGCCGGCCCCAGCTTGGGAGTGCCCACCTGGGAATGCCCGCCCCAGCTCGGGAGTGCCCACCCGGGAATTCCGGCCCCTGCTCGGGAGTGCCCACCCGGGAATGCCCGCCCCAGCCCAGCGGCGCCTGTGCTGTCTCCAGGCCGCCGCTCAGCAGCCTGTAAATGCAAGAGCGCTGCTGCTCCTGTAAACACAGTCTGATTATGAGTGTGACAGGCTGTGCTCAGGGAACCATAGCGCTCCGGAGCTGTTTGGGAGATTTTCTCCTGGTAGGTATGCTGTACAGTATTGCAGAAACTTACACGGGCTGCTAACACCGGGCTAAAAATAGCGTTAAAAGAGCGAAATAGCTACTAATCTTTGTAAAGATTTTATGTTAACTCCCCTAGCTCCTAACTGCCAGCTCCTCCTCGGCGGCTCTCATGTGACCCCACCTGGAGTACTATTGCCAGGTCTGCAGTCAGTACCGAGGAAGGTGTGGACCTGTTGCTGTGACTCTAGAGGAGGGCAAAAAGTTAATCAGAGGGCTGGAACAGATATTCTGTGAGGAAAAGCTGAGAAAGCTGGTGCTTTGCCTAAAGGAGAGAATGCTTTTGTCACTGAAAAAGGGGATTATAAGAAAGATTGGGTCAAGCTTCTTTAGCAGGGCGTGTAGCAATAGGAGACAAGGTTGTGGTTTTAAACTACAAAGGAATATATATAGAAGAAGTCTTTTATTATGAGGGTGGTAAAGTACTGTTACAGGTTGCCCAGAGAGGTCTTAAATACCCCATCTCTAAAAATATGTAAGATCAGTTCAAACAGGGCTCTGAGTTATCTGATCTGTTTCAAGATGTCCCTGCCCATTGCAGGAAATGGTTGGACTGGATGACCTTTAACGCTGACTTCCAAACCAAACTCTTCAGTGGCTGTGTTGCCACTTGACATGAACCTGAAAATAAATGGACTCTGCTCTGTCTTTCAGGAGACATCTAGTTGTGTGTATCACTTTTCAGAAGCTAGCTGCCAGCTAAAGGAAGCTATTAAAAGTAGTTATGGTGGTTGCTAGTGTCAAACCAGTTATGGATAAAATTACACCAATTTCCAGATAATGTTGCCATTTACAATTTGCATGACATACTCAGAACTTTACTTCTGCGAGATCTTTCCATTATGTCTCTACCACAAAGGAATTATCTGCTGCGTCCATGACATCTCTTTGAATGGACTGGCTAACAAATTTGTCCCAATATACCCACTGAAAAACCTGCTACATGCTTTTTCTGAGCATTTTATACGATAAGAAAGAGAAGAAAAACAAAGCATAGATTCAGAATAAGCAACAGAAATGGAGAGGTGTGAGCTAATTTGCTTACTGTAAACATGCCATTCTGGCATGTTTCATTCACTCTCCTTAGATAACTAAGTTGTCGACAATATTTTTGGTTTAGGGAGAGAAGAGACCTATTTCCCATTCTCTTTCAAAGAAATTAAGGGGCAATCCTTGTGCCGATGTCCAGAATATTTTATCTGCACCCTGAAGAGTTTTCCATTGTTCATGCCTGTTTCACCTTCTCTACTTTGTTGTGCTAAGTACAGATGCATAGTAATTAAGCATAGATGTACTCAGAATGAACTCCCTACTCCAGGAAAAAACAAACAAACCCTCAATTATAATAAACCACAGAAGCAGGATTAAACTTCTCAAACCTAAGTTGTTTGTGAAAGTGAAAAAGAGGTAGTAATTATATATAACAGGAACACCTAGTAAACATACAAAATATCTATAATAATATTATTTAGAGCTTTAGTTAGTCATACAGAGATATGAATATGCATTTAAGTGTTATGAGCTTTGTGGATCTTGTTAATGGCCAGCTTCAGTGGGGTGCATATCTTATCATAGGGTACAAAATTATTCACACCTGGGACTTCTATTGCCTCTTTCCCTCTTTTTGTATTAGAGAAACTACAGAAGAGTACTGGGTGGTATAACAAGTGATTAAAGGGCACTTGTGACACAAAGAATTTAATAAGCTGAATGATCAATTTTTATTGATGCTTATCCTGCCTTTAACACCTAATTGAAATATATTCTTAGTGGAAAACTTCCTGTGTCTTTGTTTTAATAATATTATTTACAACATTGATTCATACCTTTAATCTTCTGCTCTTCCTTATATTTACTTGCTCACTTTTTATTCTGGTTTCTTCCTTTTTCTCTGCAGTCTTCTCCGGTTTTTCACGTTCACCCACATCATCTTCAGCTCTCTGACATTTCAGTCTGTTGATGCACACAAACATTCTGCCAAAACAAGTTAGCTAGAAATAGGGCCATCCTTAGTGACTGCTCCACTTTCAGCACTACATTGTACCAACTGTGATTGACAGAGCTCATGCTGTCCAGCCTAATAGTTCCTAAGTGGTGATTAACTGGGCTAGTGATACACGGATGGGGGTTGATGGACACCTAACTTCCTGCTGCCCTATATCCACCCAGGTGCAGATCCTTTACTCTTTCAGAAATGCCACGCTGGATGATTTACTATGCTTTGCTAAGTATTGTGGTGGTTTGGTTGTTCATTTTGCCTCTACTCACCTCACTTACGAGCTCTGCTGAGTCTCACCCTGAGGAAATATAAAAATATGCGGAATCTGCATGAAGACAAGAGAATGGATGCAAAACATCTGAAATGAATCTGCCAGAAGTCTGGTGCTTTGTCTAAACAGTATGAAATGGCAACTCAAGTTGTGGAGCTTAGGAAGCTAAGTTCTGGAGCTATGTTCCAAGAACATATGAGGATTTTTTAAGCAATGTTATTTTCCCAGGCAGTCTCTTTACATCATATCTTCTATTCTTTCTCTTCTAACATTTATTTGCTTTGTCGTACCATACTCTAATTATCTAGACTGTAACAATCCAAACTCTAATAATACCCCACTTTTCATTGTCTATTTCTGTCTTCATGTTCCAAAAAGTAAAAGAATAATTTTGAGAATTTTTTAAGCCTTACTCTGTCTCCATAAATCATTGTAAGACTTCCTTTATATTTAAGTGTATTTATTATGTCTGTGGATGCATTTGGTCCCACACAAAATATTAATGATTTAAGCAGAATTGTGTGTTACAAGATGATAGGTGGCATACAAAGCTGTTGCACAACACCAGAGTACCTGAATGTGCTATATGCCCAGATTATGTCATAAAGGAGGATCTGCAGCTGGCATATTTTCTTACACAAAAATAATCTAAATAGCCATTAAAAAAACCAAAATCTTTCTATGAAAGACTGTGAAATCTATGGACTAAAACTCATAAAATGTAATGAAGTTTAAATTTCTTGCACTGCGATAGCCTTGTGGCTCACTTTGGGTATGCTTATACTATAGCTTTGCTTAAGATCAGGCATATACCCTCAACACAAGAATTGTTATCCTGTGTTTTTCATTGCCAGGTGTTTGTTCTTAAAGTGCACAAAATAAATACTTCTCAGATTAATTTGATAGAAATTTTCAATCAAATGGAGTTGGGCAGGCACTTCAAAAGTGCACATACAGCAGTTCAGCTTGTAATTAGCTTAAGTCCCTCGCTCTCTGAGACATGTAAGCTACCTTAGATTTATTTTTCTTCTTTTCCAGCCATAGGCACTGTTCCCATGGGGAGATGGCTGTTCATTACCTGACCAGTGCACAAGAATAGTTCACCATGCAGCAGGAACAGAGAAGACTCTGAGATAAAGGTTGCATAATAGGAAATTGGAGCAAAAGGCATATAAATGAAACTCTAGAAACATCTCCTTAGGAATACAGTTTACCAGTCTTGCTTTAAGGGCCAGAGAATTCAGTGAGTTTTGATATTTAAATATCGGGCTAGCATCATTCTTGAGTAATTTTCATGGCCTAGCAATGGTTCCAGGGATTTGCCTAGTGTCAATGTCAGATATTCCCCACCACCTCTTCTGGTATGCACCCAGCCTCCTCACATGTTGCACATGTTGCATTTATTTATAAATAAATGCAGACAGCTTTTAACAATTGTGATGATTCAGATGATCTTCATCTGTAAGCTAATGATAATACTGCTCTGACTGGAAGATTTGTAAGACTATGGTCATTGACATTTGTGACACACATAGCAACTAGGCAGGCACAGCTTTTGAAAAGCTTATAAATAGAATAGCCCATTATGTCTTTGGCAAGGAGACAGGTTTGTTGCTTTTTAAAAAAATTTAAGTTTAGCAATATTTGGTATTTCTATTTAGATTCCATAGAATTTCAAAGACAAATTACTGTTCTTTTGTTCTTTTTAAACTGTGGATTACTGCAGTAAAATGTCATATTTTATGATTTATGTGAAATCTTGAGATTAGCTGCTCAATGCTTTTTGGAAAATTTGTAGTATTCATTGTTGAAGTTGTTCTAACAAGAATATACACTTCAGTACTCCAAGGACTGGGTTTCATCAGCAGAAAGACACTTAGAAAATTAAAACAACTGGAGGATAACTACATTGTTTGTGTATAGGGCATGACTGCTGGAAAATGCAGAATCAGAAAATTATGAAAGAAAAGGAAGAGATGCCAGAGAAAAAGCTTGAAGATCAAGCACCGCACCTATTTATGAGCATAATATTTAGGGCGGCCTTTAAGGGAAAAAGGCCTTTATGAATCAATAAATTTTATACTACATAGATTTTGATTTTACCATAACAGCCATAGTAGTTAAAACCCCCTGTCTTCTTTGCATACTAAATAACTTTTCAATCTTCCAAGTTTTTTGGGAAGTGTTTGTTATTCTTTTAGATATTAATTTTGTGCTCTCAGTATTTTCTAGCTGATGTATGTCAAAGGTATAATAAAGAATACTGAGAGTTAAAGAGTATTTTAAATAAATATTCCCATGCTAAATGTATGTCTGCAGAAGTTGATACAGTAGTGCGGCTATTCCCTGAAGATGCTATAATGTGTGCAGTTTTATGACTTGAGATAATTGTGCCTCAAAAAAGGCACTCTTGTAATTTTTCATTGTACCAAGAAGTACAAGGTGCTGTTAGGGTTTATGCCAATCAAAACAAGAAACCTACAGGATAATACTAGATTCACACGGGCTGTTACTTCAAACTTAAAAAAGAAGCATAATTGCTCCTCTGCTAATTCACTAGCATGGATGTTGGGCTTAGTCATATGATTTATCTCACAGGGGTTTCTTGATTTGTTTCATAAACAGTCGATTGCTTATATTCATAGACAGACAGACTAGAAAATTTCTGTTTCTGTTGCTCCTACAGTTGCTGTTTTAAATTTTGTTGATTACCTAAATTCCAATAAATATGTTTAGAATAAAACAGCATCATGTACAGCATAAAAATTGCAGTATGAAAGCAAAAGTAGAATTTGTAAGCAAAGTGATTAACATTGCCCAACTAAACAGAAAGCTCAAAACATAAAATTTGTGCATGAAAATTTTTGAACTGTTCTCATGTAGTTTTGAATGAGAAGCTGAACAGGGCTCTGGTACTTTTTAAGATTAATAGACTTTTCAGGTATACTATGCCTAGCATTCTTGTCTGTACAACTGTCAATGTATCTGCAGGTTGTGACATTCACCTCTGAGTTGCTGATGTTAGTTTTTGTTGTCTCAGATGCATTTCCACTTAAACACAGATTTCTGTTTTTATTCAGTTTCAAAGCATTAACTTCAGGTCATGCTGATGCTGTTCATTTTCTTTTCAGATTTTCAACACTTCAGGGAAAGGATTTAGGGCATTTATTGCCTTAACAGTTTGACTGAAACCCATTTATGGTTTGACAGTGATGTGCTGGTAAAATGTTCTTTCACCTCCTTAGCCACTTCTCTAGCACAGAACCAAATATGTAAAAAAGTGAGTAAGTGAATAAATAAATAAATAAAGTCTGCCTGATAAAGGAAGACACTTTATGTCTGTTATGTACTTATGTGAGTTGTATGTATATAATTTGTCTCGGACATTTCATTTGTCTAACTAAGACCAGTAGTGAAGAACCTGCAGAAATGGTGTTTCACAAAGGCAAAAATGGGGTTTTTCTTAGTAAATCCTATGATGAACTCTGCACAGAGAATGCAGCCAAATGGAGGTCCAACACAATTTCACCTTAAGTATTACTGAAATCTAAATATTAAAATTACTTACTGAATTTTTAGGGTAACCATTGATTGCCTTTTCTTCACCAAGCTTTACAGCAATGTGGAAGATTTAGGTGTCGGAGAGAATAAATCCTAAATTCTGGGGATTTTGTTTTCTTTTTTTTTTTTTAACAACAAATTCCAGTGAATTCTCATGAGTATGTACTGCTCATGAGAGGTGTACTGCTTCAGTTAGTGCAAAAGGGACTGCGGAAGATGTTAAGAGGAGAAGAATCTGAGCCATTTCCACACAGCCATGTTTATCAGCATTGGAAGTACTTCAGTCATACATCTGAAAATCCGAAGGGACTGTAAGAAAGTTTATTGTTGAAATACCTTGTTTTAAAATCTTGAACCTTATATATTACAGCTAATATTACTGCTAAAAACTAATTTGTCAGCTCAAGATTTCAGGGAAAAGTAGCTTGGTTTTGTACGGATAAATTGCAAAGGTTTCATCCATCTTCGTTTAAGTCTGAAATTTTTAGTCACATTTGCAGTCCACTATGTTGCGTTGGAAGTAATTTTTGTTTGTTTGTTTGTTTGTTTGTTATGTTTTTCAAGGCTGGGAAATACTTTTTGAAAGTCACTTTTTCCACTAGAAGATATATCAGGTAAGTCCTCATTAAAGTCTTGTCTAAATGAATTAGAAAATCTAGATTTGAGCCTTGATATTTTCTTTAAAAATTGCTGCACAGAAATGTATGACTATTTTGTTAACATCTTTCAACAGCATGCTTCTGCCATTGTTGCTAGCTGTTTGGAACATTATTGCTCTGGACTGTGAGTGTCAGCAGAAGCTATTAATGGAAAAATGGCAAAATGTAAGACCCCCTAATGTAATGCCAGGGAAAATGCCTAGAATCAGAGAAACCTCTGAGAAGAGGTTCCTATAGGTTGTTATTTTCTCAACAGTGCCAAAATATGCAATAGTTTAAACTGAACACTCTGGTTAAGGTGGTTTTGTTTGTGGCATGATGCTGTTATATTATCCTGTTACCTTGTACAAAAATCTAATCATAGTCTGTGTTTGTAGATCAAATTACTGAGAATATAGTATTAAAAAAAAAAAAGCTGGTTTGAAACATGGGGTAATGTAATACTTTTTATCCCAGCTCATTTGAGAGGGGTATGTGAGTGTGTGATTCATTGTAAATATTTTTCACATTTCCATTACTGAGCAAGACTTTTGACCTTGCAATTCAAGATTTATATCATCTGGATGTGATTTTTTTTAATAGCTATGATCCTGAGATCTCTAAGGTCTATTTATTATAGCAAATTCAGAGAATTTTACCTTGCACTTCAGAAATCTGCTGTACCATTTGGTATTGTAGCAAACTTTATGTTCCACAGAGAGTAGAATAGTTAAGTCTCCTTGTATATCAGAAGGAAAAGAAAGGGAGGAAAGAATGTAGGGAGGGAGGGTAGCATTTCTGCTTAGCCATATGTCACAATTCATGTAGCTAACGTTAGCTATATTAAAGACTTCTCAGAAGTGGCTTTGAGTCTTACAAGAATGGCTAGGACAGGGATAAACAGAATAAACTGAGGTTATTAGTCTGAAGCAGTTGATTTTTTTCCCCAGAAAATAGTGAAATATGAAAAAATGTGATTTTCTTGTGATGTTTTTTCTAACCCATTTCACCAGTTTGTCCAGAACCCTCTGAATGGCAACATAGCCATGGAGCATCAGTCCCTCTTCCCCATTTTATTTGATATTCAAATTTGCTAAGGATTCCCTCTCTCCTTATCCAGGTCATTTTGGATTCAGTATCAGTCTCCAGGCTATACCACTATTGACTGGACATTGTGCCTCTGTTCACTACCCTTTTTTTTTTACCTGGCAATCCTTTTTTAAGTCCACTGTCCGTTCATCTATCTGATACCTAATCAGCATGTTTATAAGGATACTATGAAAGACAGTATAGAAAGCCTTGATACAGCCAAGATAAACATATCCACTGCTCTCCACCTAGCCAGTCATCACATTAGCCAATATTCATCACTGTTTTGCTTATCAAATGCTAATATTATGAAACTCAGTCATAGAATAAATTTTTGTGTGAAGACCAGTGCCTCTAAAGTCATTGTGCTTGCCAGCAAATATTTGATTGATGTCACTTGGTGATGAACATGCTGGAAACCTTACGGCTTTGCAGAACCAGCCATAATGTGTTAGGCACTGCCACAGAAAAAAGTCATTCTCAAAGGGTAAAACAATTTATGGTACTGTGCTTTTTAACTGTATAGCACTGCGGAATTTCGTGGAAGTGCAACATTTATCTTCACCTTCCATAAGTTAATTTCTGAACCTGATGTGTGAAAAGAGCAAAATTTTAAAAAGCGCAGAAATCTTGAGACAGTTACAAATCAAAGTGATGTGGTGGTGTCATCAAACTAAACTGCCATTTGACTGTACTTTGACATTAACCTGTTTATGTTGTCAAGGTTAAAAAATAAAGAGTAGGTGTTTATCATTGGAGGTGCTAGCTATTATTTGACAACCGAGACATGAGAGTTTAAATCTATTCACACTGAATTCAGCAGGAATTTTACCAATCCTTTAATGGAGTAAGGAGTTTGCCTTCATTTATAAAGAAAATCACAGAACCTGCAGTGCTAGTATAAGAACTACAAGGAGGTATAATTTGTAAGGGAGATTTCTTAAAACATAGGATCTAATCTTGCAGAGCTATCACTGGCATAATTCTTTCAACAGTTAATAAATTAGAACAGGGAAGCCCATGGTTCATAAGTAAATGACATATACAGTAAGAAAGGCATGACAAAAAGGATACAAAAGTTTACATATAAGATAGAAGCACTCAAGTTTTAGAATGTGGGCTGAATACATATACTGTTGCAGTGTGTTGCAATTTCCTGTTTTAGACTTCCTAGTCCCTTCCCAGGTGTGCCAATACCTCTCTTCCCCTTCCCCCTCGTCCCCTCCTGGGCTGTCAGTCAGGCTTAACATTCCAGCAAGGCCTCGTGTGGTTGGTCAAGTTCAAAGGATGCCCTTCAGGCCTGGGGTCATTGGCCTGTCTAGGTGTCCCTTGTCCCCTGACACCCTCCTCCTCCCACCTGGTTGGTGCTCACCTGTCCCTTCCCCTCCCCCTGTCCCTAGGCTTAAATTGAGCCAGGACCATGTGCTTGGTATTCTGTTGGAGCTGTTACCAAGATTTAGAGGTCTGTGACCATGGAATAAAACTCTGGATATTAATCCTCCGGTAGAATCCATCTCCTTTTCCTCTTCACCCTAGCCTGAAGCCTTCCACCTGAGGTAAACTGAGTTTCTACAAGCCTGGGTTTGTTTCAGTGCCCAGCTGCAACACCCAGCCTGCCAAAAGTGTCTCTGAGGTGAAACACCACAGTTGCTGCCTTTAACCCAGCAGCAAGGGTCAGATGAGCCCAGGCACAATCTACCTGGTAATAATTGGGATCATATTCCAATATTTTGGCACCCAGCGTGGGGCAGAGTGACTCTGCAGCCCCAAGAGGAGCCTCAGTACCTTGGAAAGACTTCAGCAGCTGAGCATCCAGCTGAAAGAGCTCTGACTGCATTGCTCTCAGCAGAGACTTTGGGAATAATCCACAAAAAGCCTTGTGGACTGTTCGGCACCTTTGGAATATACATCACAGCATTAAAGTCCTGGTTGTAGACAAAATTAAAAACACTATAACACTATAAAGAGGCAAAGTTGCAGGTGATTCCAGTAACAAAAAAAAAAAAGAAAAAAAAAAAGGTCTAATTTGTGTTTAAATGGTAGTTTCTGAAGACACAGATGAGCATCAGAGGGTGGAAATTTGATAAATCAAACCAATGAGTAAATTATTCTTGAAAATAATTGTGTGCATACAATCATTACCTGATATTTGTTAACATACAACTATCTGCTTTCAATGGCCTGCTACTGACCTGCTGTTTTCCAAATTAGCACATGTATTAAAACTATAAACTGGAGATTTTCTTATGGACTTATCATATAAGTTTTAACAGCTCTTCCCTTTACCAAGCATCTTACAGTCTGAGAAGTGACTAGCTAGCCAGTGCCCAAAGAACAAATTAATTCATTTTTTTGCTTCCTTGAAGACATTAGTGATGCTTGAGATTAAATGAAAACACACAACCCCCTGAAAAAGTAGGCCATCTGTGACAGCATAGATGTAATTTGGAATAATAATATAGAAACAATGCTGTAAAAAGTATGCAGCCTACTAGTGTGCCTCTGTTAGTGTCACTTCTGCACAAAACAGTCACTCAGAATTTCTTAGTGACAGAGGGCTTGGAGTCTGTCGCTGTAAGCAACTAGGAGGCTTTGTACAGGTAAGCAGTTCTTTTATAGTTGTTATTGCAGTACATTACATACAAGCCAAGTAAATATGGAAAAAATTTAAATAAAACTTTTATACAGATGCAAATAATACTGACCACAAAAAAAAAAGTTAAGCTTTTTGCTAATTGTTGGAAAGTATTCAGAAGTATTGTGGTTCATCCATTATAAACTAACAACAAGAAGTAAGAGTAGAGTTGTTTTTTGTTGTTTTTGTCACCATTGTTATACATGATGACAATAAATATTACTACTAAAAATACGCATATTTGTATATGCCATAGTGGTTAGTGATGTCCCCACAAAGTGCTGACATTTGATATCTATACCTGGATACACTGTGCCTGCTCTAGCCCTCTTGTTGGGAGTGGAATTTCAGCTTTCCATTGCAAGACCAATCATACTCTTTTCAGGGGTGGGAGGTGGTGTGGAGGCACCCACTATCATGTTGTCCAATTGGATCTTCATCCTCATACTCCCTTGAATGGGCCATTCAGTTGAGGGGGGCACTTTCTTTTTGTTTCTCCATAGGGCAAATGATTTAATGAGCATGAATGCAAACAGGACAGAGGTACTCAGTGCCTTCATAGCCTCAGTCTTTCCAGCAAAGACTTGTGAAGAGATTCAAGAAGAAAGTGGATGCAGATCAAGCCAGAGTTTCTTTTGGTGAACTTGACCCATAGTATATCCATGGACAAGCTTCTTTGAAGGTTTCTGAGAGAGCTGATCAATATCTTCATAGGGCTGCTCCTTAGCATCTTTAAAAAAATGAAAACTGGAGAATGTCTGAGATGTTTGAAGGAGAAACAATATTACACTTCTATGTAGGTTTTGCATGGTCTGTCTTTGGTAGTGGAGTGACCACAGAGGTGGCTCCTGTGAAAAGCTGCTGAACCTTCAACCATGTCTGGCAGAACCAATCCCTGATGGCTCTGAAGATGGACATGATGCTGGCCAAAGCTGGGCTAATGAGAGAGGTTGGTAACGCCTCTGTGCCAATGTATTTGGGAAAAAAAATCAAAACAGTAGGGAAACAGGTTTTGTTTACCAGCCAGAGAAGAGGAGGATGTGAGAACATGTGAGGAAAACTATATGGCAACACCTCAGTCAGTGCAGAAGGAGGTGAGGCGAGGAGGTGCTCCAGGCACCAGAGCCAAGATTCCTCTGCAGGCCATGGTGAGACTCTGGTGAAGCACCTGTGCCCCTGCAGCCCTTGGGGATCCACAGGGGTTGCAGAGGTCCATCGTGGGGGGTGCCCATGCTGGAGTGGGTGGATGTCTGGAGGGGGCTGTGATCCAGTGGGAGACCTGGTGGAGAGAGAAGGTCCTTGCCTCCAGGTTGGAGCAGCCTGTCCTTGGAGTTCTGCATCCCATGGAAGAGTGACCCACGCCACAGCAATTTTGGGAGGACTGTGTGCCTGTGGGAGGGACTCACATTGCAGCAGCTTTGGGAGTGCTGCTGGTAATGAGATTGAAGCCATGCTGGAGAAGTTAACAAAGAACTGTCTCATGGGAGGGACCCCACAGCCTCATAGGGAAAGGATTCCTCTCCTGGAACAGTGGAAGAAGATCTGGGATGATAAACTGACCAAGCGCCTGCCACCTGTCTTCTTGAGCTTTTGGTGGGGAGAAGGGAGGGGTTGGAGGAAAAACGGATTTTGTTAATGTCTTATTTTGCTTCTCAGTATTCTCTGATTTTCTTGGTAATAAATTCACTTTGTACTTCTAAGTTGAGCTTGTTTTGGCCTTGGAGTGTTTTCTCCTGGTCCCAATCTCAACTCTTGAACATTTTGTTGAATTTGAACCCAGAATTCAATTTTTCTTTTCTCTGCCCATCTATGGCAGGGGAGCATGAATGAGCAACACCATGGGTGCCTGGCATTTTGCCAGTGTCAAACCCTTCACAACATCTAATCAAAAAGTACCAAAATAAATATCTGAGGAAGTAGAAACTGGTCAACCAACTTTGAAACTATGGTAGTGTAGTGGTTTTGGTTTGCCAGTCTGAGTCACAGCACCAGTTAATGAGGTGTGTTGAGTGCTGGCTAAATGCCACTACACCCACTAAAATTATTTACTCATTTTCTGCTGTTGTGGAGAGATTTATTAATAATTGGTTAGCTGAGAAAGGCCACGCTGAAATAATGCCGCTGGTTAAGCTGAAAGAGAAAAGCCAGCAGTCAGCAAGCTAAAAGGAAAGGTCAGCAGTGACCTTGCTGCAACATGAGGAAAGGGAGTAGTGATATTCCTGAATATATCCTGAGAATATGTGAAAAGTATCAAAAGTAGAACCATAGGAATGTAGAAGTAGGCGTAGATGCTGATATGTAAGCTGACCAATCCTGAGCTCAACTTTTGCAATATGTATGAAGCTTATTATTAACTGTATTTAACCCGCCGTACTGATCAATAAAATTGGGCCTATGATGATCAACGGATGTCTGGGTCTCCTTCCTTCGACAAATGGTGGAGAATGCGGGCATAACCGAATCTCTACCCTTTTTCTCGGATTAAAAGAAAAAGGGATTACGCCACGGTCGGGAAGTTGGGTTTGGGTCCCCCTGCAGCAGGGACGGTGCCGGAATTTGAAGCACCCTTAAGGTTCACAACGGTGGACTTAAGCCAATACGTGCCGCCGGAGCCTGGAGAGCTGCAACAGCGCTGATTAATAGGTATGGATAGGCAAGCGGCATATGATTTATTTACCGCCTATTTAGAGCGGCGTGGGATAAAGGGGATAGATTTAAAAAAGGAGTTACCAGGGTTATTAGCCTATGGCCATGCTAAGGGTATTTTTTCTAACCCTCATACAGTTCATGAGCTAGCAGAGTGGAAGAAGTTTGGGGAAATATTGTGGGATACAGTGTTGGACGATGATAAGTCAGCAAAGAAATTCGGGAAGTTATGGCGGGTGGTGTATAACACGTTACTGCAGCAGGTCTCTGAGAGAAAGGCAGCAGAAAGGGCAACAGAAGCTCATAGGAGGAATATAGGGTATGGTCGTGAGGATGATTCCCTGGCACCTTCTGTAACTAAGATACTTATGCCTAAGGGTCCCCAGGAAAGTAGTGTGGAAGATTTTCCTATAGGCGCAGTGGAACCGTCTGCACCTTTCCTGTCTGAGGGGGAGGGCGAGTCGGATGGTGGGGGTAAGAGCAAACCAGCTTTGCCTCCGCTACCGGCTTCGGGCGGGTCGGACGGTGGGAGTGGGAGCGAGCCAGCTTCGCCTCCGCCGTCAGCCTTGCCTCCGCCGCTTCCCCTCAATGAGCCGGCTCCGGTTACAGCTTCGGCGGGGGGGCTGATTGCCCCCCGCGGGCCGTCTCAGCCTGAGCCGGCTCCGGTTTCACTGTCAGCTCCAGCGGGGGGGCCCCTGCTTCCCCCGCGCGAGCCAGCCTCTGCTTCACTGCCTTCCCCGTGCAAAAACTCGGTGCCTGCACCAAAGCGCCAGCAGCATAGCACCCTTAAAGAGCCAGATCCCATCCCAGGGGCACACCGTGATCCATGGGGGGAGATGGCTAAACAGAGGAGGGAAGCTTGGGCTGCTTTGGCGAAAGAAGTAATGCAAATGGGGGATGGTGAGGCGGTGGAAATAGCTTCTAGTCTTGCATGCCCAGTTACATACACACCACACTATGATGCACAGGGGAACCTTACGCATAATATAGCAGAATATACTCCCTTAGATTGGAAGCTGTTAACTCAGCTGCGTTCTACGGTTAGTCAGTTTGGAGTAAAAAGTGAACCTGTTAAGCAAATGCTAGATTATCTTTTTAATACTCAGGTTTTATGTCCTAATGATTTAAGAGGAATAGTTCGGTTGATATTCACTCAGCATCAGCAGTTGTTGTTTAATGCACATGACCCATTACATGGAGTAACAGTAAAGGAGCTGATGGGCTTAGAGGCATTTTTACGTACAGAGGCACAGATGATATCGGGAGAAGATAAACTTAGGGAGTCTATGTGGTTAGTGCGTGCTGCAATAGACATGGTTAAAGAGCCAGGAGGGTTACCGGTTTATATGGGCATTAAACAAGGTAGAGAAGAATAATTTGGAAATTTTATTGATAGAACAGCTACTGCTATAGATCGGGCTGGTGTTGCAGGGCCCTATTGAAGTAGTGTGCTTTGCAAAATAGCAATCCAGCAACCCAAAGAGTGTTAGCTGCTTTAGGGGCAAATTGGGCTATTGAGGAAGCATTAGAGTGAATGGCATTAATGCCAACAGCTTCACAGGCATTTATAGTAGAAGCCTTAAAGGAATTAGGATTAGGGTTGCAAAAGCATAGTCTACTCAAAATCAGGTGTTAGCTGCTCTTGCTCCTCTCCGAAGAGGCTCACTGGCAGTCACGTAAGGAGGCTCGAGACCATTCATCAAGTGTTACCGATGTGGCAATGAGGGACAGACACAAGTTGCCGCCTGACATCGGAGACACCAGCAGCTGCCGTGACATCGCTGCTACCTCCTGTCTGCAACCCACAACAACAGGGAGCCTCGGCTTGGACTTATCAGCAGCAGTAGACGTCACACTAAGGACGAACCGGCCTGAGAGGATACCCACTGGAGTAAAGGGCCCTCTTATATTAAATGGACAAACATGTGGAGCATTATTGCTGGGACGTTCCTCTACAACTATGTTGGGATTATTTGTTTTGCCTGGTGTTATCGATGCAGACTTTACTGGGGAAATACAAATCATGGCTTACACCCTTTATCCTCCGATTAAAATTACAAAAGGACAACGCATTGCACAATTGGTACCACTGTCACAAATGACATCAGGAATACAATCACTTACTGGACAAACACGGGATGAAAAAGGTTTTGGCTCTACTGGTGTTACACTTTTAACTGTGGATTTACAAAATAGACCAAAGCAAAAGGTTGGAATTACTTATGGGCATCAAAGCATAACCCTTTATGGATTATTGGATACAGGACAATTGGACATTAAAACTTTACATGATGCACAGAAGTTGCTGGGAGACTTACAGTGGCTGAAGCCTATTGTGGGAATACCAAATCATTTACTAGAAGCCCTACGGCCTTTGTTGAGAGGCGTGGACCCTACTACTCCTGTACACCTGACAAAGGAGCATCATCTTGCTTTGCAGCAAATTAGTAACTGTGTACAGCAAGGGTATGTGTCTCGTCGACAACTCGACCACCCCATTGACCTTACTATCTGAAATAGCCCTTGCCACTTGCTTGGTGCTCTCTCTCAGTTGCAAAAGAAAACGGGGGAGATACGGGTGTTGGAATGGTTATCACCACCACTACAGTATAAGAAAACAATATCTTCAAAAATTGAACAATTGGCTGCATTAATCAAAAAGGGGCGTCTCAGAATTCTTGAAGTGGATGGTAGAGAACCTGCTACTATTAGATTGCCTATGGAAAAAGAAACCTTGGACTGGTACTTGATTAATTCAAAGAATTTACAAGAAGCATTATTGATGTCACCTGCTAAAGTAGAGACTAGTAAATTAGTGCCTAGAGTTTTGCAATGGATGACAGAATGGAACTGGATTACTCGACCTTTGAGAGAAGAACGCCCCATAGAAGCAGCTATTACAGCCTTTACAGATGCAGGAAAGAAATCAAGGCGTGCTGCTGTTACCTGGCAAGAAAAGGGACAATGGAAGCATCAACTCCTCACAGCAGACCCTGCAGATAGCTTACAAACTTTGGAATTGTTAGCAGTAGTATGGGCGGTATCCAACTTACAGGAGCCTTTAAATGTGGTCACAGACTCTATGTATGTTGCTGGAGTAGCCAAACGAATAGAGGAAGCAGCAATTAAGGAAGTGAATAATAAACGATTGTATGAGTTACTGATACAGTTAAGGAAGGCTTTACGAGAAAAGAATGCAGCATATTCTGTGATTCATATTAGGAGTCATAAATGGTCTGAAGGTTTAGGAGAAGGGAATGAACGTGCAGATAAATTGGTTACCCTACCCATTGATAATTCTTGTCCTATTGACAAGCACACATTGGCCAGAGAAGCACATAGTAGATATCATCAAAATGCAAGAGGTTTAGCAAAACACTTTGAGCTGAGTTTGTCAGAAGCCAAGGCCATTGTCAGAGCATGTCCAACATGTAGTTATCATAATGGTGGGATAGGTCTAGGCATCGGGGTAAATCCTCGAGGTTTAGAAATAAATGAGAAATGGCAAATGGATGTTACACACATAGCCAGATTTGGTAAAGTCAAGCATGTACAGGTCACCATAGATACATATAGTCATTACATATGGGCTACGGCTCAGGCAGGAGAGAAAGCTACACATGTTATCAGACACCTGTTAAGTTGTTTTGCTGTTATGGGAGTTCCAAAGAGTATCAAAACCGATAATGGTCCAGCTTATGTAAGTGCTAGGGTTCGGAAATTTTTGAATCAGTGGTCTGTTAAGCATGTGACAGGTATTCCACACTCTCCTACTGGACAGGCAATAGTGGAAAGAGCAAACGGTACCCTTAAGCAGTATATTGAAAAACATCAAGATTTGGCAGATCCACAGGCATGTTTGTCTAAGGTTTTGTATGTGATTAACCATTTATGCATTTTTGGGGAAGATGATACCCCCCCTGCAATGAAACATCATCCGAGGTCAGGTCAGGAAAATACTAAGGAAACAGAGGTCTGGGTTAAGTATAAGAACCCGAGTACAGGACTATGGGAAAAACCTGCAAAAGTATTATATTGGGGTCGGGGGTATCTTTGTGTTTCCTCACCTACAGGGCCTTTGTGGGTGCCTGCTAAGTGGACTAAACCTGTCTTTGATGCAGCCTCTGGTGGATCGCCTTACGGAGGAGGACAGGGAGCGACTGGGGAAGAAACTGCTTCTAGTTCTACAACCACTACTGTTACAATTGAAGGGGTACTCGGAAGCGTTGGACAGAGCACTGACACGTCACTATCGGACAGCCCAGGAGCTGATTGGTTTTATTGACTCATTATCAACTTTTCATTTAACGAATCCAGCGAAACTACATTATCTTGACTGTTACAATCCACATTGTGCTGCCTGGATAGCTCTACGTTGTGGGGGTTGTGAAAGAACTTTTTGGATAGAACAATCACTATTGTGGGATTTGTGGTGTCATATTTGTGAACAAGAGCACACGTGGGGTAAAAGTTGGCAAGATGAATTAAGGAGACAAACAGGGCAAAATGCATATATAGCTTTAAATCTTTATGAGTCTCCTGAACAGAAAATTCTTGCTTATTATCGATGGGAACTACAATGTATTGTGAATAGAATTAAGGTTCAAAGTAAATCACGTATAGTTTCTATAAGGTGTAGGAAATTAGTGCCTTTAACACAGCATTCAATTGTAGGACCCTTCAAAGGGGATCCTGATAGAGCATTAGATTGCTGCATTGACAAGTTGCAAAAATTGAGTTTGCAAGTGGCAGGACCAGTGAGATCAGGAGCAGCAAGATTAAAGACAGATAAGAAAAAGAAGGCAAAAGGGGAAGGGTCTCATTTGAATAAGGGTATCAGTGATTGCTAATTAATTTTCTATGATTAGAACACTTTTACAGTTGTGGGATCCTCGGGAAGATATAGTTGTTGAGGAGGATAACGAACAAGAACTACGATTACGAAATAAGATACACCTTGTGTTAAAGAGAGACCTTGAGCTGTTAGCCTCATACAGTAAAAAGGCAGAAGAGGCTTTGCGATCACCTCCATTGAATTGGTTGCTTTGGATTGAAGAACCACAATTTCATACTGGTCCTTACTTATATTCACTTCCTTGTTACGTTTGCAAAAGGGATAATGATAAATGCTATGCATGGGTAGCTTTGCATTGTGCAGATTGTAATCAGGTTTATTGGTATTCACAGAGGTCAGTAGATTATTTATTGTGTAAACCTTGTTCTGGAAAGTGGATTCGAAATTATTTCTGGGTTAGAGCTCTTGAACAAAGTACTGGCCTGCCAGGACGGACAGGATTACAGCTTTTTGAGAGCGCAGAACAAGTGATTATAGCATATCTTAGGTGGAAGTTGCAGGAAAACCTTAGAGTATTTGAAATTACTAAAGCCTCACGCATCATAGCAGCTCGCTGTAAAGCTGATTTGCCTTCAAACTTATCTCATGCTATACCTGTGAGCAAGGATGCTGATTTAGAATTAGATCAGTATATTCAAAAATTAACTCAGCCTTACAATAGACAATCTAACAAACCAGGAAAAAGACAGCGAAGAAAGGAAAAACAACGCAAGCAGAAGGAAGAAAGGGAGAAGCAAAGCAAGCAGAAAGAAAAATGAGGTTTGTTCTTGTTATACTGCTCAATGCTGTAGCAAGTGAAGCAGTAGGAATAACACACTTTAGTCAACCAAGGGAAAATTTATGGGTGACACTTGCTAATCAAACTAACCAATCATCGCTTTGTCTTAGTCTTGGAGGAGTCACTAACCCATTTCGAACATGCCTGGTGGGACTTCCGGTGTGGTCTCCTGGAGAATTTTGCAGTTTGATAAACAACCAAACCTTATGTATGTCTAACATGTCAAACATCACATTGCCAGTGCAACAAGGGTATACTGCAGGTCAGAGTGATGGCTATCGTCAATGCTTACTAATCCAATCACTTAACACCTCTTTGCATTCTCCTCCTGAGGAACTGGATCTTTTTGGAAGTACAAATGCCAGCGTATCTAACACTACAGCTGGTGGATGGTTTAGCTTCAGACTTTTGGGTGCTCAGAATTTAAACCAACCTAAAGAAACATGGGCCACCCTAGATTCATCCCTGAATGTGAGTGAATTCTCTCCACAGCATTACAATCAATGTAACGGCACAAATATCACAGCACCAATGAAATTACCCACAGGAATATTTTTGATTTGTGGAGACAGGGCGTGGAATGGTATACCAGCTAAACCACAGGGTGGACCCTGTTATTTGGGAAAATTGTCACTGTTTCACCCTAATGTGTCCTTGCTAATGCAGCTGAGTCAAAATTCAAACAGGAAAAAACGTAGCATACATGACTTAGACTGCAGCAAGATAGGAGATCCACGGTTTTGGGGCACATTCAAACAGGTGGTGGTTTCAACTATCTTGCCAGGAGGATCTGCCAATAAAGCCATGAATTTAGCAAAACAATTAGGATGCTGGGCAAGGGATGAGTTGAACAAGACATCACAAATTCTAGACATGTTAACTGCAGATGTGCAAAGTGTTAACCATGCTGTTTTGCAGAATAGAGCTGCTGTAGATTTTTTGCTCTTAGCACAAGGGCATGGATGTGAAGAGTTTGAGGGAATGTGTTGCATGAATCTGTCTGATCATTCGGTGTCCATTCACTCTAAGATAAAAGAATTGCAACAGGGACTTCACAAACTTAAGGAAGAAGACGGTTTAGGAATTGACGAATGGCTTAAAGGCTTAGGACTTGGACCGTGGCTGAGGAACCTTGTGATCTATGCTATAGGCCTGCTGGGTGTAATCTTACTGTTTTTGCTTATTTTGCCTTGTATCTTTAACTGTATTCAAAACATGGTTAGCCGTACAATAGCAAAAACATGGCAAACTAATCTCCTTGCGCAAGAAGAAAACGGGGGAAATGTGGAGAGATTTATTAATAATTGGTTAGCTGAGAAAGGCCACGCTGAAATAATGCCGCTGGTTAAGCTGAAAGAGAAAAGCCAGCAGTCAGCAAGCTAAAAGGAAAGGTCAGCAGTGACCTTGCTGCAACATGAGGAAAGGGAGTAGAGATATTCCTGAATATATCCTGAGAATATGTGAAAAGTATCAAAAGTAGAACCATAGGAATGTAGAAGTAGGCGTAGATGCCGATATGTAAGCTGACCAATCCTGAGCTCAACTTTTGCAATATGTATGAAGCTTATTATTAACTGTATTTAACCCGCCGTACTGATCAATAAAATTGGGCCTATGATGATCAACGGATGTCTGGGTCTCCTTCCTTCGACATGCTGTGAGATAAGGATTAGGAGAAGAGCAAAAGCAGACTCAAAACTTTAAAGAGTATAAAGAAAACTTTATTAACATAACTAAAAGAAGAATAATAATAATCAAAATAAGCCTTCAGAACACTTATCCTCCCCTGCCCCCACCTCCTCTTTCTTTTCCTACTGACAATGTAAAGAAACAAAATCTGGGACTTTCAGCCAGCTTGCCACCTCTAAAACAGTCTTTCTTCAGTTTGCTTAGGGGCAGGAGTCTCTCCTGCCATGCCATGGAGACTTTTCCACAAGAAACAGCTCTCTTGTGGTTTTAATTTTCACAGATAGCAGCCACCCAGAAATCTACAAACAGTAAGTCCTTCTCGCATTTGGTAGTCTTCTCACAACTACCACCATGAGTCATCTCAGCTTATTGGGGTGCAATTTTAGGGGTAAGCTGTTCTGGCCTAGAGACAAAAGTTTTCTTCATCCATCTCTGAGAAACAGAGGTCTTTTTATTCTGTCCTTGCATCAAGGTTTCTCATCTTTCTCATCTCTTTGTCTATTCAAGTCTCTCATCAAATCACAGCTATTTCAACATCTTCTTGCTTCAGCACTGGTGCCTTTGCTCATGGCTGTGGTTAGAACACTCAATCCTCCCAATGCATTCCATGAGTTAAAGGGAAAAAGTGTCTAATGTGTCAACTACATCTTCACCATAGAATTCTCAAGAGAATTTCAGCCCAAAACTAAGGCATCTCCTCGTTCCCCTGCCATCTGGGCTTTGACTCTTCTTTCTTCACTGACATTGGTGTCTCTATGTTGTTCTCTTCACATCCCTTCAATTTTCCTTTTATCTGATTTGGGAGAAGTGGCACCCACAGGTTTATCTATTTTTAAATGGAATTCTAGAGTACTGAAAGAGTTAATCTTACAGCGGCAGCAGGAAATGGCCCGACCAGGCGGCCAGGCCTAGCCCAGAGCTGCTCCCGGGGGCTCGGTGGGGCAGGGTTTAGTGGAGGCAGGATGTTAGCATCTGTGGCCCAGCCTAGCCTTGGCCCTTGTCCTGGTTTGCTTCCATGACGCTTTTATCCCCACTCATCTTGTTCTGTTTATGCTGAATAATAAGTTTTGCACCTTTAAGACTTGTTTCATAAAGTGAAAGGGGGAGAGAAGAAGTGCCCAGTTTGTTTTCAGACACTGCACTCAGTCCTCCACATTTCTTTGTCTGGACTGTGTTGCCTGTGGATGGACAGACTGCAGGACAGAGATCTCCCTTGTTTTAATTAATTTTAGCTAGCTGAGGCAAAGTTCCTCAGCTAGACTGTTTTTTCCCCCTTTTCTTTAAACCTGTTTAAACCCGCTCTAAACAGAACACCAAAAGAGCACCGGCGGCTCACACCTGTGGCCCACCGGGCCAGGCCTGGGCCATGGCACTTTCAGTACCAGAAAGGCTAATAAAAGACTGAGTAAGCTAAGCTACAACCCAGAGAGAGGACTTTCTGAGTTTGTCATCTTTTTTAGAGCAACAAGGGGTTTTATTGTTTAATAAAGTTTAAGTTTTATTGTTATAAACAGGTTTTTCCCCACTTTTCTCCAAAGAAATATTTTTTCCCAAACCAGTTAAAGAGAAAGACCAATTGAATCTGCTTTCCTAGAAGAGCCCCTTTGAAAATTCTCTCCAAAATTTGCCCTAAACCAAGACAGCCCCACAGCCTCCCCTACCCTGCCCAGCCACCATTTCAAATCCAGAAACAAGACAGAGCTTTGGCTGTGCTTCTTTTCTTAAATATATGGATTTGTAGGGCAATTCTAGCTGGTTATTGGTTCTCTCAGCCATGGAGAAAGCCATACTGTTTCCACAGGGAAGGGCACTTCTTTTTCCTTATCAAAAAGACCCAATTGAGGTTAATACAGGATAGGTAGGTCACAGAGTGGCTCTTACTAAAAGCCGTTTCTGTGCCTGGGATTGTTAACATTGATTTATCAAAGGTATTGGATTTCCTTATGTGAAAAAATAACCAGACTTTTGATCATCAAGAGTGAAATGGGTGTCCTTTACTTCCGCAAGGTTTTTGACAGTCTTCCACAATACTCTATCCAAGTTACATTAATACAGTCTGAGTCAGATTTGTACGAAACTCATTTGATTGTTAAGCTCAGCAGGTTGAGTTGAAATGAGTTGCACTCTACTAGGTTGCTGGTAACAAGTGGGGCAGCACGTGGACTGACCCTGCTTAGCATCTTGATTGGTAACATAGAGGAGTTTATGGAAGTGTTTTATTGCATATAAAGTGCTCCATAAACAGCAGACAAGGAATATCAGTTTTGTCCAGAGGGACCTGGAGAAGTTGGAGGAATAGATTGACAGAAAATTAATTATATTCAACAAAGTTAAATGCTAACTCATACACCTGGGAAGGAACAGATCCCTTTATAACTGTACGTGGTGGAGACTTACCAGCTGATAAGGAGCTCTTCTGTAACTGGTTTGTAGGATATGGTGGATAGGAGGAGCCTGTGGTGTGTCCTGGGAGCAAAGGCCAACAACAGCTCTGTGAAGGTAGCAGGTTTCTACAGACTAGGGACCATTTAGCCTGGAGAAGAGATGGCTTTAGGGGAACCTAACAGCAGGTCTTTAGCACTGTCAGGCAATTGAGGAGGCACCGGCCAACAACAGCTCTGTGAAGGTAGCAGGTTTCTACAGACTAGGGACCATTTAGCCTGGAGAAGAGATGGCTTTAGGGGAACCTAACAGCAGGTCTTTAGCACTGTCAGGCAATTGAGGAGGCACCGGCCAGTCTGTTCATGATAGGGTATGGGGAAAACCTGAGAAATGTTGTCTTATATATTAAGAGTTCTGCTATCATTATAGTGCAAGGATTCCATATCCTTAGAGTTTCATACCTCCTCAATGTTTCTCACAGGCATCTCCTCTATGCACTGACTGTTCCTGGTGCTTGCAGTAATCATCTGACTTCAGTTCCCACCAATCCACTCTTTTATGCCACTGTTCTTGTTGGCTACAGGTGTGGCCTGTTAAGATCAGGCCTGCTCCTAATTTTAGCAATTGATTCAGCTGCAAGTCTTTTGGGGATAAGATTACATTCTGTACCACCTTCATACTGTATCCCCGTAAAGAGCAACACTGTGCAGGTACTGAAACAAGAGAGAATCAGATTGGATCATCCAGATTATAGTTAGGCAGTAGAGCAAAACAAGCCAGAAAATTTTAGGTTGTTATATTAATCTAGTCTGACCTCATACGCAGGACAGCTAGAGGAAGATTGAACTGGTTTCCATCAGCCTGAGTTGTGTGTATGTTCCTCTACTGTGGTCTTGTTTTATATTTGTTCTGGTAGGGACCTGTAAAACCAGGGGCAGCTTGATTGTAGAAACTGTAGAGGAGTGGACTGTGGGGCAGGTGTTAAAGATGCCATCTCAAGAACCCTTACAACAGAGACTCCTGTTGCCACCCCATAGTGATAGATTGTCTTGTCTGCTTTGACTGCTTAATAAATGCAGTCCTATGTCAACACCGCAGTGAATTAGTTTTGCTTTCAACAAACCCTCTCAGTATCTATAAAGTAGCATTATGAAGTAGTTAAATCAATTTAGTAATTTAGTCAGTTGTATAGGACAATTTGAGATAGGTTTTGGCATGCAAAGCCAGCTTTATATTTCATAATATTTTCTTCTTCTCTCATGGTCAGAAGTTCAAATTCATATTTGTGGCTTTGGTGTTATTTGTTGATGTCACGTGTGGAAGGAGGTTATATGTGGGAATATGTATATCTTTAACAGTTGCTGTTGTTGATAATATTATCATTGTCAGATTCAGAACAGGGTTAAGAAAAAACTATACTGAAAAACACAGTACTTAAAAGTTGGTATGAAAGCATTAGTATTACAGGTTCTGGTTTTGTTTTGACAAAGAAGAGGTTCTAGCCCTCATGAATGTGAAAACAAACTTTTAAGTGGCTGAGTCACACAGAAAAGTCTAGATATTCCGTTACATTTTGAAAGGTCTGAATTATTCCTGACACTTTTATAAAAGTTTATAATGTGATGGCAGAGCCCCAGTCAAAAGTACTTTGAAAAGTATCAAGAAAACCTTCATAATACCTTCAAAGCATGCACTTAAAATGTTTCACACTGCATGTGTAGGACCGGAAGAGGGAATGACATTTCTGTAGTTTCTATTCCCCATTTATCTTGGCATTCGAAAGCTGAGGTGGGAAGACAGCAAATGTAAGTTTTGATTGCAACAGGGCAATAATCAATTAATTGCCTTGTAGGGGAGAAATGGCTTGTTCCAGCTTTTAAATATTGCATGGAGGCAAACCTTTTTATTACTTTCTCCTAGGATTGTCTCATTCCTGTAACTCCTATTAATGCTTCTGCACACATGCAGGTTTAAAACAATATTTTCAGAAAGCAGATGCTCTAAAATCTATTTTAATCCAACTGCTGACAATATGCAACTTAAAAAAATAGGATAAACTTTAGAGTCTAATGTCTTTTCCTTAATTTAATGTCTTTTTCTACCTCCTCCAAACTTTTCCTTTTTTTTTTTTTTTTTTTTTGTTGGCGGGGTGCTTTACACATCCTCTGACCCATTAAAATCAGTCTAATTCATTTTCCATTACAAAAGGTAAAAGCTATATGTATTTCCAGTCTGTTTTAACTGTATGTAACTTCATTGTCTGAAATGTAGTTTCTTAAATGATTTCTGAACTTGAAAAGCAAGCTGATGTCTGACAATCTCATGGCACTCCAGACCCCTTAGGATTTGTGAGTTTCCATCCAGAAGAAATCACACGTCCCCAAAGTTAAAAACAGACCATCTAATGGTTTCTGAGCCTGTTTGCTTTCAATATCTCCAGGTATGAAGTGGAAGAAACTGCTGAAATGGTGAATGGGAGTAAAGAAAGATGTATAAAAGAGTTTATCATCATAAAAGGTGAGTTAAATAGCGTGGAAGTTTCCTGCTGTTTCTTGTGCAATTTCAACTAGCCATTTGCCCTAGCATAAATGGATGTGGAGACTTCCCTAACAGAAATTATTTTGGATCCTATTGTACAATAAATTAGACAGTATCTTGGACATCTGTGTCTGAGCAGACTTTTCCTCAGGGGTTTTAGAAGACCTCTTCAGTAATGGTGAATGATAATTAAGTTCCTACTCAGTCTTCCTTTCTTGCACCTCTGAGATCCTTCTTCTGTGACCTCTCTTATTCTTCTCTTATTGTTTTAGGGTATAACTGTTTCTACATTTCTACAGAGATTTCTCCTTCCAGACTTCAGCTACTGAGGAATAAATGACGATGTGCTGTGACCTTTTATACTAGCACTTCACAGTCCCCTATGAATTGCAATTACATTTTCTCTTTTTGGCATATGTGGCCCCTCAAGGCTTTACACAGCTGATGGTCTGTGGCACGTCTCTCCTGAGTATCAGAAACTAGATTGCCCAGATGAACAACAGCTGCACATTCAAGTTTTTATTTCTCGTGCAAAAAGGTATAAGAATTCTTCCTGGAAAAGTGAAAAAAAAAAAATCTAAAGATGAGTAAGATATTAGTTATACAAATACTTTTTTTTTCAATTGAAAACCCATTCTACTCCTATTTTAACAGTATACAGTCATAACCCATACTTATTAAACCTCTGTGGAAACTAATAGTTAGTCATTCAGTGATCTGAGAAAAAAACATGGAGAGCAGCATATATGATGAAAGGTGTTGGGATTTATGTGTTCCTCTTGCTAAGAAAAATATTTGAAGTGAGTGGACTTCAAGAATTAAAATAAATGTGTCTGAGAGAACATAGATGCCCAAATCTGGAGATGAGATATACTGAGCTACCTTGAGAATATTCATTATTTATATTCACTTTTGAACACGTTTGTTCATAAACCTTCCAGTCAGTTTAGTAACAAAACCTGAATAAGCATCTTGGTCTTGTGATTTTTCATTTGATTCCTGTTTTGTGGATTCAGCAGTACTGGGATGTGCAAAAAAGCAAGGAGTGTGTTCTAAGTGCCTTAGGAGTTCAGTGAGATTCAAAAAGCTCACAAAAGAAGAGCTTTAAGAAAGATAACCATTAACACTCTAAGAAAATAATGCAGTGCTTCACTAAGAATTTTGCATTAGAAAAAAATATCCTCTCCTATTGCCCCATTTATATTTATCTGTGGGTAAAATGTTTTGCCATGCCATTGTTAAACTTGCAATTGCATTGTTGTCTGTGCTTTTTGATCTTTTGTTATCAGACCAAACAAGTTCTTAGTGTGTTATAAAGCACATTTCTAAAAAGTGTTCATCAAGTTTGTATCCTTCTAGCTGAAGGAAAGTAAGAAAATGTGTACAAAATAGGGTATTATCTTTCTAAAGAATAATTACTTTTTCATTTGTTTGATTCATTTGCCATGTCTTTGTGCTCAATGTGACTTGTTTGTAACCAAATGTTTTGGCAGACCAAGACTGGAGATCACTGCAGTATTTTAAGAAACAGGGAGACGTTCATGCCTACTTTATAGAGCTTTTTTGAAACTTATACTACATGGTAGATCTGCAAGTGTGGAACAGCAGAAGTCTAGAATCAGTGCAAAAATTAAGTGAAAAATATTTGCTGGAAAAGCAAGTTGCTTTTAGAAATACCATTTGACATTATTTTTGACCATCAATTTTTTAAAACATGGCTCCGTTAGACTATCTTCAGCACTTATCTAGTCTTCAATGTCATCCTTTTGTAGACAAAAATATGTATGTAAGGAGTGCTTATTTGTTCCTTAGACATTGGAAGAAATATGGCCTTTGAAGAAGCCTTTGATAAAACAGTCTTATAAATTAAAACAACAACAAAAACAAACACAAATCCATTAGAAGTCTGTGTCCTGAAAATCCTCAGAAAACACATTGGCTTTGCTTTCCTCACTATATTCTATAGTATTGAAAAATTCCTTAATTTTTAGTATTGTTATTTTATTTTACTTGATTCACTTGATTATTAAAAAACATTGTCCAGAATCTGTGTTTTGGATGGTGGTAGAATCTTCATTTTCATGCAGTTTTTTAGATTGCATAGCATGCAAATGCAATGGTCTGAAAATAGAAACTTAGAGCATGCATGTTACATGATTCATAAAATACTGTTGGAGAGCACATGAATATTTTTGGCGAAAGCTACAAGAATACTCTGATCTGGCTAAATTCTGTAATATGATGACTAAAATGATGGATCCACCCTGTACATGGTAAATGGGAAATTATGTAGAACTGCCATATTATTGGATCTATTTAACAGCTTATGAAAAACTCAGGGTGTACAAAAAAGCAGAACATGATATAAGAGCAGAGATAAAGCAATTCAGTGAAAACTGGCATGAAATTAGAGGAAAAATCAACCTTTGATAATGACAATCTTTTACCTAAATGTGAACTTCCAGCAGGCTAGGGAGGCCTGTTTATGAAAAAAATGAGCAATCCCAGAAGAAAAATAAATTAAATTACAGGAGGACACTTCTTACCAGTTTGAACTAGTTCTTTATTTTCTGCTGAAGTGATCAATTTTCTTTTACTGAAGTTATCAAATTATCTCCTCAGAGATTTTCAATTTCTTTGCAGCTGGTGGGTGCTTGGATAAAACAGAGGATAGAATTCAGCTCACATTTTTTGAAGGGCTTTGGTATCTTTCAGGATAAAGAATTCAATGTAAATGTAAGATTATTATGTAGAAGAAGTGCTGTGAACTCAGAAAGCAATTAAAAAAGACAATGTAGAAATTATTATCAGGTTCATGAACAGAATAATGAAGGGTAATGCATCTTTTACAGGAATTGCAAAATGCAAATGAGTAACTGCTTATTTATAAACTATTATCAGTGTTGGCTGTGATGTGTTTGCAGATACAGCATATTTTAAAATGAAAGACAAAATTGCTGGAGCACCTAAAAGAAAAATAATAGAATCTACTAAATCCTGAATTCCAAGGTTATCATTGGGAATCTGTATGGTAATGACAGTCAAGGAAATAAATAATATCTGGTTATGCAAAAGCTTTTGGTTGACTTAAATATCAACATATTTCTTATATAAGATTGTATAAATTTTAGGACCATAAAATGGAAATAAAATCCCTTGTATTATGTTCTCAGTGCTAATATTATTCTGAATGAGCTACCAGGAGAGATTTATCTGAGCTTACCCATGTCATTGTACCTAATATGGCTATAAGAATGTTAAATGAAAGCTACACCTGTCCTTTGGCAAATCTGTGCACAGAAACTAATTTCTCTTTGATTTTATTGAATTAAATTAAAAATCAGAATACTTCTGCACAGTATCTTTCTCCTCTACAAGTCCAACACAAATGTGTGTTGAAGGCAGAAGAATTCACTGAGGAGTGGCGGTAGAGGTAGTTTTTATACGTTCTTTTCCCTGTGAATTTTAATTTTCTGAATTAATTTACATTGTTTGTGTGCTTAGACCCATGGGCCTGTGATAGGATATCCTTTCGGTATATGAGGTCTAGCTAATCTTCAAATGATGTCACTCAAAATGAGCAATTATATATAGGAAGCTATGCTAGTTTGGGCTAGGGTGGACTCACTTTTCTTTGTACTAGCAGCTTTGGCACTGTGTTTTGGATTTGTGCAGAAAAGAGTGTTGATAGTGCAGGGATGTTTTTATTTCTGCTGAACAGTGCTTACACAGAGTAGGTTGGAGGTTTACAAGCAGCCGGGAGAGGACAGTTGGCCCCACTGACCAAAGGGATATTTCATACTCATGGCATTATGCTCAGCATATAAACTGAGGGGGAGAAGGAAAGGAGGGATATTTGAAGTGATGGCTTTTGTCATCCAAAGTCACCATTATTCATGATGGAGCCCTGCTTTCCTAGAGACAGCTGGATACCTGCCGGCCCACGGGAAGTGGTGAATGCATCAAATATTTTTATTTTCTTGCACGTGTGACTTTTGCTTTACCTATTAAAATGTCTTTATCAAACCCATGGGTTTACTCAAGTTTACTTTTCTGGTTCTCTCCCCCATCCCACTGCAGGTGAGTGAATAAGCAGCTGTGTGAGGCTGAGTTTCCATTTGGGCTTAAACCATGAGAAAACCAAAATATCTTCCTGTGGAGAGAGCTGACTGAGGATACTGCTGGTTGGCTTTTGGTCATTACTGAAAGGTTGTGGAGATGGATGGGAAAAGATATTACCTTCCAGTACCTGAATGGAGCCTACAAGAAACCTAGGAGGAGCTATCTACAAGGACATGTGACAGGACACATGGGAATGTCTTCAAACTGAAAGAGTAGGTTTAGATTAGATATTGGAAACAAAAATCATTTGAGGGTTTTAAGTCACTGAAACAGGATGCCCAGAAAAGTTATGGGTGCCCCATGCCTGCAAGTTTTCAAGACCAGGTTGGATGTGGTTTTGAGTAACCTGGTCGAGGGGGTTAGGGAACTAGGTGATCTTTAAAGTTCCTTCTGATCCAGGTGATTCTATCATTCTGTGTTTCAAGGATTCAGTCTGGAACACTATGGCTTGTATAGCTGACCTGCTAAATGGGCAAAAAGACTGCGGGGTTTTGAGGACAGAGGGTTATTTTTGTCATGCTCTGTCTGGAGGCCAGTAATAGTGAGTTTCTTGGGAGATCTGTCTTGAACCTATCCCATTCAATGTATCCTGTTCTTCTGTGGTTGTGTCCTCACAAAACTTGTGGGTGAACCAAACAAGGATGTGGTTGATAACAGCTTTTTGCAAGTCCATGGACACCTTGAAGGAATAGACCAAAAGGAATGCTATTAAATTAAACACGGATAAATATAATTGTCTGTGATAGGTATGGAGTAACCCCAGTTAAGGTTCAGAGACTAGCCCTTTGTATTGCCTAAGTGGTGACTGACTGCTGAGAAATTGTTGAAAAGGCTCTGAAGATCCCAATAGACAGAAACCTGATCAGAAACATAGGCAGTAAGTAGATTGAGGAGATGCTAATTTTTCTTAATAATTTCCTCGACACATTAGATCACTTCTAGATGCTATATCCAGTTTAACTACTGCCATTTAGATTATTTGTGTCTTGGAAGAAGTTTAATTTGCTTGAAGTAAATTTAAACAGACAACTACAAAATCTTAAAGAATAACACCTCTTTTGTTTACTAAGTAGTTAGCAGCTTTTAAAATGTAATCTTACATTAATTTTTTAATGTAATCTGCCTTACTCCAAGGTACCTGCAGTTTGTCTGTGCCTTTTTAATTTATACCTACTACTAATAATGGAAAATAATAGATGCAAAGAACAGAAGAATAAAATCTCAAACTAAATACTAAAGAATAAAAGAAGAAAACCCCCAAGAAAGTATGTATAAATATCTTAATATAAGATAATTTCATTTCAGTGACATATTTAGGTCAGATTTTTCTTGACCTTGTTTTTCTAGTGATGTTGTGGCATAGTAAGGGATAAGAATTTAGTAGGAACTCACATTTCGTTTTGTACCACCAGACTGTTAACCATTGTAGAACTGCCAGAATATGTCAAGTGCTCAAGTACATACAGCAGTTGCTGACAGCAAATTTCAATCACACTGATATTCATTGCAATAATAATTGATAAATTGTTTAAAAAGTTACACATTTTCAAAAGCTGCTAAGAATGGTTCTTGACTGTTTTAATATGAAACCAAGATCAAACAAATCATTCAAACTTGAGATAATATAAGCATGGTAAACGAAAATGCAAAGATGATGGAATAAAAGTGTGATACATTATGTATGAAAGAGCATATTCATAAAGAAAAACAGTGAATGAACTTATCTTTACAAAGCAGATAAAACAAACAAAATATCCTTCTAACTCAGTCTTACCAGGAAATATCAATACTGAAAGTTTAGGTTCTTTTTTAATCTATGTTTCCTAACCAATAGAGAAGGTCTGTCGGCTGTGTCTTTTATTAGGTTACCTCTCCAAGGTGGGCTCCATGTCTAACATTTTGCTGATGTGGCAAAGAAGATTGACAGTATCCTGACTTGCAATAGGAAAAATGTTGACAGTGACCAAGGAAGATGATCTGCCCCTCTGCTCAGCTCTAAGATGGTGTAGGGACTGGACCAGGTCATCTAAGCAAAGTTTGAGATAGCTGGGCCGTTCAGGCTGGAGAAATGAAGATTCAGGGGAAATATTGTCAATGTGTGCAAATGCCTGAAGAGGGGCTACAAGAAAGACAACGCCAGGCTCTTTTCAGCCGTGCTTAGTGACAGCCCAGGAGGCAATGCCTGAAACACAGGAAGTTCCACTTGAATATCAGAAAGCACTTTTTCACTGGAAGGGTGACTGAGCACTAGCACAGGTTGTACAAAGTGGTTTTTAAATCTCTTACCTTTGAAATACTCAAAGGCATCTGGACATTGCCCTGAACAACATTTCTAGGTGATCCTCATTGTGCAGGGGTGATTGGACAAGACAATTTTCAGCAGCCCTTTCAAACTTCTTTCATCCTATGATTCTGTGATAAAAGCAGTGAATTAGTAATAAAACCCAATTGTTTTTCTAAATAAATAAAAAGCTTTATAATTTTGGCAAAATTGTATACAATTTTGCTTGCAATTTTTTTCTGCAGATGTTTAATATTTTTTATTGTTTACTAATTTATTTATTAGTTCCTTTTACAAGGCTACTAATTTACAGAAAGAACCTACCACAAGAAAATTTTAAGAAATTTTTCAGTATTTGCATTTTTTTTTCCTTTAAAGATGGATATATCTTGGTGCAGAGGTACATTATAATGACCTCTGAACATTTCAGTGGGGTTGTGAGTGGCATCATTCATCTTAGTAATGATGTCTCCTAAAGGGGGGATGTATAAATAGGTGTAAATCTTTAGAAAAGTTTTGTGAAGACTAGAGACTCTATATTCAAGATCTTCATAGATACTAGTGTTAAGTGCAAAAAGACAATTGCCATCTTTGATTTGAGTGGACAGATTTTCTCCTCACAGGCATATAATTAATTGAAAACACAGTTTTTAAATTGATTTGGTTTTATGCAAGTAAGATTAGTTCAGTCTTTTGATTAATTGTTTAGTATTTATAAATAGCAGGAAAATACATTTTCTGTACAGAAAATAACAAAAATATTCTGTTATGAATATAAAATTTTTGGCTACTTATCCCCACCAAAATGTGCTGTAAAAGTCTGTCCATAAAAATGCTATAATTTCTTCAGGCTGAGAGCCTGGTAGTTGCATTCTTTTCATGGATGAAGTATTTACTAATTAATTCCCTTCTGCAATTGTAATTTAAACAGCGTAGTTCCTTATATTATGCAACACAATGATTCAGTGCAGCTGTACAAGAAGCAGTTCACAAGGAGTGATCCTTGTGCATAAAAATTACATCTTCAAATGTGTCTTGTATGTGAGTTTAGCATAACACCAACACAATTCAATTAAAAATCACAATGGCTTTATCATTGTGGTTAGATCAAATAGCTGTAGGGAATTCAATTAAAAATTACTGATGGAACATAGTGGTAGTATCTGTTGTTTAACATAGAGTGGTTTATCTTAATTTATATTTTGGTCTATATTCCTCTATTTGTCTTCACAGTATTGTTTCTGAGTGATTAATAACTACTGATAGTATTCAAGCTTGCCTAACTGAAATTCAACTGCAGAAGCACGTGTCTTTATTGTTGCTTCTCCCTTGGTCATGCAGATACTATGGCTGAAGGAGTTATCACACAGTTTCTAATACTTAAAAAATGTTTAATGTATGATTCATTTTTGATTCCCCGTGAAATGACATAAAGTGTGTTGATGTGGGCTAGCCAGTGCAAGATGCCAGTCTTAGAAGCCAAGAGCAGTTCGGGCTGGGAGGAGTCCGTAATTAGCTTGTCCAGCTCCCCTGCCGTGGGCAGGAACGCCCTCCACTAGACCAGACTGCTCAGTCTGAGCCAGAACTTGAACCTTTCCAGTGATGGGGCATCCACAGATTCTCTGAGTAGTCTGTGTCAGTGTCTCATTAATAGCATAGTAAAAAATGTCTTCCTTATGCTCAATCTAAAACAATACTTTTCATTTTAAAACTATTGCCCCTTTTCCTTACAGGCCTTTGTAGATAGTCTCTCTCCATCTTTCTTACAAAGCCTATTTAAGGGTTTAAATGTTGCCATAAGGTCTTTCTCAAGCCTTCTCTTCTCCAAATTGAACAACCTGAGTAATTCCTGAAGAGGGCCTGCAAGAAAGTTGGTGAGGGCTTTTTTACAAGGGCCTGTAGTGAAGGATCTCATGTCTTCAACCAAAAGAAGGTAGATTTAGGTCCACTAATACTTATTTTCTAGTTGCATATTAGTGGATTAAGAAGATACCCTTGAAATATCTCAAGATATGTCTTGGTGTGTTGCTGTTCCAGTAGATGTCAGGATAACTGAAGTCCCCAGTGGGATCAGAGCCTGCGAGTGTGTTTCTTCCTGAAGTAAGAATGCTACATTACCATATTCCCTTCTATCACACAGCCTCCAGTAAATACCAACCACAAGATTTCCTTTGTCAGCTTAGCCTTCAAATTTTACCCATAATCTCAACCCATTCATTGCTGCCTTTCAAAGTCAGCTTTGTGCATTCAATCCATTGTTTACAGACAGGGCAGTCTCTCTATCTTGGTATACAGCAATTTTTGTTACCCGTGTGTCTTGGTTTAAGCCCAGCACTATGCATTCACTCAGCACCACTCACTCACACTCTGACCCCAGTGGAATGCAGATGAGAATCAGAAGTAAGACTTGTAGGTTGAGATGCAAACAGCTTAATAACTGGAAAAAAGTGAAATAGGATAGGATGATGATGATTAATGTGGCCTTTGCTGGGGTTTGGGATGTCCCCAGCAGGCTGCAACGGGATCTGGATAGCTCTGACCTGCTTGGCACAGCTGTCCGAGCTCCCAAGCAGTTCTCAGCCCCAGGCCACCTTAGCAAGCTGAAGTGATATCAGCTCTTTGGTGATTATCAACGCATTGTGATTTCAGCTCTCAGCTTGCTAGGTGCCACAGGCAGGCAGACACAGGGAGAGAGAGGAGAAGGCTGTGCGAGGTTCAACAGCGATGTCTTTATTGAATCTTCTGTGAAGGCTCCCAGGGACAGCTCTTCTGCCTGAGCTGGGCAAAAGCAGCTCTTTATATAGGTTTCAGGGGTTTTGGAAATTGTCCAATAGCAAGGGCTAAAGGAAAGTGATCTATAGTCTTACAGATAGATAAACAAGGGCTCCAAAGGCAGAAGAGAGGGGCTTCTAAGGTTCCAGTCACCATGACTTGGCATTTCCTGCCTTAGGCTTCTGAAGGCCAGGGAAGTCTTGCAGGCTCTGGGCCTGCTACAGATGATGATAATTAATTAGTAAAAAAAAAAAAAGAAAAACAAGTAATGCACAATGACTGATGGCAATCCTCCATAGCGCACCATGACTAGTGCCCGTTAGAGGTAACTCCCTCAGTTTTAATACTGGGCATGATATTCTGTAGAGTTTGAGTCACCTGCCCTGACCATGCTCCCTTCCAGCACTTTGTGCACTCCCTTGCTGGCAGAGCACAAGACACTGAAAAAATCCCTGACTAAAGGTAAGCAATGCTTAGCAATAACCAAAACACTGGTGTGTTCTCAACAGTATTTCTATACTGAATCCAAAACACGAAACTGTATCAGCTACTGGAAAGAACTAAACTCTAACCCATTTGAAATTAGGACACCATGCTATGGAGATACTTTGGTAGGGCTATTGACTGTCATTCTTTTAGAGAAATACACCATATTTGAGCTCCTGGTCACACCCCAAGACATTTAGAGCAATACACCATATTTGAGCCACACAGAGCCACTAAGACATTCACTCACTTCAGACATTCACCAAGACCTGTCCCTCTCCAGCAGGACAAGGGGTGAAAATAAAATAGGCAAGATCATGGGACATGGTACAGACAGAGAAATCATCCAGTCCACAGGCAAACCAGACTTTACTTTAGGAAAATTAATGCAGTTTATTGTCAATTAACATGAAAATAAGATTGTGAGAAATAAAATCAAAACCAAAACCACCTTTACCTTCTCCCTCCTTTCTTTCCAAACTCAGCTTAAGTCATGACTCTTCTTTGTCTTCCCAAACATAAGCTGTGCAACAGTCCATCTCCACTGCTTCTTCCTCCTCACACTTTTCTCCTGATGTAGTGTTGTGTCTCTTCAACAGAATATGCTCTAGCATGGAGTCCTCCACACACCATGGTACTAGACAGATTGCAACAGAACCTCTGTACTGTCATTGAGTCTCTCTTGGAGCCAGCTGGAATTGGCTCTCTGACATGGGGACAGCTCCTGGTGTCTTCTTGTAGAAGCTCTTCCCGTGAAAACCTTGCCATGAAAATGCAATGCAGAGCTATATGACAGGTGTTCCTCTTGGTGCCTTGAGGGGGTACCTAGAACAGAGGCTAAACAGTGTTAAAGAAATAAAGTAGGTATTTGTTAAAAAGGCTTTCAAAGGATACACCTTGAGCAGTGCAAGAGCCTGGCCAAGGCTACACCCAAGATAGGTGGTAGGTCACATGTTTTTTACACCTCTCTGTTTTGGTCCATTTACACATTGGGGTTATTTGTCCAATTACAGCTTCAGGTTATGAAGTCACATCTTCTCAGATTGCTCTCTTCAATTCAGTGTTATTTATACTTTTTTGGCCTGAAGCTGCAACGGTGTCCTTAGTTCTCAGGCTGGAAAAGGATTGTTCACTAAACTCTGAAGAGAACTTGCTAACATTTTATATGAAGTTCAGAGTCATATACTAATGCAGTACAGAATCTGGAAAAATGAAAGCTAAAACTTAAGGCATCACCATCTTATTGTCTAGTAAAGCAGCCCGTCTCTTTTCTATCACTCAAAATTCCACCCTTTTCTCCCACAAAATCCTGATTAAAGCTCTCCTTATTGGTTCCTTTTAGGTTACCCTCAAAAAAGGGAATAAACTCAAGCCATGAACTGCATCCTCAGAAGCATCGCCAAGGACTCCTTTTGAAAGGTTTTGTCTGCAACAGCAAAGGATCTTAGGAATAGAATTTTAACATGCAAAGTCTTAAAGTCTACAGGGATTATGCAGCTGAGCAAGCATTGGCTCTGTTTTACTGGCTTTTGTGCCATGACAGTGTCTGTATAAGTGCTTGGTGCCTTGGGCGTTTCCCAATGTATTGGAGAGGGATGAATGCCAGGGTGGAGGCTTGTGACCTGGATTTCTCCATCTCACTCTTTTCTAGGTCTTTTCAGAACACTTGTAATCAATTACTTTTTTTTTTTTTTCTTTTTTGGTTGTTCTATGTGTTTGCAAGAGTTCTAAAATCGTGAACTTTTGGAAACTTTTCTGTGCTTTATATGAAGTGTTGTGATCAAAGTCTCTACAGCAGACATCCCTGGGGTTCATCTGCTTTGTGTCAGAAGCCTTATGTTGGTTTCCTCCTTCTATTTGTGGCTAAATTTTAAAAGGAAGTTTCAGACATTTGTGGAAGTGACTCAAAGTCATTCTTCGTTGCCAATTTAGTTACAGCTCACTTGGCGTTTTGAACTGCTTTAGCAACTGACTGCTATTCTTTTGGAATGAACTAGAAAAGTATAAGCAGCAGGTAAAATATATTAAAAGCTGCATTCACACAGATCTTCTCACTGTTAAAATGATCATAATTTTCCAATCTCACTTGAGACGTACACAGTATGTATCCTTCCCATCATCTCTTTGATATATTTTATAAAGTGCTCTTAATTATAGTTTTCTTCAAAATACCCCTTTTCCTATTATGTAGATAAAATACATGTTCAAAATGCAGTTTCTCTCATTGTGTGATATTCTCATTATCACTTTCGGTAGCATTGGAATGGAATGACCTAAAACAGAGCTTGAAAGACTCTGAGGTCCTTCACCTGGCCTGCTATTCAGCATCTGCACTGAGCACATTCGTAGTTGGGTGAGTTTCCCTACTCCTCTCATCTCTTTTCATCAGTCACCCTCACTTCCAGAGACACATTTTACCTATAATTCTACAAATCATTCCCCAAAACAAGCAAAAAACCACCCAAATAGATAAAGCAGCTTCTTAGTATTTACTCAGATATGCAGCATTCTTGTGTTCTTGTGAAAACGATATCTTTGTCTGTGTATGAGCATAAACAAGTTTATATGTGTGTATGTGTGCATAAACTTCTACACATTGTGAAAATCTGTGTGTTATTAATTATAAGTCTATGTATTATAATCCTGTATTCAGAGAACGTATGTATCTGTTTCTGTTTACAGATTTTTTTAAAATTAAATATATTAAATGCAAACTTAAAATAATAATCAAAAAATAGTTCCTTTTGTCATATTGTGTTATAAACTGAGAATGGGAGCAGAAACTGCCGTAAATAAGGAGAGAGATTGCTAGATAAAGGTCTAACAGGAATCTGATCAAACAGGAGAGTATCAGAATAGTATATGCAGATGTGGCACGTGTCAGTAGCTTTTGAAAAACACATTTGCATACAAACCCAGTAACCAAATTTTCTGCCAGACTTATCATAATTTCATTTTTTTCCTAAGATGGAATAATTGATAACAGTATTCCAATTCCATGCAATTAGCAGCTCTGAGAGATTTTAAAACCTTCTTAAGACTGGCATTTTCTTAAGACTCATTCTACTTCCTTTCCCCATAGATTTTTATACATCAGTTATTCTATGTGTTTGCCAGAGTTCTGAGATTGTGAACTTTTGGAAACTTTTCTGTGCTTTATATGAAGCATTGTGATAAAAATCCATATAACAGAATTATCCCTGTGGTTCCTCTGTTTGTGTGAGAAGCTTTATGTGGGTTCCCCCCTTCCATCAGTTGTTGATGAATATTGTTATCAAGACAGGATACAGTATGGTTTCTAGCAGTACTAGCTTTCTTTTCTCTTAACTGGGGTGTCTTAAAAGAGGTTGTTTCAAGGTTCTTTTAGTTGTCCAGGCTCAACCGCTGAGGAGGCCAACAGCTTAGCAGGGCACAGCAGAAGAAATTCTATACTGAAAAGCAGTAATAGCACTCATATTTTAAGACATGAACACATTGGGAGCTTTTGAAGTCAGTGTATTTATTTACTAAGTGCCTTTATATCTTAAATTCTTTTTTTGTATCTAGTTGCAATGACAGGAAAGTGATTTGCTTCTTTTCTGCAACCTCCCCCCAAAAAAAGACTGAACTAGATCAGGGAATTAACACCTTACCACAATTCTTCTATATATTACTATTCTTTTTGAAAATTTTTGGACACCTTTTGTAGAAATCATGCCCTTAAAGTGTTGATCTTTCTCTCTTTTAAAGTATATTTTAAATATATTGTCCTGTAATCATTACTTATAGAGGGCAGACTATGTTTTAAGAAATATGTCAGACTATCAATAATTTAAAAAAATGTTTTAATCAATTATTTGCTCAAATAAGTTTTAAGACTAAAAGACACATAAAACTTCTCATTTTTTTTGCTTGAAATATTTGATTCATGGCATAAGAAGGAAAAAAAAAAAAAGGAAAAAAAACCCCATGAATAGTAAGGTGGGTATTTTAGCAGGTTTTACCTGTCATGATTTGACACTGGCCAAATGCCAGGCACTTACATATGTTTGTTTCACTGCTCACACAAAAAGGTTATTATGGGTTACCCTCAACCAGAAAACAGTATTGCTCAGGCCCTATTTCCACACTGGGATTAAAAAAAATCATGAATTTTTTTTTCTAATTTTTTTTTAATATATCATTTAATTTTGTTTAACTTTTTGAAAAATTATTATTTATTTCAGATCTATGGTTTAATTAACCTATTTATAGATGGAATTAAGGCAAATTTTAGCATTATGATTATAAACATAAGGAGTTATAGTAATAAAATCAGTAAAGAACCTCTGGACAAAGATTGTGGGAAATTTAAGAAGTCAGGACAGCAAAGAGATGATCAGATGATTAGAGCTAAATAAAGTGTAATTAGCAATCAGGTATCATAAAGTTGCTATATATTCAGATACAGATATTCTCACTTCTGATTCTACTGTCTTTACTACATAGATTTAATGCAATGTGCAAGAAGTAGCCTACTGGATCAGATCAAAGATCTGTACCCTAGAATTATGGCTATAATAAAAAACTTTGAGAAAGAGTAAGAAAAGGGTAGTGTGTTGAGTTTTTACTCAGAACATTTTCTCTCTTTGCAGTTAGTTGTGGCTTTCACAATGAAGACTATTGTTTATGTGATAGCCCTCACTGTATTTTAACTCCCATTTGCTTGATTTTTTCACATATGTAATCTCTCAGTATAATTGCTGTCTGTAAATATGTAGTTTGAATAAATACACTAGAAATAAGAATGTTGTACAGAATCAAGTATGGATAAAATTTTCTCAAAGTTTTTACATCTTTTTGCGTTTTCACTAGGGTGATCTGCTTGGGACTTGGAAGGTATCTAACATTTTTTTGTTTGAACTAACTGCCCTGTTATTTTAGTCCCCTTGTGCACATAGTGGTCATGAACACCATGGCAGATGTTTAGATAACAGGGTGTTTAGGCCGATTTTAGGTCTTCCAGCCAAGCTTTCCACTGCCTGCTTCGAGGTGTGCTTGGAAACAGCTATACAAGTAGATGTCTGAGGAGAACAAATAGCTGCCAGTGAGGGAAGAGTAAACCTTTGATGCTAAAGCTTCAGAGCTTTGTAGCTAATGTGGCAATGGACATTTTCCCACACTTCAACACTAACAGATTCCACCGCTCTCTAGATGTCTCTTGGAGTGAGGTGGAAATCCTGTCAAACTTCCTGGCTCCAAGCAGATGTCTCAAAATCCTGAGGGCACTAGACTTTGAAGTTTAGGCATTCCCAGTGCTAAGATTTTGAGGAAGTATTAATATAAAAGTATTATCAGCTCAGTGATCATAGAATTGGTGCAGATGACAAAATGAATCACTGCTTCCTAGTCAAATCAAGCCCCAAAAAACCCAAACAAAAAGCAACTACCCCACACACACCCTCAGAACTCCTCAACCAACCATCAAAAACCCCCTTTTAGATAAGAAGCAGAGAATTTCTTGAATGAAATGCGAATCTGTGAGATCGGGCGATTGTCAGCTTGTATGCAAATTGAATCATTGGACAGTCTCAGAGGACATACCTTCCCATGACAGCTTCAGCTGGGTTTGTGAAGGCTGAGGACCTCTTTGCTCTCTGCAGCTTACTGAGGAGGGGAAGGGGAGAGGGAAGTGCTGATCACTCCTCCCTGATATCCTGTGGTTGGATGCCTGGGTAGGATTCACAGAGGCATCAGGAGAGGTTTAGATCCGACAGTTAGGAAACATCTCTTTGCCAAGAGAATTGCAAACACTGGAGCAGGCTTCTGAGGGAGGTGGTTCATGCCCTATGCCTGTCACTGTTTAACAGGTAGTTAGACAATGCCTTTAATACTCCAACTTTTACTCAACCTGAAGTAGTCAGGCTGTTGAATTAGATGATCATTGAAGGTCTCTTCCAGATGAACTTTTCTATTCTAATCTAGTGTCTTTAAGTTCTTCCAGTCTTCTAATTAGAAGTTCCAAAAGAACCTTTCTAGATAAATATGATTCAGTGAATTCATGAGCCATTAGGACCCTCCTCTCTAAGCCAATACTTTGAAAATCAATAACCAATGCAACAATCAAAGATTGCCGTGCTAGAGACCAATTCCTCTAAAAAATGAGACCTTCATCCTCACTAAATAAACTGTGAGAGGAGAGCAGAGTTAACTTGACTAAGTTAAGTACATCACATGAAAAGACTAATGACCCTAAACAAGTTAATATTTGAATACCGAGGTAATTTAGGCCAGTACAGCAGAGTAAGGAGAAGGCAACAACGCAGGCAGCAGGTGCCAGAGCAGCCATAGTCTGTTCTCTCCCTGTCCTCACGTATCTAGCCGGTGAGATTCCAAACACCCCAAAGTCACTCTAACCTGCACTGTCTGCTCTCAAAGTTTGGAGTTGAGAGAAGCAAAGATGACTTGGAGGTGCTTTCTGCACAATTCCTTTAAGTGAACTAACCTCATATCTCTTGTGATCTTCTGAGGTAGCAGCAATAACAGTAATCATAGCAGTTTTTTCCCCTCATGTTGAGGTGCAGCTCAAGAGGAATAAAATATGTCATGTGCACTCTTGCAGGCTTGAAACTGAGTGTCTGCTACTGGAGAATCAATAACATTATCACATTATATTAAAAAATATTGAAAATGTTGTGGCTTCTGAAAGAGTGGCATGATAGTATAGACAAATTTTGGTTCGGGGAAGAGAAATTGCACTATGTTTTTATCGGTAATCATGGAATCCTAATAATTTTAACATAATCATGGACATAGTTAAATAAAAGTTTTTCATTTTACCTTCCTTAATTCTGGTTAATAGATTTCAAATAGTTATCCTGCAGAGAAATCTTGCTTGAATAAGTTACATTAACTCAGTTGATACACAAATGGTGTTTGCTGTATCTTCCTGCAATGCCCACAATATTGTCTTATCCAAGAATAGAAATTTTTGCTATTTTAATTTTTCGGTTTTTGTTGTAGTTGTGGTTTGGGGTTTTTTTTGTTTTGTTTTGGTTTTTTTTGGTTTTTCTTTTTTTTTTTTTTTTTTTTTTTTTTGAATGAAGAAAGCCCTCAAAGCTTTCCCATTATTGCTCATACAAAAATATAATTTGCTCCTATTCTGGTTTGTTGTGACCTGCCTGGGATACACTACAATTCTGTCTGTTTCAATGATAAAGAACTACTGTTCTGTAAAATAATCACATAATTTCAGCTCTTAACATTTTCTCTTTCATTGTCTTTTTTTTTTTTTTTTCTGAAAGCAAAAACACAGTTATAGTGAAAGAAAACCGTTATTAAAACTTGTCAGGTGCTTTCTCTCTTATATGGCAAGATACTAAGCTGTTTTCAAGAAGTAAAGATAATATATCAATGTTTTGACCATTATCAAGGACTTAATCTGTGTTATACTTTTACAAGATTGTAGGATATGGCATGGTACAGTTTTTCTGATACAGCAGTAGATTGTGTGCTTGCAAAATTACTTGGAAGTAGCTGTCATGATTTTAGTGGAATGATGAAGGTGCTCAATTTTATTTACCCTCAAAAGCTGGAAGGAAGAATAAATTTCACTGTTCTAAAAATTATTTCAGTTGTTGTGTTTCTTTATGTGAAGTAATGCAGACAGGAAAGGAATCTTTTTTAATTTTCATTCAAATCAACTTCTTTCTTAGTTGAAAGACTTTTGTTTACAGAATTCTTGGAATCTATGTACCATATAGACATAATGCACCCTTTAAAATATTTTAAACTTCCAATTTAAAGACAAAATAAACTATGATTATATAGTTTGATTGTATTGAATGCTAGCTATTGCAGTTTGGTGATTCTGGATTGATTTCAGTGAGAATATTGACTTTTATAATGCTAACTTTTTTTACTAGGCCTAAAAAATACACCTCTAAAGGTGTATTTGAAATCCTGAACACTTACTTTCCTTGGCAGCATGTATTTTGATGTTTTATCTCATATGACTGTTAGCATGTGCATTTTTCAAATTACTTTAACTAAAGCTTCACATTCTCATTTGATTCAATAAAGTATGACTAGTTGATACTGATCAAATATTCAGTGGGGGAGACGTAAGATAGCTAACATCTTTCCACAGAAAAGTCACCTACATTTTCTTTCCAAATGATTGTGCAGTTATAAGACTATGTTACTGAAATGCCTACAAGCCAATTTAATTAGTCAGCTAAATGAAACTGTCAGAAATTTAAGAAACATGTTTTTAGTAAATTATAGCCTTAGGTATTTTTTAATTCGCTCTTTAACTTCAACTGGAAACCTGTTTATAATATACTCAGCATGGATGAAGGTTGCTTCACATTTGCTTTTATCTTCTTGCTGTCTGGCCATTTCACAGATGTTTGAATTTAATAAGAAGGTATGTGTCTGGAGACATTCAAAAAAGGCAGAAATAGAGACATTTAGGAGTTTCATAATAATTCTGTTCTTGCCAGCAACAAAAGTGATGATCATGTTTTTGTTTAAAATTCTAGATTATGGAAATGAATGCTACAGACAAAATTAATAGGTGTAAAATTATGGTAATTATAGCCATGGTAACTAAATTTCCTCATGCATTAGAAACGAAAGGCCTATGATACGGTACTTTAGGTTAGGCTTGGTATCATTGACTCACAACACATCTGCTCACAATAACCCTTTTATGAGGTATGTTTATTTGGTCTATTAAAACATGAAATCTTTCAATAATGAAAAAAAAAACCGACCAAACAAAAAAAAACCTGAAAAGAAAGAAAGAAGAAAGAAAGAAAGAAAGAAAGAAAGAAAGAAAGAAAGAAAGAAAGAAAGAAAGAAAGAAAGAAAGAAAGAAAGAAAGAAAGAAAGAAAGAAAGAAAGAAAGAAAGAAAGAAAGAAAGAAAGAAAGAAAGAAAGAAAGAAAGAAAGAAAGAAAGAAAAAGAGAAAGAAGAAGTACAAATTGTTAGGCAGAGATGCTGAAGTACTACAAGTACTGTAGCCCTTCACTTAACTTGCACAGTTACTTACTTGAAATCTATAGCCCCTTCTCCACGTATTTTGAAGCTGTTTGTTAGAAGACAGAGTGGTGGAACCCATCCAGCATTGTTTGGACAAAAACTTGTCATTGTCAACATATTTTTGTGTGTTTAATGGAGGAGTGTTGAGTAACCACAGCATGGAAACCATGTTACCTGGAATAGCACATTGAAAGGTAAAACTGATACAGGAATAGAATTATAATAGAATTATTCAGCCATTGCTTCCAGATGTACTACAGAATTTGCCAGTACTGCCTGAAGAGAAATTACTGAAAATACTCATGCCTTCTCACATCTGTGTTCTACAAGAGTTAAAAGGAGAGAGAACACCAAGATTTAGTAATGCATATGTTAAGAGAGTTTTGAAATGCACCAAATTCTTAATTTATGATTCCTACTTGCCATTTGTGTTACTGCCAGAATACTCCATTATGTCAATTCTATGAAAAGAAAATAATTAATTTCTTTAGAAATTTCTTTGAGCCATTAGGAATGAAGCAACTCCAGTCACAAAAAGAGGCTTCTCATTAAATGATCTGTGTAAACAGAATCAATAGTATCACTAGGAAGGCATGATCTGCTCAACCACACTTTATCTCACACAGTTCAGCTGGCATTGGCTTGGAATTTTCTCCTGCAACTGGATTGGAGTCTGAGTACAGGGACAGCTAAAAGATTGAAAATTAAATACTGCCTTCACTGTATTTAGCCTTTGAAATTTGTCACATTGGTATTATTTGAGCAGTCCTTGTGAGTCCGGTCTCTCTGTGACATGTACACAGTTCAGAAAATTCAGAAATACTGACTCCTTATGTTTGTTCAAGAACTTAGGCATTTATGAAAACAAAAGTAAATATATTCAATTTTGGTTCCCATGCAATTATGTTACCTTCAGTTACTACTACGCAACCCATGCATACATCCAAGAATTGTCCCTATAAAAAAAATTGTAATTTGTTTGTCTGGAAAGGAACACTGATCAGTTCCTCTAATTTTTTTTTTTTTTTGGGTGCAAACAATCCTGCTTTACTGAGTGACACATTTTAATGATGTCTCTATGCCAAATGAGATGAATTCTCTACATAAAGAAAATGACACACAGATAATGAAGTAGTTGTTGCCTCTCATTCTAAATTATTTCTAGGTAAAGCCTCTCCTAAAGGAGGCAGTCTCTGCTATGTCTACATTATCAAGGAACACAATGCAAATTAGAGTAAACCTGTAGAGCAAAGCAGAATAATGCTGAGAATTTGACACCTATAATGTGTCTTCATGAATTTACTTCTGACTGATTCTAGATTGCTTCCATGCTCTGAATTTTCATAAGCAGATGATCTTAATACCAATTTCCCTTAATACCAATTGAATCCAGTTTGCCATCTACAATCTCCCTACATGTTGTATTCTGAAGAGAGGTAATGGAGATAATTCAGTTCAAAACCTGCTCATAAAAAAAAATAGTAATGCAGATGCTCTGTTTACATGTTAGATAATACAATAAAAGTCAGATAAACAAAACAGGCAGATGCCTATTACAAAATTCAGATCAAATACAATAAATTACTTGTTGGGCAAATAATACCTATATTTGTAAATATATTAAGGTAGATAGTATGATGCAATTTTATTTCTCTATCTTCTGGAAATCAGAATGTGAAAATCTGCCACCTGTGAGTATTTGCATATAAGAAGTACTATCTACAGGTAGATTTAGACAACATGCCTCAGTTAAGTGCAGAAGGTTTGCTTGAAAAATGTAGCTTCAGGGATTTTACAATTCCAAATAATTTTAGTGATATTTCATTCTATTGTGTAATAAAATTTTCCAGAAAATAACTTAGTACTGAACTGTCTCCTTCAAATGAAATAACCTGTAATTTGCTTTTCCATGGGGAAAATTTTAGAAAAATAGTTTCTTATTTATATCTGACTAGTAGCATTACACTCATTACCAAAACAACAATGCCCACATGAGAAACTAGATTAAAGTGAGTAATTGACTTTGTCTTTCAGTGAACACCTAGCACATGAGGAAATTTTAAGGGGAAAAAAAATCTCTGTGAATAATTCTAGATTTGTAGACTGTGAGTCATTTATTGGACAACCATTTTTATGTGCATAAGATTCATTCTTACTAAGTTCTTCTGATATTCTACATTAATTACATGGAACTTTTCTTTCACAGATGTGTGGGCGTAATTCTAAGACTAAATATTCTGGAGCAGTGCTCACTTTTTCTGAATCAAAACCTTTTGATTTAGAATTTGTGGAATTTACTTATAACGCATTGCACCTATAAACACCATTTCCAGTGATTTCGTTTTTATTACAATATAAAGGAAAAATAATTATGAAAGACCTTTTTCTGCCTGACAGTTATCAATGTTGTCCTCCGTATGTATTCTTTTTGTAGTGTTGAGGTACTTTGCAGTTGTTATTTGGTATTGTCTCAATTTTAATTTCAACTGTTCTTTGCAAAGAAAGATTGTTAATATTTTCTCTATTTTCAAGTGGAAAATTTAATTATTGAAAGATTTGGCAATAGCCAGGATAAGCAGTGTTTCATCCAAATCCCTATGTTTGAAACACCCATCTGTGAACATCAAGTTTGGATTTTACTTTTTAAGTTTATGTTCAGTTATTCACTGAGCTTTACCGAGAGACAGACTAGATTGCATTTTATGCCAAAGATCCATCTAAGAGAAATCTAAGCAGCAGATGATATCACTGCCGCAGTATGGAACTGTATCAAAATCTCCAAGTGACTCTGTCATCAGTTTATGTCAAGCTGTATAATTTTTTGTTTCAATTTTTTTTTCTGATACACAGTTAGAACTGTGTACTTGAAGGATTGGTAGACAAATTGATATGCTAAAGTCTATGAATTTATGAGATCCTTTAAAATAGTGGTGCGGAGCAGTAATGAGTGTTTGATACGGGTGATAAATACTTGATTTACAGAAGGGAGAATGTAATGCTTTGGATTTCTTAAGTGGAATGCTGGTGATTATGCACTTTCTAGTTCAGACATTGTGTGATATCTTTTTTGCTTCAGAAGGCTCCTAACCTCAGACATCAAGGAGCCTTTGTTGGTAAATGAAATTTTACTCCCAATGAATGACAGTTTCGGAAAGGAATTTCTGTGCAACCTCTTGGATTTCTTTGAGAAACATTTTACTTAACAAAACAAAGATAGCCTGTGCCCTTAAAATCCCCTTTCACTCATCCCATTTCCCTCCACTGAAAGTCTGAGAGGGAGGTTGAATGATTATCTTAATCCACTCAAAATCTATGTGTTTAATGTCATTGTTCAGAAAAACTGCCTATCTATATGATTTTCTCTTTGGAGATTATGAAAATGATGACATGTAGTGACACATATATTCTCTTCCCAAAATATAAATAGCAGAGAGAGACATAAATACCTAAAGGAAAAGACCACATGTATTTCCTTCCTTATTCCTGGTGTTTCCTGCAGCCTTAGTAGAGGTTCATTAGTATTTTCTTACAAAACCAGTTACTCCTGTTGGCTGCAGACTCCATCAGTCTCTCTGTTACATGTCTCTGTGGGGCTGAGCTCCTCACAGTTCAGTGCTTGTGAAATACAGGTTCTTTGTTCAGTGTTGATGTGAATGAGTCTCTGTGTCTTTTTTAAACAAGTTTAAATGTTATCATACCTGACAGTTTTTTTAATAACATTTTTAATATCCATAATAAAAATTACATTGCAAGCACACAAAAGGTTCTCCAACACCTGCAATAGTCACCTTCTATGGTAATTATGCACATTAAAATTATCTTTATAAATGACTCCCAAAATGGCAGAGCTAGAAGAATGTGAAGAATTCCCAGAGGATACTCACTCTGTCTTCTCTTTTTTCTTTTCTTTTCTTTTTGTTTTTCTACTGCCCATGACTTGTCTACCCCTTGCCTACTGCTTCTAAGCAAAATCCTTTGAGAGCAAACTAAATTTTTCTGCAAACTAAATAGGCAGATTCCTTTTTTCTGGTTTAATTTTTAGAATGGAAGCTCTTTAGGGATTCTTTTTGGTAATGCATGTATAATTCTTAGCTTCATGAAGTATTTGTCTATAACTGGAAATTTTGACTCTGCAATAACACAAATTGTGAATAATAATAATAAGATTTGGACAATGGACACTGAGGGAGATATTGTCTGCTAAGTTATTGGAACAAAGAAGTTGCCAGGGGACAGTCAGGAACTTCATTTCTTAAAGAAAACATAATGTGGACTTATTATTTTTCTCTCTATTATAACACATCTTATTTTGGCAGAGTCTGTACTAACAAGTGGGATGTGATAGCACTCAGGAGAATAGTCATATTTGTGTTGTTCACACCATTTCTGATTAAAATAGCTTCTCCCAGTCGTTTGTAAAATCAACCTGTTTCCTATGCAAAGTTGCACTTTATAAGTTTTGACCCTGAAGATGTTTGCCCACAACTTTATCATCACTAGACAGGCAAGATAACTTTTAAAGGACTAGGGCTTCTTAGTCAGTACATTTCTTCATTGGCCTTCTAAAACACCACCCAATCTTTTCAACTTCTACATCTCTCTTTCCTTACCCATTTTACAGTTTAAACTTGGACACCACTGCTGGAATATCCACAAACTCTTATGAAAGCAAACTTATACAAGGGGGAAACCACTAGTTCATTTATGTAGACCTAAGGCACAGAAAGCTGTGTGATTTGTTCTTAGATATGAAAGAGGTCTGTAGTGATGCAGAGATATCTCTCCTGTGCTTTAACCAATTGTTAAATTTTATACTGTGTAAGATTTATTTCTTTATAAACTTCTTGCAGATATATACTGTGATGAAACCCCTGTGATCCTCAAGTTGGAGCTGACCTTCCTTTTAATTTTTTTTTCCTTTTTGAAGAAAATACATCAGAGAAAAAGCCTGTGTTTTAAACCTCTTCTTTATTTGAACAATTTCATTCTGAACAAAAACAGAATTACTTGGAAATATAGCAATTCCTTATGTGCTGCCTTGAAACAATCTGGGTGGGGGCTTAAAAAGAAGGCCCATGTTACCTGGCTTGTTACCCCTCAGCTTGTGCAATGCAATTTGGCATCTTTTGGTGGTTTCCTGCTTGATAACTACCCTGTCTAGTCCGTGTTCCTAGGAAACGTTTTTTTAATCTCATACCATGTTGGCTTCAGAAGTGCCCTACACTTCTATGAGCCATCTGTATGCTCTCTTTTCTAGAGCTGTTGTCTCTGTTCATGGTCAGTTAGTTAGACCAAAGGGATTTCTCTCTATCCCAAAAGGTCAGATAGTTTTTTGTGTTCATTCTGGGCAATTCAAACTTGTGCTTCCCAGACACCTTCCTTTTAATAGAATAAATGTATCATAGTAACCACACAGTAAACCTTGAGCAAACAAGCATGTCCATAACTTTGTCATACACACTAAGATATACATATTCCTGACTATCAATGAATTGCCACCAAATCTAGATCAAGCATAAAAATTGAATTGATTTCTTTTTCCCTAATGGCATTATGTCTGGCATATGTCTATAGATGCACAAAATTCTTTAGATGCCACTATTGTTTAGATTACTGGGATCCTGTAGGCATTTATTTTCATTATTAATGCTGAGAAAATTAATCAAGTCCAATTACTTCAGTGCAAGGCAGTGTGATGTACTGCTTTCTAAACTCTTTTCTTCCCTAATCCAACCTGTAAAATAACATTGGCATAAACAGTTTCTTAGTTAAAAGATGAAACAGTTCCAATTGCTCAATACCCCCTAAAGGAACTATGAAAACACATATAAAAATAGCTGCAGTTAATTTTGTTCTCTGAAATTAAGTCCACAAAAATCATGGTTTAATTTTTTGCAAAGTTTCTGAATATCAGAAAACATTTTCAGATACAGGATATTTTGAGACTTCTGTAATGGCAAAGTTCTCCTGAAAGGTTGTATAGTATTTTTTTCTTCTATTCTTGGTAGATTACATTGAGGCTATTTTTGGCAAACCTATTAATTTCTATTGAAATTTTCAGATGAGAACACAGTTCTGTCATACCATGCTCTGTGCAGACGTGGAATGACTAAGGGATAGTTTGTCTTGAGCAGATATATGTTTAAGACATTCCTTTGAAGAGAAAAGTCTGAAACCATGGAAGAGCTCTATTTCCGAAACATAATTCTGTGTGTAAGAATTTGATAATACTAGAGTAATGTCAGACTAATTCTCCTCTAGATTACTCATTTCTACAAAAATGTAATTTTACTGATTTTAACATATACATACCTAATTTGCATCATGGTAAGCAAGAAGAGACTCTGACTCACGGTTTATTTTACCTACTTGCCAGTTGAGTACAGAGTGTTCGTGTTGACAGGCACCTAAATAGTTACTAAAGGAGCACAGGGTGAATTATATAATAGTTTTCCTTAATGTATGCCAAATATCTCTGGGTAGAAAAAGCACCATTAAGCAAACATAAAGACAATTCTGGATTCAAGGCAAAGAATTTAATTTGATGTAGCAAATTAAAGTTTAACAGTGAATATTGTCTATGTCAAGAGGCAAGAAAGAATTGCAATTAAGAATTCACCCCATTATTAACCTCTAGCTATTTTTGGCATAATTTAAACAAATTATTAGGATTCTTAATTGGGAAGAAGAGAGCTTGCACTAAATTCATTCTTTTCTTGTTACTTTGTGTGTCAGAAGAGAAATCAATTATCATATCAGCCAATAAAACAATATTGCTACTGAGAGGATCTAAAAATTTAGATCTAAAAACTTAGATTAAATCACTTGTATTGATTAATACCTTTTCACTTAAACTATAAACACTTTGCATATGACGAACTAAGACAAGAGATTTGATAATTTTTTCTTTACAGAAAAAGTAAGTGAAAAAAATTGCAGCTGTAAGCCATGACGGTAAAACAGATTTAAAATCAGTTTCGGTTGGCTACTTTTCAGACAATCTTTGAACAAAATTCAAAAGTGACCATTTTTGAGAGTATGTTGATTTTGAAAAAAAATCCCACAAAGACCAAGAGTGTTTTAATTAAAAGAACTTCTGAAAAAAAAAAAAAAAAAGAAGAAATAATCAGTTTTTACAGTACATGAAGATGATTGGAAAGAGACTGGAATCTCACTGCAAAATCATGCGTCATGTTACCATTTCTATGGCAATACCCTTGCCTTTTGATACCAATACTGATGACTATTTAATTTAATGTTAGGTACATTTTATGAGCTTAAAATAAAAGTTACTGGGTTCAAAAAGTCCAGGTATTTTCTTTTGTACAGACTTTTTTAGCTCTCCATACAATGTTAATTTCTAAAACTCAGTTTCTCTTCTAGATGTGAATAAAGCTGAGTAGATACTGATATGCATGATGATAAAATCTTCAAGTTGCCATAATACTTATCCCTAAGAATTGAGGATATGATAGCTTTGTGTCCTGTGCAGCTAGTCAAGCAACTATATGTTCTGGGGAAACCTTCCCAAGTTTAGTGTAGAAAGCCCCCTCATCTCTTCCTTATTCCATCCTTATGCTTAAAGAATAACAGAGCATCTTGCAAAGCAGAAATCTGACAGCTGTGAAGCACTGACATATTTTTAGGTGTGTGCTTGGAATCAACTTTTTGATGCCTCATTTATTGTAGTCCTTTTTTATTGTTTTTTTATACTTGCTGTGCAGTTTCTATATTTTCTACCTTGTTATACTTTCTTTCTGTCTTATATTGTCAGCTTCTTTTTTTGATACTTTCAGTAGAAAGGCAAGCATGAAAATCAGTATCTCTCTCAAGGCCATTAAAGCCAATCATTAGCAGGATAACATTAAGTTGCCGTAACATCTTTAAATTTGAATCATTAGAGTCCAGTGCTTGCTGTGTCCTTTCTTCTTTACCAGCTGTACACTTAACATTCCAGGCTTTAAATTTGAGAGCACACTGCTTATTCTGTGGAACAATATTCACCCTGTAGCAGGGCTTTGCCTGGAGTTCGGGTGAACCAACTTGATCCTTATCCTATGTACAAAATTATCAATGAGGAATGGAGAAAGGGTCACACTTCTTTTGGTCTTGGGGAATGCTGAAACCAGACTGACTCATTGTACTAGGTGCAAAACAAACCAGTGAGAGATTTCAAGTCAGAACTACAATTTAATAGGAAAATAAAAAAAAGGCAGAAAACACTGGCTTAAACTGACAGAGTCAGGATACAACCTGACACCCTGTCGGTCAGAGTGGTGGTAGCAGTCTGATTAAATGGTGGACAGGGTTCTGTTGAAGCAGTGATCCTGTAGAATGGCCTGGTCTTTCTCTAAAGGTCCAGTGGTGGTTATGTACTCTTGTCTTCTGGGAAAGCAGTAGGTAGGGCTGCCCATGTTCTAAACCTTATACTATATCCGGGTAGGAATTCTTGGTTCCTCCCTCTGGGTGGAGCATCTCACAATGGGATGATGTAATTTTTGAGTCATGCAATGAGGCTTGATGGCCCATTGGTGGAGATAGCACCTGGAGGGAGTTATCAGGAATGAGTCATGGAGGAGATAAAGAACTCTGCCCTACCTGGCCTTAAGAAGCTTATGAAGATGGTACTAAAATACATACTTTTGGTTTCGTCTTCCAATGTGGCTTAAGATACTCATTAATCTCAAAGTTAAACATTATTAGGAAGAACAATATTTCAGAAACACACAACCTTGAGGTGTTGTAGATCTAATAAGGGAACCAAGAGATCATGGTACTAATCACTTATCCAAAGCTGCTGAGCTGACACAGCCAGCCTAGAAACATGAATGGCAGATCATCACTTTATTCCAGGAAAGCCCAGCCCCAATTTTCAATGGCAGGGACTACTAACACACCCCTTCTCAGAGTGTGTGTGGAGCTTCCTTCCTAGAGTGGTAATGTCTCTAAACATTACTTCTTGAGGAGGAGCAAAAGAGATGTGCCAATAGTAATTGGTATAGGTGAGTAGGATCAATTTCTACATAATTATTATTTTGCTAGATTTAATATCATTGCTTCAATATTTTTCAATAAATAGTGCACTATACTAGTACTTCTAGCTACATATATTATGCAGTAAATACCACTGAATAAAGTATTTCTGTCTAATCGTTATCATTATGATAAATTTTAATAATTATTTAATTTTATATTAATTATTAATATAAATATATTTGGAGTGCAATCTTTGATCCTGGACAAAGTTTCATAAAGTCTCTATTACAGTTGTATAAGGCTTTAGACATAAACTGTTGACAATATCTGGGATTAGGTCTGGATCCAGCCACCCTGCCTCCTCAGTGAGTGGGGGTTTGGAAGTCATGTGGCCTTTTCTGAAACCCTTGACTCAACAAGACAGTCTGCCCAATAAAACTTGCCAAAGCTTCTGTTTCATTTGCAACAGCTCCCCCAACACTCCCCCCATAAAAGTGTTTTAAAGCTAAAGCCACAGAAGTTACTGTCTGTAGTAATAATCAAATCAGAAAACAAATTTTTCTGCAAGAATATGATCATTTTCATCAACATAGTCATGAACAGTCTCAGAAAAAAGCAAACACAGAATTATAATGTTTAGGTGTTGAATTCTAGTCACCAAAGTCATAAATCATAGAGATCTGAGGGACTTGGAGGAGGAGTTTTTAAAAGCACTTTCTTAAATTAAAAGACTTTTGATAACACATGCTGTTATATTCCAACATCATCTCTTCTTTGTGAGACAGAAAACACCATATGTCCTATCTCCTTGCATTAGGTGCAGCATTTAAATGCAGTAAAAATTTTTCTTTCACTCCTGTGTATAGAAGACATTGAAAAAATTGTGACATAGCTTAAAATATTATTTCTGAAGTCCTATTAAATACTTTAGGATACAGTAAAAATAATGATGTTTTAAACAAGATTTTAAACAAGATTTTTACAACCTGTTACCAAATTCTTCTTGTAGGAATTCTTAAAAGAAAAATATTAATAATTCTGAGTCAGGAACTTATAAGTAAAGTTAACTTATTCTAGCACTGGTAAACTACAAAAAGAACCCCAGCTTAGGACTGTCATGTCTAAATGTTAAATGGCCAAGGATCTGGGACATGTTTTTTATTTTCTAATCAGCACAGAGATGAATCTTCTGTTTAATGAGCAATATCTGTTAGAAGCTACTCAGATATTGCGGTGCTAAAAGTGCTACAGCTGTGTAAGCAAAGGGGATATTCAGCTTGATTTTCTTTAGGCACTTTGTCAAAAGAGATAAAAGAAACAGAATGGAAGATTGTTTTAAGGAAAGTAATTAGAATGAGCAGGTGAAATGCCCTACAGTACTGTGAGGAAATAATTTGAAGTGGTGTTGAGATATGAGCAGGTGAAATATTTGAAGGGTCTTAAAAAGTAGCGTCAAGTTAGGTCAAATGTAAATGAAAAATGGAGTATAAAGGATAGCCTTTTGGTCTCAAGATTAAAAGTTTGGTTTGATGTACTTAATAAGAAGTACCAGAGGAATGAAGCAAAATAAGGTGGGCGAAGAAGCCATTACTCAGAGCACTCAGTAAAAGAGTTTTAGGAGAACTTCTGAGGCAGAAGAACTAAATATTCCAGATGGAGTGATGCAATTCATATGAGATACCAAAAGTCCAAATATACTTTAGAGTATGCAATATAAGGAAAAGAGATCTATTAGCATCCTTGGAAGAGTGTGAGAAAGAAAGATCAGAGAATGATGTGCACAGATCATCTATGAGTAACTTGGCATCATTTTATGCTATTAAGCAAAAGTGTATAGAATGAAGAACAGTTTGAGAAAACAAGATCAGCTGTAATACAACTCTCCATCCACTTACAGCTGTGTGTCAGAAAATTAAAAGAGAATTGAAAGAACTGTGAGACTTAAATCAGACATAGTGTGAGAGATTTGAAAGCTCTCAAAGTAATAAAGGCTCTTTCTTGTTTCCAAAAGTAGTCACCCTCCAGAAAAAAAAAATTAGTATATAATAGTGATTTTTTTTTTTTCTTTTCCCTGATTCAGTATTATTTTTCTCTTTCTGTATTGGTGCAATCCTTTCAGGTCTACACCATTATGCAATAGGTAGTCATGAGGTTGAGGATTTAGCCCCTCTTTTAATATTTTTTAATGTTTTTCTCTTTGTCTATGTTATGTGATCGTGGGTATAATGGGAACACTTTGCAGATAGACTTTTAAAATCTCAGACTTCTTTTTTCAGGTAATTCAATTAATTAGATTTAAATAATTTGTTTTCAGTTTACAGGTTCAGGTCTGTAATTTAGCATCCCTTGCTTTAAATGATGTTTATCAATAAAATAAGGATTTTCAATAGTATTTGATAAACAGATTTGTCACTTCATACTGCAAGAAAAGACAAAAGAACTGCCCCATTAATATGTTTTTCATACCGTTGTGTCTGTTCCTGTTATAGTCACAAAAAGAACAATTGATCTTATACTGGACATTGCTGTGACAGTAACACTATATATAATATATCACTGCTATGCAGCCATATACTCCTTTAACAGGCAAAAAAATAATTTATGGGCTATTTACATCAGTAAGTTGTTAAATTATTACTGAAAATAAAGTGTAAAATCACGGCACAGCTGAAGTGCTTCAGGTTCTTTGCAGACCAAGACTGAGGCTCAGACTTTGTTTAGATTCAGTTTATATGTGGATGAAGAGGCAGCTAAAACTTTGACAACAAATACAGAAACAGGAATGATATTTTCATTTTTGAATCAGGCAGTCTGGACTTAAAATATTTAGACTAGAAATTGATGCTTATCTGCTAAATGTGTGTTCTTGTGTGTGTTCCTATTAAGATATCCTGAAAGAAAAATCCTGTGGAATGGGAATTTTAATGAGAAGGTGATACAAAAGATAATAATGGAGTGATTCTATGTCTCTCACATACTTTCAACAAGTGCAATAAGCAAAAGAGGAATATTCTTGCTCTGAAATTTGGTCTCTGCTTCTATACTACTATAGCCATCCCTTTTCTGATGTTCCCAAGAGGGGATGTGAAATACATTAGATGTTTTATTCCTTCAGGTTTCTGACTGGCTGAAGGGAAAGTTGCAGAATATTATATGAACTATAGCCTGACCTAGGTAGTTTTAGCATTTATTAACTCTTTTCCCTAGACTCATTCAGCCACATTGCATTCTCAATAAGTGATGCTCTCTTAAAAGGCAGATGTCTGGCCAAAAGCAGCAATCCCTTCAGGTTCTGTAGCCCTCTAAACCTACTCATGTCCTTTGACAAGTGTTTCCTTTTTCCCTGAAGTAACAGAAAGAAAATCACTTTTGCTCTTCTTGGCTTTCCTGAGAAAGAGCAGCATCTTGGCTGCATTCAGGTTGTCACACTGTATAATCCTTGTTTAAAGCAGGGCAGCTACTGAATATCGTGGTGTAAATGGCATAAGACTCATACTCCAGACACATCTGTGTCTGTCAGTTTACATCAAGTCACAAAGAAGAGAGCAGGGCTGTTAAATTTCTTCTGGCAAGTTACAAATGGTTTGACCTCTGTGAAGTTTAAATCATTCATTCACAAATAAAGTTATTTTTCTGACACTGTTTTTTCTTTTTTTTCCTACACATTTCTTGCCATAAAATAATTTGTGCTCCTTGTGGGTGGTAATGATGAGTGGCTTATTGCTCTGTTCTGTAGGGGAGAGACTACACATATGGATTTAGCCATGTTCAATTATAGAAGTTTTATCTTCAATACTCAATCTACCTACTGTAAAAATACCATTATTATAAGGGTCTGTTTTTTGCTTTCTAAGCTGAGACAACTTGCTGACAGATATTTCTGGGTACCTGGCAAACATAGCTTAAATATGAATCTAGTAAAGGAGAAAAAAAGACAAAAAATTATGGAGCATGGGAAGCTTTATCTAAGACAACATGAATATATTGATCTTTAGTTTCCAGTTTATTTAGTGAATCTCTGAGAATAATTTTTGTATCATCAAAGTGACCAAGTCCTATTGCTTTTCAGTCTACACAGGGTTGTGAAACTATTGTGGTCTTCTTTTTTCCTGCAGAAAAGGGATACCATGCAGGAAAGAACCTGAAGTTCTCATCAATAGCAAGCTGACCAAAGGCTAGCAATGCACTACATGGCAATGAAGACAAATAGCATCCTTAGCTTCATTAGGAAAAGTATTGGCAGCAGGCTAAGGCAGGTGATCCTGTCCTCTCCATTCAGCCCTGATGAGACACATCTGTGTGGCTTTTAAGGGCTTGAAGTGTGATGCAAGGGTGAGAGAGCTGGAAGTGCGCAGGTTAAAGGAGACTCAGGCACTTATCTATGTGTATGAATATTTGATAGGAGGGAATGAAGAAGGACCCACTTCTCACAGGTAATGGTCACAAACTGAAATTCAGGATACTCTAGCTAAACAGAAAAAAAACCCCTTTTTTTCTTTTTGGTTTTTTCTTTCCCTGATGGGCAAGTACTGGAACAGATGGTCCAGAGGGGCTGAGGAGTCTTTAGTCTAGGATACACAGGATCTGACGCATCCAGAGAGTACTGCAACGTCAATGACCAGAGTGTTGGACTGATGATTTCCAGAGGTCCCTTCCAGCCTCAGCAACACCAGCTTGGTAGGTTGTTCCTGTCTATTTGCTGCTGCCCACAAACTCTATGATTCCACCTCCTCAACAGGACAGGGGGAGAAAATACAATGAAAAAATTGTGAGTCAAGATAAGACAGAGAAAAAATTCAGCAATAACTGCCATAAATGAAACAGACTTGGCTTGGGGTAATTAATTTTCTTCAAAAGAAATATGGTAGAATAATGAAAAGGAAGAGCACTCTAAAAATGTCTTTGTTCCACTCACTCTTTCTAACTTCTCCACCCCAATTGGTGCAGGAAGAATGTGGGTTATAGTCAGCTTAAAGCACTTCATCTCTACTTCTCTTCCTCTGTACCATCGTGGGGTTCCACCTATGGGAAACAGGTAGTCATGAACTTCTCCAAATGTCCTTCTCACAGTCTCCAGTTCCTCAAGAACTGCTCCAACATAGGTCATTGGACTGCTCTAATGACTTATGGGACCACAGATCCTGCCAGGAAACCTATTCCTACATGGCATCCTCTCCACAGGATCCTGCCAAGATCATACTCCAGCTTGAGTTCTCCACGAGCTGCAGCTCTCTTCAAGTCATTCACACCTGCTCTGCCACAGAATCCTCCATGGACTGCAGGTGGATTTCTGCTCTACCATGGATCTCCATGGGCTGCAGGAGCACACCTGCCTCAACAAAGTCTTCCCCAGGATCTATACGATATGCCCCTCCTTCTGCACGGACCTTGGTGTCTGCAGAGCTGTTTGTCTCACATATGTTCACTGCTCTCTCTCACAGCTGCTGTGGCTGTGGTTTTCTCCATGTTGAGTATGTTATCACCAGCTTCCAACACTACAGATCAGCACACCTTTGGCCAGCCACAGGCTGGTCCTGAAGTCAGTCAGCTCTGACATGGGGGCAGCCTCTGGTGTCTTCCCACAATGTCATCCTTGCAGCCCTATGCACATCCCTGCTACCATACCCCTGCCACATACACAAAGCACAATCTAACTCTAAGATTCTCTAAGTACTTGAAAAATATTAAGGTTCAGCATATGTATGTGTCCTTATCTATTCTAAAAGCAAAACCAATCTCCCCAAAAGATGGACATATTGCACATTTTTGAAAGGTAAACTTACCACTTGTGGAGTTCTTTAAATTAAAAGCCATTATTTTGTGTTTTAAAATTATTTAATAAATATCCTTACTTATAGAGAACAGGATGCCTTATAAATTAACTACTTAACAATGAGCCTAATTCAAAAAGTTAGTTTCAGACCTTAACCTGCATGAGTATTTGCATCAACCTCTGTAATAACCTTTTTTCAGAAATGGTAGATTTGAGTTCCCAGGTTTGTTCCTTAGAGCTCAACCAGCCTGATACCCTGATCCAAACCTCCCAAACTGCTGGCTATTCGACTTGAGGTTTCCTGGTGAATGGACACTACATGTTTGGGGAAGATACAATATGCCAGCACCAGGCACACTTGCCTTTAGTGCTGCCGCAGCTGCCGGCACTGAACCCCTCACTCACCTCAAGAATCAAAATCACAGAGAGTTAGGGTTGGAAGGGACCTCTGGAGCCTACTCCAACCCATCCACCTACTCATGCCAGTCCTCTCATAGATGACATTCAGGCAGCATATAGTAGCATTCTCATCCCAGTGGCTGGAGATTAAAAGTTCCCAATATGCTCCAGTAGCAGACACCAGGCCAGGTGTGCCTACAACCCCTGCGAGCCTCTGACTCCAGTCTGCCTCTAGTATCTGGCACCAAATTTCCCTCACACACACAAGTCTTGTGGTCAGTTACTCCACATTGCTAGAGAATAGAGAGTAAGGGTACAGTGAGTGATAGTTAAGAAAATATTCAGGGAGAAGAAAGAAAAGCTTTCATGTGAAGATATAAAAAGATATAAAAAGAAAGGACAGACTGTGCTGATCAGTTGTGGGGTTCAGCCAGACAAGTGTATGAATGAAACCTATATTACAGTTGACCCACTTGGACACATTTCCTTCTACCCTCTGATTTGTTCCTCCCTGCTTCTCCTAGCCCTCATCCATTTGCTTGGGTTGACCCTCAGAGCCCCCTTCAACATCTTGGTCCTAAGATTTAGTCTTCATCAGTAGCAAAGTCCCAGTTTTCCTGCAATTTCTTGGTAGCACATCAGTAAATGCAACTGACCATGTTTATTTCTCATTAATGTCACATTGTTGCTAATTTTAATTGTTCAGGTTTTATGTCTCAGGATGTTGTATCTCTCTGTGTTCTTATGATGCAGATTTGAATAGGTGCTAAGTCATATGGTCAGATTGAAAAAAATGAATATTATCACACTTCACATATCCATACCAAGTAGTAGTGTGGCTGCCCAGGTTTGTTCTCATCACTACCTCCCTTATGATTTTTTGGTCAGGTTTCTGTCTGTATGTTCTTGGTCATGACCTCCTTTTCATATTACTTCTCTTTGCACTAAGAAAGGCCCTGACCAGGTACATCAAGGAGCAGATTCTTTCCACATATCCTTACATTATCCATTTTCTTCTTTTAGGAAGCTGGCTTCCTGCTTTAAGAAAAGAGAATAGTTTAGAGATATGGTCCCTGGTAAGGTTTCACCATGTACCCATTCCTGACTCATAATACCATGTAAGTGGTTTAGGAGTAGCAGCTCCAAAGACCAGAAAAAGGAGACACTTTGGCATACTCTTGGAGCCTGATGAAAATATGGCTACCAGACAACATAGCAAGTACAAGTGTTTTGTATTAAGATATGTTCATGTCAATATTACAGGCCTTGAAGAGACGGAACCTGTGTGATCATAAGTCTTAGCAAGATGTAGATCTGGATCAGCATTCTAATACTTTTGTGTTCTTATATACACCTGTAATTAGGTAATCCTGAAAGGTGGTCTCTTCTGTCACAACATGGCAAGCTGCAGATGTGTTTAGGATATTCATGGAGATCAAGAAACACAAACTGAATTTTTACCCATTTCAGTTAGTGAAATAATTATCCGTTCTGTACACAGCACCATTTCCTTAGCTCGTGGTCATCCCTCCTGAGCAGCAGGTGTCTTGGTGGAACATATTAGGAAGAAAAAAGTTATAGAGCATTCTGTCATACAGATTTTTTGATTTTTTTACTAGTACAGTGAAGGACTTTGACAAGAAAATCTGTCAACCAGTCGCTGTTGCTAATGGAGTCTGGAAACTGTTGACATACATAAGTGGTCTCTTATAACAGTTTTCTACACAAGAAGATTTAACTTTAGTACTCTGTTATTTAATCAGGACAGTTCCCAGACTGTATAATGACATATTGTCCAAGACAATTGGTTTCTCTAAAAGAGAAGTGCCTGAATTGATATTGAAGGTAAAAATACCCTTAAGTCTTTAATATTTTCTTTCACACTGTTTTCCACCACACACTATTCTCTTGTGTAAACACTTGCAAAAGTATTGACTTATTAGCCACGTGAGGTTCATAACAGTTATCATGTCTTGATGGCAGTTAAGCACTCAGATGTTGTCAGAGCTCGCCATTCTCCAAATGTCCAGATCTGTAATTTCTCCAAGACAAATACCAGTATGAGTGGTATAGTGTTGTAGTTGATAGCTGTCTTCACAGCTCACATTTTCCTGTGTCCTAGGTAAATTAGTCTTCACAGGACTTTTTCCTTTTCTTATCTGTAGGCTTAGTTTGGGCTATTTGCAATTTTACCCACACTGACTTTACTGTACTTTCATTTTTTGTGTTGTGTGTTGTGTTTTTGGTAATGTTCATTTGTTTCGGGTTTATTTGGTTTTTTACAGAACTGAAGACTGATTTTATAAAATCTTCTGTACAGACATCTTCCTGCACTGCAGCTGTTCATGTACGATCCCAGTAGTGTTCATGGAAGTCTGGTCTGGTCTCAGTGGTGTGTTATCAGTTATTGACATTCAAGACAAACTAGTCATGCCTGGAAACTGCTCTGGGCTGTCTGTGACATCTCTTTCAGTGACATACTTGAAATGGATTGAATTTAATGAATAGAGTGTTACAACGGAGAGATAGAGACTCTTCACGAAGACAGAAATATGAGTATAGTGAAGGGATGATGCACTTTATATGAGATCAGCTGAAAGGAACAGAGCTCTATCTGGGAATGGGTGAGGAGACAAATCAGAATTTATGTGAGGAGAAGACAGGTAAAGGTGGCATTATAATGTGTGTCTGCTGTAGGGCACATGACCTAGAAGAACAGACAGAGGAGACTCTCTATAGACATAAAAGAACAGCTTCTTGTCAGCAATCCCTGGTACTCATGAGGGACATCAAACACCCCAGGATCTAGTGGTGGGACAATGCAGTAGGACACAGGTAACCCCGAAGTACATTCAGGATAATCTTTTTTGAGTGACACGAGGAGAAGTGGTCTGTTGCTCCTCATAATCACTAATGATTATGCCCATGAGATGGCAGAACTCAGGACTCTTGGGGCAGTGAGGAAGGTGAAAAGCAAGCTCACACCCCAGAAGCTTCAGAAAAGTCTTATGACATAAGGCCCTGGAGGGGAGAGTGGCCTCAGAATGCTGGTTGATATTTAAGGCTCAGCTTCTTCAAGCTCAAGAGACTCCCACCCCCATGAACACGAAGTTAGGCAAAAGTACTGGGAAGTTATTATGGGTGAACAAACAGCTCCTAAGAAAACTCAGATAAAAAAGGAAGTATACAAGGAATAAAAGCAAGCTTGGGTGACCTAGGAGGAATGCAGGAACATTTTTCAAACAACCAGGGATAAAGTTTGGAAAACTAATGCCTAAATGAAATTGTATCTGGACACATATGTCAAAGACAAAAAGAATGGCTTCTACAAGTACACAGGCAATAAAAGAGAGATGGATATCACTGTTGCTCAGTGATAAAGAAGGCCTGGATACACAAGGTATGGGAAACTCTGAGGTACTGGACGTCTTGTTTGTGTCAGTCTTTACTAGAAAGACTCAGTGACTGGAGGAAAGTCTAGAACAAAGATGCACCCTTGGTGGATCAGGTTCAGGTCAGGTAATATTTAAGCAAAATACATAAATATATGGGCCACGATGGGATGCTTTGGAGCTGTGAGTGCTGAGGGAGTTGCTTGGAATTGAGGCCACACTTGACACTCTTTAATCAGTTGTGGCAATCATGGCATTGAGATGAGTGCCCAAAGACTGAAGGAAAGCAAATGTCTCTGCTATCTTGAAGAAGAGTATGAAGGAGGACCAAGGGAGTAATATATCAACCAGCTTTAGCTCACTTTCTGGGAAGGGAATATGAGAAAAATTAGACATGAGAAAAATTTCTAGGCAGGTGAACAAGATGACGACCAAGAGTACTCTGCATGGATTGGAGGGGAAGTCACACTTGACCAGCCTAATAAAGAGCTATAATGAAATGCCTGGTCTGGTAGACAGGGTGAAGGAGCAGGGATATTGTATACCTGGGCTTCAGTAAGGCGTTTGACACTGTCTCCTGTAAGATCCTCACAGACAAACTGTTTATGTGTGTGGTGTGGGATGGATAACCATAAAATGAGGTGAGATGAAAACTTGCTAATGGCTGAGCCTGGAGAGTTCTGATCAATATAAGAAAGTCTAGTTGAAGGCCAGTAATTAGTGGTATATATCAGATGTCAATACTAGGTCTAACATTATTTCACAACCTCACTAATGATCTACACGATGGGGCAGACTGTACCCTCAGTAAGTTTGTTGATGATGCAAAACTGGAAGGAGTGGCTGATAGGGTCATGCTGACATCCAGAAGGATTTCAACAAACTAAAGGAATGTGCTTTCTGGAACTTCATGATGGAAGTTCCAGAAAGCACAAGAGGAATTGCAAAGTCCTGAACCTGAGGATGGAGTCTTGCACATCAGAGGGCCTTCTGTGGCTACTGATCTGGAAAGAAACTTGGCAGAAAGGGCCATCATGGACCTGGTGGTCGTGAATCACTAATGTGGCATTGTCAAAAGAAGGTTAATGATGCCTTGAGAAACATCATTCTCCCCTTTCCAGGGAAAGTATTGACAGTGGGTTAAGGGAGGGGATCCCCTTTATTCAGCACTGTTTAGGCTATAACTGGAGTTATGTGATGAGTTCTACACTTCCCAGAATAAAAAAAAATATGGATCTTCTGGAGACTGGCCAGTGAAGGGCCAGGAAAGCGATGGTCTTGAGAAATTCAAACTCAGGCTGAGTGAGTTATAACTGCCTAGCCTGGAGAAGAGAAGCTTTAGGAGGGATCTTGTTATTCTATATAAATACCTGAGGTGTGAGTGCAAAGCCAGACTGCTTTAAGAGGTATAGGCTGACAGGACAAGAGGCAATTGGCACAAACCAAAACACAGGGAAGTCCCCTGAAACTGAGGAATTGCTTTTTCAGTGAGGGTTGACTGAGCACTGAGCACAGGATGCCCAGAGAAGCTGTGATCTCTTATCTCAGAAATAACCAAAAATCGTGGGCCTGGGCAACTGGCTCTAGTTGGCCCTGCTTGAATAGAGATATTAGACCAGACGACTTTCAGAAGTTCCTTCCAATCTCAACCATTCCATGATTATGCCAGTAGCTCTACATGGTGTCTCATTGCGATTACTGGGAGATGCAATCAGCCTTCAGTTCATGCATGTGAGACTTGTCTCCTAAAGCATGCTTCTTGATACGTAGTGGCATTATTCATTTTATTTTGTTATTGTTTGCTGGTTCTGTACAGCCAAACATTCTGCATATGTCTTTCCCTTTTCAGTTTATGAATACTCTGCCCACACATAGGCTGTTGGTGAGCTCATGAACTTGGCAAAAGAACTGGTCTTTACTGGGGTGTGTGATGAGAAATCTCTTTTTGAATCATAGATTTGTTGAGTCTGGAAAAGACCTCTAAGATCATGAAGTCTAACTGTTAACCCAGCATTGCCATGTTCACGGCTAAACCATATTCCAAACTGTCACAACTACGTTTTTACACAAGTCTATGGATGGTGATGGCAATGCCTGGTCACCCTTACAGTGATTAATGTTTTACTGACAACCAACCTTGCATGTGAAACCTGAGTCCATTTTCTTTTCACCAGTTGCATGTTACCTGGGAGAAGAGTACAAAGGACTCTTCTCAAACATAGAATCATAGGGTTGGAAGGTACCTTAAAGATTGATCTCACCAAACCCCTCTGCCATGGGCAGTTTGGCCTACTAGGAGAGGTTATTCAAAGGCTTGTCCAGCCTGGCCTTCAACACTGCTGAGCTTGGGGTACCCAAACCTCCCTTGGAAACCTGTTTCCATGCCTATGCACCCTCACGGTAAAAAATCTTTTTCAATATCTAGACCAAATATCTCCTCTTTCAGTTTGTACCCATTACTCCATGTCCCATCACTACAGTTCCTGCTGAAGAGTCCCTTTCCAAGTTCCCTGCAGGCCCTTTTCAAATACTGTGAGGTTGCTATGAGGTCTTCATGAACCTTCTCTTCTCCAGGTGGAACAGACACAACTTCCTCAGCCTGTCTTCACAGGGAAGGTGCTCCAGGCTCTTTATCAACTCCATGGCTCTCCTCTGAACTTGCTCCAACAGGTCCATGTTATCCATGCTGGGGCCACCAGAGCTGTACACAGTCAGTGGGGTTTTACTCTTGTTGCTTTTAGTCTTCCTCAGTTTGTATAGTCCTTGTAATTATTTCTCAGCCCTCAAATCTGTAGGCTGGTGTCCTTTGGCCTCTCTTGCCATAAAAAGTTCTGTGCCAAATTATTTCACAATGAAGCTGGATTTCAAAGTTGTGCTTTCCTAGAGATTAAAAGACTGAAATTTTCCAGATTTACCCTTCTCTAGAAACCATGAGGAAAAATGTTAATCCGAATGACAGGTGGCAGCATTTTATAATATTACTTCTTAATTCATAAGGCTAAAGCTCAGCATGCTATTCTCAGTCTATAGACCCATCCAATACCAGAGTAATCTCAACTGATATTCAACTGATTTGGTTTTCAAAACTTGTTTCTTATCCAGAGTGCTAGTTTTCTATTTGATCTCGTCCTCAAGATTTTAGAAAGAGGTTTTCCTGGAGAGGTAAGTAGAAAATGTAATCAGGTACAAGAGGTCTTTGTATCATCTTTTACACAGTGACTAATTATATTTCAGTGTCCTATTAAATTTTCACAGTAAAATCATGACATTTTTTATTGTTTTAAAAACTAGTAATTAATAAGCCTCTTTTCAACTGTGTGACTTACTCATCTTTCAGCAAATCACCCACCTGAAGTAAAACTTTCCTGGAGAGGCTCACATGCAAAAATGAGAGAAAGGAAATAAGAGAGTGTATGTATTCTCTATTCTCCACTTTCTGCTGAGCCAGAAGACTTCCACTGGAAAATGCATATATTGCATGGTTGCACATGGTGGAACACCCTTCACAACAAACTTACTTATATTTGAAACAGCAAGCTATAGAAATGTGAGGAGAGAGGTAGCTGAAGAGATATTAAAGCTAATCATTCCGTATTCCTTAGTAGATCAATAGAACGTATGATAACTTTGTATATTTTGCATGCTGTGAGTGCCTGAAGCCACAGCAAAACATCCACCTTATGCTGGAGATTAATTTCTGTCTCCTCCCTGTTATTTTAGCTTCTTGGAAAACTGTCTTCTCAGTGTCTAGAATCCACACCTTAGGAAATGGGATACTAGCTCTTTGGAGGTTATTAGTCTTCTTTCTTCATGGTTACATGTAATTTCACCAAAATAATCAGACAAACTGTGCTGGCCCTGGCACCAAACAGATTCTGTTATATTTGAACAGCATAAAGTCAAGAATACTAACAGAATATTTGCAGAATATGACCAGTCTGTCATTGGGAATCACAATTCACCAAGAGTGAACTCAGAAATTAGTGAATTGAGATCACTCACAATTACAGGTGCTAGTGATTTAGTCACTAGCAGTCTACTGACAAGATGGGTTTGGTATCTTAAATTATTAGTGATTAAATGGAGAGCATTGAAAGAGGCTGACTTTCCACATGGAATAAATAAGCACTCTTAAAATCAGAAAGGTGTTCTCAGAGATAAAATCTTGCATCCTTTTCATTCCACGTATCTGGTTTAAAGCAAGGATACATCAGTTATCTTTGAAAATCATTAGGTATTTTCTTTATTGAAATATCATGATTGTTAGTGCTCTTCAGAGAGGCTACAGTATTCATGAATGCATTTCCATTCATTTAACTGATTTTTAGTATATTTCTATGTGCTAGAAGATTTGCAAAGGGTATAGAGGGACCGATACTTTGCTGAGATCAGTATGAGGGTCAAATACAAGATCTGAAGAGTTGTGAATTTCCATGCTGTTTTTCTGTAGTTCATGTTTAGAACAAAGAGATGCTTATCAGTGTAATTGAAAATTACACATGTTTTAGAAAGCTGCCTGTTTTCACTAGACACTGATAAATACATTTTTGGCATGATTTGAGGCACTAATACCCTAAATCAAATTATCATTAATTTCTGAGCATTTCAAAGGCAGAATGGAATGAATTTTCTTTGATATTAATTTTTGGTATCCTGGTGTTAGATTTTAATTGTCCTAATATTACCTTTGCCAACCTTCTCTAAGTTGAAACTACATGTTAAACCAAAAATGAATGAAAATATTTCAAATACATGCTCATCTTAAATTGCATTTTATCAAAACCCTGCTTGCCCTCTTGAACCAAAGTGATTTGAACTACATTGTGTTGACGGTCCTTACTAATTTTTCTTTCCTAAAATGCATTGTTTTTGAATATTTTTTTCTAATACATTAGTTTCTATGCAAAAATAATAATTTTCACACAGAAACTAGAAATAGTTTGAAATTAATTTCCTTTAAAATATGTTAATCTATAACAATTGCACCCAACTGATCAATGATGAGATAAAAAGAGGGCAACAGTTCTAGATTTTTTTTTTGCCTTTCTTTTTCTTTAGATGCATTAGCCAAGTGTTGTGAGTGACAAAAAAATGTCTTGCATGACAAAATTGCAGTTCATATCCAGTAAGTTTGCTTTAAAACACTTCTGAATTAATAAGTACATAGGCTTTAAGATATTTAAAATCTTACTTACATTAACAGTTTTATTTAAGGTAATGTAATTATTGTAATGATGCTATGACTGGAAGGGACTTTACAGATCATCTAATTCTAGCCATCCTACCATGGAAATACTAATTGAAACAGTAATTTTCATACGCTTTCTCATTTCCAAAAGATTATCTTTCTCAGCATGACAGAAGCATGGATTTTTCTGTGCCCTTTTTTCAGGAGACCTTCACATTTTTAAAATACCTTGTCTGAGGTTTCGACCGAAAATAACCTTCATTGTGCTGTAGGCAATCTGTGAGACTCCTGGAGAGGTATCTGCTATCTACACATAAGGTGTCCTGCAGGATAACTTATTAGGACAGGCAATAGATAGCCCTGCCACGTGGAATGTATTACTGGACCTGGTGGTCGTCAACACCAGTGAGCTAAGTGGTGACATCAAGATTGGAGGCAGCCTTAGCTGCAGTGATCATGCACTGGTAGAGTTGGCAGCCCTGACAAAAATGGGTGAGGTGAAGACTAAAGTGAGGCCCTGGAAATTTAGGGAAAAAACCTTCCAGCTGTTCAAGGAGTTAGTTAATGGGACTCCCTGGGCAACTGCCATCAGGGACAAGGAAGCAGAACAAAACTGACAGATGTTTAAGGACACTATCCACAGACTGTAAAAGCTCATAGCCCCAGGTACAAGAAGCTGGGCAAGGAAAACAAGAGAGGGACATGGCAGAGTCAGGATCTTCTGCTCAAGCTGTGGGTCAAGAAGAAGGTGCACAGGCAATGGAAGCAGGGACAAGTGTCCTGGGAAGAGTATAGGGATGTTGGTCTGGTTGTGTAGGGATGAAGTGAGGAAGACCAAGGTGCCAAGATCAAGCTGGAGCCAAATTTGGCAAGGTTAGCAAAGAATAAGAAGGGCTTTACTGGTGTGTCAGCTGGAAAAGAAAGGTCAAAGAAAGGGTACCAGTCCTGATAAGTAAGACTGACAAACTACTAAAATCGGATGAGAAGAAGGCTGAGGTTCTCAACAACTTTTTTGCCTCAGTCTTAAATGGCAGCCTGTCTTCCCACACCTCTCAAGTGGATGGACAGTAGAATGGGGACTGGTGGAGCACAGTCCTTAAGAAAAGAGCTTTCTCATGATGACTTGAGAAACTGGAACATACAAAAGTCTGTAGGACCAGATGAGTTGCATCCCAGATTCCTAAGGAAATTGGCTGATGTACTTGCCAAGCCATTCTCCATGATATTTGAGAATTCATGGCAGTCAGGTGAAGTCCCAGATGTCTGAAAAAAGGGGAAGATTTTACTCATCTTTAAAAGGGGTAAGTACTCCTTGGGAACCACTGACCTGTCAGCCTCAGCCCTGTGTCTGGGAAAATCATAGAACAAATCATCCCTTTGTTAACACACACTAAGGACAGGGAGGTGATTCAAGACAGCCAGCATGAATTCACCAAGGGCAAGCCCTACCTAATCCACCTAGTGGCTTTCTGTAATGGAGTGACAACATCAGTGGAGAAAAAGGAAGAGCTATGAATGTAATTTATTGGGATTTCTATAAGGCCTTTGACACAGTCTTCTACATCATTGTCTTCTCTAAATTAGAGAGCTATGGATTTGATGGGTTGACTGTTCAGCAGATGAGGAGTTGTCTGGATGGTTGCATCCAGAAGGTATTGGTCAGTGGCTCAATATACACAGAGACATCAGGAACCAGTGGTTTCCCTTTGGGCTCTGTACTGGGGTCAGTGCTGTTTAATTTCTTCATTACTGACAGACAGTGGGATCAAGTGCATCCTCAGCAAATTTGCAGACTACACCAAACTGTGGTACAGCTGACACACCTGGAGGGTGGGACACCATCCAGGGGGACTTGGACAAGCTTGAGAATTGAGGCCATGGGAACGTCATAGCATTTAGAAAGGCTAAGTGCAAGATCCTGCCCCTGAACAGGGGAAACCCCAAGTATCAATGCTAGAGGCTAGAGATGAAGGGATTAAAAGCAGCCCTACCAAGAAGGACTTGGGGGTACTAGTCAATGAAAAGCTGGAAATTAACCAATAGTGTGTGTTTGCATTCTGGGCTTTATGAAAAGAATCATGACCAGCAGGTTGAGGGAAATGATTCTTTCCCTTCACTCTGGTGAGATTTCTCCTGGACTATTGTAGTCAGCTGGCTAAGTCCTAATTTTGCAACGCAAATTTGAACTACTGTTGCCTTACAATATAAAATAAAGCCATCAGAATAAACTCTTAGATATTATCACATATTTATTGAGAGAAAAATTTATTAATATTAATATTTTTAAGATTAGCTAAAATGTTATGTATACATAACATAATACCCATATAGTATTATTGCATTTCTCCACTACAATGCTTATTTCCTGCAATCAAAAGGGTTTTATTTTTTATCTGAAGGAGAGTGACATGGTGAAAAGTCAAATGAGCTAGCTTGCTCAATTTCTCTGAATCAGTGATACACTCTTGTCTCTCAGAGGAAGGTATTTAGAGACTCTTAAAAATCAACAGCTGAAGAAAGGCAAGATGCAGTCATGGTTGACTGAGGCTGTCTTGGACAATGACAACTGTTCTCTAAAGCACAGGGGAAACAGCTGGAAGTAGGAATGAACCTCAAGAGGCAGAAGAGAAATCAGACCTCATAATCAGTGTGAATACAAACCAGGAGATAAATGGAGTGTGCTAGGGCAGATCACAGAATCACAGAAGTTCAAGACTGGAAGAGACCTATAAGATCATCAAGTCCAGCCGATGTTCTAACTGTTCAACTAGATCATGGCAGAAAGTGCCACATCCAGTCTTTTTTTGAATTCTTCAAGGGATGATGACTCCACCACCTCACTGGGTAAATGATTCCAGTATCTGACCACTCTTTCTGTGAAATATTTGCTTCTTAATTCTAACTTACATCTCGCTTGACGCAGCTTGAGACTGTGTCCTCTTGTTCTGTCTGTTGTCGCCCGGAGAAAGAGGCCGACCCCCAGCTCACCACAGCCACCCTTCAGGAGGTTGTAGAGAGCGATGAGGTCACCCCTGAGTCTCCTTTTCTCCAGGCTGAACAACCCCAGCTCCCTCAGTCGCTCTTCGTATGGCTTGTGTTCCAAGCCCCTTATTAGTCTCGTTGCTCTCCTCTGGACATGCTCAAGTAACTCGATGTCCCTTCTAAAGTGACATGTTGCTGCCACCCTGTGAAGACGAGAAGAAGGAGGAGGAGGAGAAGCAAGGTGGAGTGCATTTGGGAGAGAGGGGTGTTTATAGCCAGAGGGTAGATGTGCATGTGATGAAAACTGTGGAGTTGTATATGCTGACAGAAAATATTGTACTTCTATGTGAATTACAGAAAACTTGCACTTTAGGACATCAAAACTACAGAAAAATCTCACACGAGTATTTTCCATTGTACTGTTATAAAACATATTCTGAGGAACCCAATTACTTCAATTGATTGAAGCATACAACAGTTCTTATCAGTACTGAAAACTCTTAATAAATGTTTGGTTTTAGAAGATATAAGAAGATATAAATTTACTCCCTTGTTTATTCCTTTGCACCTCCTCCTATATATAAAATTTATTAGAGACAGGAATATGGAACTCCCATAAACTGGGAAAAATATAAAAAGAGAGAAGATACAAATCTTTAGGAATTGAACCCCAAATTTCTAAAATGTTTAATCTACTTAGCTCTACAAACTGAAACTTATTTAAGTAAGTAATTTCTCAAGTGAAGTAATTATCCTTTTTGTTGCTTCTAAATGAAAATTCTTGTATCTTATATTAATGCTGTAATGTTATAGATGAGGAATCAATTTGTCATTTTTTACCTGAAAGACCCTAGTAATCAAGGAATTGTTTGTTTGGTTTTGTTTTTTTTTTTTTTACTTGTTAAATCTCATTTATACAGGGATTTCATAGTTTTGACTAAAATTGCATTAATGTCAGGTGGAATGAAGTGTTTATATTCTCTATGCCTTTCTCCAAAATCTTTCGACAGAAGATAGTGTAGATAAAATTCTGCAGTGACTGCAAAGATTAAATAAACAATGGTTTGTGTTATATCCTAAAGTTATGGTTCCTGTGAGATGGTTGCTCTTCAATAATGATTTGAGTGCTAACTCCCTGTCTTCAGCCCTGCAATATCTCGAGACTGAGTTAAGTATGGGAATACTTAACATGCATTGAATGTTCACCCTGGGCAATTTAAATTTACATATTGATATCTGTTTATACAAATAAGAAACAGTTAAATCCTAGTTAATCAAATATTTTCTCAAATGTATTTTCTGAGCTTTTATTTAAGAAAGTCCCAAAAATTTAATCTTTGATTTGTAAGAAATGCATAAGCAAATTCTTACTTTATTTGAAAAAGCATCCCAGAATGAAAATACTAAATTAAATAAAAAATACTATACTAATTTTAATGCTGAAAAACCACTCAAGGGTTGGGTGATAGACAGAAAATATGAGCTTACAGTATCAGAAGCAGCACACATGTCCCAGCTGAACTGAATTATAGATATGGGTTTTCTAACAAGGGCTTCTGTCCAGTAGGAGCTGAACTCTGACCCTTTTTAGACATGGATACCAACAGTAGCATTTACAGAAGTACAATAAGAACACTTATTTATGTTTTTAAACATAAGCAAATAGCTTATGAACAGTACCCATGCTAACAGAATCAAGAGCTTGTCACAAGGCAAATAAGCCTTAATTTCATCCCTGAAATGATTCATAAAAATATGCTCAGAGTCAGAGATAGTCAACAACATATAAAAGTCTTCAATGTTTTTTTGAAAGCCAAGAATTTTTTTATTATTAATATTTACTGGTGGATACCTTATGAAGTAGCAAATGGAAAGTTTATAATATCTCTATCACATGAAATTCTTGACTATATGTTCTCCCTTGTTATGTAAAAGAATAAGTGAATCCTAACATACACTAAAAAATAGGAGGATGAGAATGTGATTTAAATGTCTGGTTCTGAAAACTGGAGTTGCAATCTGTTTTTTTACACTGGAAATTTTTGATATGAGGTGGTGAAGTTTCCCATTGTGTTTCAGCATTTTGGAGTCCTCTCAGAGACTACAATGAATCTAGGTCATATATTTTAACATACCATAAACAAATAACTAAAAATATAACAACAATGTTTCTCCTTAAATTTCTGTAGGGTCATATCCAAATTAACTTTCTTTACTTCATTTTGTAAACTGCAGAATATAAGGTTAGTGTTTTACCACAGTTTTTTTGTTGAAATAGTGCTGTTAATGCAAACCATTGTAGAAAGAATTAGAGGAAGTTTAAGCAGGGGTATCAAGTATATTTCCTTGCAGCGGAAAGGCAGAAAATAATTATTAATTATTTAACCAAAATGCATAATTAATTGAAAAAAAGTCCTGCTATGTTTTACAGGACAGACATGCAACCAGACTAGGACAGGATATCACTGGACAGCAAGTTGTCTATATGGCCAAGAAGGCCAATGGTATCCTGGGTTCATTAGGAAGAGCAGTGCCAACAGCTTGAGGGCAGTGATCCTGCCCCTCTACTCAGCCCTGGTGAGGCACAACTGGAGTGCTGTGTCCAGTTCTGGCTCCTCAGGACCAGGGAGACACAGAGCTGCTGGAGCTGGTCCAGCAGAAATGGGAAAAGATGACTTAGAGACTGACACATCTCTCTGTAAGGAAAGGCTGAGAGAGTTGGGCGTGTTCAGACTTGAGAAGAAATAACACAGGAGACCTCATCAGTGTCTGTGAGTATCTGTAGTAAGGGTGCCAAGAGGATGGAGCCAGGCTATGCTCTGTAACGTCGAGCAATGGGAGGAGAGACAATGGGCTGAAACTGACACACAGGAAGTTCCCACCTGAACAGGACGAGGAACATCTTTACCTTGCAGTGGCCAAGCACTGGAACAGATTTCTCAGAGAGGGTGTGGAGTCTCCCTCACTGGGGGTATTCAAGGACCATCTGGACACAGTCCTATGCAATGTGCTCTGGGAAGACCCTGCTTGAGCAGGGAGGTCAGACCAGATAAGCCCCTGTGGCGCCTTCCAGCATCACCCACTCTGTGATTCTGGGGTTCGTAAATTTACCTGATACAGGTGAGTGCCCTGATTTGCTGAACATGTAGAAGAGAGTGGAAAATATGACACCCCAGTTGTGCAATTCTTCCCATGCAGCTGTCAGGCTCTGCAAAAGCCTGCAAAAGTGTTTAACATGAACATAGATTTTAAATGAAAGTATATGTATAGGTGATTTTGAGATTTTTTTAGGTATTTATTAGCAGTTTATTGTTGAATCCCTCTTTTAGTTAGTAATAAAACTATAAAAAAAGGTTTTATGACCCAAATTTTAAAACTACATATTTAAAATCCTATGACCCTATTTCTAACTCTTTAATAAACCTCACATGGTTCATAAAGTCTTCCATATATTGCCATCTTTTACATAGTGAAATATGTAATTTAGATGAAACCAATTGTTCTGTAATTCTCTATTTTTTAAAATCAAATTACCTGTGGAAAATTGATTCAGCCCACAAGAATAATCAAGCTAAACTAGAAAGAAATAGTTGCAGAAATGTTTGGATCTTACCCATCTTTGCAAGACTTGTTTATACAAGAATGTTGACACTTACTCTTACAGGCATTAAATTAGTGACACATGCCTGTTCTAAGTGAACTACATTTTAATAAAATTATTTTAATAAAATCTAAAGGATTTACTAAATCCAGTATATCATGAAATTTAAACTTCATTTCTTAAAATCAAGACTTTGAAAAATCATATTAAATGCAACATGCATGCACATGCAGGTTGGATATGTCAATTTCTCCTACAGATACTTTTTTAAGCAGTAACCCCTTAAATGCTTGTTTTTCAAAGAAAGAAAGATTCTTCATGAACTGAATTTTCCAATTAATTAAGTATTCAGCAACCTCATTAAAAGTTCAGATTCATAGGTGTAAATTTTTTCCATTGTAACTTCTAAATTTTTGACTTCCTTGAATTTTGTAGAGGAGTTAAATGCATAGAGCACTGTCTGCCTGAGTTCTTCCTCCATATTTTTATTTTATAAGGTCTTTCCTCTAACAAGACAAGTGCATGCATAAAGATCAGCAAGCACTAGTGAGGTGTTATTTGAAGAAATTATTTTGGTCTGCAGGGAGTCTAAACCTCAGTACACACCTCTGCTCCATTTTCTGATTTGGATGTGCCTTTATAGCAGGGCTCCTTTACCCACTCAGTTTATCTCAACTGCTGACACATCTATGTCCCTCCTATCTAGAAAGGCATATTCTAAATTCAGTTTATTACTCATTCAAATTATCCAGAGGGTGCAGCTACAGACTACGCTGGGGTCTATTCAAGCAGTAAGGTCCATATGTACAAGTCTCATTGGGAATGAAAAGTGTCTGATAGTACACTGTAGAAGTCAAATATCCAGTTTAATACATGTTGGTACCACAATCATCAATTAGGGTCCTTCCTGACACCATGGAACTTGCACAGGAGGATTTAGTTCTGTTGTAGTCTCTTGCAGTCATAAGAGTATAAAAACATAAGAAAGGTGTAAGACTCTCTGTGACAATCTTAATGAATTTATTCATAGCAATGCTCAGTTCAATGTGTTCTAAAAATAATTTTCTTGGGGAAAAGAGAGCCTTAACCATCTCTCTGGAGTCTGCAATGAGCTTGGACAGCAGAGTAAGTTCAACTGACATCTGCTTCTTAGAACACTTGTGTAAACATTTATGACTGGCAGAAACATTTGGTCCCATTTTCTTATGCCTGATAAGTTGTAAATGCTTGAAGTCTTATGGAAATTCTATTCAAGCATATTTGACAGCATTTCCATTTCCACATTCTATCAACAATCCTCCCTTCTGACCTTGTTTTGTACGGATTCTAAATGGATTTTTTTCCCTAGCATATTTGCTGTACATTCCTCAAGGTACAGTTAGAAAGTGAAAAAAAGCTTAAAAAAATGTCAACTACAAAGGAGCTTACAACACAAGATCTGTCCATCAAATTCAATTTAGATTTCTCTCCTTGCATTAACTGAGTTGTAGCTGATAAACTTATAACCCTTTTTTCTACTGCAACAGCTTAACAAAGTGATGGCTGTGAACTGAATTCTTTATTCACATTTGCAAGCGTAATGTTGAGTAAACTTCCCCCAGCCAGTAGTGTAGCATTAGTGCAAATAAGGAGTCGTTATTATGCAGTCATCAAGGGGAGAGGAATGGGAAGAGACCCATATTGAAGCATTGTGGGATGAATTTGGATTTGATTAGTTGACTCTAGAGAATTTATAATTTAAAGCTTCTATATTCTATAACCTTCCTTGTCACTCCCTATTGCCTGACTGCTTCCAGTCCAAGCAGCATCTTATTTCAAGCTCTGTAATACACGTCCTGATGGTGGTGCTGTACATGGCTCTTGGGTCCAAATCCTAATAATGTATTTGACTGAGTAAAATTTCAGCAGGTGTATTGAAGGTGCTTTATCAAAGGGATTTAATGAAGTGTGTAAAGGTGTTCTTCCTTTTCTGTCATCTATGAAAAACTAAAGCAGCATTGTGATGCTAGTGTTTTATCTGATCAGACAACTATTGGGATCTTGCTCAATTAGTCAAGTGGTTTGGATATTTGATACAGGGCAGAAAATGGAAACATTTTGTCTTGAATATTTTATTTTCCTGGGATGGCTAGCTTCCAAATGCCTGGGAGAAAGCTGACAAACATTTATGTTGAATGCTTGGCTTTGTTTTAAAATGCATCTTGCCTATTCAACAGGTATTGGAAAATACAATGACAGTATTTTTAATAATTTCCATCATGTATGGTTATCCCTTTATTGCTGTCTGGTTTTCTAGATCTGATACTTTCTGCAAGTAATATGTCTTTCTTCTTCTTCTTCTTCTCTCTAGACTTTGCTATTTGCTTATCTGCCTATGTTTGGTGTGAAAACTGTTTTCATCCTGCTGATTTTAACATGCCTTTACCTGATTTCTCTGAAAGATTCAGCTTCTCTCATCAGGAAAATTGGTAGCTTATTTCACTCCTAGCTGGTGTTTAGGATATGAGCAGTTCAGTTTACAGATTCCTGCTAAGTTACAGCAATCTCTTTAGACATGTTTCTGTTCTGAGTTAAAATAAACCTTCTCTGCACAGTAGTGCTAAAAGACATAAAAAGATGAATTTTCACTCAAATCCATCACTTCAACCTATTTAACTATTGAATTTCTTGTTAACTTTCATGACAACCCTGTTATTAAATGCATCTGAAAGCCCGTCCACAGTACTTAAAATTCACTTCAATGATGAATATATAGTTTCTGGCTGTTTTGCTCACTATTTATTTATTTTTCTGTACAATTAGTAATACTTCCCTTAAAATTATTCATAATAGAAACTTCTCTCATAGCTGCTCATTGCATTCCTAGGTTTATTATGACAATGAACATGACTATTCCTCTATTGCAACTCCTTATCACTTACTGATATTAGTCTGTATCTCACATTGTAGTGCCTTTAAAATGTCTAAATTTCTTTTTTTTAGTAGATATTGATTAATAGTTTGGGGTTTTTCTTTTTTTCTTTTTTTTTTTTTTTTTAATACTAGTTCAGCATAAGCAGTTTTAAATCTACAGAGAAATTATTCAAATATGTCTAGTTTGGTTTTCTTCGTTCCTAAAGGGAAAGTGTTAAGGAAACTTCCCTGTCTGACCGTTCAGGAGCCACTCTGGCAGTCACATTCCCACTGTGATTTGGCAGGTGCCTGGGTGAACTTCCTGCATGCCCCACACTCACTCAGTCAGACCAGCTTTCCTTACCAGTTGAACCACAGGTTTCCCTTATCAGAATCCCAGACGCCTGGTTCCATAAAGCCTTTTGTTCACAGCACAGTAACACAAAAACAGCTGCGGCTGGTGCTTCAGGGGAAGGATCCTGAGCAAAGGAGCCCCATGGCTTTTTCTATCCTCACAGTATGTGTGGGAAAGTCTTGCTCTTCCAGTTGAGTCCTCAGCTCCTGCTGTCTCTGCATGTCCTGTTCCCTGGCCAGCCCCAGGTCCCCAGGCTTTGTTATGCAAAGGGTCAGCAGGGCATGGCCTCCTGCCTTGGGCTCAACCCAGAGCTCAACCTGCAGCGTGCTCTGCAGGGTGCGCAGGGAGCTAGCTGCACCAAATGTATTCCTCAACACAAAGAAATAAATGCAGCTGTAAATAAGTTTTGTTGCTGTGTGAACAGCCTAAAGGGTGAGTTTTTTAAAAGTTTTTTTTCTTGTTTTGGCTTGCTTGTTTGTTTAAATGTAAAATTTTCCCAATAGATAGGAAGATTCTTAATCTGCTCTGCAGCACATGATACTGTCCTCATCTGAAACTAGGTCTACATGAGTATGTTAAGGTCACTCACAGAAATGAAGAGAACAACAATAAGTGAACACAAATGGTGCTATTAACTGTGCAATACACAAACATGAAATTCATATTCTTTCTTGTTTTGTATTCAGCTTTTCTAGTCTTCATTTCAATGAGAAATGTGAGAATTGTGTTCTTTTAGAGAGACTTTAACAATTAACTTGCAATGTTGCTCTTGTTCCACTTACTTGATAGAATCTTGTCTTTGTCATCTAGTGATCCTGTAGCCAAAACTTCTTAATTTTTGAAAGACATGGTATCTCATTTTTGTTGTCATAATGCCAAAATTACAGAAACCGGGGTTAGATAATTGAAAGAATTATATAGGGATTATATGAATGCAAAAAGACCTTAAACCCTAAGGGAAGAAGCTTTCTGCTGTTTAAGAGAATAATAGATAAGACCACCTGAAAAACTACCCTACAGGATAAAGGAAGAGAGGAGACCTTGGAGCTGCCTAACGACATTTTTTTGTACAACACAAGAACTCTTGATTCCCATGTACAAAAATCAGTCATGGATAGCAGGAAATGAGCGCAGCTGCCTCCCTGGCCAAACAGAAGCATAACAGAACCATAGGCAGTGGAACTACAGACACGTGTCCTGGGAAGAATACAGTGATACTGTTTGAGGGTGTAGTTGGAGGGTGTTTGAGGGATTAGGGAAACCAAGGCACAAAAAGATACATACTTGGCAAGGGATGTGAATCTATAGGAGTATATATATTCTTATAGTTGTGTTACGCAGAGAAGGAACACAAAGTACATTGTACTTTCTCTGATAAATGGGATGAGGTATCTTGTGACAGTGACATGAAAAAGACTGAGGTACTCATCAATTTCTTTGCCTCAGTTTTCACTGTCTGCCAAATTCCTAAATCTCAACTCAGTGGCTGAGGAATGAAGTAGGACATCGGGTCTGAGACCACTTCAGGAACCTGCACATATACAAGCTAATAGGAGAGGTCATAATGAGGTGTATTTCTGAATCCTGGGATTCAGAGGGATCTGGCAAATCCAGTTGCTAAGGTGCTCTCCATCCTGTTTGAAAAACTATGGCACTATGGCAGTGTGTCAAAGTCACCAACCACTGAAAGGTCTTTTTAAAGGTCCTTTCCAACCCAAATCATTCCAAGATTTATTCTTTGAATCTATAGTGCTTTAGGATGTTGATCCCATATAGACTTGCAGACAGAAGCCTAAGTGCATGCCAGGGAAAATTATTTTATTCTTTTCTTCTGTCAAGATTTTTTTAATCCTTTCCTGTGCTCTCAGTATAATTAACAAGTGAGAATCTGCCCACGCTACACCAGCAGAGAACAGAATAACACAGCTTTAAAAAAAATTTCAACACCTGACTCTTCTATAATAAAGAAGCCCAAATGACAAAATTTTGCAATCCATTCTCAAACCTCAGCCAATTAATTTACATAAATTAAATTAACAAGTCTTAAAAAAGAATATTCTTCCACAGCTCTTGGTAGGTGTCAGTCTCGTAATGCAATATAAAAACAGACTTGGGTCATTAATTTCAAGAAGTGATAAATCATACTCAGGAGCTGTGTCACTAACAGCCACCATTTACTAAACTTGAAAAAAAATGAAAACTTTTTATTTTCCCTGCAAGGGGTGGCACATAAATTCCTTCAAATAGCTATGGAGTGCTCTGGGTAATGATGAGTTGCCTGAGTTCCAGAGGGAATGTGTGATATTGCAATCTGTAGATTTTCTTTTGTGGAAAAAAAAACACCCTAAAAACATGTTCTTATGGAAAAAAGGTGTTTGTTCTCACACACTACTTTCAGTATTCTTAACAAATGAGGGCTGCTAAGCATATAGTTAGTGAACAGAGAAAGAAAAGAAAGTAGGCCTTTGTAGCAGTTAAATGCATATACAGAAGTTAACTGATAAAAGCTACATTTATCAATTACTGTACAACCCACCAGCTATTATCTTTCTTCTGTCTAATTTTTCTTGTATTTTGTGGAGGACAAGGAATACATTATGACAACTGGAAGGATGGATGAACTGAATGTGTTACTGTCTATATTCCACAATTGCCGGTGTCACATGCCTACTCATAATTTTTCTATCTCCAGGTTAGTTCAGTCAGATACTGTTTGCTGTTTCTGTTCTGAAAGTACTGTACTAGTTTTTAACCTTCCCTGTTTTCATGTAGCTAGAAGGAGTAGAGTGATCCAAAAGCTATATACAACTTTAAGGATAGTAAAGTTATGCTTAAACACCTTGCAGTTGCATAATAAAGAACTTGATTTTCATTTACAGTGAAGCTTTTCATTGTCAGAGATGTATAAGGGATCTTCCGTGTGAGACAGAGTTTCATAGGTATCTCTCAATTGACTAATGTGAATTTCAGATAAAACGGTACTTTCTGCTCTGCAAGTGACAAAGTCCAAAATAATATTGGTTCCAATTCAGAAAGAATGTGACATTTTGACTTCTCCAAATATTTAGCCTTGGATTTATAAAGTGGAAAAGTTTATTGGAAAACTTTATTTGCATACATCTAACAATTAAAAGCTCTGTAGCACTGTTTCCATGCTGTCTTTCTTTCTCCATATATCAGCACTGATGGCAGTCAGTATACAGCTGCTGTCTGTAAGCAAATTTGAGAAGCTCCTAACAAATTTGTATGTGAATTTAAGTATTGCATATCTAAATAATTTCATTTTAAAAGTAAAGCTTCTTCAAGGGAAGAAAAAGAAGTTCTAGCAGTCTACAATGGTAGGTAAGATTTTGAGACACACTTCTCCTATAAATGTGATACTGCACTCAGCAGAATCCACGGAGGACTATCATGTGTCTGTGGCCTTCACATCTCTATATGTTATCGTAAATTACGGCCTCTGAAACAAAGTGATGAAGTAGAAAATGCCAGGACAGTATAATTAATTTTCTTTTGAAAAAAAATATTTTGAAAAATAATATTACTTTTCATATTCTTATTTTCATAGCAAATGAATTTTTCAATGCTGTTTGATATTACATAAATTTTAAACCTTGTGTAACTATTGGAGATAAGATATTTGCCCTTCATGGAGAGCTAAGAATATACAACTTGTGGCACTTACTGCAGAGATTACCTTATGCAGTGACCTTCTACTGTGCCTTCCTGTAAGCACAGACTCAGAAAACTGACAGTATGGGTTTGCCCACAAAAAGCACTAAAGAACGTCGCACAGACAGACACTAGTCAGAAAATTGCAGCCTAAGCTGCTGCAGAAGTTCTTTTAAAAGCAGAAGCAGTGGCTACAGCCTTGTGTGTGGGATGCACACATCAAACATATGGATTCGAATCTGCCAAAGGAGAGGCAGAGAAGTTGGTAAGCCTTGCCAAGAGTTGTCTTCTGTTGCCTACCCTTGTCACACTTTTGGTTCTGCTCAGGTCTCCTCTGATCATCAGAATGAAGATGGCATTGAGCTTCCCGCCAGGGCCTGGGATTCTCCTGAGCTTTGAGTGCTTTTCGCTAGAAAATTTTCTGGCAGAAGATGAAGGATGTAAGAGGGTGGAAGGGAAATCAGCATGCTATGGCAGCAGATTGGAGAAAAGCTAAGCCTGAGCTTGTTTTGTACATTTAAGGGTAAAATGGACTATATTATCTAATAAATTTGATCTTACTGAATGGGGTAGAAAGTAAACATTCTTTATCCTTACCCCTTATCTTCACATTATCATTACTAAAATCTGAGATGTACAGTGTCAGATGCCAAAAATTCTCACCAACCTAATTTGATAGACAGAGTTTACCAACACTCTCCTGATGTTCCTGTTTTTCTCATATAAATTTGCTACTACTGTTCTGTTGAGCAGAAGCCAAGAGGTGGCTCCTGTAATAATTTATTTTTGTGCACCTTGAAACTATGACTTTTTACGTCTAACTTCATGTTTTACAGAATGGTTCCATCTTTAGGGTTTTTTTGTAAAGATGCAATATTAACCACAGTATATTTTTCTTGTATAGAAAAATCTCTGGGATCTTTATTCTGGCCTGCTTTTTTTTCTTCCTTCTGCTACTTTGTAATGGAACTGATGGCAGCTGTTAAAACTGCTTTTCTATCTATCACTTATGTAAGAAAAAAACACCAAAAAACCTGCATTAGGAAAAAGGTGCCCAGATTTTGCATTACTCTGCTATTCAGTACAATAAGCTAGCTAGCTTGATAGATAATTCATAGTATTGCATGCAGTACTTGGTGAAATATTAAAAATATTTGTACTTGTTCTTTACCTTATGTCGTATGTATTGCAAAAGAACAAACTTTTTGTGTTTTATATTTTCTTCGCACTCTCCTCCCCACTCTCCCTTTGGAAAATCTGCATTGACAAGAGTGATTTTTCTTGATTATTTTGTTTCCTGTGAACATTTAGTGGCATGCTTGTAGTTTAATTTATATTTTTAATGTCCAACTTACCCTAGTGGAATATATGCAGTTGAATTTGAAGTTAATAATAATCTAATAGTTAAACCTATTAAATCTAATCAATTTGCTTGAGAGGATTGATTAATAATAAAAAAAAAGCATATAGGAATTATAAAATTAGTTACCAAAAAGGATTGATAGATGCTTCTGTGAGATGAAGTAAAAAAGAATGTATTTAATAAAAACCATCCATCAGAACTGTTAGTGCAAAACCAGAACATTTTTTCAGATAATGAATATTTTGTATACCATGTCTTATTTTCTCCAGTAGAATTTTTATGGATGTTTTAATAGTGCATCTTGAGTGAGATACAAAGTCAATGCAGTTTACATTAGTCTTCTCTTGAAAGAAAGTTCATGAACAGTTACAGCAAACCTCACAGTTGATACTGAAACTGGTCTGGTTTTTTCTGGCTATTTCTGTTCTCTTATGAAGCCATTCAAAACACAGGCAGCACAACAGGCTGGGTATATGATACATGGGCAAGAAAAGACCTGTCAGGTAAACCAAAACCACATTTTTTTCTCCATGGTTAGGATGCCTTATGTTGATGAATATCCAAGTCTTAGTAGCCTTTAGTGAAGCTACCAGAAACTGCAATTGGGCAGGAGCAGTCAGTGGTTTTCCTTGCTTGTGCTGCACAGGCACATGACATAATTCTGACTCCCAAAGGGAAAAGCAAAGAGTGAGCAGGAAAGGCTTCCTCCCAGACACCTTATCAGAGGAATTTTGTGTCTGCCGTGGGGGGAGAGGGCTGGTGCTGTGATGCTACAAAAATGTCTTTCTATTAAGACTTAAAATAGTCCTTTTACATTGCCTTCCTTCTGCAGCCTGATCATATAAACAAGTTGAGAGTGCAGTAGTGAAGTCACCTCTGCGTAATCACAGACCCCTCAGGGAAGAAAAGAAAGAAATCCATACCTAAATTGTCTTTTCAAAAGTGCAGAAGCAAATCGTCTAAAGAGAAACAAGAAATGATGAAGCAAGGGTGGAATCACATCCTAATGAGCCTGGAAAATATAAGTACAAAATTAAATGTTGAATCATATTAACTCGGTTGCCACTTGCATGTTAAAACAGAATGCACCATGGTCACAGCCATGGATATGTCTGTTATTGCTTTCTCTGAGAGCCTAGGGTAATAAAGAAAATGGTAAGCAGTCACTGTATCTACTCTTTTCACAATGCATCTTCATCTTTGTAAAGCCTCCTAATGCAAGGTGGCCTTTAAAACAATTTCAATAGCAACTGAAGATTCTCTCTGTCTAAGTGCAAGTTTTCTTGTGTGGCTTGATTGTGTCTTTAGTACAGATCAGCATCTAAGGCTTTGGTAAATATCTGTCTCTGTGCTGAAAGGTCTTACTTCTCAAAGCTGCACTAAGCACCTAATGGTAAGCAAAAACAGAGTATTCTTAGCCTGAGAACTCAATGAAGCAGTATCAGTAAATTTAAAAGACAGCCTTGTATCTTCACAGTTTGAATACACATGATGCCTGATTCACCTCAAGATCTGGGCCAATCCCTAAATATATCTTATCTGAAATAATAAGTTGCTTTGCTGCTAGCAATACAATGCGCAAGTTTCGAGATTTGGTTGGGTCAAAGCCTGTCTTCTCAGTGAAATTTTGCTTAAAATTGCTCTGTGTTTTAATTGTTTTGCTTCCATTTTCCCAATCTGTACCCATCCTTCTGCATTTACTTTTAAGTCAAATTGATGAAAAAAGGGAAGTCTTTTCAGGCACATTTAACCTGTGCACTAGTACATGCTTTATAAAGAACCCCTTTTATTTCACGTGACACTGGCAATAGTAGCCAGACATCTTTTCTCTTTTCCTCTATGATTTTTTTATGATGAAAAGAAGCAGAAGACTATGGAGAATGGGAGCATATGCTGAAAAAAATTGATTTTTACCTCTATGAATTGTTCCCCTATGAGAATGCCTATTTTCTTCCCCCATTATCTAAGGATATCATCTGTAACCTAGTTATACTTCCTTATATATCTGAATTTTGAATTGCTTGTCCTCCCAGCCTCCCCCCACCTCTGACCCGCCCCGATGTTTAAGTTTTTTTTGCTGACCTAGAACCATTGCTTAGTTAATATTTAAGCAGTCCAAACTAAGGTGAAATGTAGGGCAAAGTTTTCCTGGTGTCTTTTCATCCCTAGACTTGTATTTTATAGGGAGAAGCACAAGAGAAAGAAGAGCCCATGGAAAAGTGACAGCAGGAAATGTGAGCTAAATAAAAGGGAGTAGATTCAAAGTTTGAAGAACTGTAAGAAAAAACAGGACATTATTGTGAAAAGAACTGCATAAAACAGAGATAAGAAAGTGAAACTAAACTTAGGACAGAAAGCACAGAAATGATTGTGTTTATACACTCCACTATAAATTTTTTTTTGCTGCAATTATTTCCATCTATAGAAGACTTTCTTACACCCAGTGAAAATAGTATAGCTAGTGGCATGTTTTGAATATATTATTGCTGGGTTGGGGTACAAAATGAAATTATATCCTTTGAATTTTATTAGAAACAGGAAAAATCAAGTCTTTGTTCATGACACACTATCATGACACACTATCATGACTATCATTGACTATGCTGATACCTACTTGAAAAAAATAAATATAAAATTTTTATCATAGAATGTTTGGAAGTTTTATGAGAAATTACTTTTATTCATTTTTTTCTATTCATCATCTTTTGTCTCAGATAACTACATGTAGTTATCTAGCAAATAACTTTTCAAGTTTAAAAATAGATTTTAGATATCTTCACATATAAAAAGGAAGTATTTTCATTTATCTCCAGGCTGGTTAATTTTACAGGTAAAAATAATGTAGTTTTTGAGGTAGGTAATTTTGCATAAGCTTTCTGCAAATACATTCTCTTACATGTGTAAAATAGGCAAGAAAATACATTGTATATGCCAAAGGATGATTAGTTATATAAAAATTATTTGTTATAGCAAAAACAAAACCCACATTTGTTCATAAACTTCTACACAAGTTTAAAAATCTTATTTATTTTGACCATGATTTTGCAGAGCTACTATCACTTTAATTGAATCACAGGAATCTGTTAGAACTTGCCTTGAGCACACTTGGCACAGGAGGTCCTGAAAATTAGTCACATTGCATTTTTGGCACAAAAAATGGAAATGTTTTTGTGTCAGAAACACAAGATACCTAATTTCTGAAGGACAGGTAAGGGAAAGTTTACCAAATGTTTCAGATCCTTTGGAAGGTTCAATTTGGATTTGATTTTCAGAGATGGCAAAGCCTCAGAGCAAAGCCTTTTGCTTTTTCCAATCAATTTGCCTTCCATGGAAAGATCTATGAAATTTTATGAGCATAACCTTAAAACATGCCACTTCTCTTTGGTAATTCTAAAGACAAGCACTGATTCATGGTAAAGTCTTGACAGAACAAAAAATTCATTTAATAATTCTTCATCTAGAGAGTTCTTCACTGTTCCACACAGAATAGAAATGGATATTGTCCTGGTAAAGAGATTTCTTTATTTTCAAGGAGCAAAAATGACATTGCCAACCATGATTTCTTACTGCTTGTTTAGAAAACGTAAGCAACTAATTTCTTTTTTTTTCCCTTGATCAGACAGAGAGTCCAGTGATATTTTATTTATGCTACATCTGAAAAACACAAATAAAATGTTTTATGTGATGTAAATAAAAGATAAATGTTTTAATACTGTGAAGCCCACATAGCCACCAAGGTTAATATTCAGGTTTGAAATTTCTGTAATGTAGAATTCAGATTTGTGGTTTTAGTTATTGCTTTAGGAAAGCTGGAGTGTAATGAAGGGCTCTTACAGAGCCAGACACTAACAATGGATTTATTTTTCCTTTAAATGCAATCTTGTGCAGGGCTATCTTGCGCTTCCAGTGTCTGTGAAACCAATTGAAGAGAGAGACTTCATTGTGTCTTGAGATTGCACTTCCCTCTGCTTTGGGCCATTTTAGACTCACTTATGAATGTGTGAAAAAAGAAAAAGAAAAAGAAAAAGAAAAAGAAAAGGAAAAAGAAAAAGAGAAAGAAAAAGAAAAAGAAAAAGAAAAAGAAAAAGAAAAAGAAAAAGAAAAAGAAAAAGAAAAAGAAAAAGAAAAAGAAAAAGAAAAAGAAAAAGAAAAAGAAAAAGAAAAAGAAAAAGAAAAAGAAAAAAAAAGAAAAAGAAATGTGATATATATAATTCATACTAGCAAGCAAAATAGAGGCGAAGCTGAAAATAGTAGGTGAATAGGATTCTTTATGAATATTTTTTTTTCTCCTAAAAACAGTAATTTGTTCCCTGTTCATTAGATTTGTATCATAGTTCCCTGGCCCAAAGGAATTAAAAATCCCTCTGTTTAAAAATGGTCCAGATTTTAAATTAACTTGCATCTTAAAAGTAGTATACTTACAAGTAGCTTGACTTGAGCCCTGTCAAAGCTTTGGATCACTCATCATTCTTAACGATGCTATTTTGCTCATAGTATATTCTCATTGCCCAAATTGGGTGAGATGAGAAACATCCATCAGTTGAAAAAATATGATACTTGTCACGTTACCCAAAATATTACTGTTTACTCCACCACTGTCTTCCTTTAATCAAAATTCACTGTGGAACCTTGGGAGTTATGCTGAAAAGTTAGTGGCATACTTTTATGATAAATATCTAAAAAGCATTTAAAGTAGAGAGATAATAATTATCATTCTAGCTACAACCACAATCAGAAAAACAAAAGACTACTTAAGATGCCTAAAACACATTTACCTGTGAGATCAGAGCAATTTAAAATCTCTCACGTAATAATGTCTGCTTTATTGTCTATGGAACATTTTAATAAAATGTGAAATGAAATTAAATAGAATCATTTCCCATAATGGCTTCCTATCATACGGTAACAACCTGCCTGCTTACTACTGCCTAATCAGTTACTGAACCTTGTGCTGCACTTTTATGGTGCTTCCCTGCTGGGTCTATTGCCCACTTAGGAATATGAAATCATGTTATGTTTTTTTATTGCTCTCAGCCAGCCTACCTCTCTTTTCTCCAGTAGACTGTTTTGCACAGTACCACAGCAATATCACATCAGATCTCTGAAGAACAAGCTCTTATTCTCTTTTTTAGCATCTCTTCATTTGATCTAGGATACTTTGTACAAGTCCTTGTCCTTCTTTATAGTGTTTTTTCTATATCCTACACAAATGCTTTGGCTACCCAAACTGTTTGAAAGAAGGCATTGAATTTGAAATTCAAATTTGGAACAGAGTAAATTCTGTGCTTCAGGGGTAGTGCTCTGTATCAATCCTTCCAAGACAAGTCCATGGCCTTGGGGATGACTTTTTCCAAGAATTCTAAATTCCTGGCTGCATAGAAGAAAGAGAAAAGAGCTTCCAACTAAGCTGAAAGTATACAAAACTACTTCCTAAGTTTCCACAATAATAGTCTTGCTTTCAGTCACTGTACATATGCTCCCTCATTTAACACAGGGAAGCATTAATGATATTCCATTTTTTTAAAAATACTATTTTTCATTAAATTTTATCAGCATTGAAGAATATGCTGGGAATGTTTGATTTTATGCAATCTTACACTATTGTGATTCAACTGTTAATTTTTAAGTTAATGAAAACAGTTCAACAGCTTAAATTCTGTTCAGTGTTGTATAGATACTGTTTATATATTAGTTCATATTTCTGTGGCTTAGTTGCACATCTGTAAAATATTTATTTTCCTTGTTGATTATAAGTTCTGCAAGAACTAAATTGCCTTACTAGTTTTTCGTAACCAAAAGACAAGAGGATATTAAAAAAAGGTGATTTCAGGTGGGAAACTCATAACAGTTGAAGCTTCAAAGCACTTTGAATCACTATAGCTATGGCCTCATATTTTCTTCTTCGGTGCCTTCAGGGATTTTCCTCCAAACTTGGACTTTTTCATAGTTGTAACCTTGCACAATTCTCTTCTATTTGTCAGAAGACAAGTAACTGAATAAGAATAACACAGGAAATTTACAATTCCTCCTTGTTTTTAGACTAACTGTAGAAGTCTCCACATAGAGACTATATTTCATTACCTAAAAGCTGAGCAAAAACTCTGACATTGTGAAATCTAACTTCTCTGAGTGTAGAATTTAAGGTATTCTAAAACTTGAGGTCTTACCTCATATTTCAGTCTATTCCTATAAGCCTAGAATAAAGAACAAAATTTTGATCAGTAGTTTTTTAATCAGAACAGTAATCCTGATGAATAAGAGAAAATTTCTCCGTAAAATTAAAAATAAAAATTAAAAATGTAGTTTTTCAGGGCCACTTTCATTCTTTGATAATTATTCCTATTATTTTGAAAATATAACTCTTAAAAATGTAGCATACTTGTGTTTAATAGCAAACCAAGGAAAAACAAGCCCTGTTAGTTGATGTTGCAAGGAAGAATATTATGTCTTCAACAAAATTTGACAAAGAGGTCAGGCAGAAATAATCTTTATTAGCAAACTGATAAGGTAATTTTTTTTTATCTATTGATAGCAGAATGTAAGAATGTGAAAAATCATCTGTGTATGACAACAGACCATATATTGGCATAAATTTTGGTTTAAGAAAAATTTTTATCCAGATAGATCTAGTGTACCTACTCTCATTTCAGTGAATGGTAAAACTGTTTATTGTCATATTAGCAGGATATGGATATGGAGCCTCACATCTTAAATGCAATTGTAGTAGTCAGTCATTTCCTAAGGCATTAGGAAAAATAGTGGAAGGGTTCCATTGACAGAAAGACATTGCTTGACTCGTCATAAAACAGATTTTGCAGAGTAGAAAGCAACTTCCCATTTCCACCACAGTAAGCTGAAATACGAACATTCACAAGAAAGGCAAAAGACCAACAAAAAGGGAATCTTCTGTCTGTTTACCATGAAACATATGGGCTGGGTTAAAAAGCTCAATTTAGGAAAGAATTGCAGAGCACTGCTCTAGTTGAAGGTAAGAATGTTTTCATTAAATCACCTGTAATTTAGTTGCAGGTGATGGAGGGTTTTTTTGCATATTCTTGTCTTATCTTTCAGTTTACAAGTAAACAATAGAATAAAATGAAGTTATCAGAAAATATTTCCATTTAGGTTAATATAAAAAGATATTTATGTTTTCTCTTATGTGCCCTTTTATCAATATAAAGAAGTTGTCTCAGTGTTAGAAATAAATATCCAGAAGGATCAGCCCTAACAAAGCTTGCCTTGACTAGAAAAAAGGAAGTTTGAAAAGCAGCAATGGAGACTTGCTTAAAGATATTTTGTTTTTTAATCGGCCTTTCTGAGATTTTATTTAAGTAGTTAGCTTGAATAAGACCCTATGTACGTGTGCAATTGTGTATCCACTGTACCTCTACATGTATGGGTATATACATGTATATTAATGTGTCCAGTTGAATCATCATGTCTCTTGAAAGCGCTGACTCTGAAGAATGGAGCCCATAAATATTGACCAATTGAAGTTCCTGCCATAACTAGATTATACAAGAAATTATCAAACACTCATAAACCCCCATGCAGCAGATGTTAAAATTATGTGAAAAAATAATCACATGAAATAAAATAAAATACTGATTCTACTTTATTCTGCACTGACAAGCATTTTACTTCATCACTGTCTGCAGCTTCCTGAGGAGGAGAAATAAAAAGGGAAGTGCTGATCTCCTCTCCCTGAAATTCAGTGATAGGATCCAAGGGAATAGTTCAAAGGCACGTCAATGAAGATTTGGTACAGGCATCCAGGATTAATTAGGAAATCTTTCATAGGCACAGAACAAACTTTTTAAATGTAGGGTCTTGCATGAGTCTGTTGTAACTACTCAAAGTGTAAAATCTTTGAATAAAAATCCTTTTCTAGAACAAGTCCACAAATCACCTTACAAATTGAACTGGTTACTACCTAGAGGTACCCGTGACACATTTTCAGATGCAGGGAACAGCCTTTGGGATTGCCAAACATTTATTATCACATATAGGAAGGTACAGGAACAGAGGTGGAAAAATGGAGGGATGAGGGTTGTTTTTGTGATGAAAAAGCATAGGAAAATAGAGAGCAAGAGAACAAAAGTGTTTGAAGGAGTGTGAAAAGAGGCTGAGCAATGGGCTTGTGGGGCCATGCCCTGTGCTGCTCAGCATAGTCCTGTTTCCTCAGATGTGGTCTGTCCTTTTTTGAGTGTGTATATGTGTGTCTATACATGGGGAGGGGGTGAGGGTGGGTGGTGTATATATATATATGTGTATATATGCATATATATACATACTATATATATATGTATGTGTATATATATATATATATGTGTGTGTGTGTGTGTGTGTGTGTATGTATGTATGTATGTAAAAATATGGTTCCATCCAGCATACAGCTTTGGACAGTCTGAGTATTTCCTGGTTGAAGTGGTTGTGTCAGTACCAGCTGTGGATGTGGAAGCACAGGTCATGGTGGCCCCAGCAGCTGGAGAGGCTGCAGTGCCTGCAGGTCATCTGGGTGCCTGCCTCTCTGCGGGAAATTGCTCCTAGAGAGCATGCATCTCTGCATTGCAACCCTCCAGTCACACAGGTTATCCCATCACATTCCTGTGATCCCAGCAACATCCCCACAAGCCACGGAAAGTAACCCTGTAACTCTACACAGGTATCTAATTCCTGATGTTTATTCCCCATGCTGCACATACTGGCATACGGACGCTTCAGAAGCCAGCATGCTAATGCCTGGGAAAGGGTCTGGGTGTTTTTCCCACAAAGGTGCCTGGTAGGTTTGTCCTTGCTTACATGCAAATTCTTGAGGTTATTCTGTATAAGACCTCTTTTCTTGATAGTATTATAATTTTTTGTCAAATCAATCCTTATCCTTTGCTCATCAGTTCCGTCCATCAATGCCTCACAGGACTGCTGGTAACTGTCTCCCTCCCCTCTTACACATACACTTCATATCCATAAATACCCATGTGTGTGTGCATATCCATATATATATATATGGATATGTATGGGTATATATATGGAGATATATTAAAAAATATATATGGATATGTACCTATGCACATATGTACCTATGTACATATATGGACACACACTATACATGTGCATGTATGCAAACATACACATAGACATACACATTTATGCCTGAATATATGTATTTTCTACTAATGAGCTTTCATCCTGATCAGCCAAAGAGGGAAAGAAGTTGTTAGTCTTGCTCATGTTTGTGAGGTGATTATAATCACTAAGCATATGATACATGTAGATCAATGTAGGTATATACATACACTTATAATGTGTAACATGTGAGTGGGCTTTTCTGGGCTACCTAATCAGCTTTGCTCCTTGTTGGACTTGCAAACATGCAGACCTGAAGGATATCAGACTACTAAATTAGGCAACACATAATAAACAAAGTAACGCTTAACAAAATTGTGGATTTTAGACTATTGCTATCATCAGATAATGAATGTAAGTCTGTTTCAGCACAGTAGGGCTTGTGCTCTTGAAAACTAATTTGTTCACAGATTAGGACTGTGCCTGGTGAACAGTATTTTGAATTTCACATCTCTGGTTGATAATTGTACTTCCAGGCTCAAAATAACAATTTTTGTAGTCATGTACTAGTCTGAAATTCACTGAATTTTACTTTAAAGGATCCAGAACTCTTACTCAACCAGATCTCAATCTACACAATAGCGACATTTTCAATTATTTTAGGAACTTAATGGTTTGTGTATTCAAGGCAGGGAATAGAAGCATGGGTTTTATTGAATTTCTGTTCCAGAATAAGGGCTTTTCTCTCTTTAGTCCCTATAACTCTGTGTGAACCTAATGCTGAAATCTCCTTCCTGACAACAACTTGGCTTCCCTGATTAGCTGTTCCTTGGTTATTACAAAGTCACTTGGACTGTTGTCTGTGACTTATTGATGCAAAAAGGTATTAATGAATGGAAAACATCAAATCCTACACTCTGAGAAGCAAAACAGCACAGAAGTCTATGGGAAGCTAGAGAGAGAATACAGCTTGGAAGTCATTGTAGAAAGTACCTCAACTAAGGTAGCAATAAGCTTACAGTACAGAGAGTCTAGATTTAATTTCAAATGTAAAACAATTATACCTTCTTAGAAGGTGGCTACCATCATCACAAAGAAGTAAATTCTAGAATCATAGCTTGTCTGTGGAGAAAGTTCATAGTTTGTTTCCTTTATAGGATTTTCTGTCTCATGTTAAGCTTTTATAATTGTTCTCTATTCAAAAAGAGCCATCTTCACCAGAAGGTAAATAGAGACTGAGGAGAGAAGAAAGCTGTAGAAAAAAGTTGTTTTTTAAATTTTTAAAAAATAATTTATACACTAGTTTTTAAATCAGTGTAAAATATCTTTACCTCATTTTCTTGCATTTTGGGATTTTTAAAGTGTTATCTGTCTAATATTAGGATATCTTATTACTCTATTAGCAGAGAGGAGGATTTACCAGTTTTTCAACACATGACAAATGGAAACAATAGACAGCACAAGTATTAGACTTGGGATATTCTGATAAGAAATTTGGGCCTTCTCTGAAACTTCTTCCACAGTATTTACTTGCACCGGCTCAAATACGAAATGTTAGTAGTCGATGGAAAAAAAGAAAAACCCAACACCTTTTTTCATCACTGAGACAGAGAGGTGCTTTTTTCCTCTTTCAGAAGATAATGTCTTCGTTCTCCTATTATCATATCTATCTGCTGCCCAAAGGAAGAATATGCTCAATGAGAAAACTTTGAATAGTATACATAATGTATGTTTCTAGAGCTTATTCTTTCATAAAATCTCAGAGCACTTCACATGTTTTCCAACTCGGATCATTTACTCATTGTCACTTTTTTTGGATTTCACTAAAATCAAAACTGTCTGAGAAATGGACAATGTTGTCAAGATTCTTAAGGAATCTTAAGAAAGAAGCAGGGAATGCCATGCCCTTAATAAGTGAAATTTCATTTTGTGTTCCCCCAAACAGTGCAATAGGAAATGTCATAGACATTAGCAATGCCTTATTAATATCCACGGAGTACACTTCATATTTTCTGGGTGTATTAAACATTTAACTGATGCTCTTTTTTACATTAAAAGCCACTGCAGACAAAGCAGTAAGTCTCAAATCTTTAAGAACTATATGGTGTGGGAGACAGCATGGAGCTAGAAAAGCTTTTGTGTTTGAAATTCACAGTGTACATGCTGCAATCAGATAGTATTTGAGGAAATTTTACAGCATCTGTTTATCCTGAAGAAAATCAGAAGTAATAGCTCTTTTCTTCAGGCTGCAGGTCTTAGTATAGAGATTTTTCTGGCATATGGTATTATTCTTGCATGTATCATACCTCTGTGAAAAAGAAGGGGAATAGAAAAACAATAAGGAAGGAAGGGAGGAAGAGAGGCGAGGAGAAGGGAAGAAGGGAACTGAAAGGATAGGAGACAAAAAATCCAGTATTTAATAATATCACAAATTTTCTGTCTTTTAGAACGTTCATACTCTAGCTATTAATTAGTTTTTCTGGTTAACATAAGATTTTAAACAAGCCTACTTTAACGAAATTTTGTTTCTTTTATCTTGAGAAAGAGAGGTTCACACACATTGCATGTGAAGTCTGAAGCAAGAGGGCGTCAAGAATCTAAATTTATAGAGAAGGCAAGTTTCTTCTGCTGCTGTATTTTCTGTCTCCCTCCTCACCATGTCTTTTGTGGGGGAGAAGGTTTATTCCAATTGTAATCACTCCCAGACAAACCCAACTCTAAAAAAATGGCCTTACATTTGCAATGAGTGCCTATCCACTCATTATTTATGGGATAAATATCCCATTACAATTGATAATCTGTAAAGTGATTTAGATATATTGCTCATAGATATGCCATTTTGTCTCTCAGTATGGAGAAATAATATCTGCACAAAATGCAGATTACCCACAGGAAATCGGGTAATCGTCCAGTGTCAGTTACTTGCCTATTTCTGTGGAATAATTAATTAATTAATTGTGGATTAATTAAATTAATTAATCTTTGGATTGAATGAAATGAGAATTTTATGCATAATTTCTTGGAATGAGTCATGAAGTATTCCAGTGACCTGAAAAAATATGTTTTGCTGACATATGCTCTATGCAGATGTGCAGATGCTGAGTGATCTGTGAACCCTCAGACTCTTCTTGATGTGGAATGAAAGCATCAAAAAGTCTTTGAAGAAGTATCTTTAAAAATGTGTTTTCCTAAAAAATGACAAAATTGTGTCAAAAATCACAATATTTGTTAATTAATAAATTAATTAAAAGAAAACCTGCAGAGAAAAAAGAAAATACTACCATCGCTCTACATCCATTTCTGTGACTCTAGTTTAAAAATTTACTGTGGCTTTTTACCCTGATCTCTGTGCTTTCTACTTCATTGTAAGTTCAAGAAGCTCTGTACACTCAGTCATCAGGCATTTCTATGCAATGAGATATACTTGTCAGACCATACCCACAATCACTTTAGTGAAATCTCTGTCAGCTTGTTATCTCAGTCACTGTCTTTCCACATCCAGAATTCAATGAGGAATCTGCAGCAATAGTTTATCATAACCTATGATTTAGCATACAACATACAGTAAAATATCAAGCTCAAATTTTTGGGTCAACACGTCTGTTTTTCATCACCCTTACATTTTATAACGTGACTCATCTGGTAAACTAGACAAAATAGGACTTTTTTTTTCTCAGAAGATTGTCTTAAGTGCTGACAAATCTCTTGCCTATAACTGTTCTACAAATGCTAATAATTTTTAAAAATTATTTAGTGTTTTTTTTCCTTGAAGTGTTTCTTTAAAAAAATGATTTATGTGTGTAATAGACCACAGCCTAGAATCTTGAGGCCTTAGAAAAAAGCCACTTCCTAAAATCAGAATAACAAATCAATTTGGAATGTTGCAGAAATATAGAGTGCTACCTTGACCTTCATGGATTTACTGTTGCTCCTATCTATTGCTCTCTGGAGTTTGCATTCATTTACAAAAATCAAAATAATGTCTTTGTGACTAATATGGAGAAAGGAAAATAAAATGAGCTTGAAGAACAACATTTTTTCTTTTCAGTCTTATGAGGCATCTCTCTCCTTTTGTCTTTGTCTGGATATACATGATTAGTGGTGAGAGAGAGATGTCGATAGTTAAAATTATGTGTAACTGTGGAGGTAGATTGTATCCACATACATGTAGGGAGTCTTGCAAACTGCTACATTGTAACAGAAAAATAAAAATAATTCTTTAAAAATTTGAATTAGTTGGCTTATGAACTGAAATTCAAAATTACATAGCTTGCAGCACTTCTATTTAATCTTGTTTCATAAGACTTGCAGATCATTGATTAAAGTTGTTCTAAACAGCATTATATTTCTGATTCTGTGACAGTTAGGGCTTACATCAGTGCACAGTAGATTTATATATGAGTTGAATGGAAGAAAAAGTATACATGTTTTTCTCATTCTTTTCATGGAGAGAAAGTAAATATAAAATATGTCTATGCATATGTTTCATTTGCCTATGAAATTTATCATGGAACTTGTAAACTAATAAAACTCTGAAATTCTGATCCACACTTCAGTCATCATAGAAGTTATAAAGAGATGTTTTTCCTAAAATACACCAACCACAAAGCACAGGCAAAACCAAGGCAAATAGTTTCTGAATCAAATACATTGAGTGCTAGGAAAGTGAAATAGAAAAAAAATAAAAGGAAACAATCAAGAGTATCAAATAAGTACAACTGACATCTACAAAACTTGACATGAAAATGTTTTTATTTGATACCTATCATTGTATTTTATACCTATCATTGTATTTGTCAATGCATTCCTTTATATGTGGCTGGTTTCTGTGTTGTTTTTTTTTCCATCTCACATTCTCAGTTCAGTATTTTCTGAGTATAAAAAAGAAAAAAGAAACAAAAGTAGCCAAAATGTACATTATTTTATGTTTGGCAGTGGCAAAATACTACATTTTTATTACTGAAAATATAGAAACACACATGAGAGAGAGCATGCTGGTTCTCTTTGCAACCTCTAAAACCTCTAAAATTCTGTCTTCAATTTGCATATGCAAACTTATTCTTTCATCTTAGAAAGTGGCTTTTCTTAAAGACAGTTTATAGTCTTTACTGCTATTAATATCGATACAATCTTCCTACTGAAGTATCTGATAAAGTCAAGACAGCTAGAATGGTACTTAAACATCCTCACAGAATGTGAGATCTCAGTCAGAACCAAAAAGAAGTGTGTTTTTCTTGATCTTCAGTCTGGTGCTTTTCACCCAAAAAAAAGCCCAGCTGAACAAAAACAAACAAAAACCCCACCTCAACAGCTCTTCTTGCCCTTCTAACTTCGGAATGACTCACAAGGAGGAAAGAAACCAAGGTCAACTTGCTAAGGGCACACACATAATAGCTCTGGGTGTAAGAGAATGGAATTGCAAGGACTGAATTTTGTTTCTCATCTTCTGCCAGACTGTTTGTTGGCCTGCTTTTATAGCAGTTGCTATGTGCACACCACATGTGATGCTGCCCACAAAGTGAAGTGGATCTCGAGAAAGATGTTTTCTTTAAAGTGCCTCACTAAATTCACATGGAATAAGCTCTGGGGAAGAGGATAGGGAAATACAGGGGGCATAGATCAAGCAAGTGTATAGAGCCTGTAGCATCAACAGATATTGGGAGAGCATAGTAAACAGGGTAGAAAACAGACACAGAAAAGGAATTGGAATGGGCAGAATGTGTGAAGTTTTCTGCAAGTCAAGGAAAATGTCATTATTGTTAGAATTGCTAGAAGCAAGATCAGAGGGAAAAACAACATTGCAACCATTTAATTGATAGAGGGGAGTCTTGTTTTCAGGTTTTGACTTCCAATCTGTCTCACTCACCAGATCTGAACTTTATCCTGTATGAAATGTTACTGTTCCCTTATTTGCTTTCTATGATGTGTGGCTTTAGAAATCTTCTGAATTTTTCAACTCTGCTAGCTTATGGAAAAAACAAAACAGAACAACAAAACAAAAAGTCAAACCCCCAAACTCCCACAAAAAACCAATTGCCCAAACTCAAACAAATAAACAAATAATAAAGAAAGAAGAGAAAAAATAAGCAAGTGCTTTATCTAAAATTTCTTGAAAACTTGAGATCCCATTCAGTATCAAATAGTTGGCAAATCCTTACTTGCTATTCACCTGTGAGGTTGAGCACCAAGTCAATTTTCTACTTTTAATAGGTATGCCCTAAAAACAGAGGTATGCTATTAGAAAACATGAATGAACTGCAGTTTAATTATCTCTGAAAATGGCACCATATTTCCTTCACTGCAAATGTGCTTCAATGCTCTGTTAGCATTTTTCATGGTAGAATTTTTCTTAGGATCACAAGAATGACCATTTCAAGCCAGTGCAAAGGTCCCTTTCTCCATTCTTGTACCTCCAGCAACATCCAAGAAGAAACGTAGAGTCAAATCTGCCCTATGTTTGTTATTTTGTAGGCATGTGCTCCTGGACAAGTTTTACTGTCCACAGAGGCAGGAATTTCTGGAGTTGATTCATGAGAAAAATCACAAAATTCTGTCTAGAGGAACTTATACAATTAAGAAATCAATGCAACAGCTTATACATTTTACTATATTTTATTAATTAGGATTTAAATGTATAATTATTTCTTTTTCCTCCACAAGCAACAGATAATAGGAAAATAAAATATTCCCCTACAACAATCCATGCCCTAAGGTAACATTTGCTTAAACCGTGTCCTTAGCCTCATACTGGCACAGCAATCAGCATTTTATTGTTCTTATGTCATGCATTATTCTTTTTGATTTTGTTTAATATATGAGTTGTGTGCTGTGCAGCTGGAGTTTTATCTGAAGTTCCTATCTGGGTGGGCTTTTTGTTCCGAGTCATAACATCCAAGTTGGCTGATGGTACAGTAAAATGAAAATAATATTTTAGCAATAAAAAAAAAGGGGCAGAGAGTAAGAATCATTATCTGGAGGAGAAAAATGAAAATGTAGCCAAAAAAAAGGATCAGTCAAGACTATGTCCACAATAAATTTTAATTAAAATATACTATTGTTCCTCATCCATTTCACCCTTGGCCTTTCATTCATAGGTAGAACCTTAAATATAGAGAAAATAGAAGACTATTAGAAAAGATATCAGTAAGAATGCCCATCAGTAGCAGATATTAAGTGCAAGGCAATCGTGTTTTGTGTTGGTTACAGAGAAGCTGATGAAAAAAATTGAATATGTAACATGATGTCTCTTTCATCTATAAAAATATCAGCTCAGAGGTTACGCTTCATTAACTTCAAATCTAGCATGAATAATAAAGGAAGAAGGCACAGCATTCCTTTGATACATTGTGTGAAAGCTTATCATTCCCTCTTTCAAGTGACAGTTTATTAAATAAGGTGAATAATAGAAAATATTCAGACTAGATCCAAATCATAGTCAGACACTCTCTGCCTGATTACAAAGTAAATATAACAGTTCTGCACCTCCATTTTGTGAGATTAGGAAATAAATGGGATAAGACATATGGAGCTCCCTGCAGTGAGCTCACTCAAGCATTTTCTGCTTTAAAACATTGATAAAATAATAAAAAAAAGTTTAAAAAATTGCCTTGGCAAAAGGCACAAGGAGTCTCCACCTCCTTGTGGGACACAAGGAAACATATGGAGAGTAAAGAATAAATATCTACAGTAACTTATCAGTTTTTACAAACCCTTTGCAATATATGCTACTACAGGGAGGTGATAGTAAGCCATTTTCATAGTCTCAATAAATTGCAATGCATTTGCATAAATTTCAGTTGATCAACTGTGCCAAATACTGTAAAAAAGAGAACGGCTCTAAGATCACTTTTGAACCACATCCATTCTTAGACATAGATGAAATTTCATTGGTAATTTCTCTATGTAAGTAGAAATAGTAATGTTTCATCAGTTTTTCTTTAGAATGTTTGTTATGATTCTCTTTAGAAAGACACAGTCATGAATACATCCAAAAGAAATTGTAAACAATTTCAAAGATCTATTTGTATCACTGTTTAATCATCACTATTCCTCTGAGGTGGGAGGTTAGGATTTCCTAAATTATTCAAATCGTCAATACTGTAAAGAGGAATAGGAAAAAACCCCATGTAAAGAAAAGCTGTGGAAAGTGGTAATTTTTATTTATTAAAAAAGATGAAACCATTTATTAATAAAATGAAACAAAAAAATTTCAAAATTGAAGAAAATAGCATTTTTGGGAAACAGATAAACAAGACACATTCCCTAATATGAAAATATATTGCTTTTTCCAAACCTGTGAATTAAAACAACTTCATATTTCATGTTGCAACCAGCTCATCTCTGCAGGTGTTTAAATAATTGCAAAATAGGAGAGATATGGTCCTTGAAAGTCAATATGAACAAAATTTGGCAGCTCTGTTAATAAAAACAGATTTTCTGTTTGTTTGTTTTCAGTATTCTTCATGCAGAACACTAAGTCCGTTTTGTTTCTGACGACTGTGGCAGGCAAATGGTTCATGTGTGAGTTAAGGAAACATAATGAAATTATAGATTATGATGTTAATGCTGCCACAACCACAACAGGAGCAGATCACCTTTGGAGATCTGTCGAGGTGCCAGCACCACCACGTGCCATCACATATGGGGTTTCAGAATTAGGACTGGGGGGGGGTTTCCTTTGGCTGATAAAGGACAGTAGCTAGTGCTTACAGCAATTTTATGTGATTTTTTTCTTCTTCCATTGAGGCTAATTCACAAGTTTCATGTAAAATCACATTTAAACTCACCTATATTAAAATGCTGAATTAAGATTTGATATGTAGTCCTAAAAATGTGAAAATTTTCCACTAAGGAATAGATAAACTCTAATAAGACTGACCTGATCAGTCATTATCAATCTGCCTAAATATTACTGGTTGAATAAGAAATATGCATGAATAATATTACAAATAATGTTACCTAATGCAGACATCATTAGTATTAGAGCATACAAAGAAAACAATTTATAAACAGACCAGAGACAAAATAGTAATTCACTGAGAGGGCAAACTGTATGGGTCTCACAAGCAGAATAAAAGGCTAAGTGTGTTTATATTGCTTTTAAAATATTACTTGACTCTAGTTTGTAGTGCTTAGTATTCAAAGCCTTAGACATTTCTAACTGGGAATACAACTATCTAAAGAAAGGAACAATGCTCAAAAAGTGAAAATAAATATTTTTTATTACACCTTTTGTTTAGTGTTTCATTATCTGAGAACTGTATCACTCTTCCATTTATCAGCAAGCAGCAGTTAGACCCAGTTGCCCTAAATCTTTAGTCTTTTAGGATAGACTTTGATACATGATCATTAGGTTTGGTGTCACAATATGACGTTATGAAAATTCAGCTTTCTAGGCTTGAAGTGACATTTGATTTCCCTGTATATGATAAATAATTTTATAAACCCTAGAAAAGTCTGCTATTATTGTTCCATAAAACCTCAGGGGAAACAATTTGGTCTAAGCAGTCACTGAAGCATCTGAGCAATCTCAGAACAGTCAAATGAAATATACACAAAGCAATTTTACTAGATTTTCTATTGTTCTAAGGCTGAATTAACAATTAGTATCAAATAAGAGATTAACAGCAAAAAGTCCATGTTCTCACTACTTGAAAATATACTGCATGTGCCTTGGATTTTATTTTAGGTGAATCCTGTTGAATATGCAGGCCTCTATTTCATTTTGTGTAAGGTTGAAATAGGATGATAAGATCTTTCAGAATAATGCAAATGGCCTGTCACCTGACAACCTGTTGATCTTCCTAAGCTATATTAGCATAGCAGGGAGGCATGGCACAACTCCAGTTTTTGTCTGCACCGTGTTCTGTGTAGTGATTTATATGCATGCTGAGGAAACACAAAAGGGCCATCAGTTGCCTCACTTAAATTACAACCCATGTAAAATTTTATTTCTTTCTATTTTCAGGTTTAAACCATTCATTTTTGAATGTATCTGTAGCAATTAATGTGATTTGCTATTTTTCTTCCTTGTTTTTTGCAAAATATGTGTAAACAGTAGAAGGTAGTAGGAAATTTGGCTTTCTGTTTTTATTCTTATGTTTGATGTTGCCACATATCCATTAGCGTTGATTAAAATTTGCAAAAGAAGTTGTTGAGTAACAGTTTACAGATACAAATTGATTTTGTGTCCAATAAAAATCCATTCTTTATAGACATACAAAGCCCTTAACATGAAAAAGATAATTTCTTTTTGTCATGCTATTGAGAGTAAAAGGAACTAGAAAGCAGACACAAACTGCTGTTTTCATTTTCCAAATGAGATCTTTCAGGATGTGTTCTGTTTTTTTTTTTTCTCCACAGAAATCTCTTTTTATTACTGAAATAAATAATGGTTTCATTTTTTTCTTCTTTTTGAGTTTATTTGAAAGATGTTCTTTCCCTTGAGAGAATAGACATCTTTTCTGGTTTACCATGAACATTCATAAGAACTTGAATTATTGTGTTTTCATATTGCTTTTCATATGTCCTATGAAAAGCACACCAGAACTTTGAGACTATGAAATCTAGCTATAAGCATAGCAATTGTATAATTTGTAATCAGCAGAAAAGACTGGAAAAATGAAAAATATATCATATGATTTAAATTTGCTGAGGAGGAAAAAGGTTTTGTTAGAATTCATCAAGGGTAACGTACCCTCCACACTTCTTGCTTCATCAAGTTAGAAATCTAGTTGGAATTTAAAGCACAACATTCTTCTTCTTTCAGATCTACTAGGCTGATAAAAATGCGAATTTTATCCTTCTCTTCCTTCAGACTTGGAGACTAGCTGTGCTTCAATTTCTATTCAGGTGCCTTTTGTTTTGATATTCCATATTACTTTTTGTGGCCAAACAATTTTAAAAATATCTAGATTGTCATCTAGACTGGCTGATATCAACCAGAAGTGCTAAGTCAAGTCCCAGAGAGAAATGCAGGGTTGCATGGCTGAGTTCACTGCACCGAGGAGCTGTATCCTGCAGGAAGAAGGAATGCTCAGTACACACATATGCATGTGCACACGGTCAGCTGAAGATTCATTTTCTAGAGTCTAGGTCTTCCTTTTTCGAATAGTGAGATGGAATGATCAGTGATCCTCTGTGTATGACCTCATGAAGTTTATGACCAGGGAACTTGTAACAGCTGATCCAAGCCTCATTTTGGTTCTGTTCATTCGTGTCTTTGTAAGTTTGCTAGGAACAGTACTCTCTAAGGAGTGTGGCACTGGTGAGTACTAGTGAGTACTCTTTTATTCAAGGGTTCTCAAATACCTGTCCCTCTTGCATTTCCCTTTAGCAACAGACTCGGTAAATTTCTTTGATATGCTGAAGAACACACACTTGAGCACAAATTTGGCATCATGGGTGAAACATGTTCTTTATTTTCATCTGTAGAAGCCTCCCATTAATTTCAAAGGTTCTAGAATGCCTTTTGATTAATTCATTTTTGTTCATTTGAGGACCGAAGCTATTTAAGAAGCACAGAGAATAGTTTCAATGATATATTTCCTCTAAAGAGTTCTGTTTCAAAATAGGTAACATGGTAATTGGCTGCTGAAAAATGTTCTTTTTATACTGTATAATAAGGATCCTATCCTTGGCTGCAAACTTAATTAATGTATGGGACTTGGACTTCAAACAAAAACAGTGCTCACAAATAACTTCTCATTTTTACCAAAACAATTTTTTAATTTAAGCAAGTAAAGAATAAATCAGCTTAGCTGACATCTTGGTGCAGACTCAACTGGGGTGTAATAGTTTTAAAGTGATGGTGGTTTCTAAATGGGGATATCATATAGGCTTGCAAATAATATATGCTAATTAAACTTTTTTTTTTTTATGTTGCCTTCTGTCTGGTCTGTTTTGGTGTCTTTTATCTTTAGTGTAGTCAACACATACTGCAAAGCCCTGATTAACATAAGAAGAAATTGCAAGTATGGAAACAGGGTTTCCCAGAGGATTTTCCCCTCATTTCAGGAAGTGCTTTTTAATCAAAGAGTAATGCCCAGTCTTCAAAATGGCTAATTAAAGCCAAGAAGATTGAGCAGTGAATACATTAATGTTGTAAATGTTTCTGTTATTTTGCTAAGTAATATATGAGTAGGCTATTGAATAGGCTGCTAGGATTTTAGTCACAGAGAATAGGGTAGGCTGACTATGATATTTTCACAGAAAAGCAGCAGGTTTAATGCATCAGCTGATGAAAGAGCTGAATTAGAATGCAGAAGGGTCTAGACTGAATTCTGATCGAGGTCTTTTCTTTTATGTTTTTCACTTTACACAAACATTGACATATTTATACACACTGACATGCACACACAAAAGAGTTAACAATTGCTTTTGTAAATTGCAGAAGCATTTTCCAGAATGTATTATTTTCTCCTGCACTCTTTCTTTCCTTCTTTCTAAGTACTGTCATAATATGCTGATTTTTCCCACAAAAAGTAAAGAGGGAAAAAACCCTCCAAACCATCTGAACAGAGGGTATATATTTACTACAAATTCTTCTATTTTTTTTGTTCATCTATAATTTTGTGCAGTATTAAATTGCCTTGTTCAAGTAGTTGTGCTGACTTTGAGTTTCCTTCAGTAATAAGGTCTTTTCATAGTTTCTGAATCTGCTGAAGAGAAAAAAAGAAAAAGAACAGTGCATATTTTCATGATCTTTTGTCTGGGGCATTGAGTTTTCTTTGATCCACAAGCTTTTCACAGTGATAAAGAATACCAGAGAATTTAAAACACTGTGACAATCTCAGGCTACTTCAAATTGTCTATCACAATCTATTAGGAAGATTATTAAAGTGAGTCCCTTTTATTTCTGTGTGATTGCTCAAAAATACATTTATACTTAAAGACAATTACTCAGAATATCTAAGTACAAAAATGTTTTTACATGGAATGATGGAATTGTTTGAGTGTAAGACTGCTATTAACCCCCTATTCACCTTAAAAAGGTGCTTGAAATTCCTGATATTGTTGTTGCAGCTTTCCTTCTGATGATTTTCTACCTCTGAGCAAGGAAACAGATAAACACTGAGAAAATGAGTGAAATCTTTGTGAATCTTTCTTTAATAGCAGCCAGGTGAAAGACTGTGTGCACATGCAAATTGTATCGCAATAGATGACCCTCAATCTAAAGTACAGATGCAAATGTCATCTCTGTTTTAAATTAATAGTGTTTAGGGTTTTTTCCTGAATGGATCAATAAATTTTGTAAAATATATTCAGCTGTAATTGATGTTGTCTAAAGCAATGTTTCATTAAAAAAAAGATACAAAATAGAACACAAAAATTAAATTAAAAAAAAAAAAAGTCATCATATGACAAGTGATATTTTAATTCAAAAAAAGAGCTGCTGAAGATTCCTTAGTAACATATTTATTTATATTTGGAAATTTTGTATGATCTCAGAACTTCAACATGGAAATCCATAAGAGAAAAGGGTAAAAAGAAATCTATCTTCAGATCCCCAGATATCTCCCTCATTCAAGGTTATCAATAAACTACAGGGCTATTGTTAGCCTTACAGGACCCATTTTTCACCATCTTACACTAACATCCTACATTTGCAGGAAATGAGGTATGTCAGATGTCACCGTTTACAATGGAAATTACTGCCCTTGAAAATGTTGGCCAAAATGAGAAGTGATATTTTTAACTTGCTGTACCTGTTAGCCTTATGATAACTGTCATCTTCCAGTAAGGTAACAGAGGGTCATTTTGTAAAGGTTTCTACACACAATTAAAGACTTCATCACCTCTGGGATTTCAACACCTGTTTAATTATTATAATAATCATACAATATTAATATTTTATTAATAGTTTAAAATAATAATATATCTATATTGCTACTGCCATTTATCATCATCATCATCATCATCATCATCATCATCATCATCGTGGTTTCCAATTATTAGTCTGTTCTTATCCCAACCTATGGGTTTTTCCTTTTATGGTTCTCCTCTTTATCCCACTGGAAGTGGGGAATGAGGGACCAGCTTAACTAGTAGTGCCTAGGCATTGCCCTAGTTTTGCTGTTCTTAGCCAATATTCCATGCCTCTAATTAATTAACCTTAAATTGATATCACAAAAACAAAAAAAAACCAAAAAAACCCCAAAAAACAACCAAACAAAGCCAAGACCAAACCAAAAAAACAACATGGGAAAATGTCATTAATAACCCAATTTTACATTGGTTCAAATACCATCTCCAGCTGTGCGGTCTCACTCCATAGGCACCACCAAAGGGCTGAGCTTCCTCTCTGCTAGGACATCTCTCCAGTGGGGCAGAGCATGATGTGCTGGGCGGCATGACCAGCTGTGCTGGGACCTTGGCCCAGGCCCTCCATGACGGGGGTCAGGAGCTGAGCTTGAGCACAGCCACAGCCTGGTTGTGCTGTTGACATACATGGCCTTTCCAGCCCTAACCTCACCTGCCTGGACCTCTCACTGTCCCAGGTTAATGGGACTGCTGGCTGGTCCTGGACACTGTCAAGGACCTTGACAGTTCAACACATCAGGAGCCACACTTAACCTACCCCACTGGGGTCCTGCTCAGCTCTGCTACCCCTGGGATACAGCCCTGCCAAATCCTTGCAGATGTATCCTTGCTAAGCTGGCCACTTCAAACAGAAGCACCAAACTCTTCATGTTGAGTGGTTTACAATATATTATGCGTGGTAACAGCCATCACTCCAGCAAGCTACATACCCGTGGTGGTGTGGAAACAAGAGAGCTCCTAGAAAAAAAAGCTGCAGGAATTAGGAAGGATCTCAGGCAAGACATGCTGTATTTTCATATGAAATAACCCGTAACAACCCACATGTGAAAATTGGAAAAAAAGAAAAAATGAATGAGATCTGTTTATTACAGTTGTCAATGGATAAAAGTGGGGAAAAAATAGCCCCCAAAGAGGCCACTAACAAAAAATACCATTTGGTTAATCAAACATTCTGCAAGCTCTACAGCAATAGGGTCATATCCATTCTATGGCCATGGGAAATTGCTATCTTATGCCACCATGTCCACACCATCACTTAATTTTCAATTTTCTTCATTCTCTATTTCTATTCCTTCTAACAATTTTTTAGATACTAGATGGGCAAGATACAACATGTATTACAGTTGATTAGGAGCTACATATGTGCTGTTTGGCTTACTAGTAAGTGAGCTGAATGGCCAGCTGGCAGGCCAAACAGTCTCTTGAACTGGTATCGTGACCTTTTACATTCTTGTGGATTTTATTATGTATGCCCTGAGTGTTAAGTGACAACTATGCTTTTCCATCGGTATGGAGTATGGCAATTTTTTAGATTGCCTCTCCTTTTTTACAGTGAAATTGGCCAAGATTCAAAATTATTATGGTGAAGAAATAGCAGTCTGGCAGAATGACTAAATAAGCCTTATTTCTTAAGAAATTGCATTTTATAATTAAATGTGAGACACTTTTTCGTTACTGATTGACATGAGTATTAACAGAAGACTATATAGAATAGAGCCTTGAATAAAAAAAAACCCAAACCAACAAAAAAACAGGGAAAAAATGCAGAAAAACCTCAATGAAGCCCAGATATTAACATATAATGGTAGGGGGGGAAAAGTGATCTGAAGTGGATTTGGGAAAAAAAAAAAAAAAAAAAGGCATTTTCCAGTGCAGGTTTGACTTTTCAGGTATTCCATCTCCCCCGGAGAAATGCCAAATCAAAGAATAAGAAAGGAGCCAGCTGATTTATAAGCTAGCTAACAGTGTTTTTTGAGCTATTGTGGCATTGTAACAGTCAGAGATCTAAGATCAAGCATTTGAAAGAGTGAGAGGAATCTCAAGTACAGCACTATATCTAAAGTCCTGCAACCTTCGGAGCAGCTCGAGCTGCAGCGGTGCCTCAGGAGAATGGCCAGTACAGGTGAAAGACAGCAACCCACATTTATATTACAAATCAAGGCAGCACAGAGAGAGGGATATTTTCACCCTGGAAAAGAGCTGCTGGCTGTGCTGCTTGCAATGATGCAATTCCTTCTGCCTTGCAGACAGAAGAGGGGTTGGGACACCTGATTCAAGCCATTCAAGGAAACATAAAGGAATCTTCCTTCAGTATGTGCTCAAGTACCCAAGCATACCCTGTTGGGAAAATATACTTTTCCCAAAAAGGATGTCAGCCCACTGAGTAACAGGCATGAGGTGAGGAAGCCTCTGGTAATGAGACCAAGTGATCATTCCAGTTTTTGCAGCAGGGAACATAAGGGTTGAAGAGGAATCTACACAGTGCCAATGATTCGTTGCAACTGGAGAAGTAAAGATGGATAGAAGTTTAATTTTACTGGCTTCTACTATGAAATAGGTGCATGGACTCTAACAATCTACCAATCTACCAAATCTAACAATCTGCCAACTTGAATACAGTGGTCAATACCTCAAGAGAGATAAAAAGTCACTATTGTAGTTGGGACAAGGAAAACACAGCCTAATGAGATTAGGAAACAAAGGACAGTTATGGTGTTACAAAGACTGCAAAAAGTTCTTTTCATATGGCAACATGCAGTCCTCTCCTGTCCAGCACTACTCAAACATTTTTGAAAATGTTTGTTCTGTCCTTTCTGTAATAACATAGCTATACAAAATTGCACTGTCTTTCTACCTTGTCCAAAATAGGTCAAAGAAGTTTCCTTCAAGAACCCCTGGGAAAAAAAAAATCTGGTTTTCTTTAGGTATATATGCATTTGTTTTAGAGAAAGATACAGAGCAATATGAACTCAGGATCTGGTAATCTTATATTTTCACTGGAAATTAAAGGGTTTCCTTAGTTTCCCTACTCAAATCTAAAAAAAAAAAGTACTCATAAGAGTACAAAAATATTGTATGACATTTATTAGAGAAAAACTCCTGAAACTTTCCAAATACTGTGAAATCAGAGAGTGTGTTTATGTTGCAATACTACCTGTGAAGCTGGTGTAAAAATGAAGACAAGGAGCAGTGTGTTACATTTGGATGGTGAAACTGATATGGGCAGGTTGGAATATTTTGGCCACAAATAAATAAACTTCATTTTATTACAGTGTCTTGTGTGCAGTAATATATCATGGTTGATGTTTTCTATGGCTTAGCTCTGTAAATGCAAAATTATTGTTCAAAAAGGGTGGATAGGCAGAGCTACCACATAGGTCATATTGTCCTGATTTGCTCCAGCTGAAGAGGTTTGTCCTCTTGGTTTCCTCTGGCTAACTTATGAGACCTTCTGAACATTTAATTGCGGCAGGATTTCAGTTTTTTTCCCGCAGTCACTTAACATATTTTCATCTCGGTGTTAAACATTCTGCTACCCACATCACTCTTTCCATCTTTTTTGACCATTGTACAGAAGGTTGTTTGTCTCGGTTTTCCTTTATGTTTCAGAAAGGAAATATTAGGAAGGAAGATCTTCCTCAAAAGATCATCTCATGCTTATTGAAATGTTCTATTGATTTTGTGCCACTCTGTTGATGAGAAACCAACATATGCATAGAGGAAAGGAGTAGCTATCCTGGGACTACATTGGTTATAGACAAATGAGCAGCAGAAAGGAGGAAAACTGAATTTGATGTTAAACTAGCTCTTATTGTACAGTGTTTCTTTTCATTGAAATCCACTCTTCAACAATCTGTTATCATGTTCACATGGTATTTGCTTTCCCAGTTGTCCTACGGTGACTATGATGCTTGTATCCCCAGTCATCTGTTCTGCTTATGCTGGATATTGAGTTCTGTGCCTTTAAGACTGGTTCTGTGAGCAAAGTGGGGGGAGAAAAAGCACGGAGTTTGTCTGCAGAAACTGCACTCACTCCTCTGCATTCCTTCTCACAAACTGTGTTGTCTGTGATGCCTTGAGAGGCTACCTGGAACAGAGGCGAGACAGAGTTAAAGGAATAAAGTAGGTATTTATTGAAAAGGCCTCCAAAGGATACACCTTGAGCACTACAAGAGCCTGGCCAAGGCTACACCCAAGACGGACAATGTGCCAGGAGTCTTCACACTTCTATAAGTTTTGGTCCATTTACAAATTGGGTCAATTGTGCAATTACAGCTTCAGGTTATGAAGTCACGTCCTCCCAGATTGCTCTCCTCAATTTGCTGTTGTTTACACTTTTTCGTCGTCAAGTTTCAACAGTGTCCTTGGTTCTCAGGCTGGAAAAGGATTGTTTTGTCTGACTAAACTGTGAGGAGAACTTGCTAACACTTTATATGGAGGTCAGAGTTGTATACTAATGCAGTATAGAATTTGGAAAATATGAAAGATAAAACTTAAGGCATCAGCAGCACGGACAGTGGGAGAGAGCTCTCCTTTCCTGTTAGCTAGTTTTCTTTTGTTAGCTGGGGCCAGAAGTTTTCTGGAATTGTTCAGCTATTCCTCAATCTGGGAATACCAGGACTATCGTCCGGGGGTCCCCCAAACTGCACTGCAGCTGGAACTCCAGACATAGAGAGACTGAGAGAAAGGTGAGAATACACCCACAAAGACTCTCTCTCTCCCATTCACAGAAGAGCTTTCTGAATTTGTCAGCTCTTCAGAACAATGAGAAATTGCATTGTTTAAAATTGTTAATTTTTTCATGTTGGTAAGTACTTTGTTTGTTAAATAAATATTTTTTCAGCTTTTCTCAAAGGAGATTTACCTCCCAAACTGTTTGGGGGAGGGGAGTTTGAATTAGCTTTCTAGAGGAGACCTAGTTTCCTAACAAAATTTCCTCCCAAGTCTGTCTCAAACCAAGACAAATACTTTTTAGTGCCCACTGTGGGGCTTGAGAAAATAGAAAAAAACCTGTTGTTGCATTTTGGTTGTACTTACTCTATATTGGGATAAAGCAATCCCAAACCAGGACACCAGTTTTTGAAGCTGTGGCTTATATCAGACACAAAATATTCTTTTTTTATTTTTAGTTTTCACACCCGTATCCATTAATATCTATGTCAACTGCTTTTTCTAGTACTCATTCTGGGTCCTTGTGCTCTTTTTGGGGTTCTCACACCTTTTTTTGCAGAAACTCTGTAAGTTTACTTTGACAAAATATTTTGTCTGTCTAAATATTTGGTTCTAATTCTCTGCAAAACTGACTCCTACTAATTTCCTCACTGTATATTTCTTCAGATTATGGATTTATTTTAAATTTACCCATGCTTTTTTTTTATGGTTATTGCTACTTACTGGCACTTTTATTATGAAGACAGAGTTTCAGTGGAACATACTGTTTTGTAATGATATCCTAATATCTGTCTACTAACAAGAGTATCAAAAGTATTATTAGCAGTGAAATTACTTTCCTATAAGAAGTAACAGTAAAGCATATATTTTTAATATGCTTTGATGATTTAAATATTTTTTAAGATGTTTAATGTATTGAAGTGATTTATTTCCATTATTCCCATAATTAAATTATTATGAAGTAAACAATAAATTATCTAAAGGCTAATAGTTTTCTTCACTTGAAAGAAATGTATATTTAAAAAACCAACAGCAGTATTTATTTTTCAAATTTTCCTTTCTTTTCTTTCATCAAAAAAGAATAACAAAAATTGGAATAAGACTGCATGTGCATCTGACTGAGAAAGCCAAATGGAAGAACTACAAATTCTTATGACGAATCTTATTTTAGCTCTCATCCATGCTCTGGCATGGGAAAGGTAGACACTGTATCAGATTTGCAAATTGAATTTACAGATTACACTGTTCCAAAATGGTCAGTTCCTACCTACATCCCAGTTGCTCTGTGAGAATTGACTCTGAAGATATCTATGAGAACAAATGTGCCTATTAGATGCTGCCAAATAATCTGACTTGTGCTCACTCTATTCTGATCAGCAAAGAGCCATTCAGTTTTTCACTCCTGACCTGGTATTTAGAGTTATATATAAATGGATTATTCCAAAGAGAGGTTCCCATTTTGCTACAAATCCTTCTAAGAATATTTTATTATTGCTATGAATTTTTTTTCATATATTTTAAGTCTTTAGTCAGATGAGTATGGGGTTTACATCTTTGTCCTCTGTTCCAGCTTCTTTACAAAGCAACAGGCCGGTTGAGAATTATTATTCAGGGTAGCATAACAAACTAAATTTCAGTGAGCTCTTTATCTATTTGCTATTTTCTCTTTATTTTGAAGTTTTGAAGTTTTTTAATTGGTTGTCAGTATGCTTTTTCAATGATTTCTTCAAAATTATACGTAAATTAGAAGGCAGAAAAATATGTCTGGACTTCAGGACATTTTTGATAGTTCATAATATAAGGCATGAATTTTCTTTTAGTACCTATTGTACTGACCATCCAGTACAAATAAATATTCCAGCTCTTGTATTATGGAAGAGGAGGAAGAAATCATTGCTTTTACCATAAATCTCTAATCAACCTAGGCAAAATAATTTCTTCATTCACTTCTGTTACAAAAATTTGTTTAAAACATTTTTTGGAAGCTCTTGCATTTTACAGGTTTTGTTTTTCACAGAGAAGTTGTATATTATTGCTTTAACAAACTTTCTGTAGTTATGACTATACACATAGATGATTCACTAAGATTGAAGTTTGTATTTCAGAATGTTTTTAATTTTTTCATATGTTATTTTTTTATTCAGCTTCATCGCAATTCTATTCACTTGGTTCTCTACAAAAGATGCAATATAAAGTGCAGCAATTTGTTAAGCAATCTTCCTCTATAAAGAAAGCAAAAGACAAAAAACATGCAAACATGCTAAAAAAAATCATTTACAGAATGAAAAAAATCAAAACAAAGGTTTTGATTTACAAAATCAACCATAAGGTTGATTAAGACCCTTAACTGAGGCCTAAGCATTCCCTTTGCAGTCAGGTGAGTCTCTTCAAGAGAACATCACACTGAGCCAGAAGAGTATATGCTTCTCCAGCCCAAGCTGTTCACGAAAGTAGAAGCTCACATGAAAATTAGTTTTATGTTCAAATGAAAATGAAATGTGCAGTTACAGACTTGTAGCTTTTTTCCTCAAAGGAGCCCAAGGACACAGCAAGTGACCCTTCATGGCAGAGTGGTTCCCAAAGCTTCCCTTGGAGAGGGTTCTGTGTTCACACTGATGCAGAGTGTGTTACTTGCTTGGAAAGCCAATGCTGTCTTCTTGGAGCAGAAACATTCTCCTGAAGTTGTGATTAGTCTGTTTTGGGCCTGTGCTGGATCCATGTGAAAGGCTTGTACCAAGCCCTGGCAGGATGAGTACTCAAAAGCCATAAATACAAGGGCGCTTTGTATGGTTTGTTGATTGTTCCCATGTGGTGGTGTGACTAGGTGAATAAAGCAAAGTGTGCTGTAACCTAGGAGGGTTGGGTTTTCCCCCCTCTTTCTGTTTCTAACTAATGAATGTGAACATCCTGATGAGTTTTGGAGGGACTAATCAGATGCAAAATTCCACTGCAACTTGGCAAAAGCCTGTAAAAATGGATTGCTTAAATGATTGGCGTTATCTGTGTGAGCAAGTGTCCCTCCCAGGTCACATCAACTTCCAAGCTTAACAAGAGCTCAATGTGAAATCAAGATCTTTTCATGTCCCTTGCTTTCCTCTCATATCTTATTTTTTTCTGCTTCCATTAATCAATTTCAGATACTTATATAGGACTTTGAATGACAATGAATAGTAATTTCCAGTTATTTACTGTCATGAATCCAAGTTTGTCAAAGGCCTTTTACTGTTAAAGTACACATATGTTCCATTACAACTAAAAATCTATGTATTTTAAATATTAATTTCTGATAACAAGTGATGCAACTATGGAACATTGTTGTTTTTATAAAGGCAAATGTCTGTTAAATATTTAATGCCAGTTCAAAATAGATTATTATTTTACTCTCAGTAGCAAATTTCCCCTTGAAATGTGCCTGCGTATATTCATAACAAATTAAGTATTCAGGAAATACTGGACTGTGGGTGAAGCTTTTGTTTTTTCAAGGCAGAATCATATCAAGCAGAACACTATATTTTTCTGAAAAGAAGCCCATAGATAACTCACACAGATTTGGAGACTGCCATGACAAATAAGAAACAAAAAAGATTAGGGGCGTGAAGACATTTTCAGGCAAACTTTGTTTGCATTACTTGCATGTATGGAGCTATTAGTGTTGTCAAATTGTAAAGCTGCTTTGGTGATGATTTACAGATTACAGTAAATTGAAATACAGTGTCTTTTCAGGAACTGTTTTATGTTAGGCCTTTATCATATTACATCATTCTCAGTAAAGGATGAATGTAGATAAAATAGAATGCTGCAATTCCTGTGAGATTCACAGCTGAAACTTAGAAGGAAGGCCACAGAGAGTAATCAGGATAATTCAAAAACAATGTACAAACTATAAAAACTGTTTGGAGCTCTGTTCCTTATCTGGTGTTCTCCTCTACGAGCTTCTCGTAGATGCGCCTTCATATACGTCACCATTAAACAGCAGAATACAAATGTGAGTGATTTTGCACTGCTGCAGCATTAGAAGGCTCACTTGTTAGCTGAGATTGGTATCCACCCCATTCAGGGCAGTTTTTAGCAGTGCTTCAAACACATCTGTCTTGTCTTCCTCTGTGCAGGCAAATTGAACAAATGGAGTACTGTGCTTCCACAAGCTGATTAGGCAGGAGACTCAGAACAGTCTGCGTAGACGGAGTTGGACACTTGAATGACACATGCACAGCTGGAACATGTTGAGTAGAGAGTGTGGAGTAAACAGCATTGCCAATTTATGTCTGTGGAGGCCTGCATCTGTTTTCTTTGCAATTATTATATTTTTCTTTCTAGGTTTTTCCATCCTTGACAGAATGACTAATGTGGTCACAGATTTGCTGTCACTCTTGCAAATTCTTGGAAAAAGAAGGCAAATCTCCTGTATGAAGCAAAATTCTGTACAGCAGAGGATATGAGTGTCTTCAGTATTTTTTTTCCAACACTATTGTCAGGGTTTTCTTTAATGTTTTTCTTCTTCTAGTATTTTCTTGATGTATTGTGGAATTTAGTAGATAAAGGGTAGCACTTCATTGCATTTGTTTTAAAGAATGGAGCACAGACACTGCAGAGCATAGGCAGCCCTCTCTTCACAACCCACAACCAGATCTAACAGTATAGGAACAAATAGAATTTAATTAAAGGTGCAATTAATTAAATAAAATTTAGTTTAATTTTCAATACTGTAAAAGACACTGTGTTTTAAAAGCCTGAAGAGAAGTAATTCTGCAGCCAAGAAGCACTGACTTTAGAATGACAGATTAAAAGGCCCAGATCTTTTACTTGTACAAGTCCTATGCTGAAATTTATGAACTAAAGCAATAACCATGATTTTCAGACACCACACATAATTCTTCTTATAGAATCTCAATTTATAAATTACCCAGAAGCCACTGCAAATTAGAGGAAATGGTTACAGTAAGAGATAATTTTATAGAACAAAATGGTAACCAACAAATTTGTTAAAAATGGCATAACGAGACACATTGAGTCTAAACAACACATCTAACTAGTGATTTTGTAAATGCTGAAGATTATTTGTGTAATTACTGATTTGTGTAAGTACTGAAGATGATTTGTGTAATTATGGTAAATAATTGTATCAACCTACCTGGAGGTGACAACTATAATTAATGTGTATTTCTATTGAACGTATTTTACCTTAATATAATTTTCTCTCAGCCCTTTATGCATAATCTCATTGGAATGGGAATCTAGAACAAAATGACACAACTCCAAATTATACATATCTGCTTTACCCTAGATATTATTAATTGTTGCTTCAATAATTAATTATTTTTTACCTAATATGGAATATATTCTGATGTTATATCATACTTTTGCAATACTTTGGACTTGATTGAGAGGAAGGCTGACAGTCTTGTATCTGTTTTATATTTGCAGATGTTTTTACAGTGTTGAAAATACAACAAAGATCAGCATCCTTTTGCACTGACTATCTGTATAAAAAATAGAAGCAAACAGAGTCCCATAAAAAGGCTATTCTCTGAAAATGAAAAAGGAGACAAAGGATGTTGTTCTGAATTGAAGAAAGCATATGTCATCCTAAAAAATAATCTTGATGTGATATTATATATTGGTAGGTAAGAACAAAGCAATCATTAGTCAGAACCATTAAAAGGAACAACAAATAAGTCAATATGTAGGCAAGACAATCCGGTAGACATTCTTAGCTGCCATGTCAGCTCATTATAATAGAGCGTCCCAGATCTGACATAGTGCTTGTGGCCCATGAGATAAGGGGCTGAAGAATAACTCATGTTTCCAACAGAAAGTGCAATTTAGTTAAACTCATGAAGAAAGAATAGCAGAGGTCAGCAACTGGTAGAGTCAAATGAGTAAGCAGTCGATTTTCTGATTTAGGTGACAGCATGCTATATCAAATGAAGAGTTCTGTACAGAACCAACAAATAGCTTTGTAAAGCAGTTGCAAAACAAAACCCAAATAAAAAATAAAACAAACAAAACAACAATACAAAGCAGGAGAAACATCTAGAGTTTCAGTAGTTGTGAATTACACATTAGGGCAATGAAAGAGATAGCTTTATAATAATGCCATCTTGACAATAGGACTGACATTGTAAGATTAGAAATATGAAAGATCACTGGCTGCTACCTAATATGAGAAGGCCAGCCTCACAAAATCTTTTATGAGTATCTAAATACAGGCATACTCTTAGATAAATAGGACAGATAAGTATTCATCGATAAATAGGACTCTAGAAAGCAAGACCTATTAGAAGTAGATTATCCTTTCCTTTTATACTAGATTCTGTGTTGGGTGTAAACTATATTATTGCTGAAACTGGTATTTCTGTTCCTGTGAACAACCTCATTTTGTGTGAACCACCATCTTAAACCAATGTTTTGCTGGTTGCATGTAGCTTAGCTTGTGCCACAAATAACTCCTCATTGTGCTACATGCTCACTGCAATCCAGCTACTAAACCCATGCTCGTTTTCCTCCATACAGAGGGTTTTCCCTAAGGTTATAGTTTAATTTTTAAGGCATCTGCATTCTCCACATTTAAGTAAGTTGGTTTGTAATCAATAAAATTTATTTAAGAAAAAAAAAAAAGAAACAAATACAGAAAGACAAAAAGTGCTAGACAGCATTAAACATGATTTAAAGGAGGTGGAAGCTTTTATACTGTCACCATGAATAATAGAAATCCAGAGTGCTTGCACACTGCACAAATGTTCTTCCAGTAGATTTTCTAAACTGCAACCATATGCTTGCAATGCAAAAATATCACAGGGAGTACTGTCCTACTTATTACAGCAAAAACAGTGGGGTTTAGATCTTAGTTAGGCAGCAATGTAATGTAGTTAAAAAAGCAAAGCATTCCCTAGAATATAACATCCTTGTAAAATTAAATAGTTGCATTGTTCTCTGACATCTCTGATGTATATTCTCCCTAGTAACAGGGACCCAAAGAGGTTCCTGTGGAGAATAAGAGGTTACCGAGAAAATATGCAGCAACAGAAAAATGTAAAAATAAGCTTTCTCTTTGCTGATCTTAAAGAGATGAGAAGAGAAAAATAATAAGCAAAGATTGATTGCCTGATTTTAAATACATAAAATTATGAAAGCCTTGTGTGCAGAGCAAGTGAGGAGATTATCAGAGAATCGTACAGTGACAGCTGTTTCAGCTTTATTATATAGCAGAAGTAAACCTGATGGCTTGTGAAATGCCCCTTTTGTATTTCTAGCACTAACTATCAGCAATTACAGTATGATGCTAGAACATACGGCAATGTAATTGAAGGTGTGGCAAGAAATCAGAGTTAGGCACTTAAGGCCATATGTTCCCCTCCACTAAGCAGAGTGCAGGGAAGCAGATGGGCACAAGTTAAAGCGAGGCACAAAGGGCTGGCATAGTCCACCCAGAAGGCAAAGGCAGCTCAGTCACGCTTTGATTTGAGGCAAAGTGGTGAGCCTGTAGGAATGAGCTGGAATCAGTCTGAACAAAAGAGAGCTAGCAGAGTGAAAATGGGTATCTGCGAGACCACAGTCTATTTCTACAGACTATTCTCATAGACCAGCAATGGGTAAATATGCCAGGGAAAATGCTGACAAGACAGCAAGTGGTGAGGAAAACTGTATAAGTTAGAGGCCATGAGTTTCCCTCTCCCTGCCTTCGCATCAGACAGCCATGAAATGTATTTTCAACCAGTTGTTCGGATTTAACAATTAAAATTAACAAACCAATTGTTTGGTTACTTGCCTTCCTTCTTCTTGGTCTTAGAAGATATTGCATTATTGTTTAATCCAGACATTCTCAGGATAGTTTGGGAAGCAGTTTCTCGGTTTTAAAATGAACCAGTGCCTGTTCCAATTAATGATTATTTTTCTTCTTCATTTGTTTCTAAAATGGATAAAAAGCCTACTTTCAAGTTAGAATGGTAAAACCTTGCACTAAACTTACATTAAAATATTGAGTAGGCACATAGGTAAGAGATAAGGGAAAGTTAATTCATAATTACTTATGTTTTTACTTCAGAGTGTTATTAAAACAGAAGTTAAAGAAAGAAAAATCAAAATGAAATACGTTACAGTTTTCTTACTCAATAACTTCTTTCCTCCAAGAGTAGTCTTTGTTTGGGAGTACTCAATATGTGAACAAGAAGTCAGTTTTTAGTCAGCAATTGATTTTCGATCATTATCTCTATCCAGTATTACTTGTTATCTGTGCCTTCAGAAAATCAATAGCACAATAACTATCTCCAGCATATTATTCACTATCATATACACTATATATTGAATTATACACTAAGTTTTCATTATTGTGATTAACAATGGGAACAGTATGCTGGGGTTTTTTTTTCTGTAGTAAGAGCTACCTGTTTCAACTGGGATGACAACAAAAGGAGTATTTTACTAATGTCCCTAAAGAAAATGCAAAATACAATAAGAACATTATTTCAGTGCTAAAATCTGAATTTCCATGCAGCTACAGAAATCGGGCTATACTTTACCATGAACCAATCTTGCTATTAAGTACTTAACTATTAATAAGACATGTAAAAATGCACAAGCCAAAGGAAAAAAAAAAAAAAACCAATTTAAAATTCATACATACTACTGTTGGGAGGTCTGTTTTTGGTTTGTTTTTTTTTTTCACCTATCAGCACTATCTTGTTTCATTTAGTATTAGACATGAAGAGCAGTGAGCTCGTTGTGCTTCAGCAGGGGGCAGCATGGTATGCAGTTTGCCACTCGATGGTCAGGCTTGAGGTATTAACAACGTGATTTACTAATTAGTATGAAGCTTTGCTGGTTACAGACTGTTGTGTAAACTCTATTCCTATCAAAACAGGCACAGAAGTGCTAGTTCCGTGAACAATCTGCAGGACTTGGCATAGATACAAGACATCGGTAAAGTATCAAAGCGGAAAAAATTAATCATTATTCAAAAAAAATTTTTGAGATGTAGTGTAGGTTAGGACCTCATTTTTTAATCAGTCCTCAGTCATTTGAACATAAGTGCTTCAGATAATAAACATCAGATTGCTACTAGTCTCCATGATGTGCTGGAGACATGAGGCTGACACAGTGATAAAATGACACCATTCTCTGCCTGCAAAGCTGTTTCAGGGTCTTTATATTGCACAGTTTCCAGACCAAACACTCACACTGAAATCAGTTTTGCTGAAGAATGATGCATCATTAAGCAATGAGTCTGAATACATGGTTCTGTGCTATACATTGGTACAATTGGGAAGATTTATATTTAGAATTGATCCTCTGAAGGTCAAAAACGAACATAATTAACCCCAAAGTATTTTTTTCATAGATGTGCTGGTAGGATCAATAGATTTGTTATGAAGGTGCGCTGGGCACTTGCACTTGCACTGTCCTGCATAATTGATTATACAGTTGATTTAAAGTGCTCTGATCCTACTTCTTTCTTTCTTTCTTTTTTTTTTGTTTTAACTCAGCACCATGAATGAACTGATTCTAGTTAGTACTTAAGAATCTGTTTTACCATGTAATTTTCCTGCCATTCTAAATAGACTGTTTTGTCCCTATTACAGTACAAATTAAGGACAGCAGAAGGAAAATTGATTATTAATTTCACTTAAAGCAGAAGAGCAGAATTAATGATATCACAGCTTTCTGATGAGGATGGGTAGTTTCTTAAACCAAACAGAAAAATAGCTCTAACTGTTAATCAATTACACCTGGATTAGGAGATATTACTAGCAATTAATGGTCATGTAGCATCAAAATCAATGAGGCTTGCCAAAGAAATAATGAGGCTCATAGCACTTCCACTGTGCAGCTACTGTAACCTGAAATTATTGGATCAATAAAGAAAGTCCCTTATGGAAAGTGAGGAAGCCTAATTGCATGCTGAAAAATATTAGGCTAGAATATCCTGAAGAGAGAGTGGCCAAAACATACTTGAGCTTTGCAGATTAATTAACAATGTGTTTCTGCATAATTTTCATATTGCAAGGGGAAAGAAACATCCATTTTCTTTTTGGCTAATTAATTGTATTCAAAGTGGGTCATGTTACAATTTTGGATGATGTGAAATATGCAGATTTTCAAGATTTCAACATTAAACCAGGTGATACTCAGCAATTTTACCTTGAGAATCTGAGTTTCTAGCTTGAAACTCAAAGCAAAAGTTGAGGGGGTGGGGAAAGTATTTTACAAATCTACATGGATAAAACTGAATAAAATATTTGTTCAGAACTTACAAAAGCCAAACACTACATTTTGCATTTATTCTTGCTAACACATCACAAAATCAACATAAGTGGTGGATTTATGGGTATTTATTTCAGTGTTTTCCATCTTTGAATCAAGTCTCCTTGTACAGTAATCATCTATCTAAACATTAGTTTTCTCCGTGGCTGGTGAACTTAGGTTTGTGAGTGTTTGCTTCATTTTCTGAAGATGGAGGCTATCACGGACTATTTCACAATAGTAGCAAATTTCAACAAAAATGCAGCTTGACTTTGTGAAAAATGGCAAACAAAGCATTTTCAGGGATGAAGGCACGTTTTGCATGTGCTTTATTCATCCCTACCTGCAATTCCCTGGTCATATGATAAGTGTACTATAGAAAGTTAGAGGTTTAAGTAAAAAAACAAACAAAAAAACCCAAAAACAAACTAGAAGGTAATTGCAGAGTAAAGGTCAAGTAAATAACCCATTGAGAATTATGAATGCTCTGGATGAAAGCCACAGCAAATCCAGGTAGGAATCTGCAGGACTAGGATATGAGATGCTACAAAAAAGTGAAGGAGTCCCTTGGCCTGATACTTATATACTTATATATTCTCCAGTGGACGGCATCCATTTCAGGATCTGGATACAAAATTCAGCAGTGGGTAGTAATAAATGCACTGGCATACAAATACATAAAGAAATGGCACTATGACAAACTAACATTTCTTGGTGTGATTAAATCTTAAAGAAAAATATTTAAACACTTCATGTTCTATGGCTATAATGTCTAACACTTAAAATACTTTTCATTGTTTATCTTTAGACTCATAGAACATGAAATCCAAGATTTCTGTAAAATTAATTGCTTTTTAAAACCAGTTTTCAAGAAGAACATATGTTAGGGTGTTACATGTTATTGCATACTGGGGAAAGATTAAAATTGATTTATTATTTCTCTAAGCAGCATTTTCTTTGGTCTTGCAGAACCATGGATGTATTATACTGGTTTTATTTTGTTTAGAAGTTAAGAGAAATAAAATAATGTACAAAAAATCTCAGAAAATTCTAGAGTTAAGTCTGACCTTTGTATAGTTAAACCACCAGGGAGGCCAGGTATGTGTGAGGAGGAATAGCTGGAAGGTCCCATAAGTATCAACACTAAGAACCTTTTCTTGAAATTTTTTTGAAGTCAAAGAAACCGTGAAACACACAGTTCCTGAAACCACTCTTAGTTCAACTGCACATCTTCTCTCTTTACCAACAAAATAATTGGTTCTTAATACACTTTTAGTAACCTTACTTCAATTTCAAATAATCATTTGAGGGGGGAAAATATGGGTGAGAAAGTATGTTTATGTTTGTTACCCAACACAATTTTTCTCCTGCACATGTTGCATTTTATTCACCTTTGTAATTCGGTGCATACAAATGGATACACAGATCATACCTGGAAATTTGTAGTTGTGAAAGCAGAATGTAACTGGCTATAATACAGATACCCTGACAATGTCTTAATGTAAAAAAATAGCATTTTTTTGCTCATTAAGTGAAAAATTTCCTTCAGTTTTCCCATAGCATAAAAACTAGGTAACTCTTTTTAATGCTTTTGCCTACTAGAGTAATATGTTCTTTTGAGGGGACAAAATTATTGCTTCTGCCCCCCTATATTTTCCAGGTTCATCTTCTCTTGTGTCAAATATCTTCTAAATATTTGTTAAATGGTATCAGACTTGTCAAAGTGACTTAAAACAGCCAAATTAATTGATTGCCTCTCAGAGTAACACTAGAGCAGAGTTTATCCTAAGTGAAAACTTTTCTTCTTTCACTACTGTAGGACCATGTCTAAAATTTTCCTTATAGAACACACCGGAAAAACATCTATGAGAAAAAAAATGTTCTCCAGTATTTTAATTTGGCAAGACAAAAGAGATGCAGCCTTATGTATTGTCTTCAATGTCCCTTCTCCTTATCGTTTTGAATCCTGTCACATTTGTGCAGAATTTTCAGACGTTTTCTAAGGCAGCCTGCAGGGTCTCCATTTAATGTTACATCCAGAATTTTAATGGCTTATTCTTAATTTTGGTGTTCTTTTTAAACTTCTTTTCATTTTCTGTGTCTATGGATTCAAAAAAAGACACCTATCCACTGCCTAATACCAAGACTTAGTCAAGGTTAAATTCATGATGAGTGAGTAAAATTCTTCAGAGAAGTCAGGATAATCAGGGAAAGACTTCACAGATGGAGGATGAAGTATCCAGGACATTGTATTATACCCAGTGGTGCTGCACAGTACAAAAATGTGTGATGCATTGTCTGAAGTAGAAGTCCCTGGTTGTATTTACATCTTATCATAGACATGCAAATGCTTTCATTAGGTTTCCAATCTTCTTTTCAATTCTACTCTTCTCTTTTGAGTAACTCATGTATAGAGAGTGCTTTTTGTCTGGAGTTTGGTCTTCTGCTTAATTTGGGAAGAGTCCCTTGTCTTCATCTCTGCATTTCCCACCCCAGGTTTTCATCTAAAAAAAAGTTAAGAGGGTAGCTTAAAATGTCTTTGATTTCATAACACTTATATTTCTTTTTCTTTTTCCTTTATTTTTCTTTCAATATTGCATAGCTGATTCTGAGTTTCTTTATGTCCATAAGGGGACTTATGGTACACTTATCAATATTTTGAGCACAAATCAAATTGTGGCAAAGGCTCTCCTATTCACATCCGTCAGTTCAGAACTTGACATATGAGACTGTGTCCTATGCAGTATGACTTTGTTAGACAGCTCTGAGGTAATTTCAGCATGCTTTGGTTTATTAAAGAACTGTTCAGTTGTCCAGTCAGTTTGACAACTGTGTTTTTCTACACATGTAGGAGAAAGGGTATACACTATGGTCAAATATTTATGTACAGACTGAGATGCCCATCTTAAATTCCCAGTATGCTGTTCTCCACAAGAGTTATTGATAAAATCCTTTAATTGCCTCTCCACTGACTGTAAGCTGTATGTGCAGTAGACAAAATGCATCTCACTCAACAAAATATGAGGAAAATAATGTTGAATATGGCATCCATAACAAATAATAGACTACCCTGTCAATAAAAGTAAAGTAAAAGCATCTTCTTTCTCATCTGATGTACATCATGTCACAACTTCTCATAATCCCAAGCTGATTATTCCTTTGAAGGAAAAGTTGTGATTGAATTCATTGACCCAAGCAAACTCACTTTTTCTTTACTGCTGTTGAAGACATTAGCAAGTTATTGTTCAAAGGAATTTATAAAATTCATCCATTATTGGTGTTATGTACACCAGTGTGTACAATCAAAACATTACAAGTATTAAAGGATGAAAAAAATCTTACATTAGAAACTACGATATGTTTCCATTCTCTGGCACTGAGAACACACAGCGTATATTTTGCAAAATATTTTTCATGTATGCAAGAAGCTAAATACTGCAGTTACCACTCTAGTTCCTCTTGAAGCATGTAGGCATTGATAAGATAAACTTCACTCACCTTGCTTCCATCATACTAGGTAAAAATGGCATTTATTTTCAGTTATCAATAAGGCTAACAAGTATGTTCATTATTCTAACAATTTGCATAAATCCGAAATAATACCTGCATTGAATCTAACAATTTTTGTTTGAATAAGATCTCTTTCAGACAAACACTCTTTCAAAGAGTTCGAGCAGTGGTGATCCTACCTTTTATGGTGAACTATTCTAACAGCTAATTATTCCCACTGTTAAAATTTGCACCTTTTTTCCACTTTTCTTTGCTCAAGATGCTGCTTGTTCAAGTTGTTACGCCTTTGTTTGCCAGATTAAAGATTGCTTGGGTTCTTTGTTGTTTGTGTACTTGATGTGGACTCCTGAGGGTGACATTCACAACTTCTCTGAAATTTCCCCACCTTGTGATCTACACCTACCTACTAAGCAAAGTCAAAGTGATATTAAAATAAAGGGGGAAAATGAAGCAAAGCAGGCATTCTTGACTAAATGAGTTCATTTCATACGCAGGTATTCTTTTTCTCTCTTGAGAGATCTCTCCTAGAAAATCCATTAATAATCTTCCTTGTGTTATATTTCCTGTATTTAAAAAATAGCTTCTTTTATCATTATTTTAATCTTAAAAATCTAAAGAGATAGAAATGTTGTCTGTGAGTGTGTTGTGATGTAAGTGTAACTGTAAGCAATGGTGTGTTCCAGCCACAAGTAAATTAACTTGGAAGCAAAACATATCTGATTAACTAAGTAACAAAAGGGCAGACTTGTGTGATGTTTTTCAAACATTTTGGCCAAGGCCTTTCTCTCTAAGAAATGCATACTAGATTTCTTTGTGTTAGTGACTGTCAGAAATAATGATGAATGAAAGAAAGTCAGAGCCAGGAAAGTAGAACAGATAACCTTCATATCTTGTTTTCAAGGACACTGTTTAATAGCAGTAGAGCATTGTATGTAGTGGTTTACCACTATCTTTTCACCATTCATGATGCAAGTATTACAAAAATCCAGAAATATTTGCTGCTGCAAGGATTTCATATGGCTACTTCACATATGGATTTAATTTTGCTTGAATATGGCGATAAGTTGCAGATAATTGTAGAAGCAAAAAATATATTCAGTTGAAAACTTTTGGGCAGATACATGAAATATGGCTATTTGAATGACTAGTCAGGCTGTTTATCAGCAGTGCATTGTGGTGGGTATGTCTCCCTGGCACAGCTCAAGTTGCACAGAGGTGGTACAGTTCAGGAGACAAAAGTGGCATAAGTACTGAGTGCAACCCTCTTTATGCACTAAGAAAGCCTGCTTCTTACCTCTGCGTGGTGGGCACTCTATGGGCACTCAGTGTTCCCAAAGCCTCAGGACGCTTCACTCTGCTGTTGAAGAGAAAACCACACTCTTTGTGTCTCACAGGTTGCAAAAAAGGGCTGTTCCACTGTGAAACTGAGTAAGGCTGTGTAAACATATATCCCCATATAAAATAACTGACTTTTTGAAGACATAACTCCCTATCTAATTTGAAATAATGTGTTAAAGTTTGTTAGTTTGTTGTGGATTTTTTCACCCTAGCGCAGTAAGCAAGTATTTCAAGGTTCTTAACCCAGGTTAAATTGTAGAAACTTATTATACGCCATCAATAGATAAGCAATAATACCTGTGAGCAGTATAGATTTTTTCCTCAGCCCAAAAAACCCTGAAAAACTGTTTCCATGTAAAGTGTTTGACAGAAACGCACAGTATGCAAAGGTATTTGTGAAAGTACTTGAAAGTTCTTTTTCACCTTACATCAGAAAAACTAAAATCAACTAGCACTTCAAAGATATTTGTTGAGAATGTTTTCTTACTCCAAATTTGCATCATTATTATAGTCTGGGCTTATTTAACCAATGCAGCTACACGTTCAACCTCTATCTACCTCCTGAGCATGGTGAAGAGTATTTCTTCCATGTTCCTAAGGAGATTGTAAAACATATGGGATCTTCTTAGGCATTTTAATAATTTTCCTTAATTTTTCTGAGAAACTAGCATTTCTTTGGAGAGACTTTTCCCCCCTATAAAATGGTCCTGCTTCTTGGCTTAATATAATGAATTAAAGGGTTTTTTTCACAAAAGAGCTCTCCTTTCAGAAGAAAAATGTATGACACTAAGGCTTTTTTGGTTACTGCAGCTCATTTCTTTATGCTGCAATGCAAATTAAATTAAGGGAAGACCAGTATAATCTTCTTCTAAATCATAATTTTGTAAAGCCTGTTGATTGTACAATGTGTATAGCAAATGAAACACCTTGCAGTGATAAAGACAATGATATTTTCTAAAATGTTACTAATTGTTGGACCCCACAAAAATGTGTTAACTGATAAACATAGCTGCGTGAATTTCATAATCCTAAAATAGGTAGATTAGATAAAATATGTCTTGACCTCAGATGAAAACCTACATTATATTGTATGTTTGCCAGAAAATTTTGTTTTGAAGCCTGGAAAAGAGAAACTTTATGAAATTTTTAAAAGCAAAAAAAGGAAAAAAAAAAAAAGAAATTTGATGTAACAAAAAACTATAGTATGCAAGAGTCTTGAGAGATGCATGGAGGACAGTATGAGCACACTTCTGAGAATGTCATCTTGTCTGCAATACAAAACACGTTTCTGAGAGGCAGGCATTCTCACTGATCTACCTTTAGGATGATGAGTGAACTGGCTGACAGTTTTTTCTATGTTTTCTAAGAGCATTTATTATTGCATAAGTAGAACTGCAGAGAAACACATTTTCCAAATAATTTTACTGATTTTCTGAGCCTAACCACATCATCAAGCTGAGGTGCAATTTTTAGTACTCAAACCAACTCCAGATAATGAAAGCTGACAGAAAGTCTTTGTTTTGACTAATACAGTATTTTAATTATTATGGCTACTAAATGTCTCATTAGTTATTACCAATTTGAACATAAAAATCTAATCTAGAAGTCTTTTGTCTCAGTTCTCTAGTGATGTAGAAACAAATAGAATATTATAGTGTCTTCTGTTTTCTAATTTCTGAAAGTTTTTTTCCTACAGGCACTGTTAGTCTTTTTACATCTGACTTTTGAACCCTGCTAAAAGGCACATAGACAGGACATGTTTCCTTGCTGGTTCTGTGAATATTTTACTAGATTTTAAATCAAATAAATGAAAAATCAACATCCTGAATCTTCTAAATAAGATGTGTCCTAAGTAAAGCCTTCCATAAAGACCAACTGGATTGCAGTGCAAGCATTACTGTGTCTCAGACATCTTTTCATTAAAAATCTTTCCTTAAGATTTTTTCCTCCTGAGAAGCTGAGAGGCTTCAGGAGCAAAATGTAAACAATGGTTATCTGCTGCTGTGGAATGCAACAGGTGGATCTTTGATTGGTCTCATGTGGTTGTTTGTAATTAATGGCCAATCACAGCCCAGCTGGCTCAGACAGAGTCCGAGACAGCTGCCTTTGTTATCATTCCTTTCTATTCTTAGCCTAGCCTTTTGAGGAGAACCTTTCCTTCAATTCTTTTAGTGTAGTTTTAATGTAATATATATATATATGTCATAAAATAATAAATCAAGCCTTCTGAACATGGAGTCAACAGTCTCATCTCTTCCCTCACCTGAAAACCCCTCTGAACACCCCTCTGAACACTGTCACACTACTGAATATCCATACAATGATTTTGGCATCGCTCATTGCTTTAGGATTGTTCTGAGTATTTTCTGATATAATTCCACAAATATACTGTTAACTGAGGTCAATGCATTATTAAGTCTTTTTATTTCAGAAAGTTAGTTTAGACATAATAAAATAATTAGTCCTTTCTGACTATCTTTCAGTGAAGTTACAGATATGCTTTTCTGTCATTGTTTTGATTTGTTAGTATGTGCTGATAACACCACAACCTAAGGAGTCTACATGAAAATTAATTAGGCTATTTTTTATGGGAGGGTATGTGAGGAGATAAATGGTTCATGATAAATGAACTCTCAGGCCACAAACAGGAGCATTTATTGATTCACCGGCCATTTATCCTGGAATTTACTCCCTAGCAAAAAGAATATTGCTACATACTTAAATAAAGATTTTGAGTATTATGCTAACCTTTCACCAGACAGTAATAAGTGCCCTAACCAAATTCATTCTGCTTTGCTTCCCATTCATTTTGCTGTCATCATCAGCATTATTATCCACTACAGAGGCTCAGCAAATTTTAATGTGTTTATCTGGAATATAAAGTTGTAAGATCCAACCTTCACACATTCTTTATAACCTCATTGTGTCTAACAAAAAAATATACAAATATTATATTAATTCAGATATCTGTATCCAAGTACACTTTAAATGGGGATCCCATTTCAGTCAGAAAAGCTACTATCTGTTGGGCTTTTTTTAAGCATTGGCAGAGCTTATTATGCAATATCAAATTCAGTTTTAATATTTGATGTATAGACTGATTAAATATTAGTTTCTAACACATATATGCACAGTTAATACCCAGCATTTATGCTTATAAAATAGTTGAGACATAAGGGATTGTTTAACTCTATGGGATTTTGTTGCCTTTGGCTAGTCTAGATGTACTTAATTATGAGATTTAAATTCTCTTGGGATTTGTAAATCATTAAGGCACAAAAAGCAGAATAGTCATAGCAAGGTTTACATTTAGAAAATGTTTTAATGGAGGATAACACTCTTTTTTCTTTTTCTTTCTTGTTTTTTCTTCCCCTCCAGGCTCTTTCTAGAGTTATGAGCTTAATTCCCTGAGAGAAAAACTATTTTAAAAAAGAAAGTAAGCCATGGAAATTTATCATTGGAGAGTATCTAATCTTTAAGGAGTGCATTCTCTAACATGGATTCACAAGGGACATGCGCATGAAAGTCAAATATCATGTTTCAGACACTTGGGAAAAAATAGTTGGCTCTCAAAAAATGCTGAAATAGAGGGGAAAGGATGGCATCAGACATATGGTTTCTGGAGTAGTGGTGGTGAGTAGCCAGGCCTTTTCATCAGCAAAGGCCCTTCTGGGGGGCATTTCTTATATTGTTCACTCACAATCACTTTAGACATTAGTTTTAGTTGTCAAGTGAAAGACTTTAAAGAATGCTTTATCTGGTTATGTATAATGCTGTAGTAGCCAGTGGAGTGAGATGGGAAAGAAAACCAACTTTGCTGATTTGGAAATTTGAGGCCTAGAAAGACAAGGAGGAGGAAGATCTCTAATTCATCATCTGAAATGGAAAAATATTCACTGCTCTTGCTGGCCCCAGAAAACCTGTCATTAATAGCACAGAAGGACAAAGACATCTGACATGTTAAAGGTCCAAAGCTTCCTTGAAGAATTTTTCACAGGGGAAATTCTTGGTTGTAAAGAGGATAATATTTTTTCTAGAATGAGTCACTCATGCTTTCTGTTGTAAAGTACAGTTGCTTTGACCTGAAACAAGCCTTCCTTCCCTGAAAGGCTTGCCTAGGATCCCCTTCCACAGCAAAAAAGAATTTCAAAATCCACTAACCTATACTGCTTATGCATACAGAAAAGAGAGTTAACTACATATATAATAAAATAAAATGATTCAGTACTGTGACACGTCTTTTTTATTGAATCTTCTTGTCCCTAGCCATTAGATTTTAATACCTATTACAACCAAGAGCTAACCTTTATGGTGAGTATTAGTTCATTATATCAACCAGATCATCTGCCAATTCTGGGCTCAATTTAACCCAAAGGTTTGAATTCACTGATCAGCAATGTCTGGTTGGACTAACAAGTCTAAGGTGGATAGATTTTAAATTTCCTTTAGCTCTGTGTGTTAGGAAAGTGGTGTGCCTTAACCACATTGCTCAGAAAGACTTTGTTCTTTTGCATTTATTTGCTATTGCTTCAATTTGTAGAGAATTCTTTTGAACTGAGACATAAGATCCATTATACTTAGGAAGAATTTAAGAAAAATCAAGATTTTAAAAATTTATGACATTTATTTATTCTAGAAATGACATGCAAGTCTCTCCTGTGTGTGCTATTCATAGTGACTTTAAATCACCGCTTCAGAAGTTCAATTCACCCCAATAAAAAACCCCAAGGATTTATTCTGTTAGGGAATAGTCGCTTGGTCTCTATGCCCATTACTTCCACAGAATGTTTAGTGGCAGATCCTTGGTCTTACTGGTTACGTCTATGTATTGTTCATTGAGAAGACAACAGTTCCATTGAACATGCTGATGAATGCCTGTGTCACAGTGGGGTAAAAATGGTGATTAAAGCAGGCTGGTGGGAAATGGAGAGATTTGTATCTATTGCGGGTAGAACTCATCCTGAAGGTTAAAGGATTTGTTGTTGCTTTCTCAGCTGTGCTTTCAAGTAGATCAAGTGTGATCTAGATGCTATGCAGATGAGGATCTGAACCGTGTAAGAAAGGGAAATAGTTTATATAAAATTCTGAGGTTAGAAATTATCAAAATAGAGCAGATCTAGAAAATCCCTGGTTTTTTTTTTTTTTTTTTTGCAACCTTCAGAATTTTAATATATAATGTATTATCATATGGGGTCATTATATTAAGAAACAGCAATTTAGGAAGCTTCAATTGATCAACAATTTTTGAGACAATCTTGAGTTATTAATTAGATTTGTCTGTCTTCTTAACACGTAAAATTTACAGAAAAAGATCACAAGGAAAGATTCATACAAAATATAACTATTAGAAAGGATATTTAACGTATTCAATCAAGTGTGATTAAAACCAACACCAAAGTAAATACAAAAATTAAAGCAAACCCTTACACTAAATTAAAAAACACCTAATCTTTCCTTATAAATGAAATTGCATACCTAGACTGCCAGGGCCAATATCATGTCATTTGTATATTTGCAACATAATTGCTAATAAACAAATGTAGGTTCAATTACCTTCTGTAACTGACTTGAAGCATTATTTTGTGTTTTAATATGTGTATAATTTAGTCTTTTTTACTAGTGACAATCATTTCATGGTTTTTGAATTATATACTTTTCAGACTAGGTGCCAGCTGAAAAAAAATTGAAAAATCAAAGTAAGTAAACATTCCTAAAATTCATACTTAACCAATAATATTTTTTTTTTAAAAAAGGTGACTCTGAAAATTTAGCAAGGTATAGAAGCAGAACTCAATGAAATTCTGAGACTAAAGCTTAAAACAACCTAATAAAATAACAACAAACAACAACAAAACAAATGAACTAATAAAACCATCTAGCTAGATATACCCTCCCTGATTCTTTAATTAAACTCCTGTCTCTTTAAGGTCTTTATCCTGAAATTCCTTTAGGAATCTGTGAGCTTTTTGCTGAATTAAGCAGTCAGCACTATACTTACAAAATGCCATAAAAAGTACTGAGGAAATAGTATTGAGAATAGTACCTGCTGGAATTCTGCGTAGTTTAGAGAGATAAGTAGCTAAAAACTCTCATGTTTCAGAGGTAGAAGGCCTCAAGAACAATAATTTAAGCAATTTTTTTGTTCAGAACAGCATCTGTTTCTTCATCGTGTGGCCAGGATTCTTATCTCATTATCTTTTCCAGTAACTAATTTCTGTGCAAATTAAATTAATGTAGGAATGCCCTGAAATGTATAGCCAAATTTTCTGTGCTGTTACAGTATTGTGGTATTGTGGTATGCACTGACAGTTTTTTTTGTCTTTGTCTTTTGATTAACACTAAGGATCAAACTATAATTTCAACTAAAAATGGATTTTTCTGAAGTAAAATACTCTTGTCTAGATAATTGGAGATAACATTCTATATCTATTTTGGAGAGGCTGTTGTTGTACATGTTGGTATAACTGTTGTTATACCTTTGCTGTTTAAGGAAGAGAATGAAAGTTTGTAGAGATAAGCAAAAGATTAAGTGAATATTTCATCTATCTCTGTATGAATCCCCCTCTTGACATTTAGACATTTTTAAATATTATACTAGGGTTTTTTTAATCAAATGTAGGTTTCAAACCTCACAGCTTCTATTTAATTTACTGACATTGTAATGGTGTGGGTAATTTTCACAGCAGAGCGAAAATTGCATAATCAACAGGAATCCTTGTATCCGTAAGACACAGGCAAAGCCACAGAAAGGTGTGAGAATGATGTTGGGAAAGGAGAGCCAGTTAGCGCAGAACCTGTCACTCGGGTTAGTGATCTCCTACAGAGCAGTTGGTCCCTTCCCATCATTTTAGACATGCACTGGAAGAACTAGAAATGTGATATACAGTTGCTGTATATCACTGGGAGGACTGTAGCTTTTGAAATCTGAGGAACTAGATCTGACTGCAGCTTTAGACACACCTGAAGAGACATTTTGTATCTGAATGTATTGGGTTTTGGTAGCAGGGGTGCCACAAAGCCGGCTCCTGTGAGAAGCTGCTGGAAGCTTCCCACCACGTCCAGCAGAGCCAATCCCTGATGGCTCTGAAGATGGACTTGCAGCTGGGCAAACCTGGGCCAATTGGTCATGCCTTTGTGATGACATATTTCATAAGAATATCAAAGCCACGGGGTTTTTGCTCCTAGTCAGAGACTGGGAGGAGGTGAGGAGGTGAGACCATGTGAGGTGAGACCATGTGAGGGTGACACCAAAGTCAGTGGAGAAGGAGGGGCAGGAGGTGCTCCAGACATCAGCTGTGAAGAGGGGAGCAACACCAGAGATTCACCAGGTTCACATCTGTTTGCCTGAGCTCCCAAGCTGCTGCGTGAACATTTTTTTTTTCCCTTGAGAGAGGAGATGGCAATATCTTTCTTCCTGACATGTGGCAGGGTTTTTTTCTTTTCCTCTACCATTTTGGATCTTTTTTCTGATATGTCTGGGTGGGGGGAGGTCAGGGGTGTAAGCTCCCGCAGTTCAATATCTAGCATGTATTTACCTCTTACTCTGCCATGTGTGCACTCTGATGATGGTCAATAAATGGATTTTTTCCCCCACTTTCATCCACTGGTATTCATTTCTTATTAGCAGAAAGGGATTCTTGGAACACATTTTTAAGAGGAAACACTCATTCCAGAGTGTTTTCCTCCTAAGTTTCTCTCTAAATCAAGACAGAAATGTAGAACAGGACCCAGTGCTCCAGCTGTCCAGTGTCCTCATGAGCACCTAACAAAGAGGAAAGACCTTGCCTTGTCCTACCAGCAATGGTGTGTCTGATGCAGCCAAGAATGCTATCAATTTTCTTTGCTCCAAGGACACAACGCTGGTCCATGTTGAATATTGGGTTCACCAGGACCCCCACTACTTTCTCTGCTAAGGGGCTTTCCAGCTGGGAAGCCACCAGCATGTACTGGTGAACGAGGAATTCCCTCCCCAGGTGCTGGCCTTCACACTTGCTCTTGTCAAATTCTTAAGGTTCCTGACAGCTCAGTTCTCCAGCCTGTCAAGATCCATCTCAATAGCAGCGAAAACCTTTTGCATATCAGATGTTCTTCATGGTTTTGTACCATCTGCAAACCTGCTGAGGGAACAGTCCCCCTCATCACACAAGTGGTTAATCATGTAAGATTGGCCTCTGAGATAGTTGCTGGCCTCCGAGTAAACTTTGTTCCACTAATCCGAGTGCTCTAGGCCTCACCATTCAACCAATTTTCAGTTCAACCCTTGTCTCTCTGATGTGATCAGGCATCACAACTACTTAGAAAGCTTTTTAATTGCAATTGTACTGAAGAATGTCTCACTAAGGACTATAAGTGCGATTGCACTTCATGTACAATATTTTTTCTCTAGTAGTGTTTTGTACCAATTTCCAAATGGCACACAACAACTTTACATGAGTTATGGTGACGAGTTAATAATATCTAAGAGGAAATGTTTTGAAGTGTAAGAAGGAAAAGAAAGTTGGGAAACTTAAAATACTAGACCTATTAAGATGTGTGTATGAGGAGTAAAAAATTGTTTCAGGACTTTGTACCTACCCATATTTTATATATTGTGCTAAAAACCTCCTACATACTGTTTTCTGAAATACCTGTCATGAGGATAGTGCTTTTCCTGATAGCATTGGAGGGGGTGTATAAGATCAGAATAACATTATTCTCAGTATTTGCCTGCCAATTTGGAGGGCAATTAAAAGCACAAAATGTTCATTGAGGAACTATGCCATGATTTTATTTTGAGCTTTTTGACATGTATATTTGTTCCCTGGCACATATTTCTGGCTTTTTCACATGGCATTCCCATAAGCACTTTAAACAATTGCAAAGTAATGCTTTGGTCTCTATGAATGCTCGCAAGAAATTTGCCCTGTACAACAAAATGTGGTGAGTTCTATAGGAAAGGTGTTGAAAATGGTCCTGTTTGGGCGATGCTAGCAAATGTTAAATTTACATTGATTTTTAACATTTGACTTGTGAAATAACTTTAAATAATTAATCCTATATTTTTGGTTTTGTTTGGTTTGGTTTGATTTGGTTCAGTTTCAGTTTATTTCCTTTTTGTTCAGGCAAACCCCAGCAGGCAAGGTTTATTATTGCTTCGTAAGAATATTAATAATTGAAATCCTCCCCCCATATAACCACTCATAGTAATTATTCTGTATTCTTTTTTTAATGGATAGATTTCCATAATTTTGTGTGAATGCAGTATCTAACCTGCATAAACTGGAAATAGCCAATGATGGGTAAGAAATTTTAAACAGAACGCAGTTCCATTGAAACTGAGTATAAGCTCAAATAACCCTCACTGCAAAGTCTGCTGTAAGATATAAGCCATCAGCAAGCAAGAATGCAATTCCACAATCAGTTTAACTTGCAATGTAAAAATGACTAAGTAGTATTTATATTAGAAAAAATATGCATGGGAAAAACAGATACTACCAAAATATTTATTTGAGTTCACTTTCTCTCCTTTCATGAAATATGGCTCCAAATTATGAAAAAAAAAAAATTAATTACTTCCCCATTTTCTTTTAGAATTGATCCTCTTTTCACATGACCAAATCCTTTGCTTTTGTAGACTGGTGTACACTGCTGCTATAGTTTTTAACTTAGCAACTCTTCAACAGCTCTGCAGTTCCATTATGTGTCAGATAACTTCTGTGTATAGCAATATCAAACATTATAATGTGATAGTTTGGATTAGACAAAAAACTAAAATCCTAAATCACTGAAGATTAATTTTGGATCATTTTCCACTGTGATTAGGGGAAATGTTTTTTTTTTGGTGATGTCGGCTAGGAAAAGTAATTGGGAATAATTTACAGGGAAGGAGTAATCCTTTGAACATAATCCCCCACAGGATCTCTAGATGACTGCATATCTCTTGCCCATCTGTATATTTTAGTCTCAGCACAGCTATATTTGTAGGAGTATTAGGGTCTCCATACAACCCTGCAGTCAGTGAGCCTGTTAATCTCATTTTAATGTGATCTTTGCAATCAGAAAAATCATCTGCAGCTGAGGTGACCAAATCATGTTCTTATAAATTATTTCTTGAATGAATTTTCTTCATATACATGTGCCTCTCTGTTTTACCATCACTAACATTTAAAAGCTGTAGAGTCGTATAAAAAACATGGTAGTGTCAGATTTGATTAGATTATTTGATTTACATTAACTGTGTCTGTCTGTTCTTTTTAAGTAGTTAGATGTTGATGTCAAAGACTGGAAAAACTGGTCCTAAAGCATAAGATCCTAGACTTCGGTAGTGGTTTGACTCTGGGCTGGATGCCAGATACCCACCAAAGCAGCTACATCATCCCTCTCCATAGCTGGACAGGGGAGAGAAAATGTAACAAAGGGTTCATTGAGAAAAGGACAGAGAAGGATCACTCACCAAATACTCTCACAGGCAAAACAGAATCAAATTTGAGCTACTAATTGCATTTATTATTAGCAAAAGCAGAGCAGGATAATGAGAAATTGAATAAAACCTTGAAAAGACCTTCCCCCAACCCCTCTCTCCTTCCCAGCTCCACCTCCTGCCCTCCATGGTGCAGGGAGTCAGGGAATGGGCGTTATGGGCGCTCCATCACACGCTCTTTCTCCCACTGCTCAAGGGAAAGGAGTCCTTCCCCTGCTCCCATATGGGGTCCTTGCCATGGAAGCCGGTTCTCCACAAAATTTTCCAACATCCCACGGGCAGCATTTCTCTTCCAGCTGTTCCAACATGGGCCATTTTTCCATGAGGCAGGCACATGTGTGCTTCCATGTGCCCTTCAGGCACAGCCTGCTCCAGTGTGGGTCCCCAGTGGGGTCACAAGCGCCGCCAGGAAAGTGCTCTGGTGTGGGCTCCTCTCTCCCCACTCTGCAGGCCCTGCCAGGAGCTGCTCCATCGAGGGCCTCCCAGGGGCCCGTGACCACACTCCTCTCAGGCCTCTGCCTCTTCCTCTGTGGGTCTCCTGCATGGGCTGTGGGTGGATCTCTGCATCACTGTGGGTCTCCATGGGCTGCAGGAGCACAGCTGCCTCACCATGGGCTGCACCATGGGCTGCAGAGGAATCTTAGCTCTGGCTCAGCCTGGAGCATCTCTGCTTCCTCCTTTTTCTTTGCCCCTGGTGTCTGCAGAGTTGTTTGTTCCTCTCACAGATTCTCTCTCTGCTATTCTCTGGATGCAATTTCATCTGCATAATAACATCTTTTTACTTCTTAGATGTTATCACAGAGGCATTACCACTATCATATCCAACAGGTGCAGCCTTGGGTAGGAGGGTCTGTCTTGGAGCCACCAGTGTTTTAATCTGCCAGACATGGAGGAATTTTCTGGCAGCTTCTCCCAGGCCCCACTCCTGTAGCCCCTGTGCTATCAAAATCTGGCTACGCATATCCAATACAACTTCAATAAAGCAAGAATCAAAACAAGATTCTCCATTACATTCCTTAAATTCTACTAATTTACCTGATCAGCAAATTATCAGAAGCAGCATTCAAAAGGCAGTGATTTCACTTTCCATACCATGAGACTGTGTCTTGGTTTAGAGACAAATTTTGGAGAAAACCACTATGGAAAGAGTGTTTCTTCTAAAAAAAGATAAATGAGTGCTAGTGGATGAAAGAGAAAAAACAACTGTTTATTGACAAACCGAGCGCCCATATGGCATGGGGAAAAAAAGGGTAAATAAATGCTAGATATTGAATATTCGATATAGAATAGACCATATTTCCCCTCCATACACACTCACACCAGAACAAAAAAACCCAACATGCTAGGAAAAGAAAAAACCCACAACAGCTGGCAGTGTGATGCAGAGAAAAACATCTCTCAAGAAAAAATAAAACACAAAAGGGTTACACAGCAGCTCCAGCAAAACCAGATGGAACGTGGTGAATCTCTGATGTTGGTCCCCTCTTCACAGCAGACGAGGCAGATGGGCTTTCTCTCACCGGCTCGGCTTTTCTGAGGTCTGGGGCCAAAATGAAGCACCTTTCTGGCTGATCCCGGCTGATCCTTCTCTGCTGGTCATTCTCTCTCATCTTGGAACAGAACCAAACTGTCCAGTTGACTTTGAAAAATTTTGCCAAAGGATTGCTGCTGCAGCCTCTCCAATGCCAGGGAAAGGAAAAAAATTTCTTTCCTAAGCTAACAAAAACAAGCTAAACAAAAAACCACAGCCTGCATGGCACCTGGACACCTGGCTTTCAAAAAAGTCTGCTGAAGACCCCCAAGGCTCTCTCTGACCCCTAGACCCACCTTAAGCAGCCATTTCTGGGCATGATGATCAGGGAATAGACTAATCACCATAACATTCGTCCCTCAAGACAGGGTGATATGTTTCTCTTTGAAACTGGAACTTTTTGCAATGCAACAAGGGAATATAGCAGCAGCATTATGCAAGAGTTAAAGAGGCAATGTAGAGGAAGGAGTTGCAGGATGAACCTCCAAGCATGAAAAATTAAACAGAGAAGAGTGAAGATACTAGTGTTAAGAGCCCTGTTTTTGTTAACGTCTTCACCTTAAGGTTTTTGTCTGTAAAAAACAAACCTCTCAGACAACAAAAAAGATGTCATCTTTTTCCTTAGAGCACTGTTAATGATGTCTAATAGGGCAGAGGTAAGTACTGTAGGAGAATAGTTTCACAGATTCTGTTTCACAGGTTTAGTTGTTTTGGTTATGTTCTTCAGAATATTCATTTCTCATTATTCAGAGAGCTTCTGAGAATATCCCCTTTTGTAAAGAACACTGGAAAGAGAGTCAGAAAAGTGGCATCTTATTAACTCGCTGCTCTCAGAATTCATTTCCTTCCTTAAACTGCACAGCAGCCCTGCTGGGCTTTAAAGCTCCATGTCCCATTTTATTGTTAAGAACAAGAAATTAAGAAATCCATATGAGTCAGTGGCCTCTAGCTATACTTTTGAAAATGCAATTACCAATTCCTTCATTTTATTTTATAGTACTGAGTTTAACAAGTTTAGAAAGATGGGATTAGATATTTACTCACATGTAGTGTATATAAGATGAAATGCACATCACTCTAACTATCCACTACGGATTCAAATTAAAACAAGTTTTGCTGACTTCTCAATCTTTTTCCAGTTCCACATGGTAAATCCTCTGACTGAATATATCCAAACTGATCAGTTTGATTAAAGACCTTTAAAAATTCAATAACATTTTTGAATTGTATGCTCACAAGTTCCCTCACACTGCATTAACTGAGAAAAAAAAATTGCAAAACAAAAAATCAAACTATAACAACAGTTCTTCGGAAAACCAACTCCAAACTCTTCCAGGCTTGAATGCTTATGAGCCATTTATTTTTCCTGTTGGCAGGGCAGACTGGAGCTGTAATGGACAAATCTCTAATGTGTCAGAGAGGACACCCTTGTTTCCTCTCTGTATTTTGCCTATCTGTTGACTGGAAAGATAACACTAAGCAGATAAAAACGTGGGATTAAAAAATGAAATTGCTGTCTTCATGAGAGGTCTTGGGCAGTTATACCAGTCCTTTTCCAAGCTCCTATAGAAAAATTGCACAGGAAAAAAATAATCAGATTATTTCAAAGTGTAAGTGTTTCTCACAGATGTTACTGGGGTGTCACAGCTTAATCCCTGTCAGCAACCAAGTTCTATACAGCTGCTCACTCACTGCCTTGCCAGCAGGATCAAGGAGAGAATGGAAGGGTAAAAGGTAGAAAACTCATGGGTTGAGATAAAGGCAGTTTGATACTGGAACAAAAGCTGCGCACAGAAGCAAAACAAAACAAGGGATTCATTCACCACTTCCAGTGAGCTGGCAGCGTTCAGCCACCTCCAGGGGACCAGGGCCCCTCCCCACGTAGCAATCACTTGGGAAGACAAACACCATCTAAATTTGCACCTTGTTCCTCCTTCTTCCCCTCATCTTTTTTACTGAGCATGATTTTGTGTGGTCTGGAATATTCCTTTGGTCAGTTTGGGACACTTGTCCTGTCTGCATCCCCTCCCAACTTCCCATGGACCCCCATCGGCCTGGCAGCATGAAAAGTAGAAAAGGCCTTGATTATGAGTAAGACCTGCTCAACAACAACAAAACTGTCTCTATATTATCTACTCTGTAGTCAGCACAATCCAAAACACAGCCCCATACCACTGTGAAGAAAATAAAATTACCCCAGCCAAAATCAATACATGGGGGAAAGGTCCTTTTTTTCCTATTATTTTCAATTCCATGATTCTACCTATAGTATATATAAACATATCTCAGATTATATGCTTTAATCTTTTCATAATGATTTCTGGTTATGTCACAAATCATTTGTTAGCTGTAATTTTTTTCTTGAGGTAATATCTCATGTATGAGCCTCTGTCTGAAGCTGAAATATGAGTGCTTTAATACAATAAGGAAATACTCTCTGTTTCTTTGCTACATCAGAGACCCAAGCTCTTGAGGGACAAGGTACCTGTGCAGAAAGAAACTGCAGTAATATTTGGGACTTTTTGCTGGAGACAGAGGCATAGGTCTTGGCATCTGTGGGAGGTGTGCTCTGCTGAAGGGGCTAGGCTATCAGGTAGTGGAGGTGTTTTTTTGTGAGAGGATAGTCAAACACTGGCACAGGCTGTCCTGAGAGTTGTGGTCTCCATCTTTGGAGGTACTCAAACACACCTGGACCCAGTCCTTAGTAACCTGCTGCTTCTAACCCTGCTGCTTCTAACCCTGAAGTTGTTGGACTAACAGATCTCCAGAGCTGCTGCACCATCTCAGACACTCAAAGATTCTGTGATTTCTGAAGCAACTTCTTTGACAATATGCTGCATATATTACCCCTTCAAGATCTTCCTCTTTGCATTATTATGGCCTTCTTCTGCTATTTTATTATTTTTTAAATGAGTTTAAAGTTTGATAACTGTCATTGCATTCACTATGAAGTCAGTGGTAAAAATCCATCTGCTTTATATAGCTGATGATCAGATCTTGCTGGTCTACCATTGATAATTTATAAAAATACATTTTTTTGAACATTAGCTGTAGTATTATATTTTCTTCAGGTTTTGTCTCATGGTGGTTTACCCCCTGATAACTGTGATTTTTCTTGTTTATCATTTCCTTTTTCTGGTTCTCTCAGTGCTGTCCTTATGTCAGCTGAACCCATGGTCATATTCATGCCTCAAATTACACAAATAGTGACAGCAGGCCTCGAACCTGTAAAAATAAATTTCCTTTTGCTCCCATGGTACAGTTTTCCTCATTCTAATCTCAAGTCTTCTATGCAGTATGTTCTGTCTTGACAGACAGAGCAGGTCATAATGCGAACTGTTTGATTTCATGCTGAGATAAGACAGAGAGTTCATATGATATTCACTATGAAATTACATTAATAGCGGTTTTCAAGACTGTGCCCTCACTTGCTCATTGTCACAAGCCACCATCACAAAAATGTGAAGTGTTAGAAATGAAAAAAGAAACAAAACTCTCTTGATAACATGTAAATAAACAACAAGTAGAAATTAAGCTAAACTTCACCTTTTCAAATCAATCCTTATTTGTTGGCACACCATCCTTGTTGCAGCAGAATTACTTGATATTACATGTGCTAGGAGAAAATCCATGTCCTTGATGCTGAAATAATCTGAGAAAAAATTGTGCTTGAAAAAGGGAATCAGTGCAACTTGTTTTGCACAGCTGCTTCAAGCAACACTCCTAATTTGTTTCTCTTTTATGTCTGAACTTTCTCACATTACACCCCTGTGAGAGACTGGTACCTGACTGCTTTTCTGTAAGGCAAACAATACCACTCTACTTGTTGTTCCTTGCCTATTCAAAACGACTCTGTTGTTACCTGTTCATGTTCTTGCATGATATTCATAATACATGAGTAGAACTTGGTGAGCCACATTGATAATTAAATATATAAAATATTTAGAGATAGTTGTGTGCAAGTGAATAATTCAGGACTAAATAATTGGTATGTTCTAGGGAAGTTTCAGAAGGGGTTACACAATGTCTGTACTGCCTCAGTTCTCTATGACTAACACTGTATTTTTTAAACCCAAAGGCCACTCTGACTTCTTGGGTTCTCTTGAATGTTGAATGTGTTCTGATTTTTACTGTGTCAAGTTCACAGACTCGCTGCATGGACACTTTCACAGGCCTTCATGTGTGAGGAAATCTGTGCACATAGGTGGGATGGGATCCAACTGACTCAGAGGCCTTGAAGCCTGCATACAAAATAATGCATACACAAGTGGGGAAATGAGATGCAATCTCACAGCTTTCACTTGCTTCTGTGAAAGCTTTCCTGCAGAAAACAAGTTACATTGGAAAAGGAAAATTGGCTTTCATTATGATTTTTTTTTTTCCACACACCACCAGTCTCCTGCATGGGAGCTGTTGCCTCTTTCTTCAGCCAGTGAATCTTCAGGGAAGAATTAGTTTATTGCATTAGTGGTATTAAATTACAGTTGCTAAGGAAAATTTGGACTAATTGCTTTTTGAATGAAAAATACTTGTCAGTCAATTATGATACATATCATGAAACAGTCATAAGACTCCCTGAGTTTTGATTTGGGGAAACATAAAGTTATGTCAAAAGATTCCAAGTTTCACACTTCTACATAGATCCAAATATTATAAACTTTATTTTAAAAATCTAAGCTGAAATTATTTTCTTGTCCATGTTCCCAATTAAAACGTTTTATTATCTGTTTTCTTCCTTTCCCTAAATTCCTCTCCTCCCTCCTCTCCAGAATGACAATAATGATGTATATTGAAACCCTTTCCAAGCTGAATACCAAGATTGTAATTCAATGAAGTGCTCTACTCTCATTCATAAATCACCTGAAGGCTGCTCTTGTGTCAGCAGAACTCTTCAATTGAATTACATGCTTCTACTCAATCAAGAATCATCTATATCACATTATAAGGTGACACAACTCACTCTGTGATAAGGCTATGAGATCTACGTAGCGTTGCTTTCCAGAAACTTGTGTCTCAATAACTGCAGCTTACTCTTAGCTCAAATTTGACACAGCTGATTATCACTGGTAGCTCCATAAAAATGCCTGCTTGACTTATAAAATGTATTACTCTTCAGGTGTACTCACATTTAAGGATTTGCTTCTTCTGGAAAATCAAAGCTATTTTGGGACTAACTTAGACTTTTTGGAAGCATCTGGTCCCTATTTTAAGTGACCAAAAATTTCCAAAATATTTACTTAATGTCTTAATGAAGAATATACCAGACAGGCAATATGAGTTTCAACTAGCATTTCCTATTTTAATGATAATGCTGTTAATCATGTCAATGGCCCCCTTAATAAAATACTGTTGTTTGATATCTCTCATTTAACTTGAATCCTATATTTCCCAATTCTCACTCATTGTAACCTTTGAATATTTAAAATTTGAGTCTGATATAAACAAATTGAAAAGATCAGCAGATAAGCTGGTTTTACACAGATTTAAAATTTCTGAAAAAGTTCCAGCCTACGTTTTAGATAAGAAATTTAATTCATAACACTCTTGAACTTGAGATTTTTCTTCCTCTAGGCCTTCTCTGTCATATGAGGTAAATGACATATGTTAACACTCATATTAAAGAATAAAATATCCGAAATTAACTAGGTGCAAGTCTTAAAATTAGAAAATCTGACTACTCTCTGCTTTAAAAGATTTCACATTGAATAAGCAATTTAATCAGTTCAATCTCTTCACTATTCACACTTTCCTAAATGTATAGTTTCCTTCCTTGTACTCCAAACCTTGCCGCTATACCTTGACATTGTATGAAAATGCAGGTCCTTTGTTACTCCTACACTGAAAGCTACTAAGCTATCAATTGGTTGCAATGTAAGAACTTGTTAAGGGCCAGCTCCTACAGACTTATACTTCAAAATTGCGAATGAGGAGGAGTGGGAAGTAAGAATGTAGAATAAAAACAAACAACAAATATTCCTTTGTGCCCTAAGTAGCCTTTTAGACTCCTTATGCCTACAGCCAGTTCTTCTTCTCAGAGGAATGCTTTAAAAAATCTAATCACTGATTATGCTGAACTTCTAGCACAGACAAAAAAACCATATGAATAATTCTGCCTTTTAGAACATACTCTGAACAGTGTTCAATAAGACAGGCATAGGGCTAAATAATAAAACCAGAGAAAATATGTAAATAGATGTTTCACAGTGAGTATTCTTTGCCTTAAACACTGAAGATAGGAGTGCTCTGGTGCAAAGGGTGTTATAGTTAAAGAGTCTCATTAAATATGTATGTGTAGGAGACTGATAAAGGCAAATTTGAAACTGGGGTATCTAACTTCTGAGTATCTGATTTAGCAGCCTAAATATTGATTTATCATAAATCATAGAAAGATAGGATATCTTGAGTTGGAAGGGAACCTCAAGGATAAATGGGTCCAAGCTGTTATTCCTTGTGTGGCTACCTAAAATTAAATAATATGACTAAAATGTCATCTAGCTACTAATGTCTGCATCCAAAATCATAGGAAATAATTTTCAATAACTTAATGTTGACAACTGTGAAACATAATTGGATCTTCATGTGTGTCTTACACACACCTCCACAGACCCCCACACACTCCATTTCCCTTTCTGCTCACTGTGATGGTGCAATCTAGTTTGTCCTCAGATAAGAAGACCAAATGGGTTTTGCAGGAAGAACTGTCTGTATGCTCAATAACTGTATTCCAGAGATGAAGAAACAGTGATATTCGCAATTGACTTTGGAGCTTGCATAAGGATATAAAATGTGCTGCATATCTGGCCAGCTGGGCAAACTGACATCTCAATATTGCAAGCAGCTTCTGGGTGGATTCCCCACCCCTCAGCAGGGATATCTTTCTCCCTTTTGGTTGTCTGAGTAAAAAGCACTAATATCCAGTCAAATAGAGGTGAGGGGCTGGGAACACAAGCCCTGTGAGGAACGACTGAGGGAGCTGGGGCTGTGGCCTGGAGAAAAGGAGACTCAGGGGTGACCTTATCACTCTCTACAACTCCGTGAAGGGTGGCTGTAGTCAGGTGGGGTTGTTGGTCTCTTTCTCCAGGCAGCAAGTGAGAGAAGGAGAGGACACAGTCTCAAGCTGCACCAAGGGAAATATAGGTTGGATATTATGAAAAAGCTTTTTATGGAAAGAGCGATAAAGAACTGGAATGGGGAGGTGGTGGGGAGGTGGTGGAGTCACCATCCCTGGATGTGTTTAAGAAAAGACTGGATGTAGCATTCTATTGGTGTTATGACGCCCAACAGGCAGGAAGAATGATGCGCAGAACTCCATGATGCGCAGAACTCCATGATATCAGAATGATGCGCAGAACTCCATGATTTCAGAAGGCTAATGAATTACTTTATGCTACTATAACTATATTAAACTGTATCAAACTAACAAGAACTATCAAGAAGTTCTTGATAGTTAAACTATATCACAACTAACAAGAACTAACTAGAAAAGCCGTGACTCTCTGCCCGAGAGTTCCAACACACACATGTGGATCCAATTGGTCAATGAATCAAAACACCATCACCAGAATCCAATCAAGCAATCACCTTGGTTAAACAATCTCCAAAACACATTCCACATGGGCACAAAAACAGGGACAGAAAATGAGATAAGAATTGTTTTGATCATTCTTTTCTCTGCTTCTCTCACAGCTTCTCTCAGGAGAAATCTGAGAAAGTTAATCTGTCTCTTCAGAGGGCATGTGAGTACCACAGCATTGGGTACCATGGTTTACTTGAGGTGTTAGGGCATGGGTTGGAGTCAATGATCTTGCATGTCTCTTCCATCCTAGTGATTCTGTGATTCTGATTCTGTGATATGTAGATAAAATCCTAAACTAGCTACATGGGGATTTTGTTGCTTGGTAATTGTTGGAATTTGTTGCTTGGAATTTTGCAGAGCCAAAGGCTGCAACCACGTATGTTTCTAGCCAAACTCTGTAGACACAGACTGTTGACCAAATCTGAGTCTAAGTGGACCTAGCCACACCTAGACTTCTCTGAGAAGTTTAGAAAGCAAGTGATCTCACTGCAGCTTGGGACTATGACTTAGTTAAACTGCAATCCACTCTAATAGAGTTGTTATTTAGACACTGCATTGACAATATTTAGGTATTGTATTTGCAATAAATGTAATCATAATCATCCATGCAATCACTGTGTCCCACTTCTTTTGCCTGGCTGAGAGCCTTCTCTCAACTACTCTGCCACAACAGTAAAAAAATAAACACAAAAGTCCTATCTAAGCTTGGGAAATTATCTGTATTTCTGAATAATATATAGGTGGAATTCCAGTTGAGGAAAGTGTTCTTAGTAATGAAAAACATGGAGGAGAAGAAAAATTAAGTACGTCATTTTAGGCTGTCAGCACTGTATAAATAAAAATGAGAGTTAATCCAAGACAAATGACTGATATGTGGAGACAATTGAACTGCATAAGAAACTAGAAAAATGCCAAGTACCCTTAATATTTAAAGCTATCTGTCGTCTGAACATAAAAACATGAAAGTATCAAAACACAGCTTAGTTGTTACTTTATTTGGAGGGATTCTCTCTCACAAGTTGATTGCTTTTGCCTTGTAGTTGTGTGGCTGATTTTTTGTGTAGGCCTGAAGATTCTCCTTCACAAAAAATACCCTGGACACCTGAAGGGATGCTCTTGTTTTAGTGAAGAACTCTAACAGGTACGGAATTTTAGAACTTGTCTCACTCTTATGGTTCTCTTTACAGCTTGAAATGGGACAAAATACCAACACTTGTGGATGACACCAAAGATATTCTGCAGAATGCAAGAGGCTGTTGTAAGAGTAATTTCCTATTGAAGGATGAAGAATAAGAAAAATTATTATGATTGCTCTGAAATTTACTCAAATTTTCACTATCAACGCCACAGATACTAATAGACAGGAAGGGCTTTGGAGAAAAAGTTCTAGTTCAGGTTTTGTTCCTTTTTTGCCTAGATGGAAAAGGGAAGATAAAGCTGATTATGCTCTTCATCAAGTGCTTGAAAGTCTGCAAATGCAAAAGACTACACAATACTTTTTGTCTTTTCAAGGCAATATCAAAACTTGCCTGCTCCAGAAGAGAGGATGAACCAGAAAAGCCAGTGACAACCTCTGAGTACCCTCCCATACCTGAATAAGAACTGGTCTCACAGAAGAATCATACCAAATAACAGTCTCAGAGCATATGCATAAAACCCCATAAAAATTTGAGTGTCTCCCATTTTCTAAATATAGAGTTTTGGTTAATTGGTTGCTGCTCGGGTAGATTTTTTTTAACAGTACGCATAATATAGGAAAAGTACAATAATTATTCAAGCTCTTCAATATTTTTATAACTACTTTTTATATAGTACCACAATTTCAGTACTATTGGACAATTTTGATAAAATTCTGAAAGTGACACAGTTTTGCTAGGGATTCAGCATTTCACAGGTGTATTAAGACAACAGAAATGGACTTTCACAACATGATGTGGTTGATTTCTCAAGATTATGAACTCTAGGGAAAAATGGAAAAGTTGCTCTAAAGAAATTCTTACCTTGGAATGAACAATCTCTCCATTTCACTGCCTGAATGTTATGTTTTTGCTTCCTGCATGGATACTTTAATGAAGTTGCACTGCATGGGAACAGACTTGCTGTGGCCCTGCTTATCAAAATTCATTTCATTATACCAAGGCTGTCTCTCTATATGCCAGTTGCAACTGGTATGTATTGATTATATTGACAATGGTAATAAAGATTAAATTGTATTATATATCATATGAAAATGTGTATTATTCATCATTCATTATATCATTGTGATGTGTTGTGTCACATTTCCCCATAGATGCAAATTTTAAACACACACCTTAACACATACACACTGAATGTTGTTATCACTCTTGCGGTAATTTTTCTTTTCTGCTGACAAGTGAATAAAGAACCATACTGTATTGTTTGCACGGCCAACTTTTATAGCAGTGGGGGGCTACAGCAGTGACACCTGGGAGAAGTTGTCAGAAGATTCCTCCACGTCCAACAGAATTATTGCCAGCCAGTTCCAAGATAGATGTGCTTCTGGCCAAGATGGAGCTCATCAGTGATGGTGGTAATGCCTCTGTGATAACATCTAAGAAGTAAAAAGATGTTATTATGCAGATGAAATTGCATCCAGAGAATAGCAGAGAGAGAATCTGTGAGAGGAACAAACAACTCTGCAGACACCAGGGGCAAAGAAAAAGGAGGAAGCAGAGATGCTCCAGGCTGAGCCAGAGCTAAGATTCCTCTGCAGCCCATGGTGCAGCCCATGGTGAGGCAGCTGTGCTCCTGCAGCCCATGGAGACCCACAGTGATGCAGAGATCCACCCACAGCCCATGCAGGAGACCCACAGAGGAAGAGGCAGAGGCCTGAGAGGAGTGTGGTCACGGGCCCCTGGGAGGCCCTCGATGGAGCAGCTCCTGGCAGGGCCTGCAGAGTGGGGAGAGAGGAGCCCACACCAGAGCACTTTCCTGGCGGCGCTTGTGACCCCACTGGGGACCCACACTGGAGCAGGCTGTGCCTGAAGGGCACATGGAAGCACACATGTGCCTGCCTCATGGAAAAATGGCCCATGTTGGAACAGCTGGAAGAGAAATGCTGCCCGTGGGATGTTGGAAAATTTTGTGGAGAACCGGCTTCCATGGCAAGGACCCCATATGGGAGCAGGGGAAGGACTCCTTTCCCTTGAGCAGTGGGAGAAAGAGCGTGTGATGGAGCGCCCATAACGCCCATTCCCTGACTCCCTGCACCATGGAGGGCAGGAGGTGGAGCTGGGAAGGAGAGAGGGGTTGGGGGAAGGTCTTTTCAAGGTTTTATTCAATTTCTCATTATCCTGCTCTGCTTTTGCTAATAATAAATGCAATTAGTAGCTCAAATTTGATTCTGTTTTGACTGTGAGAGTATTTGGTGAGTGATCCTTCTCTGTCCTTTTCTCAATGAACCCTTTGTTACATTTTCTCTCCCCTGTCCAGCTATGGAGAGGGATGATGTAGCTGCTTTGGTGGGTATCTGGCATCCAGCCCAGAGTCAACCCACTATTCATGCATACATAGACAGACAGACAGAATGATAGACAGACACACACATATGTGCAGATATAAGTGTCTAAATGTACATATATTTCTATAGACTTAAGTACAAACATATTTCTGTATGTGTATATATCTGTGTATACAAATGTATTTTCCAAAAATTTAAACATCTTTATGAATTTGTATTTATATTAATGTGACTCAATCTCTTTCTCAGTTTTGGGATGTTTTCTGGTTGGTTTTTTTTTCATTTTGTTTTAGGTTTGGCTTGGGGTATTTTTGTCGGTTTTCAGTTATATTTAAATTGTGCATATCTATGTTTTTGGCTTCATTGCCTAATTATATCTCCGAATAGGAACTCTAAATTTCAGGCTATTTCATAGGTATTTATGTTTCTAAGCTTCAGTTATGTAATGCCATTTGTTGGTGCCATTTGTTCTCCCATTTACTTGACTGCAGGATGAAAACATTGAAAACACATATTTCCAGCAGCACACTGTTTCCACAGTCATACTCTATGCCATTATTATTTTCCATCACTGTAAACTTATTTCCTTTTCTTTTATTAATTTCTTGCTCATTTTTCTTATCTTTCAGTAAGTAGTTTGTGAACAGAAGGGTGCTGGAAATTGTTAAGACACATAGCCCGGAGAAGCAAGAACACTAGCTGAGTGGTTAAAGCTGATTTTATGGTAAAACTTTAAAGCTGGGAGACTGTCATGGTATTTTTTAAGAAAAAGGAAAAATATCTCCTCAAGGGGCACAGAAAAAGGGAAGAGTAGAGAAGCGACTAGGAAGTCAAGACCATTATATTTTATATGTGCCGTGTAGGTTTGCGCCACAGATAAAGTTGGTGAATCAATTAGCAATATGCAGCAAGTACAGCCCTGTACAACAGTACAAGTCTTTCCCCCTGAACGTGACCCAGCAGTGTGCTGAGGTGATCAAGAAGGCCAAAGGCATCCTGGCCTGGGTTGGGAACAGTGTGACCAGCAGGTCCAGGGAGGTCATTCTTCCCCTGTGCTCAGACTGCATCTTGAGCGCTGTGTCCAGTTCTGGGCCACATAATTTTGGAAGGATGTTGAGATGCTCGAATGTGTCCAGAGAAGGGCAGCAAGGCTGCTGAGGGGTCTGGAACACAAGGCCTGTGAAGAGCAGATTAGGGAAATGGGGTTGCTTAGCTTGGAGAAGAGAAGGCTCAGGGAAGACCTTTTCATTCCCTACAACTCCCTGAAAGGAGGGTGTAGCCAGGAGGGAGCTGGTCTCTTACCCCAGGAAAATAGTGATAGAGTCTCAAGTTGTGCCAGGGAAAGTTTAGGCTAGACATTAGGAAAAAATTCTTCACCAAAAGACTGACTGGGCATCGGAATGGGCTGTCCAGGGAGATGGTGGAGTCACTGTCCCTAAAGGTATTTGAAAAAAGACTGGACATGGTATTAATATCATGGTTTAATAGATGAGGAGATGTTAGGTCATAGGTTGGATTTGATGATCTCAGAGATCTTTTCCAACTTAGTTAATTCTGTGATTCTGTGATCCTTCTTTCTCTGTCACCCCAAGACACCATCTTAAAGAAAATGGTTTAAAATTGGCTGAGATTTATTTGTACCTGCATCATATTCCCCTGTTTGTAATAAATGACATTGTTCTTGCTCCATTACGTAAAGATACTGTTTCCCCAAGAGAATATGGGTGACCAGGGAGAGGTCATATGCAGTGCTATGGAAAACAGAAAATACTATGAGCATCTGTGAACATTGTTGGAGACACTGTTTTATTGCACTGCTGAATTTCCCTCAAATATTCCTTTAAGATCAAATAAAGTAGTAGAATATTGTACGAATGAGTCAGCAGCCTGGAATGTCTCAATGTTGTCATACAAGTGAGCAGTCCTCTGGAGTAAAGTAAATTAATTCAATGAACCCCAATAGCATTGTTCAGATAAAGCAATGGGTTGTTTCATAGCTGGAAGCCATTGATACAACACACTTTCATTTCTTTTATGAACCTGCCAGAACTTATTTAAAACCAACAACATTTGCTGAATAGTTTTCTGAATAGAATTCAGCCACAGAGATGAAAATGATGAAAACTTCTGTTATAAAGATTAAATAATTTTCAGCCACATTATACTCTATGGATTTTTTCTTTGCTTAAAAATATGATGAAAATTGCTTTACTTTCACTACAATGTCCTTGGCTGGAAAAGAAAGTAATTTAAATACTTCTAATTTACCATGCTCTCATTATCTGGTACATGAATTCTTGGTTTATTTGAGCAGATGCTGCCTAGACAAATGCAGATAATTTTCATTTCTGTTTAGATAACAGTAATGAATCTACAATGAATACTATTATAACATTTGAAACACTTGAATTTGAGAGTGTTTCTTTTGGTTTTTATGAAATCACTCAGAGGCCATGTCCACCCCTCCCCTTTCCCCCCACTCCCAATTCCTGGATGTTACTGAATCTAAGCAGAACATATTAAAATTTATTCAATTGTAAAGGTAGTATATGGGGGAAAATAGGTTAAAAAAAAGAGGTATTTTTCATTCCTTTAAATATACTTATTTCTGAAACCTGGTAATAGCAACTTGATTGGCAAAATGCTAATTGGTAACATCATCAATGTTCAGGTAAAATGCTTAAATTCCTTTTTGTCCTGAGAAGAGTTTAGAGTATGCATTTCTCCACTCATGTTTAGACAATTGGGACTCACTTTTAGCAGTATGTCCCAATTGCAAAAAAAAATAAAAAACAAAAAACCAAAGCAAACCAAACAAACCCCAAACCACAAAACAAGCTAAAACCAAAATAATAACAGCAACAACAATGAAAAAGTAGCCCAAACAAGCAAAGGACTGGGCTATATATTTGAGTTTCATGAGTTTCTTGCAGTGCTAGTTCAGGAAGATGAATCCCAAAATTTTGTTATAATTGACAAGACAACAGCATGAGTGGTCACCTTGCTGTAGGGGAAAGCTGTAGTAAGAAAGATCTCACTGCTTGTTAAGCACGGTGGACTGCGTAGTCATGATAGCACAAATCAGGCCAGGGTGATTCTAGGAGATGAATTTCAACACTAAGATAAAATGGAAACATTTACACTAAATTAAATATTGGCTCATTTGGGAAACAATACCAGAAGGAATTAATTTATAATGAGTATTATTACCAAAGGCAAATTATCTGCCCAGATCTGCATAAATTATCTTGATGCAGTTGTATAAATTTTATGTCACATATAAAAGCTGGAGATCCACTAATGCTCCTCCATTCCCCTTTAGCATACACTGCCTGTTTGGCCAGTGTGTGCCCCTCCTCTTGGCTGTGCACCGTGTATGGTGCTATAACAACCCATGGCTCTGGTGCAGTATGGGAGATACAGTTTGTTTTTCAGAGTTCAGTATGTCGAAGCTATTAAGAATAATATCCACTTGAGATTATTCAGGAAAGGTGGACAGAATAGAAAAAAATTAATCTCAAAAAATTATACAATCATTAAAGAAGAACATAACTTTCCCTAAGCTTTAGAATCCAACAGATAATCATTGGATCCCCATTAATAAAATCCAGGATTTCTGCTGGAAGTATGCAATATTCGAAAAGTGGCAGAATAATTTTTAAGGATAGCTTCAGAAGTACTTTAAGAAAAGATATCATGAGAATATTTCTATTTTTTACTGATCAGTGTCTTCTTGTTACTTTTAAAATTTTAGTGTGCCAAAGAAGGTGATAAAAAGAACAAAGAATCCAGTTTTGTCAGTATTCAAGACAGAAGTTAGTCTCTCCCTAAAGGATAGGTTGTTTTTACTTGTATTGCTTTACTCTGTGTGAATTGTCAGAAGTGTGTCATAAAATTGGACACACCACCTTTAAATATTTGAATCTTTGTTCTACAGACTGGCCTTGTGTAGTTACAGTTTGTGCTTTTCAATCAAAATAAACAATTTTATTTGAAAGAATCTCCTTGGGTATTTGGGACAGAACAATGTGTTTTCTTTCCATGTCCTTTTTCATTCCCTGCTGCTTTCATTATTAGAACATTTTGGAGAAGACCTGTAGGCCTGTCCTGAACCTGTGTAAAGATTTATTTGCCTAAGTTTAGCTGACAAATCACCAGAAGTGCTCTGCAGCATAAAGTCATAGTGCTGATGAGGAAAAGCATACAACTGTATTTAAATAATCAAATAATATAATTTAGAACATGCTAATGAACATTTTACTAATCTAATCAAACTGTTAAGGAGCTTGGTGTAATTTAAAGAGAAATGGAAGTCTTGGAATATCTTTCAAAATGCAGCAACAAAAGTTTAATCCTGGTACAAGCAAAGCTTTCCATCAAAATGTTATGCTACATCTGTCATTTGTGCTACTTATGGCTATCACAAAGTTGTGGGTCTAGAAAACACCAAAGAAGTTTTATAAAATGAACCTTAAAATGTAAACTAAAATCAGCTGTGTAAAATCAGGCTGCTTTAAAGGACCAGGAGAATGTAGGAAGAAGCTATCTGGAATGAAGCTTCTGACTTCCCAGATACCTTGAGGAGTGGTTCAGTAAATTATACCTGCCCCTACCTCTTTATTATTGTATTCCAGGCTTAGGCTAAAAATAGCTGTGTGAATAAATAAGGTCAGATGTTTGAAGTGTAACTTGAAATAAAGAGGTAGTAGTGGTTCTGTGGCTGCATACATTTATGACTCCTTGTCTCCTTCTAATAAGGTACGTATAGACTGCCTGCTCTACATATTCCTGGAAATATTCTGTTGTAGGCTTTCTTTCCAAATTACTTTTGTATATTACACCGCGTTCATGCAGTTTAGCATGATGTAGAAGCCTCAGAAGAGTTCAATACTGTTATATGGTGTACTAGAATAGCATTCAGTATTTTAAAAGTCTGGAGAATTTTTTTTACATGTGGTTTTATATGATTTTCAAGTACAGATCTCTTAAAACATGAAGGCGTTTCTCCTGAAAACCATTTTTGAAGAAACAGAAGCTACCATTCAGTGTATGTATACAAAAGTCTTAAAAACACTATTCCACAGAAATTAAGTTTCATAATTTGATTATCAGAAGATTTGAAAAAAACTCTACCATAATTTACTTTTCTTTCTTCCTGTTCCAGAATGCAATTTTAAATATCCTAGGAACAAAGACTCTCTAGGAAAATTCTAACTGCTTCAGAATCACTCTATTCCTGACATGGTAATGTTCGTTCATGCACTTGAATTTATATTGTGACTCTTGGAAGAATGGCAGTTGCAAATAGATTTTTTTTCCTAGCTGAATAGGTGTTCATAAATAAAGCTTAGAGATGCAACCTGCTTTATAAATGGCTAAAATATCCTGGGGCTGAAAATAAGTCAAGAAGAAAAAGATACAGTAATCTTTGCTTATACCAACAGATATTTTTAGAAAACACATTTTTAAACCACTTAGAGGTTCAGTCAAAACAATAATTCACATTCTGCAGATATTCCTAGACAGTATATCTTTACTGCATAGTTAATTCTAGCTGTTATTTATCTATTATCCCTTTCCATCTGAACAAAGAAGCTCTGAACAGGATTTAAAAGGGCTTTAAATCTTATCCATTTTACCAAGATGGAACATAGGCTCCATTAAGAGTCAGGATGATACATCAGTGGTGAAGATATAAGTGAATGAAGTATTCTGAATATTCTCCTGTTCCTCTTTCATTATTGAACATGAAGAACAGGTATAATCTCCCACAGAGAACTGAAGAAGAGTCCTACACAAAAGAATACATATACCTGCTATCCTTCCCCAAACACAAAAAGAAATCTCATATATGCCCAGGAAATACTTGCATAGTGCAAATGACAATCTAAAATACAGCAAGTACCTGTGTTGCTAAAAAGACTAGGAAACACAAATGCAAACAAATATTTTTCTCTGGATTTCAGCAACTTTCTCCAACCCAAAAAGGAGCAGCGCTCCAACACATTATGCTAGTATACTGAAGAGAAGAGTAGAGCAAGTGCTCTGATAGCACTTAGCAACTGTGCAGCTTTCTCCTAGGTGTCTGTCAAACTTATATAAGGATAGATATCAGTTACGACCACGGAAAGATCATACAAATCAAATGACAACATGTTAGTATGATACAAAACTGCTGTTATCTGAGTTTAGACCACAGTATGCTCCATGCCTAGAAAGAATTTGATATATCTAGAAGCAGGGGCAGGCTCATGCCAAGTGAGTAGGCAAAGTTATTTTTCCTTTGCATGGAACTTTTCAGCATATTCTCCATTATAACTATTAGGGACTAAAATTCATTCATCTTTCTGCATCAGCACAAAAATCTACATCTGGCATGTGCTGTGTGAAGCACAGTGCAGAAAAACTGGTTCTGTTCACTCCTTCTCTACTGTGGAAATATGTCCAAAGATACCCAAATGACCCCTGCACCTGTGCTCTATTCCACTCCGGGTTCAGTGCTGAATTTCAGCAGCAGAAATCAGAAATGTGCCTTGTGCACATGCACTACACTGGTACATATCTATCCCCCTGAAAAGGGACAGAATGACCTTCAAAACAGACAGGAAAATCATGATATAAGAAGGATATTTAAAATCTGGATGTAACATTGATTCTCAATTTCAAATACCTCAAGAGAATAAATAATAGGTCTGAACTGCAAAGATAGACAGTGGAAAAATACATTCTGTATGTCCTGTGAAATTGTTGTTAAGTTTCTAAAATGGGTGATATCCAATAATTATAATTTATTGACATAATTAAACAAAATGTATTTATTTAAATTGATTTTTCCTCTCTTAAATGTCTTAATTTCTCTCATAATACAGTTTTTGATTTGTTCTAGCAGCTAACATGGTAACATAAAAATAGTTGGTCAGGTTTGATTTGGGTGTTATGTTTTTAAAAATAATTTACTTAGACTTGTCTATTTTCTATGAAGATAAATTAATGTGAAAAAGAAAGAGATAAGATAAAATAGAAGGCACTTGTCTTTATGCATTCATTCATGAAGGTGAGATACCTAACATGGGAGAAAGGCATTTTTAATTATATCCTGTTAATGGGATGGGCAAGTTTTTGCCCTGTTATCAGAAAGTGACTATACAGAGACACTATGACTTATTCTTTTTTAAATGGAAGACTCTTGAACTCTGGACTGTGAGCTGTAGCATAAAATCTATTCTAAGAAGGGCAACTGTTCTGATCCCAGTAAATATAGCTTTTAAAAAGGGTTGAAAGCCCAGATGAATCAGGAGATTAGTAATAGACTGTAGAGCCTTTTCACTGCTAAGTCATTAGTTCAAGTGCAGCCATGACTGGCAGGGTTTGAATCACGGCTCTTTGATGGCAGTTAGAAAGAGTGTATGAAGAAAATTCTGTAGTCTTTGTTCCTGTTTTGTTTTAGAGGGCATCTCTGTTACAAAATCCTCATTATTAAACATTCAATAGAAGGCTAGTCAACTAAATGGTTGCTCTGTTTCAAGCCCTGGCTGTATGTTGGAAACAACCTTTTTTACATTACTATGAGATTTTTTCACTCTGAATCCCCATGTCAAAGGAAGTAGCATCTGCATGCAGAGTAGACAAATGTCAGCAAATCTTTCTGCTCTGGTTTACTGACTGTAAGATGCAGACAATGCTTTTATTGTCTCCATTATTTGACTTCCCTGTTCAATTACATCCTAAACTCAACACAAAAAAAAAATATGCTTTTCTTGGTGCTATACATGGTTATGAGCAGGGAATGTTTACCTATGAATAGTATTTATGGCAGTGGTATTCTTAGTTGTCATAGCTGCATTTCCCTGAAACGCAAGAAATAATGCTGAAAGAGGAGCACAGACTAGATTTGAAATCTAAGTATGCAAGTCTCTTTCTTAGTAAACATGTGAAACGTTTCTTGTCTAGCTTCTTTGTATATAAAAATTTGTGTCCTCTTTATACTTCAAGGTTCAGATAAAAGGAAAACGTTCAGTTTCTTGAGAGGCCTTCTTTCTCTTAGCTCTATTGTGTCAGTGCACATTTTACTAAACGTATATCTCTAAATGACTGCCACTTATACTTGATCAGCACAGACTAAGTGTCAATTTTTCAAATTTGTCCCTGTCTGGAGAGCTTTCTATTTCTTGAATAAATGTAATAAATCAATACAATATATCTCATAATTTTCTTGAGTAAAAATTACTAAAATATATGTACATTAAGAGAGGACAAGGCTAAAAACCCCTCCTAATGTAATCTGTGAAGGCAACTGCAGAAAAACAAACAAACACACAAAACAGAAAGCAAACAAAATTGACCAGAAAAAGGTGTCGCACAATATCTTGACAATGAATATTAGCTTTATGCAAAACTGTGGGCTGGATATATGTCACTGTGACAGGTAATAATTGTCACCCTTCATTGAGGACAGCTGTAACAAGCCACTTGTGAATTGCTCTAGAAAGAAGGAGTAGCCATCACTGAAAGCACAGACTTTTCTACAAGAAAAACATATTTGGGTGTTAAGACTTTGCAGGGGTGTGTTTTGGCTTGTTGGGTCTTTTGTTTGATTTTGGCTTTCTTTCAGTTAGGGAAATTTGCTTTATTTTTTGCGGGGTTTTTTTTCCATAGAGATACATGTGTCTGCATGTAAGAAAGAGAAAGGAACTACAAAAGCATCACTGAAAAAAATTAAAGAAGAAACAGAAATTAAAGAACCTTCTGAACAGGCGTGGAGCTTTCTGGAAAAGCATTCGACAGACATGGAGCTTTAAAGAAGTGAACTTATTGGTCAGTTGATTTGTTAACATTTAGGCAATTGAATATTTGGATTATGTCACTTTCTCATTTAGCAATTATTATTTATGAAATGAAAAAAATTATGGCGGAAAGATTTCAGTTTATCTGGTTATAATTATCAAGGAAAATTTTGGTTCCTAATATTCAAACAGGCCCTGCTTCATTGCTGTTCCAGATGTGACATTGAAGCACAGGCTCATGAAGGCAAAGGCAAACCTTTACAATAATTTTTGGTCTAAAACTGTTCTTCATGAATATGTGGTTACTGAATTATTGAATTATACCATGCTGAAGGACCTGTGAGGTAAATTCAGGTATTCTCTGGGTAAGAAGGCTAAGGCCTTCTTTTTCTTCTTCACAGTCACATCACACAGAAAAAAGATAGATCAAAGTATTTTTTTACTTTGTCACATATAGTGAAATTAAACACAGCTTTCTTTTCACTCTTCTTATTTCAGTCACATATTTTGCAAATTATTTAAAGAGAAGGACAGCTGGACTTGATACAAGCCACCTTAATAACAGAGCAAAAGTTGCACAGGCACAGGTACCTTATAAAATAAAAAAAATTAAAATAAAAAAAATTGGCTAAGTAAATTTTTTTTTTTTTTTAATTTGAGGATAATAACAATGAATGACTACATGGTTGAGCTCAGCAGATCATCACGCTCGCTGGATATACTCTGTATCCTTTGAGAACATTTTTTATTAAAAATAATTCTGAACATTCTCTGTGGCAGCTGCTCACACCCAGTTAAAAGGATACAACAGGATATAATTTCCAAATTAGGACATAAGCATCATTTAGCCAAAGGGAATGAATGACTCATGGAGATTGAAGGCTGCCAAAGCTTGAGACAAAAGTTGGTGAGACCTAAAAATGTATCATAGAAAGAATAGATGGAAGAAACTATTATGAAAGGGCAGAATTGACTTGAAGATATGATTTAGGAAAGTCATGTGAGACAAGGAGATCTGTAATTTCTTATCTTTATCTGAAAAGTTAGGCATGGAGCTCAGAATTTGCTGACACTTTGCTACTTGCCCGAATAAAAATAACAATTCAGGGCTTCTGCACAGCTATTGTTGTATGAGCGTAGCACAAAAAGCCCCAGACTGTCTGTGTGACCTCAGAAATAAGTTGACTCAGATCAACCAAACCTTCTTTTACACCCTCCCTTACACAGGCCAGTGACATCCAAGTACTACATTTTCAATATTGATAGGTTGGTATCCTAAATTAAAAGACCAGAACTGACAAAAATCAGGATTAAAAACTGAAATCTAGGAAAAAACCATAAAAATAGCACAAAGAATATATGAAAATGTAAACATATAGAGTAAAGTGAATTTGGTGCTGCTTCCAACAGATCCCTAAATTTTTTAATTGCTTGCTGTTTCTAGCAAGGAACTTTATTGCATGTATTCAACACATTTTGGTAGGCATTAATTCAGTTTACCATCAGGTAAGCTCTGGTTATAATTGGCATAGAGCTGCTAATGAGATAGGTAAAGTGAATGTGAATACAGAAATATTTTTCTAATTTGTTGTTACTATAATTGAATTTTAATTGTTTTGAGAGGATATACTAAATTAGGAGGAACCCTCCCTTGAGGATGGAGAGCTGTGGATAGACTAGAGAGATGAGCAGTTGCCAACTGCATGATTTGCAGAAGAGCCAATGCCTGACTCTCCACCTGGGATAAGGTAATACTGGTTATATGTAAAAATTCAGGATTGAGAGTCTTGGGAGCAGCCCTGCAGAAAGAAAGCTGGTGACCAGCAGTACAGCATGAAAGAATGGAATGACGCTTCATTCATGAAAGATGATACTCCTGGTCATAGGATTTAATTTTAGGTGGTCCTACAAGGAACATGAGTTGAACTTAATGATCCTTATGGCTCCCTTCCAAACTGAGATATTCTGTGACTCTATGATTTTACACTAAGTGGACTCAACAGTTCCATTGCTTATTCGTTACTTATTTTGTTAATTTTGTGGTAGCATGTGGATAGAACTTTATTCCAATTCCTGAAAAAGAGCCCGTTATCTTGATAATAGACTGGCAGGAATATGTTCAGTGATAAAGCTTTAAGTTACTGTATTTACCTCAAGACTGCAGGGTTCCTCCAGGCAACAGTGCATAAGCAGTGCAGAATAAAATTCAGATGACATAAACAGAACCCTGTGTGCACCAGGAAAAACTGTTCTCTGCTGTCCTATTTCTGTCAAGCATTGCAGAGCTAATGGGAAGGTACTCACTTGATCTATTTGCTTTTCCCAGTGATTGATTAAAATTCCCTAGCTTTTGTAGAGGCATAAAACCATTTCATCAGTCCAGGCAGGCACCTTATGTAATTTAAGTTTGATATTTTTGAGAGTGTGTTTACCACGATCTAAATCACCAGAATAATTCTGAGTGTTCAGCCTGCTACCCACAACAGGCACACATATCCTTTGCATCATTTTTTCCCCAACAAATGCACATTCTGCACATGAATTAAGTAGGATCATTTGATAGGGTGCATTAGTAACAATGTGGCCTCATTTTGCTCTTCTATATGTTGATTTTGCTCAGAATGCAATGGCAGTTACACTAGATTTAGACAATTTTAAGTAAGAAATTGTGTAAATTTAGCCTTCCTGTAGCTGCAGAGCAGAGTGCCACACAAAGTATGCTAATTGAAAACTACTGCAGTTATAAATATTTCACAAAATGTCTGTGTAAGATTTATGATATTCTCTGCTTCTACGCATTTGTAGTAATCTACAGTAATACTACTTTTACAAAGCCAGATAGTAAATCCTTTATTTCCATTAGTAGACAATCAGTCATGAATTCAGGAGTATTCCTGTGATTAACAACTCACCAATGGAATGGAGAGATCAATATTCTCAGCCCTTCCTCAAAACACATGCAATAGAGACAGTTAAAATTTCTATAGTGAACATGATGCTATCAGCAAGATGCTTTTTGGGTGTCTCAGTGCTTTGAAATAACCCATATAGGAAAAAAAAAAAAGAAACAAGCAGTACAGTTAATTTCTTTTTTTTTTTTTGTTCAGGGGTGCTTGGACTTAAACCCAAGGAAAGAAAGCAGTATGCAGAGGTAAAACTGTATTTACCAGAGAAAAAAAATCCTTGAGGCAGAAGGAGCATGTTTTTTGCTACAGTAACTGAAGCCTGTGCTCTTAGCCTTTGAACATATGTGCATCCTTATTTTCATATAACCAAATAAAAAAATGCTGCATGTAAGTGAAGAAATATTATTTTGCTGTGACACTGACTGCTTATTGCTATGGTAAGTGGCAATCCTGTCTTTCTTTCAGTTCACACTCTTGAGTAGTTCACTGTTTCATCACACTGCTTTCTGTATTTCAAAGGCATATTGTCAACATCAATCCAGCTTCTATGTAAAAAGAAATGGGCGGGGAAGGGGTTAGGGAAAAAATACACAGGAAGAAGCATCTGAGTATGCAGGTTTTCTCTCTCTCTCTTTGTCTGACTTCTCTGTTTAGGCTGCTATGTTTTCCATCTAGGGCAGTGGCTGTATTCCTCATGCTTTTATATTTCTAGCACAATTTAATTTCCATCTTGGCTGGAGATTTTAGCACAAATTAAAAATAAAATACTATCTCATTATATGAAAATGACAAGTTTTTCATTTGGCAGTGTTCTTTTGCTTCCTTCTTGTAATTGCTTCTAATGGTGACCAGTAAAGGGCAACCTATTAATGCTGTTTAACAGAATGAAATAAGACACTGGCAACTAGAGGAAATAAATTTGTCTTCATTTATAAGATCTTTCTATTTCTTGTTTAAAATAAAATATTTTTTCAGCATTCCTAGTTCATAATTCATTTAAGGAGATTTTTTGTGGTCTCCACATATTTTCTCTTTTAACTTCTGAAATTGATGTGTGCATGCCTCACAGATATGAGCTAGGAACACATGTGACCATTCATAAATTTAAAGCCACATTAATTATTTTAAGTTCAGCTATAAAAACAGAAAGGATTGCAGAAAGCCTAATGGTCACTGGATAATAATAAAAATATGTCTATTCATAAATGACAGACTTGTGTTAATTCATGGGATGACAGGTTTTATGTAAATTTAAGCAATTACTATTATAATTATTTAAGTTCGTTCCTTTCATAAAAGTCTCCAGACACTCATACAAACAACCTAAAAGGATTTTTTTCAGGAAGGGGGAGAATGGGATAAAAATTATGTTAGTACAAAGCTGCTTTGTCTTGTCTTTTCTTTTGTTTACAAGCCAAAAGAGTGATAAGTTACATTTGTAACTTATCACTGGATGTAATTAGCTAATGTTAAAATATTGATTTTACATTAAGCGAGATAAATGTTAAAATATTGACAATGAAATGTGCTTCTTATTAAGACTGTCACTTTCTGAGATAAAAAGATACTGTATTCTAGACAATCTTCTCAGTAATTTCAATATGTAAATTTCTTACTATATTACAACATGGAGAACTGCTTAGTCAGGCATGGAGAACTTTCAGTATGCTGGTGCTAAATAAAGGTACAGGTTAAAAAGCTTGTTTGGATTAAATAAACTTAGGGCCCAAGTTAATGTATGAATCACTTCAAATCATGCTTCCTCATTTTTTTACAGAAAATCAATCATGTGAAAAGGATGTAGGAATTTTCATGAGGCACTATGTAACCTTGCACCAGACCTTACAAACTTGCTGTCACCGTGATGATCACAACTAGAGCTCTTTTTTCTTGGCTTCTTTCTAGTTCTCTTTGGAGATGCAGAAAACAGATGCTGCTCATCTAATTAAGTAGGTTAACAAAGTTCCTCAGCTTTAAGATAATTTTTTTTCTTATGACAAAATGGAACTATAGCCTGTAAGTGTAATGAGGAAGAAAGTCATTCACCCTGTAATATTTTGGCATTTGCTTTTCCATGGGAGCATCTACATATTTTTGTAAGCACGATTAATTTTACTGGTTTCCTTGACATGGATATTATTTGTATCTCAACTATTTTAGAAAAGACTAGGCTTTACAGCATGAGTAACAAAGAATCAGCCTTAGCAATGGAGTAAGACATTCAATTCTGTGTGACACTGCTATTGGTACTGCTTCTCAATAGAAGGGCAATAGAATAGGCAAGGTGTCAGCGCAGAGAAAAAGGAAAAATTATACTTAGGAAACTTAAGGGCAATGGGTAGTCTCAAGTGCAGGTGATACCCTTGATAGGCACAGATATTCAGCACATTTGCTTGGAACTTTTCCTGAAAACAGGCATTCCAAAAGCATAGAAATGGCTTTCAAACGTTGAAGATACATGGTATTAGGATAATTTTACAGAAAGGATACCTTTAAATGAAAAAGATAGGATATATTGTCTCATATATATTAACATAAAAAGAACATGATAAATTTTGCCCTGGCAGAATTTTTCTGAGCTTTTTCTATTCATACTTTCAAGTTCAACAACTCCATGTATCTTCACGAGCTGAAGCAAAGTCCTCGGGAAAATAAACTGAAGCTCCTCACCACTTTCCCTTCCTTCATCTCTTCTTGCCTACCTCAACAGATGGGATCTTGATTTCCTGGAAGGAATTTCCACCTAACTGAGTGAACATCAATTAATCCTGGGGCAAAAGATTCTTTTGTGTACAAACACATCGTGTCCTCTGCAGATACAAAAATGCAAGCAAACGTCATAGGCACTTCCTGTCACAGAAGTCGCAAGAATTCAGCTGGTGTTTTTGTACAAGTGCTAGCACCTTGGGAGGATCTCTGTTTTCTTGTTTTCTCAGCAAACACAGGCACTGCTGGAGGGAGACTTGAAGACAACAAAGCATTTTTTGTGTGTGGTGTCCCTGTGCTCTTTCCATTGAGTCTGATGGAAGGCACCAGTTAGAGGAAGGCCTGTGAAGGTTCACCTTTGGTTGAACCTAGGCATGTTTCTTGAAGGTTTCTAAGGAACTTGTAAGCCACCAGAAGGTATTTATAAAGATATTTATAAAATCACTTATATGAATGAAATTATTGTCAAAAAAATTGTTCCATCAGCAAGCAGAAGCAGAGGAACTACAGTAGAAACTTCAGTTCTTACTTGTCATGCCAAACCAGCATAATCATGGCCCTCTTCAGGTTTCTTTAGATTCTGCCCCCTCAAAAATATTCAGCAGCATTGTACCTTAGATGCAATGCTTCTAGGTGTGGTGAGAAAGCACAAACACTTTTTCCACGCAGTTCAGCTCATGCCATCTGTCTCCCTTGAAAAGGCATCTTCTCACAAAGAGGATGGCTTTTAGACCACAGGGAGTGTAGAGAATATGATTGCCCTAGATCTTTTTTAAAATGAGGTTGGGCCTGTTTGAACCCACACCCACATCCTCTTTACAGAACCAGGTACAAATATATTGTCATTCTTTAACGAAAAATTATAAAAAAATAACTTCTCTTGCTTCACTGTATCCCATGGATTTTATCCCTAAAATGGGACAAGAAAAAAGAAAGAAAAAAAATGCTTCTATACAAAGCCAGAGATACTGTGACCTGAGAACATTCACTTTTATAAAGAATACCATATTTCCTGCTCATTCTCTGTCTCCTCCATTTCACCTCTGTGGTGCATTGTGTTCAAACACAGCTATTCTGAAGCTAAAATAACCATTAAAGACTTATCATTCTGGGTGAGACTCTGAATACTTCACAAAGCATTTTTCAAAAATGAACTTATTTTATCCCTGTGAAATAAAACAGTATGGATGAAGAACTGTAAGACTGAAGTCAGTGAAAAAGCTGATTATAACAAAAGAATCTAATTCTTAATCTTAGATTCTTCTGGTGTTATATTAGCTCTTCTTCCTGCTTTAGAGGATGTGAGGATGCCTTACATCCTCATGGACTAAAAATGGACTAATCACAGACTAATCATGGACTGAAAAAATATTTTAAAAGTATTAAACTAACTAATAAACCAAACCAACGATTTTCTGGATGATGCCTAAATATCTGTCTTTACAGAAAGAAGAAATAGATCTGAAATATTAAAAAATCCTGCAAAGCTAAAAAAAAAAAGTGGATGTGTGCACGGACACACACATATATATTTAGCAAATTTGAATAGTCTCTAAAGGTATAATTAGTGGAGAACGAGACAGGAATTTAATACTAGGCAAGAAATAGGCCAATTCAGCTGAGGTTCCCTACTGCACTGACAGCTGGCTGAATCTTTATATATGTTAGATGTATAAGTACTAGTGATTTATTGGTTTGTTTTTCTCTAGCACCCTTTGTATGATGGTGCAGCAGAAGAAACTTAATAATGACCTCCAAACTGGATTTTTTGCTCCTTTATTTCTTTTCTTTCTTTGCTTGTTTGATGTTTTTTTGTGAGATAAGGTAGACATTTTTATGATATTTCATTTTTGAAATTAGGGTAGTCCAAAATGAACATATTCTCCTTCATGAGTAAAAGGAAACATTGTTAGTTCTCTTCAAATAAAGCATGACTATCAAGAAGAATACGCTGGAAAATTGATATTACATGACAATTTATGTCTAGGTCAAACCAGAAAATAGAAAGAGTCTGCAAATTTACTCTTTTTATTTAAAAAAATAATTATGTACTGCAAAAATATAAGAAAATATTTAATATTGGTTAGGTAATTTAATTGAATAATACCTACAGTTTCAAATAAGTGCTTTTCAATATAGTGTCATAATACTTTCTCTCATACAATAGCTGTGATCTGCATCTCTTCATTGCAGTATCTCTTCTGTAGCTATACAATATTTCCCATATTGTGCTGTTGTTTACTGCTGTACTGTTGCTCATTCACAGTGTGATCAGATTTGTATAAAAATTTTGTGTTTGCCTATGCACCTTTTTTAAAATTTACTGATAATTCAATCTGCAGTACTCAAGGACCTTTGCCATAGCTTTGGTGAATGTGATGATCTATTTTCAGCTAGGTTTTCAAGGTCACCCTCTATTCAGCTTAATCTAACACCTTTATTTTGTCTATTTTCTCTGAAGCACCACATTGTCTGAAAACAAAATCTTATATGTGGTGAAGTCTGCTAGATTCCAGCCCTGCCTCCCCATGGAAGTGTCTGCACAGGTGAGGCAGATGATCCACTCTAATTCAGGGTTAAGCAGTCCATATTAGAAAGACAGCCTGAAGAGGCTGTAGTGAGTCAGAAGACTACCGAGAAATTCAAGGAGGGCTGTCGCTATGGTCTTACATGAGAATTTAGAGTTCTGCTTGCAGGCCACAAAACTAGAACTTTCCTCCTGGTAGGGGCTCTTATAAACTACACAAACCTTCCAGGGTGTAAACTAAAAATGTCTCTCCTGTCTTTCCCCATCTCCATGTCAGGTACAAAATTTGGCTAGAGAAATTAGGCTGTGCCACTCACTCTGACTCACTGATTATATATTTTGTATAGGCTTGAAAGCAAGGTCAGCACTTGCTTCAGGTGGACTAAATAGTAACCACTTTTCCTCTCTTTGTACCCCACTATTTCAAGGTCATAAAATGAAAGAAATAATTTAATTATACTAATTCTGAGCCTTTACTTATTGTTTACTATACTATTAGTTCTTCATTATTTCTACCATGTAGAATTGCATCTTGAATCAGCTTTTCTGGGTTTGGCCCAAAAAAAGGTTAAGAAATAAATAAAAAACATTCTCATGATCTCATCTGCTATAACAGTTTCCTGCCATTTCACTCAGCTTCCCACACAGAGCTCAGCACTGCCCTAAATGTACTAAGCTGTTTCTGGGTTAGTACCTTCACTTCAACCATGTCTTCTGTCAACTTCTCACAGCTAAATAGCCCATATAGCTGATTCTGTTCTTGTTCTATTTTCTCTTTGATGTTCTCAATCAGGCTGACTATGACCTTCTGGATTTTTTAAATTTATATATTGCAAAAATAATTTTTTCTGTGGGATTTTCAATATTTTTTATCTAATGCAATTTTTTCTATCCATTTGCATTTTTTACAAGTAGCACTATTTTCCTCTTCCTGCAATGACTGGTTATTATTGCAATATGTAATCACCACAAACTTAGAGAAAGACACTTTTTGCCTTTATTATTCACTATGAATTTTGAACATAATTTTCACTCCTTAAAAGTCGTTGTAAGGATTGAAACACAAAAATACTGTGATTGTATAATATGTCTCCTTGCGGACTCGTCATTCATTATACAGGGTGATTGACTGTGGGTCAGTAGTCTGTATTGGATTCTTCCTAGAAAGGACTCTGACATAAGAACTTTTAGGTAGGTAAATTGATTTAAGTATCAAAAACTGAATTTTTATCAACAATTACAGTGGTGACACCCATTATTTTTCAGGCTGTAACAACAGGGTGTGCAATTTTGCATTCCATATCATACTCACCCACAGTAACTGAAAGTGACAACTTGTCTTGCCTCAAAGAGATTGTTTTGTATCCCAACAAGGTGAAAAACAAGCCAAAAGTCAGCTAACACACCACAAACGGATTGTATTTTCCAAGTTAGGTAGACTACAGAGAGGAGTAGTACACCCTTATTAACTGTAGCAATCATATTAGTTGAAGAATGTTTGCATTTAGATAAGAACAATGCTTATAATGCAAGATGACAAAAGAATGGAGTGCATTCTTCTCTACACAAAATATAAAACTTTTAGTCCTCTCAAGTCTATCAGAAATGACGATTTTCAGAAGAAAAAACTTTAAGTAACATAAAGAAATAAATTATGCAATACATAGCATAAATTATGAGGAATTACATGAAACATCAATAACAACTTGAAAAAATTCCTAAAACATTTTTTTTTGTAACACATCACTCTGCACAAGAATAAGGTGAAAGACACATTATTTTCCTGTATTATGCAAATAATATCTGATCTTTTTAATCATATCTCAGCTTTAAGCACCTGAAGTACATTGCAAGCATACACAGAAGATTGCTTAATATGTTACTAAAGCAAAGCACTTTTTGGCAAGAAGAGTGAGAAGAACTGCTTGTTTGAAAAAAAACCTGGAAACTTTTATGGCACTTTATGGTATAGGCAAAGTGCATTCTTTTGACAATGAAAGTAAAGTAAAGCTGACTTTAGAATATTCAGTGATTTACAAAATTTTACACACCCTTTTGACTTCAAATATCTTGGCTTCTATTTATAAATAAATTTTATTTGCAGAGGTACTGATGCATAGGAATATAAAGTGCCTTAGGGCAATCAGAAATTAATACTGTGCCTTCCTCGAGGTTTATTCGATAGCATTCGATATGGAGACTTCCAGCTTGTACTGTCTAGTACTCATTGGTGAGGGGAATAACCCCTGCCCTGATCCTGCTGCCCACATTATTTCTGACATCAGCCAGGGTGCCATGGGCCTTCTTGGCCACCGGGCCACACACTGAACACCGGGCTCGTGTTCAGCCGTCGTTGACCAACACCCCCAGGTCCTTTTCCACTGGCTGCTTTCCAGTCTTCCCTGAGTGCTGTGTGAGCTTGTTGTGGACAAAGTGCAGTACCCAGCGCTGGCTGAAACTCATGCCACTGTCCTTCACCCATTAATTTGGACTGTCTACATTTCTCTGTAAAACCACTAGTATGGTGTTTAGTCGAGTGCTTTGATTAATGTACCTAATGAAGAAATCTTGTCCTGCTAATAGAAAAATTCATGGCCTCTTTGCATGAAGATCAGAGGCAGGTACCAAGAGGATGGTGCCAAACTCTATTCAATGGTGCCCAGAGACAGGATGAAAAACAACAGCCATAAATTAAAACATAAGAAATTTCACCTCAATATGAGGAAGAACTCTTTTCCATTGAGGGCAGCAGAGCACTGAAATCGGCTGCCTAGGGAGGTTGTGGAGTCTCCCATTCTAGACATATGTAAAACCTGAATGTAACCTAGTTGTGTCACCTGCTATAGGCAATCTTGCCCTGGCAGGAGGATGGGACAGGATCTCCAGAGGTCTCTTCCAACCCTATCTTTTCAGTGATTCTGTGGCTGTGTGATGGTGACAACTTCCACACCTAGCACTCTTCACTGCAACCTGTTATGACTTTCTAGAGCTATCCCTTTAGACAATTCAAAGCAAGGAAAACCTGCTTAATGAGTTTGGAAGATGTGAGATATTTGTGAAGCATTTCTTGTAATCTAGTTAATTCACATTGCTACAGTATTCAGAGAAACACAATCCCATTCTCCATGTTGCAGTACACTGCATTCTAGGATGATATCAATTTTATAATAGTTGCCAGAGATCTAGGTGAAAATGCATTTTGTGATTGTTCATGTGTGTGAATATGCATTTCACTTCTCAGGTATACAGATCTTAGGCAAAAGGTCCAATAGCACTAATATAATGAAAATTTAGATACATGGAATACAAAATTTTCAGGGCAGCTCACACTAAGTGATATATTTAAAAAAGAAAAAAAAATATTTTTTGTGAATGCTTTAGTTTTTGTGGATCTGGGAACTCATACTTCCAATAAACAACCGCTGAGAAATTCCCCCAAACTGATATTGTTTTACATGCTCAGATGGCTATCATCTCATCAAATGACTGCTTTTCTACAGGGTTTTTGTGTTATATTGAAGAAAGATAGAACAAGCTTTTAAACAAAGTTTATCAAGGGCTATGAATCTAGCTGACAGCTGAGGAGCACACAGAAGCATAAAGCAAGTACTTAGACACCACAGAGGATATGTAGGTTAGTGATATTTCTGTTGTGGAAGAAAAATATGTGTCCTATAAAATATTCCTTAAGAGTTCTAGCATTAAAGTGAGGGCAGACAAAAAGTACCATCAAATAAGTGTTAGAGAATTGGCAGTGCTCATGTAGCATGGACTATTAGCTTCTGGAAACAAACTGCAAGAAAAAAGCATTTCTGGTTTTGGGTTTTTTTTTTTCAAAATTCATGTGCTCCAGTTGACAGGCAGGAAATAAAGAGGTCATTGTAATAATACGATAGGGTTTTGCCATTCTGCAGTTCTGAAGGCACAAGCTTTATTAAGAATCTATAGTGTTCTTTTCTACTGACTGAGAGCAAGGAGACAAATGGTTGGGGATTCAGCTTGGGTGGGGTTTTTATTGGTTTCTTTTTTTTGGTTTGTCTTTTCTTTTCTTTTCTTTTCTTTTCTTTTCTTTTCTTTTCTTTTCTTTTCTTTTCTTTTCTTTTCTTTTCTTTTCTTTTCTTTTCTTTTCTTTTCTTTTCATCACACAATTCTGGTCTCCTTTTTGTCTTTTTTTTTTTTCTTGCCACAGAAGAGGGAAAAGAAAGGAAGAAAATAACCCACAAACCTGAGAACACGATATCCCAGGAAAACTCAGTTTCAGGGAAGGAAATACATACCTTTTTCTGTTTTGAGGAACTAGCTATTCAAAGTTGCTTTTAGCCATGCAAAGGGCATCTCAGACACAAAACAAGCTACAGAAGGATGTGGTAATATTGTCAGATCTTAAGAAGCAAATTCTGCAGTGATGCAGATTACAAAAGAAATATAGTATATAGCCTTGTCTCCTTCATTTGTGGTAAGCAGCTCAGGAAGATTGGAATATCATAAAATAAAGTAGTATGGCATAGAAAAATAAAATTAAACTCTAAAGGTTCAGAGAAAGAAGATAATAATGACAAGAAATTTTCAAATTGTGAAGATTTTCTTAATTTCCAGAAGGTAATCTTGCAGTTACCATTTCAGAGAAAAGTCAATGGAAGAGTAGCAAAGCATCAGCAACTTCCTTGCTCTTCAATCCCCTTTATACTGGTGTGTTACTTGGCAGGAATCTCCCTTTTGACAGCTCAAAACACACTCAAGTATTTTTCATCTATTTTTCTCACCTTCTGACATATTGGCATTACTTTCAGGGTTACTAACAAATGAAAAGTTAAATTTATATGCCTATCATTTGTTTCTTATTTATCCTGTGATCCATTTGCTTTTTTGGGAAATGCTAAGGAGCTTTAGAAGGGTATGAAATTGCAAAAACAAAGTAGATTTTTTTTCCAATTGCTGTATAAGTTTTCCACATATGGTTCACTGCCTACTTTTTCAGGGTCTTCTTAAACTTGAAGGACAGGAGAAAACGAAGACCAGCATTTGCTATTCACTACTGCATACTTTAAACTTTTCAGGAGGTCATCTCACACTGCACCGCACTGGGAGCTTTGATATGGTATACTGCTTCTGAACCTCAGCTAATCCATCACCTGGTGGCAGGCTGCACACAGTTAGCATTAAAAGAGAACTTCATCTGTCAGATTCAGATAAGAATCTATACCTATTTGTTCATTTTGTGAAACTTTAAAAACAGGTATAAACAACCACTACAAGACATCACTGTAAAGACCGATGTTATTTGTCAGTGTACTACAGGGGATACCAATTCAGACTGACCACATCATTAGGTGTTATTGAACTGTTCCAGCCCTTAAACAGTGCTACATCAAAATACGGTCTCGACTGCTACACAAAGTGTAGCCATGCCTCTTTTCTCTGTGCCTAGAACATCTTAATTCTGTGCTAATGCTACAGGGAGGCCTTTAGAATTAATGAGGCCAGATAGCTTGACCACTGCTGTCAAGATTCATGAAAATTCTGAATATGAAAAATGAGGATCCCTTTTCATTAAAGACAATTAAATACTTCAATACATGATAGGAAAGCATTATTCATTACACTAATGAAGTGTGTGATAAATTGTTAGCTTAGGCAGTTCAAAAGAACTCAAAAGCTGAGATGTGATACCATGCTTAGAGAGATCAAAGATCTTCTGCAATGGTAACAGCTCCCATCTTTAGTGACCAGAAAGCATATTCACTAGAAGTGATGAGTTTGGTAGTCTCGATATATTCCTCAGAAGTTCCCCTAACTGCTGAAAATGTAGTGGAAATGGGTTTTGATAGGAAATTCCATATCTTTGGAGGTAAAAGTCAAAAGAACGTAGCATCAAATTTGCATTATCCCAGATTCATTCCTAAACTCCAAATAAGATTTGTTTTCTAAATCTTTGATCTTCATCGTTCCTGTGGAATTGACCAAAATAAGAAGAAAATGGTCTATATCAGACCAGGGATCTGTATTAGGAGGAATCTGCACTCTGAAAGTTCAAATCACCCTTCTCAATTATTTTTCATCTTTTTTTCTCATTTTCTGACATATTGATGTTGCTTTCAGGGTTTCCTACAGTGAAGCATTAACTTGATATACCTATAATGCGTTTCTTATTTATACTTTGATCCATTTAGTCTGGAAAAATGCTCTGTATCAGAGCATTTTCATGCCTTCCATAGATATGCAGGAGACTACATCAATTTATTTCTTTAAATTATATTTCATACAATATTATACATGAAATATCAAATAATTGTCAATATATATATTTCATAAAATACTGATTATTGTTCTCTTATTTTCTAGAAAATTTCTGATCCTCTAAATATTCAAATAATCTTATTTTTTTATATCTGTTATAAATATGGGGTTTAAAAAATAATGAAATTTAAATAACTTCTTAACTAGAGTATTCTATACTTTCGATGTATGGGCTGGAACTGATTAGTGCTAATCGACTTCCTTAACTCAAACTTTTCCATCTCATTCTTCAATATTGCTGCATTTGCTGTGTGAATAAAAGGAAAAGTGTTTCTGAACACAATTTTCAGCACTCGATTACTGATCAGTACAGGCTGTATTAGGGAAAGATATTTTTTTATTTATTTTTGATTGTAGGAGGCCTACTATTTTGAATAATGCAAACACTATCTGAATCCAAACACTTCTTGTGAAATTATATTAGTGTGGAGGAACAGGGTCTTAGATTCTGCTGTTTAAAAATTAATCTGGTTTTGGTAGAAGAAGAAGTTTTATAGGCAAGTTTTTAAGTAAAAACTGATTCTCTATTAAGAGTATTCTGAAAAACATAAAACACAATTTTACTTTTGTTAAAGTTCTATAGACTCTAAGGTCTGAAGAGTGCATATAAATCAAAGCATTATTTTGCATATTTGAGGAATCTGCCTAATACCATTTACATGCTTTCTTTTCTCTTTTCTTTTCTTTTCTTTTCTTTTCTTTTCTTTTCTTTTCTTTTCTTTTCTTTTCTTTTCTTTTCTTTTCTTTTCTTTTCTTTTCTTTTCTTTTCTTTTCTTTTCTTTTCTTTTCTCTTTCTTTTCTCTTTCCTTTCCTTTCCTTTCCTTTCCTTTCCTTTCCTTTCCTTTCCTTTCCTTTCCTTTCCTTTCCTTTCCTTTCCTTTCCTTTCCTTTCCTTTCCTTTCCTTTCCTTTCCTTTCCTTTCCTTCCCTTCCCTTCCCTTCCCTTCCCTTCCCTTCCCTTCCCTTCCCTTCCCTTCCCTTCCCTTCCCTTCCCTTCCCTTCCCTTCCCTTCCCTTCCCTTCCCTTCCCTTCCCTTCCCTTCCCTTCCCTTCCCTTCCCTTCCCTTCCCTTCCCTTCCCTTCCCTTCCCTTCCCTTCCCTTCCCTTCCCTTCCCTTCCCTTCCCTTCCCTTCCCTTCCCTTCCCTTCCCTTCCCTTCCCTTCCCTTCCCTTCCCTTCCCTTCCCTTCCCTTCCCTTCCCTTCCCTTCCCTTCCCTTCCCTTCCCTTCCCTTCCCTTCCCTTCCCTTCCCTTCCCTTCCCTTCCCTTCCCTTCCCTTCCCTTCCCTTCCCTTCCCTTCCCTTCCCTTCCCTTCCCTTCCCTTCCCTTCCCTTCCCTTCCCCTTCCCCTTCCCCTTCCCCTTCCCCTTCCCCTTCCCCTTCCTTTTTGTATTCTTTTCATGCTTTTCTCTGAGAGTCCTACAACAGCAGAGTGTGCATATTAAAATTATGGAATCTTTCATTTTCATGAAAACCTAGAAGTTTTTAAAATATAGTTTTAAAATATTTACTGCCACAATTTGTGTGGTCATTCCCTGCCTTATATGCTAGGAAACAAGAAAGTTCCTTACCTAATGCAGCTGTCTTAACATCTTTTTTAAGATGATACTGGAATTGTAGCTGCTAGGAGAAGGTCATTGCAAAGCATGTAATGTAACATTATAAATAATTGTACAAGTTATCAAGGGGAAGAAAGAAACTATGTATTTGAAACTTCTAAGATCTTCCATTCATGAAAATGGTAAAGAATATAGCAGAAATTGAGCAAAAGTTGTCACAAAGCACAGTACATTTTGTCATTTAATGCATATGCAAGAATATTTCCTTAGGTGACTGTACTGTATAGAGGAGGCACTCTGATGCTGCAGAAAAAGGTACACAAGGAATAGTAGGATGGCCTTATTGCCTAAAAATACTAGCACTTCTGCATGTCAGACCATGACATGACAGAACGTATATAGACTACTGACTTCCAGGAAATAATAGTGGAGCAAAATATTCAGGTTTGCTCTTCACCCCAAAGCAACACCTTAGCTGAATGCTGGTTGCAAATGTTTTAGATGCGTCGGATATTACACTGTAAGCGTTGAATAATTCTTGGTGCTACTCTTGTTTGGCCAACAAGTAGGGTCAACATTTTTTATAGTAAATTATTGTGTTTGGGTATCTTTTATTATGTGTAGAAACTCTGAAGTCAGTGTGAATGTAGGATTACTTTAGGCTTTTTTATGCCAGCAAAGCCTTGTATCATTGAATCTAGCCTGAGAAAGCTTACAATTCCTCATGCAGGAACTTAGTGACATAACCTGCTGGACAGGAATTTACAAGACATCTGGAGAAGTTATGAACGTAATGAGCTCTATCCCTACTTTGTGTTTCTGCTTTCAAGTTTTGCACTTTTTCTGACATTTTACCTTTTTATACTATTTTTCTCTTTCATATTGGACCTACTGTTTTCTCAATGGTTCCAGTCCTTTGTTTCTTTTCTAATGTTTCATAGTCTACTTGTGCAAAGTACAATTTTTTCTTAAAGTAAACCTAAACCCAGTTGCCATGCCTATGGTCTGAAAAACCAACTTTTAGTCCCTGTCACCTGAACACTTGGTTGTCAGGGAAATAAAAAGGGGGAAATCAATCAATATGAGTTGACCCTGCAGATCTTCATCTTCAGCCCTTCGATTGCTCCTTTTGCTCTCACTCTAGTAATTAGCCAGACCACATTTCTGGCATGCTTAATCTGCTCCTTATAGTATTTCCAGGTAAGAATTGATAAAGTTGTTTCATTGATTACTGAACTGCATGGCAACACTACCTTGCTTCGTCTCATTGCACATATGAAACTTATGGCTTATGCCCAGGAGAAAAATCAGGTAGCGGATGTCACCAGCTTCATTACTACAGACACACTTCTCTTTTCTTCGCAGACACCTCAATATTTAGATATTTAATTATATGTTTAGGTCCTTCTACTGCCAACTCGGCTAGCCTTTATATGGCTTAGGATTTTTTTCATAAGCAGTTGGACAGAGAATTTCTGGCCTTCCTCCTTCAGATTTTAAATAATTCACATACATTTTTTTTTTACCCTTAAATTTCATGCTGGCAGTATGCCTAGTAGTTCTAAAGAGTCTGTACACTGATGTTTATCACAGGACACCATTGAGATCACAAAACAGAATGGATTAAATTTCATCACCAATTAATTTCAGAAAAAAGAAGATAGTCACAAGCAGCACTTCAAGCAGAGGCACAGAGTATTTTCTGCTGCTAATTTTGATGTTAACACCTAGGGAAGCATATAGTTCTACTTTTATAACCATTAATTATGTGCTGAAAATTTTCAGAGAATATTATTTTTTCCCAAATGCTTTCTTTCATTTGATTAAAGCATCACTTTGTAGCAGATGTACTAAAAAATTTTAAGGAGCATATTCTATTCCCTAACTGGCTCTTCCATGTCCCCCAAAATTCAAACAAACCAAGGCAAAAAAACTCAAAAAAATCATGGGCCTAAAACAGTTGGTTGTTCTGAAAACAAATGTGTTGATTTATTTTGTTCTTCTTTTTAGCATGAGATGTGTGGTGTGCTATTTCTAAATAAATGGTGCCATAAGACAAGCATATGTTGTTCTATATCATGCACTGCAGGTGCTGCAGTACAAGGTTGCATAATGTGCCACCTGAAACTCACAGAAGCAATTTTCTTTAAAACGCCAGATTGTGGAGGCCTAGCTCATGCTGATAAGCACCTACTGACGCAAGCAGTTCCATTAAGGCCCCTCCTTTCAAGTAAGTGAGAACTTACATCATTAGGTTTTATAGGTCATCTCTGAGCCTCCAGTGCATTTTGGCATTAAAAATCACATACTGACTCATATATTTTTAGATTCTCTATCCATATAAACTATGTAGAATATGGAAGTTTTTGGCAAGAATTTAGGATTTAAAATGTTACACTTTACAATATGTATTAGATTAAATCTTATAAGCGCGAAATCCAAAAGACCTCTGCTGTAAGTGCAGTCTTTTACTTAAGCTAACATTGAACCTTATTGATATATAGGTCACATAGTCTTTTAGGTAGAAGACAGGGCAGAGGACTTACAAATACTTGCCATATATCAAGAAGAGCAGTCTTAGGCAGACGGTAACGGTATCTATAAGGGAAGGTGGGTAGGAGACTCATGGTGGTTTTCTGACCCAGACAAGTAATTCAAGTTTATATAATAAAATACAATACTTCTCTATTTATAGAATGTGGAATTCTGCTGTGCTGCCTGTGATAAACTGTTTTAATCTGTACTGAAATGATTTCTGTTTAGCTCTTCCCAAGCCTGCTGCTTTCAGAATCTGAATTCCTTGTGATAGAGACCACTGCACATTTATTTGGCATAACATGAATTTTCTGCCTGTAAAAAAACAAGGACAATTCCAACAATACTGTTGGGGTATTCAGTTTTGAAAATCTTCTCACATCACCTATGTAGACAATTGTGGAGGAAACTACACCTGATTTAGACAGAATTGGTAAGTTAGTCCTCAATTGCCTAGATTGAAAGCAGTTGTGGTGGTTTAACACTGGCTGCAAATTAAACTCCCACTGCTCCCCATTCCTCACTCCTTCCAGTAAGAGGGACAAAAGCAGAGACTATGGGTTGTGATAACAATTTCATGAAGGAAAAAACAGTGGAATAAGAAATTCACAGCAACAGCAGTTAACCAACAACAAAAGTATGCAAAGAGAGAAGGTGCTTTACCCACAAAAAAGGTGTTTATCATCTTTGCTTCATTCCACATGGCTGCTGGGACAAAGACAACATGGCAACCTTTCCTGTGATACCTGCTCCATGCAATTTCCTCAGACAAAAATTAGATGGAGGCCATTCCGGCACTTTGTGCAGCATGGCTGTGAGGAAAGGCAAGATGGAGGCAAAGGGCCATGGCTAGTGGTTCCCATCCCTGAGCCCCAGACAATGTAAAACAATGGACAAACCCCCAAAAGCTCCATGGTCCACATCATGCTGCCCACTTTCCCAAACCACTGTGCTCATTTGTGGTTTTAAGTACTTGGGTCAGCTCTTCCCTTTGCACTTTGGTCTGCCCCAATTTCACTCCCCACAGCTGTTGCTGGTCCTCCACTTCTTTTCCCCCTCAAGCTTCAACTCTCCTGGCTGTGGGGCACACACATGGGGCTTGGACACACTGCCAATGATTTTTTTTCTTTAAGTGGGGCATGCACTCCAATTGGCTCAGGCTTGCTGCTTCTTTTCTCAGAGCTGCATCTCGGGCTCGTTGTTTCTTTCCTTCAGCACCATGTTTTGGAAGCACAACTTGAAGGGACAGGAAGGGGACCAGAAATTGCAGCAGAAGACTGGGTCTGCAGAGGATGATCTTGACATCTCTCCACTCGAGAGAGGGAAGGAAAACTATTAACTTATTGGGTTGCGCTTGCACTTTCTTCCTGAAACCATGATCCCCATCGTTAATGTGGGTAGTTTAGAAGCACAACCCAGGCACACCCTGGTGCTAAGCTCCACCCCTCCCTGAAAACAAGACTTAGGAATGATAGCTCTGGAAGCTGTTTTCAAACGAAGGGGAATGCGCAATGTGAGCATGGAGGCATAATGATTGTAATCTCAAATGAGGCAAACAGACTGAGGTCCAGTTGCTAAAGCTGTTACTAACGTAAGCATTACAGAGGAAATAAAAATTCCTCTAGATTTTTCTCAATGTGTTTCTAACGAAAGGCCACTCTGCGTATGATCATCATATCAAATTGTCCAAATGTAATGCAGACATAATATTTTATGCATTGAGTTAAGTGACATAGTATTGCTTCTCAGATGATAATTGCAGGTTTGCTTTACACAGCTAGATTTTGACAATTGTACAAACCCATTTTTTTTCATTGTCACATAAGGACTGAGTTATTTTTAACTTTAAAATGTTTACAAAAGACTTATGCACATGCACACATATTTGTAGTTATAAAATACATAACATCTGTGTAGCACTGTATGTGTATGTTGCATATATAGATATATACATATATATATATGCACACATAGACAGATATTTTGCTGTTAGGGGACTTCCCTGTCCAGCCATTCAAGAACCACTCTGACAGTCAATCTCACACCACCTGAGCCGGGACGGAGGTGCACATTCACTCCACTCACAGAATTAGATCAGGTTTTCCCTGCTGGATCTATCCCATAGCAGAGTCTCAGACATCTAGATCTTATGATGAAATAACTAAACAAGAAAACAACAAATAGCAGTTTAAGCTGGGTGTCTCCAAGGAGAGACGCCATTCAAAGGATCCCCTGGGATTTTTACACTGGCATTCTAAGCACAGGAAAATCTGGAGTCAATGGCTCCTGCTCTGAGTGGCCAGTCCCCTGGCCAGACCCAGGTCCCTGAGCCCTTACTTTATGGAATGGATTGGCAGTTCATGGCCTCCTTGGGATCCTGCCCCACAGAACTCAGCCTGCAGTTCACACTGCAGCTTGTGCACTGAGCTACCTACACTGAATGTATTGCTCAAGAGTACATTAGTATTTATAAATATATATACATAAATATATATTAGACATTGAAGCTAAATCACCTAAGTAAACCTGTTTGAAAGTTAGGTGTGACCATAGGCTAAAGAAACAGGCTAAAACAATTAACTGCATGCTTGTTGCAATATTTTGTTGGTGGCTGATGGAATGAAAATAGAAACATCTTAGTTTAAATTAAAATAGAAATATATTTCTATTATAAATAATAGAAAAAATAATAGAAAATAGAAACATTCTTAGTTTAAATTTTTCCTACAGAATAGATTAACGGTGTCATCATCAATATCATTCTTGATGCCACATTTACTTCCCAGAAGATGAGTGATTATTTCACTACTTTGCACAGAATCACATAATTACTAAGATTGGAAAAGACCTCTGAGACCACTGAGTCCAACCTTTGACTGATCATCATCTTTTCAACTTGACCACAGCAGTAAGTGCCACATCCGGTTGTTTCTTGAATACTTCTGGGAATGGTGACTCCACTGTCTCACTGAGCAGTCCATTCCAATGTTTAACAACCTTTTCTGCATAGAAATTCCTCCTGATGACCAACTTGAACCTCCCCTGGAACAGCTTGAGGAGTCATCTTGTCAGTAGTTGCCTGGGAGAAGAGACTGGCCCTCACCTGGCTACCGCCTCCTTTAAGGGAGTCATAGAACATAATGAGGTACCCTCTGAGATTTCTTTCCTCCATGATAAACAGCCCCAGCTCCCTCAGCCACTCTTCATATCTTAATCCCCTCATCCAGACTATCAATAAAGATATTTAATGGGGCTGGTCCCAACACTGATCCCTGGGGGACACCATCAATGAGCAGCCACCAGCTGGATGTGGCACCATTCCCCTGCACTCTCTGGGCCCGGCCGCCCAGCCAGTTCTGAACCCAGTGAAGGGTGCTCCTGTCGAAGCCGTGGGCTGCCAGCTTTTCCAGGAGAGTGCTGTGGGAGACAGTGTCAAAGGCCTTGCTGAAGTCATGGTAGCCAGAGCCTTCCCCTCATCCACCAGGCAGATCCACTCGTCATAAAAGGAGATCAGACTGGTAAGGCTGGACCTGACTTTGCCCATTCTGGCTGGGTCTCATCCCTTGGTTGCTCTGTATGTTCCATGTGATCACTCTCAAGATGATCTGCTCCATAACCTTGCCAGGCATTGAGATCAGGCTGACAGGCCTGTAGTTCCCTGGATCCTCCTCTGGGGCCTTCTTGTGCATGGGTATCATATCAGCCAGAGTCTGGGACGTCACTGTTTAGCCAGGACTGATAATAAATTATGGAAAGAGGCTTAGCAAGCTCTTCCACCAACTCGCCTAGTACTGTTGAATGAATACCATCTGGTCCCATAGATTTGTAACAGTCTAAGTGGCACAATAGGTCACTAAATACTTCCTCCTGGATTTTGTGGGGTCTATTCTGCTTCCTGTCCTTGTCTGCCAGCTCAGAAGGCCAGTTGCCCTTGAAGATAAACAATCTTTACATTAAAGACTGAGGAAAAGAAGACATTAAGTACATCAGCCTTTTCTGCTTCTTTGCTGGCAGTTCTCTCCACAGTGTCCAATAAAAAACAGAAATTCTCCTTGGCTCTTGATTGTTATTAAAGTATTTATTAAAAACACTTTTTATTGTGTTTTGAAAAAATGGCCAGATTGAGTTCTTGCTGAGATTTCACCTTTCTAATCTTTCTACATGACCTAACAACATCTTTGTACTCTTCCTGAGTTGTCTGTTTCTCTTTCCAAGGTCATACACCCTCTTTTTCCCCTGAGCTCCTGTTAAAGCTCCCTGTTCAGCCTGGGTGGCCTTCTACCCTACTTGCCTGTCTTTTAGTACATGGGGATGCTCTGCTCCTTCACAATTTCTTTCTTAAATATATCCAGATTTCCTGGGTCCTTCTGTTAAGGGCTGTTTCCTAAGAGAATCTCCAAACCAGTGTCCTGAGTATGCCGAAGGCTGCCCTCCAGAAGTCCAGTGGTGTTCTTCTATTGAATGCTTTCACAGACGAAATGTATTTTAGAGTATGCCATTTCCTTTATTTCCATAATTCTATTCTTTCTTCACCAAACAGGGTATTAAAAAAATATCAGCATTTTTAAAAATGAAGATTTGGGGTCTCTTGTGACTCTTTTTAGTGATTTTTTCCCCCTGCTGTATTATAAAATCAGGTAACCTCTGACACTCTTGAAAGAACGATTCTGCTGTAAGGTGAAAGTAGCACTGTTTTATGTATGTGTCAGAGTGTTCTGTCCTTATTCTCTGAGTGTGAGGAGTGTGTGACTCTTTCCATCTACAACATACAGACAAATCCTATTTTTATGAATTTCATAGCCTTTCAAAGAGTTAAGGGCATACCCTTAATTTGTCCCAACATGACTTTAGAATATGACAATCTCACTTGCATCTGAAGCTCCTAAGCTCAGCTGCATTTTCTGTTCTATGTGCAGCCACAATGGCACTTGTGAAACTGGACATACTATGAGACTTGTAGTAGCCAAAGAGTTTGGCCACCTAAAATCTGATATAACTAAACAAATGAAAATTTGAAACATGGGTCAGTCATATCACTTTTATGTAGATTCCAGATGTAATGGTCTGCCAGTGGAGTTTATGTGCCTGTGGTTTTTGTGAGGACATGCCAAATCTGGCAGATGAGTTGGTAAGTCTGGGCACCTACTGGGCACCTACTCCCAGTAAGCACCTGCAAAAACACACATATACAGTACATATGTATGCACACACACTGATCAGCACTGACAGAAGCCATAGCACTCTTGCAGACACAAAAATAATACGTTTGGCCTCGTGCCATTTCCCTCTCTGGCTGGTCAAGACAAAGGCTGTTTAGTGGGAATACATATATGTACATAAACCTCAAGGTGATCCCTCCAGCAGCAGGGCTCAGCCATGGTCTGTCCTTTTGCCTCCCCTGGGTTTCAGTTCCGCCAGTGGCTATTTCCTGAACATCCAAACACCAAGGACACATACGTACGCTTGCCATGGGTATAGAATTCCATTTACAGACAAACATACACAAGTGTGAACCTCCTAGCATTGGTGCTTAAACATGGTCTGTCAGGGGACTTCCCCTGGATCCTCCTGTGTCTCTCTCACACTGTTGCATGCACGTACACATGCATGCATGCCCACACACTCACTGGCAAGTGTTCTCATATGACCTGCACGTACAGAGTACTAATTCTAACACTGGTAGTAGTGCTAGGCTCAGAACTCTACTGCCTTCAGGAATCAAGCCCTCCAGGTGCTTCCTGCTTGGAGATATCCACAACTCTATCCTGGGATATTAGGTCCCTTCCTGTCAGGTCAGGTGACACATTTTCTGGTGATCACAGAACAGCACATGAAGCTGGGATGGTCCCAGGGACACATGGACTCTGACCCACACACCCGGACCCACAGTCCCCTCCCACAGCCACCTGAGACAGAGCTCCTTGCCCAGGAAATAGAAGTGGAGATCAGAGAGAAGATAGGTTTGGATCACATGGGATAGGTGCTGGACATGACCCTATCGACACACTGGCCATCTTCTGCTCGCACCTTTCTGGCCCTTGGTATCACTTTTTAAACCTCTTTTCCTATGCTTTCTCTGCCTTAGATCACACTGATCCCCAAGTCTCCTTCCTCTGGTTCTTCCACTGCACACCCTCATAAGCCTTGTGCTCCTGCACCCTATGAACTACCTCCCACACATGGGTAGTGATGTCTCAGTTTGTGGGGAGTCCTGGAGAGCACCCCCAGCCTCACAGTGTCGGAAGTAACCTGGCCCAGGAACTGACACTCCCTGGTACGACCTAGGGAGGTGCCTGGCAGGTGCTGGAGGCACTATCCTAGGTACCAACACATCCTGTCCTCAACCCTCAGCATCTCTGGCGTCCTTTTTGAGGGTGGAGATGATATGATGTGGTTTCCTAAATTTTTTTTCCCTTGTGCTCCTCTTTTCTCATGGATATATGCTGTTTTATAACATAACCTTAATAGTTCTACCAGAATAAACCAGAAATTTTCACAAAATCTCAGATTAGTCTGAGCTGGGAAGGACCCAGAAGGACCATGTTGTGTCCCTGAGCAATACCATTTAATTTAAATGCAAAGTGCTTTGTAGTTCAAACATCAAAACTATATTTGAAGATAGAATATTGGGAATTTTACAATATGTCTACATTGCATATGACTTCACGTGGAATAGCAGAGTCTGTCATCTGCATTGTAATGATATTTTAGAATCATGAATTCATATGCTGCATCAAAATTAAGTCTAGCTTTGACTATCTAGGAGTGTAATGGTCTGACTTCTGAATTTTTTAATCTTTAAAAAATCAACTGCAATTAGAATATGTCCAAATAATACTGAAAAGCAGGTTATAGTTTGAGGAACATGAAAGTCAACGTAATAGAACACCTCATCTAAGATTAATCACCATTGTTCAGTTGCATTTTTGCAGCTTTAAAGCTTCTCTGTTACCACATTATTCTTCTTCAACCCTAGCAAATTAAAATAAAATTAAATTTAGTTAATTCAAATACTCTTTACTTCAAATATTCCTTGGTGGGTGGGTGCAATGTATTGACTACTTTGCAAAAGTCAGAAGCCCACATTAGTTCCTTGAAGACACTAAGAGCTCATCAGTTGCTGTGAGTTGTTCTATCCTGTCAGCAGCTTGAGCTTCTTCCTGACTCTCCTGAGTGGCAGCTCCTAGCCCCATGCTGGCAGGAGTGAGAGAAGAGTGTTGCATGTTTCGAGAAGAGTGTTGCATATTTCTTCTAAGCTTATTTATGCTAATGCACAGGTTATGGTTTCTTTCCTTCCCCCAAAAACACACATTTGCACATGCACATTCCCCACAGTCTTCTCACTTTCCTCCAACACTTATTGAGTAACAGGCTCACAGTGCTGTGGAGGATTGAGTGAAACATCAAAAGTCTGATTTTGAGAAACCTGCTTTAACCTCATGTATATTGGTGTCTTTCTGTGATTGAAGAAAACAGAATCAAACCCTACCAATACTATGAGTTTTTTCTTTAAAAGGGCACAATTTACGCTTGTTGGAATTTAAGGGACAATTGGCATAACCTACTTAAACATTCTGACAATGGGCTTTATGTTTATGGGATAGTTCACAGCTACAAAAGATGAATAGCTGGAAAGAAACACTCTTGCTGACTGAACTCAATAGATGAGATAATTGTCTGGCTTTGGTACATGCTGGGTAGATCCAGAGGAAGGTAGTTTGCTTCTAGAAAAACAGTTAACTTTTGGGGTTGTAACAGTACTTCACAGTAAAGAACTTATTGTAATATAGATATTCTTTTTCTTTCTAATTACATGGATGAGGAATAAAGACTTGCAGATATGAGTATTAAAACTAATCCTTGTAAACAATCAATCTGGACCCAGTTAGGCATCAAGTGTACAAGACCTAAAGATATATTATTTCAGGAGAATTATTACATGGTTTTAATTTACAATAATTTAGAAGAAGTTTGTTGTTCTGTTTAAGTAGAAGCTAAAATGTTTATCATGGCACAACAGATTTGACAAAAACAGCAGTAACCAAGAAATTATTACACCTTCAGGTGTTTCTCTGATAGCCTGTGATGTTTAAATGCTGATTTAACATAAGCATCCACTTTGCACATATACATTTTAGCTTCTTATATGAACAGTGCTTTCAGTCCAATCATGCCCTGTTTTCTTCAACATAGTGTGTAAATGACAAGGTGCAACCTCTATTATTGTCATATGTTTCTAAGGAAATGTTTTCATAATGTCTGTATATAGATTCATATATGTACATATACAGTCATGGATATAAAAGCAAAAGCTGCTTCTGCAGCTAAGAGTTCTTGTTTCCTGATGTGGAGGAAAGGCCTGAAAGTAATGTATCTGAGCTAGAAATTTTTAGATGTGCTGTATTGTAGCACAAAGTCCTCAACAGTATATCTACACTTGTGCCAGTGCAAAAAAATGCTGTGAAAAAATGGTGTCAGTTCCCAGTAAATGCTGTGAATGCCACTCAGGTATAGTTAGGAACTTGTGCTAAAATCTTGTCCTAATAACATTTTGCATCAAGCGTTTAAAATTCCCCCTCTTATGACATCAAAGGCCATTCGTTAAGACACATTCTCAGTTGAAGTTTTATTATATTCAAAGATTTCATGCCTTCAATAAAATACAAGAGATTCCCATTGGTTCCACTTTATTGTGACAGTGGGAATCATTTAATAAGAAGTTTAGTATATGGGTTCTACATATGCCTTCTCTCATTTGTATTGCATATGTAGAAATATATTTTCACGCGATACACTCTCAGTGTCTGTACATAAAAAAATTCCTTTTCCTTTATTTGAATTAAGATGCTTCAGTTTGTTATTTTATTTTAGTCAAATTTTTTAGTTAATTGTGTTTGTTAACTTTTTCTGGGCTTAATGTATGGTGTGTGACAATGAAGCATTTATGAAAAGTGACATCTAACTGAGGTGTTCACTGTATCTTGTCCGTAAATCACATCTTCAGGTTTCTTACCAAAATGACCCTGAGTTATAACCTTTTTACCTACTGCCATTGCTATTCCAGAAATTTTGGTGTTTGACCTTTGCTATTTGACCTCATTGGCATTATGATTGTCAATGGCTGCAACTTTTTTTTATGTAAGAAAAGTTTATCTTCTGGAAAAATAGAGCAGCTTATAGGAAAATAAGAATAAAATATACAAATGCTTTAATCTGTTTTATTTTTTTCAAGAAACACCTTGCAGTTGCAGCTTTCCCAAGTAATCTACTGTCTCCATTTATCAAAGTAATATTTTTTCCACTGTATCTACATATATATATATATAGGTAGTATATCCCAGGGCAGGTAAAGGAGAGGACTCCAGAAAAAAGGCAGCTTCTGAGAAGAGTACTGGAATGTTTCAAAACTATCTGTGTCACAGCTTTGTTTACATGAATAACCCCTACAATGTCCTCCACACACTGAATGTGACTACCTAAACTTGAGGTCACCTCTGATACAGCGAAGCTTGTTAATTTTGGATGAGGCTTCTTTCAGAACAGTGGAGTTGTGAGACAGAGCTGCACGAAAAGCCTTCCCTGGGACCTGAGGGTTGCTTTGAGGCCCAGAGCCCTGCGTGGGGTCTGTGCCCCAGCCATCAGCCAGGCACTGTCTGGCTGTGCACCCTCGGTCACACCTCGGACCTGTCTGATGGCTGCAGTCTGCTCTGGCCCCACTTGCTGTGTGCTGGGGCAGCCTCTGTGCGAGGCACTGGGCTGAGACCATGCTCCCATTTCCAGCGCAGCACTCAAAGAAGAAATTATGGCGGAAAATCCTTAGACTGGCTGAAAAAAATATTAGAAAAATACTGCTTAGAGAGAAGAATTTTGAATGGATGTGTACTGGAAACCATGTCGAAGATATAGAAATTGTTACAGAAGAATGTAATTGGTGAAAAAAACCTCTTTGTTCTCTCTGGCATTGATTGTTACTGTTTTCTAACATGACACAGCAACTGAACATCTATATTTGAAACAGTCAATGCCTCAGTTGTTCCTCAGGATCTGATTTGTTTTCCTATCTGTTGTGTCTTCCAATCTGTGATCTGTGTTTCTTATCTATCACTTACAAACCCATGTCTGTCAAAACAAACTCGATTAGACTAAAAATCTGAAATAGTAGAACTTCTCTAATGAAGTCCATTTTGATGGAAATGGCACAACAAACACACAAACAGCTGATCTGGCTCATCAGAGTCTGCTATTTTGTCTCTGCAATGAAATTTTTTAACAGAGTTAGCATTTTAATGAAGTGGCCAATGCAAATTTGATAGAGAAATCTAGTGGAAAAAGAAACTACAGAAATTGAATAGGAATGCTTAAGGAAAGGGAACAGAGAAATTTGTATGCTACGAATAATGAGCTGGAAATAATGAGGATGTATTCAGGAAACACATTCAATAAATATAATCGTTTTATAGTGCTGTAATCTTCCTCTCTTAAAAACACAAAAAACCCTTGATGTGCTGTGACTACTCAAGGGTACAGGAAAGAGATGCTGAAATTTAAAAGTACAGATTTTAAGTCTATGATTCTTTAAAAGGCCAAAGCAGAAAATCTTAGACATAACATATATAGCCTGCAGGCTATTCCTGGACACCTTTCTCAAAAAATAAATCATTTGCGTACTAGGGAGAAGAATATCTTTAAATAAAATAGTGATATTAAAACTTCCATGACTTAGAGAAAGACAGCAAATGTATTGTGAGATAGAAAACACCCAACCACTTGAGAAGTGTCATTTTCTTGAAGAAATTGGAAGGCAAATTATACAAACTAACACTGAATTATTAAATATTATAATAAAATGCATTGAAAAGAATAATCTGAATTTCAAGATTAATCACAAATTTCATGTGTTGATGAATTCTAAAATTATCAATTTTGTTATAAAATTAATTTCTCTCATTTTCTTCTGTGCCATCCTTCTGTTTCATTTTTTTTCCCCCTTAAAAATACTGGAAATATCCACACATCATAGAATGCTTATTTGAAGTTAGTAATAAATTTTTATTGAAATCTGAATTTTCACAAGGAAACACTAAAGTCATCCAAAGTGACTACACAAAAGTGTTGCTGTCATCTTTTAAATCAAAACTGCAGTTTATCTTCACTACCCCTATGAAATATTGCTCATGTTTTGTACTTTATTGGTACTTTGAAGAGTTGGCACTATGAAGGCTTTGCTCTGATAGGTAAATTGATACCAGAAAATAAATAAAAGAACTAGTTAAACCAGACTATGAACACTGAAAAAAAATCATAGGCTGCAGTTGTATTTTTACACTTGAATTTTATCTGCAAGAGAAATGAAAGCAGCCTGATGAAATCCACAAGTTTCTGCTGCATTCCTTCTGTCTTTAGTAGAAATCACTTAAGCACAGAAGCTGAATACACTTTCACAGGGGGAAACATGGTGAGATAATGCTGAAGGGAAAGGTTCTTCAGTAGTGAGCTCCCCTTGCCATGTGCGAGTTTCATTAGATATATATAGGATTTAATGTTTTTAAAAACTGCTTATATTGCAAAACATTCATTAAGGCTTAATCCTTTTCTCTACCAACAGCAATATCACTGAAAAAAAATGCTTTCTGTGAAACAAAAAAACCTGTAATATTATGTTTTCTGGAAGCATGTTAAGTGGAAGAATATTTACTATGATTCACTAAAAGCTAAAAGGTCTTAATATCTCCTAAAGTTCAAAAGCTACAAATTTTATACCCACAACAGAAAGCAGTACCTCTTTATAGTTAGGATAGAGTAATACAACTCTAAATATAGAGTAACACAGTCTGAGGAAGTAATTTATCTTTGTCAGATATCTACATCAGGATTAAATGAATTGCAGTACTGAAGTGCCCATTTCTCTTTATTGCCAATAAATGGATTTTAGACCACTAACTAGAACAGAGCACATGAAAAGCCTGTTTCTCTCTATTGATTTTAAAGAGAGCCTACATTACTGTTTTCTTCAATAATTTCAAATTTAAATTATTGAAAATAAGGAATTAATAAGTAAAGCTGAGTCAGTATTCATTCCAGTAGATTGGAGTTAAAAAATCCTTTGGGAAAAAATCCTAAGAGCAATTCCTGGAATCCACCTAGTTAGTTATGCAAATCAGCGTGAAATGAAAACTTCTCTGGGATTTCCTTCTTTTGCTTTCTTGAAGCCTGAAATAACCTGTTTTACTTAATTGCTGTTGTAGCAGATAGGAGTTCAAGCCACAAAGAATTCTTCAAGACTGATTAGCAGAATTTCAGCTATGTAATTTTTCTTCTTGCTAAAATCTGTTCTCAGTAAGAAGGTATGGAAAAAAAACCCAACTAACATTTATTAGGTTTTTTTTTAAGTAAATAAGTTTGACAAAGGAAGAGTAAAAGAGAAACAATGAGAGTCAAAGAATGAGAGAAGGCCCAAAGAATCTTCCTTTGTGGAAACTTCCATAGGTTGTGTGGACACTTCCTAAATTGTTTTCACAGAGCAGGCAGAACAGGAACCTCTTCTTATTAATGCCTTAGGGCGCTAAAGTAATGTAAGAAGAACAATGAACTACATACCACATCTTTTACCTTTGTTTTTCTCACTGATGTCATCTGTCTTTTTCCTTCTCATTTTCAATTTGAAGGTAAAAGTGTGCTATTAAATGACACCTTCTGATCTGCAACAAAGAAGCCCAGAGGGACTTATTCTCTCAAGCTTTCTGGTGATATAAACAGCATGTTGCAGCTCATATATTTTTCCAATTCAAAAGTGCCAGAACACCTAGCTCTCAGATGACTTGCAACAAGATGTATAAGAGTGGAATATTTTCACACAGCTCATATGCCTTCTTTCATCACATTTTGTATAGGGATGAAAAAAATTCCATCTATGTATTTTTTTTAGGATATGCCCACAATTTGTTCTACGGCAATTCCTTTCAATGTGTTAATAATGTGTTTCATACATACGCTCTTCAGCAAGCTGTATACACAGTATACTTTTGTATTGGCTATTTCCAAATGGCAAATTTAAATAATTTCAAGCACCGCTTGGAAGATGAATGGCTATGTCCAATAATCTCAAAATCTAGAAGAAAATTAAACTCTTTAACTGAAAGAAACTGAATCAGATCTGCTATATTTTGATACTGCACCTGGTCTTGTTCAATTGAATTGCATTTAATAGAAATGATCCAATAATTTTACTACCTTCTGTTCACTCTTTTACCTGTCCTCATAAAAACACAGCTCACAGGAAATAGGTACTTTTTACATGCAAACACAGATTTCTCTTATCCCACTTTCGTTTCTAATTTCATTGTACCTTGAAAAATCATTGAAAATACACAAAAAATAATAATGTTTATTCTTATGAGGTGAATCACATGTTCAAGGAATTTTAAAAAATAGCTGTTTTAGTATAGGATACAATTTGCAGGAAACAAATTATTAAAAGTGAGAATTTGAGTCCAGAACCAACTCCCTATTTATACTCTTCTCTGTGTGAGAGATGAGTAGGCAATGGGTAAAACCTTGATTACCACTGTCATCCTTCTGAGTTGCTTTACAATCTCTGGTTTAATACTCAGTTGAAGAACAGCAATTTATTGGTAGAATGTACCATAGTGGTAGAGCAATCCATTTCTACTTCCTGAGAATGACAAGGAAAGAAAGTGAAGTAGAATAAAAGATATGCCTGTTAACTGTGTCTCCTGGGAAAAAACACTACTCTGATGCAGTTTCTGAGCAAATTCTTGCTCAAGGTCTCACATAACCTAGAAATTTAATCAGAATGCCTTACTGAACAATTTTAAATAAAAAAGCGTGGAGGTTTCCTGACTTCTGAATTCTTTGCTAAAATTCAGGAAACATATCAACAAATCATATTTGCAGAATATAGTGAGTTGGTAGAGGCCCACAGGGATCATTGAATCTGATACCTGTCCCTGCACAGCACCATCCCCAAGAGTCACACCATGACCCTGAGAGTACTGTCAGTGCCCAGCCCTGATATCCAACTCAAACCTGCCCCAAATCAGCTTCGTGCTGTTTCCTCCAGTCCTGTGACAAGTCACAAGAGTAAAAAGATTGGTACCTGCCCCTCCACTTCCCCTTGGGCGAACGTTGAAGACTATGTATCATACTGTCACCAGTGAAAAGATTTCATCTACGTATTTCCTGTGGTTATTTTAGCTTGTCGTAAAAATACTGAGGTGTTCAATTTCAGCTGAAAGACAACTGCTATGAAATAAGAAAATATGGGCATGTTAAATAAAATTTGTAATATTTTAAGATTTTGTGATTTACTGGTGAATTTTTGCTCATCACAGTTCATCTCTTGTCAGTAAAACAATACAGACACATAAAGATAATAGCAGACATTATATTTTAAAGCACTATCTAAAATAATCAGTGCAGAGATTGCTTCATTCCTTTAAACTATCTTACTCTCTCTAAAAGATGAATTCTCAATTCCGTGTGTGCAGCAAATTCTTTTGTTTCTGCTTTGCATTTTTTTTCTTCCTGTAGAAGAGAACTCTTCAGACCATAAAATCATAGAATACTCTGAGCTGGAATGGGCCTACAATAATTACTGAAGGAAGTCCATTTCCTGGCTCTGCACAACCACCCCAAGAAGCACACATTGTGCCTGAGAGCGTTGTGCAAACACTTCTTGAACTGTCTCAGTTTGGAGCCGTGACCGCTTCCCTGGGGAGCCTGTTCCAGTGCCCAACCACCCTGAGTGTAGAACTTTTTCCCAACATCCAACTTAAACCTTCACTGACACTCTCATGCCATTCCCTTCAGTCCTATCACCAATCACCAAAGAGAAGAGACCAGCACAGGCTCCTCTTCTTCCCTTCATAAGGAAACTATGCACCATGAGGAGGGTTGCCCTCAGCTTCCCTTACAGACCTTCATCCCCTTCATAGCCCTTTTCTAGACATTTTCAAACAGCTGCATATCTTTATTTTATTGCAGTGCCCAAACCAGCCCTCAGCACTGGAGGTGAGGCTGTCCTAGCTCAGGGCAGAGCAGGACAATCCCCTCCCTTGCCTGGCTGGCCATGCTGTCCCTGGTGCCCCCCAGGACAGGGCTGGCCCTCCTGGCTGCCAGGGCACTGCTGACTCAAGTTCTGCTTTTCATCGACCAGGACCCCCAAGCCCATTTTGCAAGGCTTCTCTTCAGCTTCTCATTCCTCAGTCTGTCCATACATCCAGGATTGCCCCATCCCAGGTGCAGAATCTGGCTCTGGTTTCTGTCAAACTTCATACAGTTGGTGATTGTCCAGTGCTCTTGTTTGTTTAAGTCACTCTGCAAGGCCTTTCTGAAGGTAAGGAAAAATCAGTCTAATCAGTCACAAATAAAATCAAGATGTTTTTTATTTAGGGCAAAGCTAGCAACATGATAAAAGCGAGTATTAAATTTCATTCTTATTGCAAAAAATGAACAGCAATCTGCTGAAAATACTGAAGGAAAACTCTTTTATTTTGATGATGCTCCTTGGGTCTATCAAAAACTGAATTAACACCAAGTATCACAGTATAGTCTGACCTAAAGAAGGTTTATTCTTCAAGTCTAGAAAGGAAACTTACATAAGCTGTAAAGAATTTTCATCATGGTCATGCACAATGCAAGTTAAAATGTGGCAAATCAGTGAGTATTTATTATTCTTATTAATAGAATCATTAAAGTTCAGAAGACCTCCAAGATTATCTATTCCAATCCTTGAACACCACCTTGTCAATAAAACCAGATTATTATGTATCATCCATGCAAATATTTTTTGTAAACTAAAGTGATGAGCATTTTTCGATGGAGACTGAGGTAGCATAAAATATATTTCCCTGTGCAGAATGCATGACAAAAAACCAAGTGTGCTAAACCAGAGCAGACATGAACATAATTTTTCATCCCAGGATATCACAAGTATCTGTGAAAATATTAGTAAAGTTTGAAATTTAAACTGATAATCACCCAAAGAATCTGCCCAAATTTTTTAAACCTCTTATTTGTCTATTTCACTATGGTCTTTTTCATCAGGCACAGGAGTGGTTAGGAATATGTGTGTCTTTTGGCAGGGGAGAGCATTCCAATAGCCAATAGCAGTGCTTTCTCAGGAAAATATTTCTTAGCTACTATTTGAAAGATACTTAGTGTCACCCAATAACCTGTATGTAAACAGTCTTTGAAGTTACATTGACAGTAAATCCACAGAAATTCAGTTTATATGGCCCACTGGCATAATCTTTGCTTTAGAAGTAACATTGAAATGTAGAAAGAACTGTGCTTTTGATTACTATATATAGAGCATGAAACTTTTCAAAAGAAATAATAATTCTCTGACACAAAAGTTTTCTGTCATCTGATAAAACTGCTCAGAAGAAGCTTAAAAATATATGATCTGAGACAAAATAAACACTGTAATATGAGAGAACTGTCACTATTATATATCTTTAAATTACCAAAAGCTTTCCATGAAAAATCCTGTTTCTTACTCTTTCCAATTTTTCTAAGCTTTAATCACTTGATGTGAAAATTTCTTTGCTTCCTGCCTCTGTCAAGCTGAGCTATTTGGGAAAATAAACCAGAAAAACTAGCTAGCTCTAGTTCCAAGCTAGAGACAGATAGTCTTGTCAAACACAAAATGTTCTTACTTTTTTTAAAATACTATTTGGATGGTGAGGAGTTGGTAGGGGAATGGGAAAGCAAAACTATGCTGAATACCAGAGAGATATGAAAACATGACCTTCTACCAATGTATAAACGCAATACTTGTGCCATCCAGCAAATTGATGAAAATCTTATTTTTCATAAGGAAACATTTGATTATTATATAGAAAATAGATTTCATTCAGAAACAATTTTTGTAGGAAATTCCTGGTTGATCTATCCTGATTCTTTCTTTTGAAATTTCTGGTTTCAGCTATTATTTAGGTTTATGTACAATGATAATTTTTATATACAATGGACATTTTATGAAAAGAAAAATGACACATGAAGCATTAAGGACACAATAGAAAAAATACCATCTTGTTATACTGTGTGGTAATTTTCAGTGTTTAGACCTTTTAATTTTCTGGAGTCACTATGGTGTTATATACAGCGAATAATTCTCTCGGCAAGCACTTGCAAAGGAAGAAAGTACTTGTGGTCTAATAAGTTTATATCTTATGCCAGGCCAACTCTTATTGATCCCTCTCTTTAGGAGAAATCCTATTCTTAATGATCCCTTCAAGCATCTTAATAAACAAGAGAAAACTTAAATTGTAGTTTTTCAAGTATGAGTGTTTGATGGAGGTTTAATGAGTGACTTTCTACTGTTTTCTTTTGAGTTTATTACAAGTTTAACATGTCTCTAAAGTCATCACGATGCCTAACAATGTGCACTGTGCTGCTTTGTTTACCATCATTTAACTGGCAAATATTTTTGGTAGTATGAGATCCTAAAGCTCACAGAGAAAATCAGCCTCTTCTGACAGTAGCAGTGTTACTGTCTCAGTAGCTGACTTGTGGAAATTCATTGACATTAATGTCTGTTACTAATGCAACTGCTTTTACAGAGCTCGGGGAAAGCTAAGAAAGATTTTAGAAACCAACATCAGTTTGAGTTACAGTGAAAAAGAAGCCAACAAAACATCCAAGTCCACAAAATCAGCATTTTGACTGAAGTTTGCAAGGTTTCAGAGTCATCATATATTTGGGAAGATGCTGTTATTTTGTCTCCTCAATATTGTAGAGGAAAGAGCTAATCACCAAGGTGATTAGTATATTCAGAGTACTGCCAGTTGACAGACATAGATTCTCTTGTTTCTCAAAAGTAAAACGTCTTCATCAATTTTTGCTACAGAAGGAATTGTAGTTACTCCTGTGCTAGGGAAAATGCAGTGTAGTCCGTTTACTCTCAAACATTTGCTATGGAAGCTTTATAAAGACCCACTTCTTGCAATTTCAATATCAAATTTCTTCATGCAGAGAGGTCTCCACCAGGTCCAAATTTAAGACCCTGATACCAGCTTAGTAAATACACATGTAGTCAGAACAATTGTATGTAAAGTTGAAACACCTTATTTTCTACCGTATAAGAACTCTCAGGGTGTAGTATCCATTTGAATCTGGGCTGGAACCGAGATGTACTGTGTGAACAGACATTAACCTAACCACTAAACACTTAACTATGATGGAAGATGTGTATACCCTACCATGAAGAAATAAATTAACAAGTAAACAAGGCTCACCAGTATAAAACACCATAGTTACTTGCACATACATATGTAATCTTTTACAGACAATATTCCACTTATGACTATTGCAGATTATTTTATTTGCCCTTAAATTTATTATTTAAAACCCTAAAAGAAGAAAATGGGATCATATTAATGATCAATTAAAGGCAGGACCAAGCTTTTGTGTTAAGTATAGATAGGTCACCATATCAGAATGACTGCACAAAGGAGGACTGGAGAGTGGGAAATTAGTAAGAACCCAAGACACAACATCTTGAAGCTCTGCAACAATAGATTATATTGCATGTATTTTTAAGTGGTTATTCAATTTTATCCTGAGAAGAAAGGGCTTTCCTAACAGTCTAGGCCAACAAACAGTAATGCAAAACATTACTGTTTTGCACTACTGTTTATTGTGTTAAGTGTTAAAGATATTTCAAAACAGCTTGTGAAGCAAAACACAGTTATACTATAGATGTAAAAAAAAGAAAAGGAATTTAAAGCAACAAGAACAAAAAAAAGAAATCAACAAACCCTAGAAATATCCAACCAGAGAAACTGGCACTATGAGAAATGAGATCTGAGTCCTTAGAAATAGAATAACTTCGTCTATTCACTAAACACTAAAATAACAAAATAAGTGTCTTAGCCTGAAAAAGAAGAGTATTAAGGCAATGTGTGTACATAGAAAACTATACATACATACATATGCAATGCAAATAAATAGATATGTGTACACATACTTCCATGTATATCTGTACATACACGTGTATGTGCAATTTTTATTACGTTTCCATATATGTTTTTATTTATAAGGTATGATGTACATATATAGGTATGTATGTGTACGTAACTATCGCCTAAGTTCCAGGTACCAGTAGGAACATTAATACAAGTAGATATGTATATGTATAAATACTTTCCCCCTTTTCTTTCCCTTAAGGAGAAAGTGTTTAGTAAGTTTTAGATCATAAAAATCATAGAACAATTTTAAAGATCATCTTGCTCCAACCTCCCTTCTGCTAGACTAGGTTTCTCAGAGTCTCATCCAGCCTCTTGAACACCTTCAGGAGAGGGGAGCTCACAAACTTACTGGTCAACCTGCTCCAGTTCCTCACCACTGTCTCAGTAAAGAATTTCTGCCTAGTATCTAATCTAAACCTCCTCTCCTTCAGCCTAATACCACTCTGCTTTGTCATATACTACCAGTCCTTGTGAAAAGTCCCTCTCCAATCTCCTTACAAGCCCTCACAAGGTACTGGAAGATTGCTATAAGATCTTCCCAAAGCCTTCTCTTCTCTATGGTGAAGAACTTCAGCTGCCTTAACCTGTTGTCACAGAAGAGGTCATCCAGCCCTGTGATCTTAGTGGCTCTCCTATGGACTCCCTCCAACAGGTCGACTTATTTCTTACCTTGAGGTCTCCAGAGCTGGGCTCCAGGTGGTAGTCTAAGAACAGTGGAGTAGAGGCAGAATCACCTCCCTTGACCTGCTAGAAATTTTCTCTTCATGCTGGTGCTGGTCCCTATACTGATGAAAAACATCACTTGTCACTGCTCTCCAGCTGGATTTTGGTTTGTTGACCACAACTCTTGAAATGTGGTGATCCAGGCCGGGTTTTAGCCACTGATGGTTGGTCTACCGATTAAATCTATGTATCTGCAGCTTAGAAACCAGGATGTTGTCTGAGACTTTGCACAACTGCTGGTAATTCTTTTCACAGGTTAGTCACGATGGATACATTCCCTTCCTCACTGAAGAGCTAAGCTATATCTAGTCTTTTTGACCTAAATCTTTCCATGATTATGATCATAAGAAAATATATTTCTTTCATTATTCAAAAAATGAAGGACCTAAATTTACAGCTGTTTTTCATGCTTAAATTCTTCAACATGACCATAATATGTATTTCCTTATTCAAGTTTTAGAGTAATTTTTCCTCTCAAATATGTGATTATCTAGCTCATTTATTGAAGACAGCTAAAGTATGATTTAGCCTGAATTTACAGAATTTTAATGAATGCATGATGTATTATTTTATTATTTTTTGTTGAGAATGCTAAAATTAAATATAGTATTGGATTTGTTACTGATGACAACAATTTATGAAATAACAGACATTTAATATTGTTATTTCAGGCTTTGGTAAGCACTAAGTGATGATCAAATGTGAAATGTGTGTATTCTGCCTTTTGTACCGATGCTGCCTCATTTGATTACCACACTAAATTACAGAAATCCTGCCACTGAAATGTACGAGAGTTCACTCCTTCCTATGAAAAATTAAGGTTTCCTGCAAAACAACAAAGGATTCCAGACAAATTAGGAAGCAAATTCCTTTGTTTTTCAGTAGTGTTAAAGCTCTTAACTATGATGGAATTTAAAAAAAAATACTATATGATAGCTTCATTTTAATGTTTTAATGTGTACTTCCATTGAAACAGTAGAATGGTTAATAGTCTTATGTTTTAATTCAGAGGGAGATTTTAATTTTAAATGTTTTGCTAATGTAAATTATATTTTCTACAACATATTTTTTGATTTTGTGCTTATTTTCAGTTTCCACTACAAGGGTAAGAGGATCTCTTTAGACATCAAAAGTTCTGACAAACAGGAATTGCTGATGGTAGTTGATGCTTCTAGCTTCACAGAGTAGATAAAACAGACACCTTTTATTCAGCCTGAAAAGTCCTTTCCTCATTTACTTCACAAGTTGACTTATAATATAAACTTTAAATCCCAGCCATATGGCTAAGAGTTTTTAATTACTGGTCATCCCATGCACCAATCAAAGAATAAATTAACCACACATTCTTACAATATCGAGACCATGTGGAAGCCTATATTTAAATTTCATTCATGTCTGTGACAGTTGGGTTGTATTTAAAAGAGGGCTCTTCTAATCTACTCCAGGTTGAATCTTACTATTGTGAGCAAATTACAACCAACCCAATTTTAATTACCTTTGGGGGGAAAAAGCTGTGACTAAGGCAATTATATGAGTCTACTGAGCCCATATTATTAACACTAAATGACATTAATATTTTCATAAGATTAAGCAGGAATAATAATTATATTAATTATAATTTTCTATATTTAAAGAAGGAAGAAGTCACCTTATTTTAAAAAAGTCTTAGCCCTTTTTTGTGCTGCTCTAAACCCAGAGCATTTACATAGACATGGTATGCAAATAATCTAAGTACAGAATGTGAACAGTTCATGATTTAGGATCCAAGTCCCATATAATTAGTATAACAGTTCAAATCCCTCTAAATTCAAGTTCTGCATATGCATACATTAGCATGAATTAATGTGAAATTATTGTCTAGGCAAGATTACATGTAGGTTAGTAAAAATTTAGATAGTTAAGATTATGTAAAGAGACAAGTAACACACTGAGTTACAAACAGAAAGAAATGATACACAAACATACGGGAAATAGCTAAAGAATCTGATTATCACCTGCAAGAGTGAAGAGAATTTTAATATAGATCAGTAGAAAGATATTTAAGTCAGTGCAAAAATAATGGTCTCACTTCCATTTTTAAAGCTGTGGGGTTTCTTATGTTTTTAACACATACTTTGAGACCTTCTCTTCATGCTTTTCTTCTGGCTCTACATAAAGCAAGTTAGACTGAATCCTTAATTCTGCATAGGATATGTACAGTGAAAGGTTTTCCAGAAAAAAACCAATACTTTAAACACTTAAACGGATAATCTGAGAATAATATTCTCATATTTCCTTTAGGTCAAAGACAAAAATATTGAAATGTTGATGCTTCAAAGGAACTAAAACATTCCTCAGCTGGGCTAAGGTTTTGACAGAAGCTATGATTTCATAACTGAAAAAAAAAAAGAAAGTGGTTTTAAATATATATTTATTTTTTTTTAATTTACTTTAAATTACATTTTCATTTTCTTAAGTTGGGTTTTGGTTTTGGTGTTTAAAGTTTTTTAAAATATGCTGACCTATATGACAATCTTAAATGAGATTGACATTTTATCAGACACTAAATGCCAAATGTGTAATAAGATTCTGAACTGAATTTCAGTCACCATAATAGTAACAACAATTTGTCTTAAGATAAAATCTGTTCTCCAGTGTTAATCTGTAATAAAATAATAATTATTCTGAAATAAAAATGTTATAAATCCAAGATATATTAACTGTCAATTTACACTAAATCACAGCAGAATTGTCATAAAGTTTTTATATTGAAACTGTTCACTGAGGCACCACATCTTGGGGTTGTTAGAGAGAAAGGGCATGGTAGCAGAGTTCTCAAAATACAAGCATGAGCTGAAAGCTAAGCTTTGGAAATAGTAGCAGAAACAGCAGGCCTATAAGCACAAGGCACAGATGGTAATTAGTGGTTTATTAAAGGAGAACAACCTTTGGATCTGTGTGCAACCAACTTTAAATGTAAGAAAAAATCCAAAAGAATAAGTCTCCTTCACAATCAAATTTAAATATAATGTGCGACTGAGAACCATTGAAGAAATTTCCAGTAAGCAGACCATGTTGGGAAACATATGAAGTGATCCCAAAAGGAGGAGGAAGAAGACACCCCACCAGTGTCACACTCCCCCAACAGAGAACTCGCATTTCTGAAAAGCATCGATCTTACCTCTGCATCCCGTACTTCTTCCTGAAAAAGACTGATTGCTCATTGACATTAGAATCCAGAGAAATAGTATAAAGTATAAATGAGATTCTATAATAGGAAACTCCATAAAACTCATGGAATCATTACTAAACAAATAATTCTCAAGCCATTAAGACAATAGTTTGACTCACACTAAACTTGTCTTCTTGCTTAAGGTTTTTTCTTTAATCCAGAGAAACTGTGCAAATAATATGATGACTCTGTTCTTTTGGATTAGTTGTTAAAATATAATTGCGACAGATGGGGAGAATGTGGGAAAACCAAGCAATAATTTGCAAAGTAAAATGGAAGTATTTTATCTTCTAAATGCATCATCAATTGCATTTAGATAGATAATCTAAATGCATTATTGCTTGATCAGAAATTTTTTTGACTCCAAACTATAATAAATCAGATTATCAAATTTGCACAGCCATTCTGATGACTGAAATTTATTTCAAAATTCTATGAAAAAAAAGAAACATTTGTATTTTCAATATTAACTTTTTTTTCATGCCTCAGCTAACTAAAAATAAATTAGACTTTTATGGGAAAACATAGCTACTTATCTTTTTCCCTTGAAATTATGTAACATATTCCAAGCAGCTTGAAGGGCAACCTATATAAAGGCAAATTTCGATTAATGGTATTACAGAAAGCTATCTGCAATACTCTTGAATGATCTCCAGCTTTTCAGCTAGAGACAATCTTCATTTTACTGCAAGAACACTGATTACTCTTTCAAAAGGACAATGTGTAAAATGTTTAGGAAAACAATTATCCCTGGTTAAGTCTGTATTGGTTAGACTCTGTGCCTTTGACTGCAAATTATCGCAAGCACAGGGCAGAGATCCTTCAATGCGTTATTAGGAGAGTAACGTAAGTGACACAATCTATGCTTGATGACTTGCTGTGTTCCCCAAACTGTGTCTTGCACTGAGAGGTGTGACAAAAAACATGTTTTCATTCCTTTAAACTCAGAAAGCTGCACGCTTCTGCACAGCAATATGAAAGTCCTTGTTCCTGCAATGTTCTCCTTGCAGAGGTACTTTGTCTTAGCGACTGATTATTATAGATGTGATTACTGTCCCTTTCAATGTGTTTAAACTGAAATATAGAATTCATACACAAGCTGGTACTACCTGTTATTTAAAAAAAAATTGACTTACAATAATAAAAAAAAACATGGACAAAGTCTCTGTATAATCCATGAATCATAATCTGTAATATTTTATTTTCTTTTCCTTCCCCTCCAGGATATTGTCCTTCATATATTAAAGGCATCATACATCTTTTTAGGAAATACTTACACCTCATAAGAGGATGGTCAATTTAATGTGCAAAGTAAATACTGACAAACCTAAAAAGCATTTAATTATTATATTAGGGAATGAAATGCTCCTAAGGATACTAAAGTCTTGATTTTAAATATTTTGTGACAAATGGTCTCTAATATAAAGAACTGAGTACACTCAGCAATATTGTATGATTTAGAGATTAGTACATAGACACAGAAAAGCAGCAATTTAAATGGAGACTTTCTCATCAGAAAGTAGGAGTTGAGCAAGGAGGCAAAGGTATTTCAGGATGACAAACTTAGTGCTTGGATATCCCAGATAACAAATAATAGCAAAATATTATATTGAATATATATTGTTGTTGACTGGATGAGCCATAGAGATATATTTTTAAAGATCTTTATCTTTTAGGGCCTTAATTTCTTACGTAAATCAAATATAGACCAGGAACAACCAAATGTCTTAAAAATGTTTTTCTCATTTTTTTTTACCAAAACCAAGTTATGGGTTTGAGTCTAGCTTTGAGTGAAAATACATATATATTAAAGATATTGCCTTGAAAATTTTTATATTAGTTCAGATCATTACAGCAGAGAAGACAATGATATAAGCCATCTTTCTAAAACTGCTTAGAAATAGTTCTTAAGACTGTTTCCTTCCAAGGAGGTTTTCCACTTCAACTTCCAGAACTAATGCTTCCCTCCTTGGTTTCAACTGGAAGGATCCTCATAAATTTTCTTCAATAATACATGAATAACTTAAAGGAAAAGATTACATAAAATTTTCTATTAGTCACATTATATCTCAGAAACAATCCTTCTTTAATATGATTATTTGAAGTCAGGCTGATTTCAGATTATAGCGTACCTAGCCTGTGTCTAATTATGACAGAAATGTTCAAGGGCTTTTATATGGTTTTTGATCAGTCACATTAAGAGTCCCACAAAATATTGACCAACTTCAACTACTCAATTTTAATGTTTCTAATCTTTTAGTTTCTTTTATCTTTACAGCACAATCTTATGATTTTACATTATTATCTCTTTGCATTTCATCTTCCTCTTTAGAGGCAGGTATAATTATAGGCATTTTTCTCAATACAGTACTGAAAAAAATTTTTGTAACTTGTCAGGATACAGGCATTAAATTATACTTTCATATAGACACATTTGACATATAAACATATTGACATACCTTTGTACTGAGTTCTGCTCATGATATTTTAAGTACATCAATTGATACGTATCAATGACTAAAACATATACTCAAGATAACATGTGACAGCAGCTAGATACAGATGTGCCACAACCTATCTCCTCTTATCTCTTCTAGAAAAGCTGTGCCATGTTTTGCAATCTTTAAAACATAAGAACAAGTTAATCTTGAATTCTGGCAACTCAGAAATGTTCCTTTCTCGGAACAGCCTCACTTTAGTCCATGGTTTATTCCCAAAGGGAATGCTTCAAATATTGGAATTTATAATAGCAAGAAAGGAACCTGATCTTCAAAAATGCTCGCAAAATTCTTCAGTCTGGACTGCTTAATGTTCATCGAGGGTCTCAGGGTCTTGCATGCCCATTGACAGCTATCTTGGGAAAGTGCTGAGAGCCTCATCATTACCCAGGGCTACCACAGGAAAACACTCAGTGTAGCATCTCCTCTCCCCACATAAACTCAAATCCCTAGTACTGACATGACCGTCCTTTAGTTTAGCTGAGTTCTCAGAGACATCATGTATTGCATTGCACCTCCCTCCTAGATTTATTCTTCATTAAAGGAGTTAGAAGCAGATTCAGAGATCCCCCAGCACGTGGCTGAATATTCTGGCAGTTTAGGATTGTGATTTGTGCTTTGCAAAGAGCAATTAACTAGTGGACATTTCTATCATCTCCTCTCACATGCAGTCAAATAAATTGGTGGGTATATACTGCTGCCAATCAAATCTGGTATGAATTAACACCAGGATAGAGAAGGGAAGGACATTTTACACCATTTTACATGGCCTTTTTAGTCACCCAAGACTAGAAAAATAATGCATTCATTTAGATTGATAATTCTTTAAGTTCTTTCATTATATTTATGCTTCATACTCAAAAACAATTTAAGTAAGTGAAAAAATATGTGGAAAGCACTAATTTGTATAAAAAGTACTCTAGCTAGCATGGTACATTATTTCATGTCATAATATTATGGTATTCAGAATTATTAATGTTCATTTAAGACAGAAAAATTGCAATAGTTCAATGAAAGGAACTAAACATATCTAGTAATGATATAATTTTTAAAATTTAAAATATATCTTTGCATATTATATGCTATGATTCCATAAATAGAAGCACATATATATGTACGAAGATATACACATATATTTATCAGGGATAGTTTTGATATTAAAATTTTTGTCTAATTGATATTAGGTTAAAAAGTTGGAAGTTATAAATTGCAAGTTAGAAGTTTTGAACACCAGAAGATTGTAGATTTTACTTCAAATCAGGCAATACATCTAATAATTTTAAAAATAATACAGATGTAATCAGCATTGATGCTAGCAAGAACCTTTCATCCACCCAAAAAACTCCTGAAAGATTATGTAGTCCATTTTAACATATGATTTTAAATTCAGCATCAAAATATCCATAGCTCATAGCTTTATTAAAATTCAATATGTATGTTTTCTGTTATATTATGATTTCTAGTGGGAGTGACTGATATCTTATTTTTAATTTATAATTAAATTTATAATTTTTTCATCCCACTCATAAAGTAGCAGTATAACTCACCAATGCCTGAACCATTTTGTCTTATGAGTTATAGGGGCTTGCTGTCTATGAGTTTGATTGAAAATCTGTAATTATGTCTTATCAATTCTGCCCTGAAAAATAATACATAATTAGACAGAGTTTACAAAGTAGCCATTTGATTTAAGAATACCCGATTTTTTGTTTCAACCTAAAGGAGACTACATCTTTGTTCAGAAATTTTCCCCTATCAAGGGTTATACGAAGGAAACAACATTGTGATAACAATATTGAGACTTATTTGATTTGCCTGGTTGGTTTTGTTGTCTGGCGTCAGCATATTCATCATCTGTTTACTGAGTAAACATTTGGAGAAGTTGCGGCATAGCCAATATAAACAATCCTGAATAATTGGTGGTTATCTAAAGATGTGAATAACTACTAAACAGCTAGATATCCTAATGACATACTTCAGTGATCCATGCCATTTCCAAATGTTCCTTGCCAAGCAAAAGATCTAAAGGGGTGATTTACAAAGGAATCTAATAAACTCAGAGAGTTCCCTGTTGCATAGGTAATCACCTTTCACATTGTCTTAATGAAAGCAAAGTCCTTCTGATTTCAGCTTTATTTCAAGGGCTTTTGCTGACATCAAGAATGAAAGTCAGTGGTAATGTTCTTTGTAATCTGAGGCAGTCTATCATGCTTTTTCATTTGCTGCATTTTTTTTCCTGCAACACTCTTTTTTTGTAGTTTCTGACACAGGCCTCCCTCTCTGCTTATTCCATCTTACGTTCACATGCTGATATTACATCTAGTGACAGTGTGAAACTGAGACTTTTGCTGTTTCATAGTATAGCTAACTCCAAACCTCACAAAGAAAACAAAGTTTAAATACTTGACTATCTGTTGGTTTTAACACCAGACACAAACTATAACTGGTGTCATGGTGTGCAGGCTCCTCACACCATGACACCAGTTATCATTTATTTGGCCACTATATGTATTCTTTTTCTTCTAAAATTTTTTGAAGTTGTTTTAGCCTGATTGAATTGAGAAGAAGGACAAAACAAACAATCAAACAAACAAACAAAAAAACCCACAAAAAAACAATGAACCAACAAACAAACAAAAAAACCCAACAATGAACCAACCACAATGAACCAACCAAAACCAACCACCAAAAACAAAAAACACAATGACAATCCGAGAACCCACCCCAATTCCAACATCCCAGGCTCAAGGGCTTGATTACTGTAATTCTCCCAAATCATCACAACTTCAAAAATCATGTGGATTTGTATGTGAACACAATTAATTTGTAGGACTTACACAAAATGAATACAGTCTAAAATAAATAGTGAAATAAAAAGTGAAAGCCAATTTGCACAGGAAGGCTTTGGTGGTGGCAGGGGCTGCTGGGGTGGCTTTTGTGAGAAACTGCTAGAAGCTTCCCATGTGTCAAACTTGGTCATGCCATTGACACTACAAAAATCAATGGGTGAAAATTTAGATGCAGAAAACCCTGTAACACAAAACACCTTTTTTTTTCTTTTTAAATATTGAGGAAGGCTAAAGATAGGCAGATTACCCAGAGAGGTTGTATAGTCTCCATTCTTGAGAGATATTTAAACTTTCCTGGTGAGAAGCCCAGCTATAAACAGGAGTATTACTAGACCATCGACCCATCTCTTGTTCTGTGACTTTGAAATGTTGTGGAGCTGTGTGTCAGTAAGGCCAAGTGGAAAGATTTAAGTGCTCTAGTACATTTATTAGTATTCAGCAATGTTTCATTGGTGAGACATGTTCTCATAAATATGCATACTGATATATGAACACAGAATATCAAAATTTTAGAGATTATGAAAGTTTCCTAGTGGCAAGCATGAGGACCTGAAAAAGAATCTTGTTAATTGAACCATTTCAAACAAAAGTGCTTCTAAAAATTTATGTTTATTTGTCTCTCAATGTTTTGGTGGTATCTCAGTTTGGAAAGACAGGTGTCTGCTAAGGAAGGCAGGAGCCTCCCCTGAAATGGAGAACGTAAACCCCCTCCCTGTGAATTGTTATAAATTTTAAGTTAAGGAGGTCTCAAGCAAAAAATATGGGAGCAGGAAATAACAGTTCTTTAATAGGGAAGAAAATAAAAAGACAAAATAAACAATGCAGTAAATCAAAATATCACTGACAGAGTCAGAACATAACCTGACATCCTGTTGGTCAGGGTGCTGGTAGTGGTCCAATTGCAACTGTGGTGGCAGTCCTCCTGGAATGTGGTTCTGTTGGAACAGGGATCCTGTAGAAGGGGTGTAGTCTTCCTCTGAAGACCCAGTAGAAGCTGCTCCTCTGGGAAATCTGATGGAGAAGCCCAGCTGGTATTCCAGAATCTCCAGATTATATCTGGATAGGAATGTTTGGCTCCTCCCTCTGGGCAGAGCATCTCACAATGGATGCTATAGTTCTTATCAATCATGCAAGTGACATTCAAAAGCCTATTATCAGGAGACATCTGTCTGGGGGGAGGAGTGGTTGTGGAAGAGATATGGAAAACTGCCTGAAGAAGACAACTGTCATACAGATGGTAATAGAATACAATTTGCTTGACAATCTAGGACAGGTGGTGGGGAACTGGATGTGCACCTGATGAAAAGGTAATTTCCTTTTGGTAAGGCAGTCGAGTTGTTCTAGAATGTCTAAGAATCTGGTCTATTGTGTCTTCTTGTTTTCTAATTTAGATTTTTATTTTAGTTTACTTTTCTCTTTTACCGTATATTTTATTACAGTTCTACATAACTTTTCACAAACAGTATGAACACTATGTCTCTCTCCTGACATATTCATTGAGATCTCCAACTAAGCAATCATTCAATGTCCGAAGAGACTATATAATATGAAATTGAAAAGGATCAAAATGTTTTCATATTACTAGTAAAATATTGATACGGATAAGAATTAAAGAAGTCTGGAAAAATAGACACTGAATAGTGGCTACTCAGTATCTTTTAAAGAAGAATTTATAAATCTAAACTTTAAACCTTTTAAAAAATCTTGGAAGCAAGAGGTGTTTTCAATGCTAAAAGCATAAACTTTTGCTCCATGTATTTAGTGATAGTGTTTTAATTTTATGTTGTTGAAAACCTACTTGAGCAAATGTATTTACCTTTCCAAATGATAAATTACAATGAAAATTTTCTGGCTAGTTAAAAAGATTATAAATAACCTTGAATATCTTTCCAGAGTGAGAGCCTGAATGTCTAGAGAATTACATATCCTTAGATGTAAAAAGGAATTTATTTATGCTACACAGATCTGCACAGATCAGCATGTGATTTTCACCCGTTTTGCTCCAATATTTTCATAATGTTTTGTTTTACAATGCCTTCTCTAAAATACATATAAGTGCCTGCTTTATATTTCACTTAACAGTCCTACAGGACAGATAGATACATAGGAGTCTTTAGTTTTGAGTTTCAAATGTTTAAAAATCCTCAAACTGAGCAAAAGTTAAAGGGCCAAGAAAACAAAACATCTTTTCCCTTATACAAAAACAAAAAATAGAAAGGGGCATGATCATCATCTCAGAAAAACTGGTCTTGTAATTCATGTATATTCTCAGGAACTCAGCATGAGAAAGGTTTTGTGCAGCAGCTTTGTAATCTAGTTTTTTTAGTAAGACATTTCAAAAATGAAGAATTCTACAGGGTGGATCAGAGCTATACATTGTCATTGGAAGGGACTGACTTATCCATCTTCCTTGCAAAAAGAATCAGCTTACAAAGTCATTATTTCCCCTTAACGGAGATGTCACATGAAACGTGGAGAGAAAGCACCATTTGACTAGGAAGCGAGAGTCACACTTCTGAACTGCCATTCTGTGACAGTTATTAAAAGATCCTTTCTTGTTCTAAAGACCTCTCTTTTTGAATTGTATGGCTTGATGTTCAACACTTTAAATTTCACCTTTTAAACTTGAAAAAGGTGAAAATAACACAGAACAAAGATCTTCTGAAGTCTGAGATCTACAAATGAGCTTGTTTTTGTCTAAAAAAAATGTTGTGCGAGAGAGCTGTAAAAGAAAAAATAAGAAAGACTGTAGAATTTCAGGTTGTATTCAAAGGAGAGAGACTGTGCTTTCCTATATTACCAATCTTTTGTACTCTTATAGATTTTTGTCTTTTCAGCAAAACTATATTTGGAAAGGTACTCCATGGTGTGCTACTCTTCTATGCTTCATTGTTTTGTTTAAAGGTAATCTCATATTCAGAAAATAAAGATTATGTATAGGATAAACTTAATTTCCTTAGGGAAAAAATATGTTAGATCAGAATCTTTGGATAATGTGACTATATACAGCAATTCAAATTGAAATGTAGAGATTTTGAAGGTATTTGTCTTGTACATTTCCTATTTAGCTTTGATTAAAAGAAACCCAAAAAAGCCGAAAAACACATTCTTATAATAATTTCAGGTGACCAAACACAGTGTCTGCAGTAGCATTCTTTCTATAAAATTGGTGATGAATATAGGCCAATATAGCCTTAATTGCATGCTGATGCTGCTTTTCCAAATCTACAGTCTTATAACCATAATACAGAGAAGATGTGTTTTTTTAATTTATACTAATAAATGTACAAAAATACAAATACAGAAAAATGAAACCTGGATTATAAATCCTAGAGGGAGTACATAACTGTAAAGTCCAAAGACTCTTCATATTTCTCTAAATGAACTGCAAGAATACCAATGGCAATCCAGGTAAGAAGTAGAAAAGTAAATTTAAAACTTCCGATACACCTTACTGAAAAGCAAGTTATTTTCTGCTGCTCTTGACTACTTATCCCTTCTAATTTTATGCCTGGAGTAATCATCATTGTAAGGCTTATAATAATGGACAACAAACTTCCTTTCTTTACAAAGGAATGAAAAAATTCTTCCAATTTATTTCTACAAGAAAAAGAGAAGTGTTTCATATGTTCCCGGAGTCTTTGAAATCCTGGCCTTATTATCAGAAATTTACTGTTCTGCAGTAGGAACTTCAGGTTCATACTCTGCAATACAATTGGAACTTGAAGCTTTGAGAGTGTCAAAAAATTCCTTTGAAATTTCTGATTGTGAAATAGTTTTAAAGACACTTCATTCTTCCATGAATGATTTGGAGTCAGTGTGATACATAGACTTTTCATTCAACTTCTTTTTTTTTGAGTTTTGGTGGGTTTTGGAGTGTTTTTGTCAGTTGGTTGGGGTTTTCAGGTTTGGGGGAGAGGGGAAGGTTTTTCTTTTTGTTGTTGTTTTTGCTGGAGAGGCTTTTGTACCAAATTTGTGTCTTCAATGGCACAAATATTTCCAGTTTTATACATCATGCTGGTAGTTATTTTCACCTCCTCTATTATTAGTGGCCTTCACCTATTTAAAGCAGTTTTTTAATGTCAAATGTTGCTTTTCATGATCCTTATTTAATTTTCATTAGAACACAACAGCATAATTTTTTTTTTCCACACTTTATTAACTTACAAACAATGATAAAGGTAATTTGAATTATTTTCCTCCTGCAGTCATTGGGATTCTACACATTTTAGATATGGTCAATTAAAGGAGAAATTTTTGAAATAACTGTTTGTGAGAGGTTCTTAGATAATGTCTGAAAGTGACTAGAGAATACATAGTATTCATGACAGCTATTTCTCCTCTGGTTTTTAACAAAAGTTCACCTTAGTTGAATCCTACATGAAATAAAATTTCTTGCTAATGAGCACCTGCAAACTTGTCCTTGTTTATTCAATTAGAATTTTTATCCGCTGGTCAGCAGCTATGTATTAATCCCTATAGGTATTTTGAAAAATCTTTCAATGAAATCAATGACTCCTATGATTTCATGTGAACTAGCTCCCTTGAACTGTTTGTATATCTGAAGTAGCTTTAATAATGTGTCTTGGGAAAACTCTAATTGGTTTTGAAAATATGAGAATGAAGTCAACATTTATGTTTCTATCTAATGTGTTGTATTTAATTTCACATCCTTTTATTATGCTCTGCATAGCTAGGACAAAGTAGAAATGCCTGCTTTTATATTTATGTCTGCTGAAACAAGTCAGTGGAATATATCCAGTGTAGGCCTTTGAAGCTGGGTTCTTGCCTTGCCTTCAATTGCCTTTCCAATCTTTTTCCCTTAAGGCCACAGATCTGTTGTTTAATTGAAGATGTATAACTACTTTTTTTTCTATGCACAAATCCAGTTTTATAGCAAACCATGCTGTCTGAAGAGGCATCTTCAAAATCCAAGGGGAAATAAGAATATTTTCCCCAAGGGTTTCAAGGAGCATCAGAACATAGATTTTTTGTAAATTTAGAGATGAGAATGCTAGTATACTCTATTGTGACATAAAGGTACTAATCACAGAAGGATTGCTGTAACTAGTAGTTTATATTACCTAGGAATGAAAAGAAAATGTCCAGGGACAAAAGAGAATGCTTTCAGTACTTCAGATGTTCACCACCACTCTGATATTATAAAACTACCAGGATGGAGAAGAAAGAGAATTAGCATGAATTGGTGAACACCTGGATAGAAAGAAACAAAATGAGAATTAAGTGAAAGTGGCAGGAAAGTTTCAAAAGGTAATGTGAAAAGATATTTACGAGATATCTGTATCGAGTGTAGTTGTTGATGCACTGTCCAAAAAATGCAGCCACAGTTCCAGAATATCTGCAAATGATAAGTCTTCTTGGCCTCAGATATTTTTTATTTTAACACAGATTTCACCCATAAAGCTGCAAGTATAATAATTTAGCCATAGACATTTACAAGAAATTTTTTTATGTTATTTCAACAAACTCTGCAAGGAAATAAAACATATTTTTCCTGCTTTTCTCAGAGTTCAGAAAATTCCTAACTAGGAAACACTAGATGTGTCAGGTATGGAAAGAGTGACAGAAGATCAAACAAAACAATACTGTGTCACCAGATAGACATAATCAATGTATTTTAAAACGAGAACCACTATCAGTTCTTTCAGATATATTTGCACTATGAAAAATGTGTTTACAATGGCCATTGATATTCTGGATGGCATTTAATGAAGTGTTCAAGCTCATATGTTGTGACATCCTACAGTATGTATCAGATACAGTATATAGTTTATGGTTTTATTTCATTGTTCAAATGGCAAAGCTGATGGAGGTCAATAGCATTCAGTTACAGTAAAGAGAGACAGACTTTAATCATGGAAGAAATTGCTAGCGTCAGCAGTCACCAGAACAAGTTTGTGGAAGACAATATTTTACTTTACAGAAAACACTTTTTCATGAAAAAAAAAAAAAAAAAGTTTGTCTTTCCAAGATAGAAGGGTGTTATTGTAAATGAAAGAAACGTTGAAAAGCTGAAAGGTTTCTGGTCAGATTGGATAGTCCTAACTGAAAACATGAAGCTTCCAAATTAATTTCTCTTTGCAGTAAACTCTCTGACTGCAGTTTTTGGCATTCAATGAAATATCTGGGTTTAATATATTTAGTTTTAAAATAGAGTAGACAAAGACTAATTCTAATTGCAGAAAAAAGTGTCACAGAAGTGATTATAGAGTTCAAAGCAGAATGTGAAATGTAGACGTATCGAAGAAAATTAGAATCAACTGAAGATTTTCAGCAGCACAGAAAGATATAGAATCCTAAGAAAGTCATAGAATCATAAAAAGATTTGAATTGAAAGGAATAATTAAAAATCATTTAATCCTATCTGCTGCTATGATCACAGATATCTTTCCCTAGACTAGGTTGCCCGAAGACCCCTTCAGCATTGTCTTGAACACTTCCATTCATGAGATATTACACTGTCTCTCTGTTATCATAGAATATTTCTTCCTTAGTTTCAATCTAAATCTACTTTATTGCAAATTTAAAACTATTGTGCATTGTCTTGTCACTACAAGTCATGTTAAAAAGGTGTGACTTCTAGAAGCTTCTCACATCTGAGCCAATCTTAGCTGGCTCTGAGATGAACCTGTGACTGGCCACAGGGTCAAGCCCATCCGCAATGGAAGTAGCTACTCTATGACAAAGTATTTTAGAAAAGGGGAAAATACCTGTACAATTTTCACTAGAGAAAATAAGAGTGAGATTTTGTGACAGAAACATCTCTGCAGGCACCAAGATTGGTGCAGAAGAAGCGACAGGAGGTGCTCCAGGCGCTGGGGCTGAGATTCCCCTGCAGCCCATGGTGAAGCAGCTGTGCTGTCTCTCATGGAGGGCTGCAGGGATGCAGGATTCACGTGCAGTCTTTGGAGGACCCCACGTGGCAGGTGGATGCCCGAAGGACTGTGACTCATGGGAAGCCTGTGATGGAATTGGATGTGGGCTTGAGGAGAGAGGAGCCCAGTCTGGACATGTTTTCTGGCAGGCCTCCACAGGGGACTCACACTGAGCTCCTCTCTCCTCAAGCCCACAAGCAGAGAGTGAAGAACGGCAGGAACATGGGAACAACCCATATTAAAGATGTTCATGGGGAGGGACTGTGGGAGGGACCCCACAGTGAAGCAGAAGAAGGGGAAAAATGAGCAACAGAGATAATGTGCGATGAATTGACCACAACCTTCATACACTTTATCCCTGTGCCACCCAGGGGGAGGAGGGAGACAAAACAAGAAATGAAAGGGAGTCAGGGAAGAGGGGAGGGGTCTGGGGAAGGTGTTCTTAAGATTTGGGTTTATTTGTCATATCCTACTCTGATTCCAACTGGCAGTAAATCAATTACCCTGAGGTGGCTCTGCTGATGATGATAATTGGTGAATGATCTCCCTCCCCTTATCTTGACTCATAAGCCTTTCTTTGTATTTTTCTCTCCTCTCCAGCTGAGGAGGTAGATTAACTCAGTTGCTTGGTGTGTCCACCCAGGATCAATCCACCATATAATCATATTCCATTACATAATTTTCATTATATAACAGTTTGGAAAAATATGTATGCATCCAGTTGCACATTTCTTTGCAAGGTACCTGTTGAAGTAAGTTCAACATTTACTTGTTTGAGGCAGAGTTCAAAACCACCCACATTCAGCAGTCAAATGCACAGAAATAATAAAAAATTACATACCTTTGGAGTTAGCTTTAGATTATCTTTTATATAGACATAAAAATAAAGAACTTTTTTATCCCTTCTTGGTAAAAAATTCACTTATATTTCAAGATAAAAATGGCATATTATTTTTTAAAAGTAGTTTGAAATAGGCTACCTGGTTTTTATGTGTGATAGCACACCTTTTTTTCAGCCAAAAGATTTGATCATATTTGGTCAATATTAAAAATCACTTGCCTTAAAACTGAATGCTGAAGTGCTACTTCATTTCAAAGTCTAAAGTCTTTAAATACTAGTGTCTGAACAAAAGGATTGAAGTTAGCCATTACGCACTCACATTACTGTAGTGAGTTCTCTCAAGTCCTACATACCATTGAAACATTATGATGATTTTTAACAGTAATGCTCTAATTTTTAAAGTCATAGATAATCTTCTACCACTGTCATAAATGGATAATTTTGAAGACAGAATAATAATACATGTTTGTAATGGCAATAATTCTGAATATGAGATTATTGTTATATGTAAATAGTATTTTAACACAGCAAACAATTATATAGGAATAAGCAGAGATAGATCCTCAAATGAGGATAAATTTAGAGATGCATTGGTGTAATATTTAAAAAATAAAATGTTTCAGGTCATAAGGAAAACAAAAAAAAGGTAGCATGGGAAGAGGGAGAAAGGTACTCTTCTGGTTCACTTTTTGCCTTTAAAAAGATAGAGTTATCTTGCATTTGTCAAATGAAATTCCTCCTTAACATTATTGTAGACACTTGATATGTGTCCATTTGAAGTGCTATTCCAACTTTTGTTGTCTTTTATTATTATAATTATTTTAGTGAACATAGTTATGTAAAGTATTGCATCTGTACTCTCTTGCTGTAGTCCAGAAGTTAGTGCGTGAGTTCAGTTATTATGTGACTGCTACCACATGCCTCAGAACTGGGGATACAAAGATTGTGCAATCAAAATTCTCTACTGACTCATGAATGACTCAGAAAAACCTTTGGCTGATTTATATTTGGAATCAATGCCATATTGCTCTTCATCAATACTGTGAATCTACAGTCTAGGATATGTAGGTACCTTTATTTTATTGGGATCCTTGCTTGAAAAACATAGGAATTTATAAAAATGACATAAAATCACAGGTTAAATGAAAAAAATATGATAATTTCTTCTTTCAAAAATTCCTAAATTTAATTTTTTTTTAATATTTACCTTCCTGTGGGAAGGAGAAAGAAGAAAAGGTACTGTCTTCTAGAGTGTGTCTATACAGAAAATCATGGAAAGGTTTTCCAAGTAAGAGGTATTATCTTACACAATTTTTATGTCTCTCTCTTTTGTCAGGGAAGAAAAAGGCAAACTTTGCAAATCTATGAAAACTGTGATCTTAGGATCTTCTAGAGTATCTATCTGTTTGACAAGAGGTTCTGTGCTCCCACAGAGCCTTCCCTGCCTTATTACTCCCACCTGCCTTCCCTTACACACAATGTAATATACTGAATTACAGTAGAATGAGGCTTCCAGGGCACTGAAAATGCATAAATAACTACACTGTTATCTATGATCTTTCAGAAGCAAGGAGCTAATTATAGATATCTTCTTATTATATTGTCCTACATTTTTCCTGTTGGATATAGACACGTCTCCTCCTCTCCTTAAGCTAAAACTATTAAAGAAAAGCTTTGTCTTAGCTTCCTATTCCCCAGGTGAAATTTTCTGAGTGAATTCTTTTCAGAGCAGAAAGAATCTTCCTGCTTTCATTTTGTTCCTTTTTTTTTTTTTTTTTTTTTTTTTTTTTTTTTTTTTACCACAATGGTTCTCAATATTGCTTCGTTTTTAAAAGAGAGAGCACAGCAGCCTGCTGGATAAACTTATTGAGTTCCTAATCTTGTGATACTCTTTTTATGTCTCCTGTCAATAGGGAGCAACATTCAGAGATGGAGCTATTTTCCCAAATTGTATCACACTTCCTGAGTCTTATTTACAAATATAGAATTAAATGGTGAGGCAGGAAAGGGAGTTGAAGGGATTATTTTGTGCTTTTAGGTCTGGTGCTCTAACAAAAGAAATGGACAGAAAAGCACAAATCAAGATAGTTCATCTAAGCAGAAGGCACCTAAACAGTAGCTATGAAAGCAGCCTTTACCCATCTTGCACTGATATTCCCAGTAGGATTTTTTTTCCAGAGAAAATTAAAAATTAAAGAGACAAAAGTAACTAAGAAAGGTGTTACAAAAGTAAAGGTTACGTTGCACATCAGCATACATCTGTTTCACTCCACTTGACATCTATAGAAGGCAGAGAGACATGGGGTAGTTTATGTTTAAAAGTCTCACAGCAACTGCTGGTTTCTCTACATACTTATAGCAGACTTTAATGGGACAGAGCAGGAAAAGGACAAAGAAAATAGAACAGAACTTTAAAACTGGGCCCTAATCCTCCATCTGCTCTTCTGCTGTCTAGTTACTAGTAAATCCCTTTCTATCTCCAAAAGAAGATAGATGTTTCAGAAGTGGTTCCTGTGTTGATGCTTGTAACCCTAGTAGAACAGCTTCCAATATACTGACACATTTCTTCTTGCATTTGTAAGAGATAAATGTTCCAGCATGCACACCATTGAAAGTCAATATTATCTAAATGCTCTTAAACTCACTATCTGAAAATGTAAATACTCCTATTGCAAATTTTGATCCATCTGAATTTTATCTTAAGCAGAAGCTTGAGCTGATTTTGAGAGAGCAACTGTACATTTACACATATATTCTCTGGGTTGTTTTTGACAAACAAGAGAAAAAAAAATAAAGGCAAAAATGAAGTTTCAAGTACCAACTGATAAAGGGGGTTAGATTGTTACTGCTTCACCAGCACCCACTCCCACCCTATCATGCCCCAGTTACTCCACCAATAACACTGCTTTATTGAGATACATATTGGGAAAAGAAAGAAAGAACACAAAGATATCTACATGTAGATATATGTACTTGTATCTATACATATAGAGAGACTTTTAAATCTTGTTACATGAAGCAATGCCCTAATAACATAAGGCTCAGCCTGTTTATAGCAGTGTCCTGTCAGAAACACAGCAGGTGCCCCTGAGTGCACTGGCTGTCAGAGGCCTGAGGATCTCAGCAGCATGATGGTTCTAGGAGCCCCAGGGCAGTCCCATTAATGCCTGTTTGCTGACGCAGAGCTGTGTAACAGCCTAACAAAGCTACCCATAAATAATAGCTCAGGTGGAATTGTCTAATGTACAAAACAACAAAAAAGTGCAGCTTTTTTAGTGGGGATGTGATTGCACGGGTCCTACTTCTTCAGCGGTATGAGGAACTGATTGTTGTCCTGTAATTTATATGAATGTCTCCCATTTGTTACTGCATGTTTACTCCTAAGCCTGCACAAGAAATAATTGTAAGCTAATAATTTTCTAAAATAAAAATTATTTTCTGCCTTTTTTTTTCTATTTATATAATTCCTTCCAGTTCCTCTATATTGACTTTGTTTAAAGTGACAGGACTGAAATCAATGCACAGCAAAATTGATTTTCTGCATGCTGGCAAGCACATAGTTTTCTAAGGAACGTGAATGATCAGCCCTAGTTGTAGTGTCCAAATTATCATCAGCCTATCATAAATACTCAATACTGGTACTAGCTATGGTGTGATAAATTTCAATTCCACTTCTTGTCACAGAAGAGGGTTTTCAACAGACACGAAGATCTTAATCTGTAGTGCATTTCAGCTGCTGTTTTGTAAATCAGTTTCACATCAGTAGCTAGCAGCAGGAGTAAAACCAACTGGAACTAGAAAATAGAAGCCTTTAGTCACAGGTTTGGATAAGCAATGTTTTCACATAGTTCCCTCACCCTTTTCCATTGCCTCAATATATGTTTGATTACCGACAGTATCTAAATAAATGTCAAGTTATGACAAGGAGAAAATTATATCAAAGACCAAGACAATCCAACAGTGTGTTCTCAGCAAAGGTGAAAGTGGTAAGAGATTGTTGTCTCTATTTTTCCCACTATTACATTGACTTTCACCTCTTCTAGATCTTAGGTACTCTATCAGCAGCCTTGGGAAACTTCAAGAAAGACTGAGATGAATACATATTTGAGAGGTGATGAAGGTGAGGCAATCATTCTTGTACACACACGGGCACTTGGATAGGGATCTCAAGGGCCCCAGATGAAGCTGTCCAGGGCCAGTAAGGTCTGTTAATGCCCTCAGGATCCAAAGACAAAGTCTGAGGGAGCTTGGCTGGTTCCCCTTGCAGAAAATATTGATTCTGGGATACTTGGTAAGTGTCTGTTACTACCCAGTTGGAGAACCCAGAGAAGATGAAGCCTGACTCCAAACAGAACTGCACAAGTCTACTAAACAAGAGACAATGAGAAGTCTGAGACTTTCTGATAATTTCCAGTGTTCTGTAATGAAAGCACTTTTTACCATGATCAATCAAATAAGGGAACTAGTACTCAGAGACACTGTAAGACATATATCACTTGAAGTATTCATGACTCAGAACCCCAAAGGTCTGGAGGCTGTGTCTCTGATTAGACCTGCTATGAACAAAGAGTTAGGTCAGGTGATCTCTGGAGGCTCCTTGTGACCCATTACTTTGTGAATCCATGATTAGAAGCAGCATTATCTTCCTATTGGAGCATGGCAAGAGAAAAAGCACTTTCAGCAATTTAATGGCTCCAGAATACAGAGTGAGCCTGCAGCTATGCAATGAATACAGAATTTGTACTTTGAGAGATATCTGGTCATGTGTACTGCTAGTTTTATCAGGGACTTATGTCACCTTTTCTATTCATTACAGAATATCATTATATATTAAGTTGGATTCATCTTAACCTGCTCAGCCTGAGGTTTACAATTTACATCTTATTAGGAGACAATAACTCTAGAGCGACATTGACCTCTTTATAGAAGCATGAATGGAAACAGCTGTCACATTTGTAAAATTCAGTTAAATTACTCATTACCAATCCAATTTTTTTCTCAAAGAATGCAATTATTTAAACTCTAATATCAAATATCTGCACTTTGCCTATTCTAAAACAACAATACAAGAGTTCCAAAAGCCATCATTACATGGAGTACAGCTTTGTCAGGAAGTGGATTAGCCTGCTTTACCTTTTTTATTAGGTAACATTTAGATGCACACAGAAGCTTTTGAGTCAGCAGAAGTCACAGACTTCTGTACCCTGTTAATTCCATCTCTCTCTAACTTCCTTTGAATTTTGCAGCCTTCTTTGAAGCAGCATTAATTGCTGTCAGTTTCAGGTGTGCTCCCTGTGCAATTTTGATTAGGTGATTTGCATATGGCTAATCTGCATAGAAACCTGACCTTGAGCTTAGGTATCAGCAGGCTCTGCCCTTAACAGTGGTAGGAGCTAGCCATGCCTCTGACCCAGACCAGGGAGAAAAGATTGCCTTCAACAATAACAAGAAAGATACCCTGTGAAATTTGTCAGATATTTTATTAGCATTTGATCTCCTTTCAACACTGAATGACCATTGCGAAATATTTTCCATGCTATTAAAAGAGGAGAAAAAAATCCATTATTTTATCTGTGTGCCTTGGATGACTTCTTCTGGACTGTTCATTGAATGTACTCATTGTTTTGTGTCTTGCTCATTTTTCCAAGGTATATCACAGCCCTCTGTGATTTCTTGGACCTGCTTTGCCTTTCCATTTATCTCTTTTTTTTTTTCCTGCTAGACAAATAAAATCAGTTTTCATTACAGTCTTTTTTGTTTTCCCTGATTTTTCTCATGCTGATCTTCTGTATGGTAATTGGTGTGCTGCTTATAACACTATTATCCATACCATATAAACATGTTTAACCATACCATCTCTTACAATCCCTCAGATGTCCCCATCAAATGACATCTCTCATCTGTCCTTCCATAAATTAAGGATATGAAAGGACTAAAAATGCATTAAAATTTTCAAAATCACAAGAATGTGCCCTTAAGAATGTATTTTTTGCTAATAATTTTTCATGTCCCACATTCTCCTTTATAATTATCTACCATTTTAAAAGTTTTTATCATTACATTTAGATTATGGTGTCTTTATAAGAGAAATAATTTCCAGTGAAAATATTTTTGAAGTAGTTTTTTTGCCCACTTAAAAAAAAAATTACCTTTTTTTCCTCTGTTAACAATATCAGAAATTTTAATATGCTAAATGATACAGGATAAAAGTCTGAAATATATATGCAGCACAGAGGAGACAGGCAAGGGCAATATAGACACTTATTTTGTTTTTCTTTATACACTGCAGTTACTTTGCATATAAAGATGTTTCTGAAACATAATCTTTTTCTTATGGACAGCTTCTGAAAATTCTGAAGCTGACATCAGCACAGCTGGATATCTAACAAGCAGGAGGATTTAGAAAAATATAAGCTTGGGTACTGCAATGTGTTTGAAAATATGTCTCATACCAATGGCAAATGAAGTATCTTTGTGTTTGAAGGAGGAGGAGATGAGTACTGTAGTTCTCTGTGATTTGTTCCCATTGAGGAAAATGACACAAGGTACTACTAGAATGAGATACCTCATCAAAATAAACTGTACTCAGAGAGTTAATTCCATTGAAATTGGGACATTTCCTCATAATAAATATTCCAGAATCTAGCTGAAGATCTAAGCCAATAAATAGAGTTTCTGTGATCCCACCTGGTTGATGAGAGTGGAGGTGATATAGTAAAGCTGGTGTCCTGAATAAACACACAGGGGCAAATTTTCATTGGATTTTCATATGTATTATGTACAATAACTTACTGATTACACTATGGGAAAGTAAACTTCTACTGGCCTTTTTCTGTAGCTCATGGCAAAGTTGGTTACTTTTAGAAAGCATTTTAATACTGTGTTTATTTTGGTAATGGAAACATTAAAAGAAGGGATGTGTAATTAATACACAAAATAGCTCAAATCTACCGTATAAAACTTGTAACAGTACTGCTGGCTGAGCTGCAATCTGACACACTAATTTCAGTTGTAAATTAGATCGCAGGAAGTTTCAGCAGCTGCAACTCTTTAAAAAGTTTCCCAAATAACTTGTGTTGCAATCCAGCTTCAGTGTTCATTGGCATATATGACTCTTCATGATGGATAAAGTTACTTTCAGTGAACTCAGGGACAGCACTGCCAGTAGCCTTTACAGGAAGATCTGGTTCAATGCTTTTCAATGCTTGTGTCTCTACAACAGTAATAAGCATTTTAAAGGGCCTGTCTCTGTGAGGGGTTCAAAACCTGTTCCAGTCAAAGCATAAACTAAGAGAGAAACTATTAAAACGTGTTTCAGTTTCCAAATCCGCATCTTCACCAGTTTTCCCAAACTGAAAGTAATTTGTCATTACCTTGTCAAATGCTATATAGTTGCAGTGTACTGCTTCTTTTAAAGAAAATTGTCATTGAACATTTTTGACCTAAGCTATGGATGTTGTTTTTGTGCTGTAGAGAAGATATATTTATATATACATACATTTTTTTACCTCCATTCTATTTTTAGTGATTGAGAGTAAACAGAAACACAAGGTGAAAATATAGACTCGACATAATTCTCAAGCATTTTTGTTTTATACATAAGTGAAAAAAATATATTCTCCATGCTTCTTTTTAGACTCCAAGCTAAAAACAAAACACTAATTTGATAACTAGCTAATGAAAGGTATATTTGCACTCCAAAGTTACATGTTCCTTTGTATTAAATCTTTAAAATGTTTGCATTCCTCTTCCAGCAGGAACTGTATATTATTGTTCATTTTTTTTTTAAAAATAAGAAATTTTCTGAGTATTCTGCGCAGAGTAGAAAAGCAATAAAAGGCAGATCACTCCTTGGAAAAGATCCATTCTAAATGTATTTTTTCCAATACTTAATGATCTGCAATGTTCCATAAGAAGAGTTGAGTTTTAAGTCAATTATGTAAAGTGTGATACCAAAGAAGCTTGGTAATATAGCAACACAACGCTCCACAAAATCAGGTTAATAAATACCTCTATTAAATAGTGGGCCCATGAGGTGATGCTGAAGGGAATAAAGGTTTTCTGTCCTTTATTCTAATATTTTCAAAATATTAGTCAGCTTTAAAAGAGCTGGTAAGTATCATTAACATTGTTAGAGCTTAATCCAACAGGAAATCTAAATTCAAGGTCATAATTTCCCATTAAATAAAAGAGAATTAAAACAAAGTTGGAAATAAAGAGGATGTAGTACTGTTTCCTTACTCAGATATGTATATATAGGCAATGTTATTATTAATCTGCAAGCAATAGTCTATAAATAAAATTAAAATTAAACACATTGAGCTGAAACATAGCTCCAGTAAATACTTTTTTCATAGACACAATTACATTCTAGACAGACATAAAAGCGTCTTTGACATTTTAAAGAAGTGCGTAAAAATATAGATAGTCTGACCCTTTACATAATAGTTATTGCTTCAGGTAAAAAACTTTTTTAAAAAATTCTTACTGAAAAAAATAAATTTGGGCGGTTTTAACTCAAAATGCAAAATTGCAAGAGCAATTATTTATAAAAATGTGAGCTTGCAGTAATTTTGCAGACGACACTTAGTTAAATTGGAGTGTTGATTGGCGTGTTCCTGGAAGGCGGTAAAATTTTCGGAGGGATCTGGACAGACTGTTTTGATGGGCTGAGGCAAATGAGATGAGGTACAACAAGGCCAAGTGCCAAATCTGCCTTGGGTCACAGCAACCCCAGGCAGTGCCACAGGCTGGGGCAGAGTGGCTGCAAAGCTGCCACAGGACAAGGCCCTGGGGGTGCTGGTGACAGCAGCTGAGCGTGAGCCAGCAGTGCCCAGGTGGCCAAGAAGGCCAATGGCATCCTGGCCTGTGCCAGCAATGGTGTGGCCAGCAGGAGCAGGGCAGGGATTGACCCCTGTACTTGGCACTGGTGAGGCCACACCTTGAGTGCTGTGTCCAGCACTGGGCCCCTCACTACAAGAAGGTCATTGAGGCACTGGAGTGTGTCCAGAGAAGGGAAACAGAGCTGGTGAAAGGTCTGGAGCACAAGTCCTGCAGGGAGCAGATGAGAGAGCTGGAGGTGATTAGCCTGGAGAAAGGGAGGCTGAGGGGTGACCTTATCACTGTTTACAAATACCTGAAAGGAGGGTGTAGTGAGGTGAGGGTTGGTCTTTTCTCCCATATAGGAAATGACAGGAGAGAGGAAACATAATATATGGGGTATATACTAGGAGAAAATTCTTCACTGAAAAGGTGATCAGACATTGAAACAGGCTACTCAGGGAAGTAGTAAAATAACCATCCCTGGAAGTGTTCAAAAGGTTGCTGGGGACATGGTTTTGTGGTGAACATAGCAGTGTTTGGACTCTGTGATCTTAGAGATTTCTCCAATCTCAACATTTCTTTGGTTCTATGACTCTAAGTATACTGTGACAACCCTGTAATTTAGAATATAGATTCCTTGGGGTCTGTGCTGAGCCTTTCCTTCTGTAACATCATGTCCATTTTGCACCACAGTTGGAATAATAAGTCTTAAACACCCATGTTCAAGATGGTATGTGCAGTGCAATGTAGTGCAATATAGGAAGTAGTATTTAGCATGACATTGAAGTCTTAGAATGATTGAAAATCTGAAACCTGAGCTTGAATGGATTCAAGTGTCCACAAGAAGTGTGCAAAACACATAGGAGCAGTAGCAACTAGAGGTCCATGTTGCAATTCAAGCTGCGAGATGCAAAGGATTTCATGGCCTTTCCCCATAACTAGAATCATTAATGGATATCTGAAATATACAATGTGGAAAATAATATCTGGTATAAAAACATTCCGATGATTTCTTTAAAGATAAATCTACGAACTAGGAGTAATGCACAATGTTTGAATTCCTTGACTGCAGCTGAGTAATAAAGCACAACAAGTATGAATGGCATGGGCTGTTATCAGTGTTCATTTAATGGATACAGGACAAGAGCTGATGTTTTTTGAACCATAACTCACTTGGCTGCAGTACTAATCTTGTCAGTCTCTATTGTTTTGTTTCTTTACCAAATGGTATCTGATATTCCAAAGCTCTTGCAGTCATACTGTTTATTTTCCTGATCCTCTGTCACAGCTTGCACAAACCAGAGAAAATTACTCTGTCCAACCATCTCATCGCTCTGAATGTCTGTAAGAATCCATCTGTAAACTAGAAAATCTACTCTGAAGGGCTATAAAGCCTTCAATGATGTAATATATCAAAAAGAACCATGGCAAATCAGAAATCACCACCAAATAGTTTTCCCTTTGCAGAGACCATCCTTTCTAGCATTCCTAGTAGGGCAACCAGAATATAAGCGAGGAACGCCAAAGCAGGAGGTGGGGTCATGGTGGGGTCACTCACTGCGGAAGTGACCAGAAGCTCAGGCTTGGTTTTCAATGTGTGCCTGGAATAAGGAAGACCATTAATCACAGATATGTTTTCCATGTGTATCTATTCCCCAATGAAAGCAGGAATACAGATCTGATAGTGATTTTGCATTAAATTATTACTTAGTAATACTGAAATTTCATGCATTTATTTGCATGATTTTAGATGTATGGAGTGATCCTCTCTTCATTTCCCCCTTCAGGTTTCCCCTTTGACAAATGAAATATTATTTGCCTCCAGAGAATTGATATGTGCAGCTTAGAGATAATGTAAACTTCATTGCTTTTTTTTTACAATTGGCTTTACATAGATACTCTACCAGGTATAATAACACCTGTTTTTCTTTTCCATTATACATCCATCAATATCATCTGGGTTTTCATATGTAAAACAGTATTCACTTTTTTGTACCTGATTCATATTTAGAAATATTATCTTAAGAAAATATAATAATAATAATAATAATAATAATAATAATAATAGCAAACACCAAAACAAACAAAACAAAACAAAACAAGAAACCCTGATCACAACTAAAAATTCCCACTTATCTTTCATCAAAAAATTTGCAATTGTTGAAAGCAGGTGTAAATATTCACTTTGAATCTCCTATTAGAAGTACGAAAAGACTCTTCAAAGCATGTTGCTGTTGTCCTGTCCTCAGTATGCATTTTAAAATCAATTAAAGCATCACTGATCATCTTTATTGCTGTTCCAGTCCTCCTGATGCTTAATCACACATGTCAAACATATGCCAGACAATGTTGGATGTCATGAAAGTCAACATTCATATCTTCTGTACTTCCTCAAATACATCAGCTAATGTATTCTCTCCATCTGTTGCAGAAAAGCAAATATGATGATAATGCAGTGATGCTGAAGTTATCTTATAAATCTAGTCTATTACCGTCAAAGATTGAAACTTTTTAAATACTATTTGTTGGTAGGGATCAACTAGGTCTCCTGAAGAGTTTTGAAAGTCTCAGGCAAGATTCCAGCTTTTTGCCATTGGCCACTGAGAAATTCAGAAGGAGACTGGATTTCTAATTGTGTCTTTAACATCGCGTGCAGCTACCCTGCTGCAGAGCAGAGCCTTCCAGCTGTTTCCATTCTTAAGAATTTTCTTCTTACTCATAATTTTCTCGTATTCAATAACCAGTTCTTAAATTGGGAACAGTCAGGCACATATAATGCTATTATGCAACCTCTTTTTTTTTTCCTTTCCTGATACACAAAATCTCTCTCATCGGCAGGTCCCAGCCTTACTGCGCCAGCCCTCTGTATATCTAATGGCATGGATGACCTCACTTAGAAATTCTAGTCCTCGAAGGAACACGGAAGAGCGTATATGTAATGATAAGGGAATGGAAGATATTCAGTGTTAGCTGTCAAGGAGTATTTCCACCATCAGCATTAACCATATAATATAGTGGCAGTGGAGGGCAATGAATGTGGAGAGAAGTGAGAGCAATCAGCAAGCTTTCATTCAGTGAGATGGAAGAGCTTGTCAAAGACACAAACAACTAATCAGTTGCCAGCACTGATTGATGTCCCAGCCTGCACTCAAATCTATCATTGTGACCAAGTAGTGCCTATCGTTTACCCAGTGGATGGATAAACTAGAAGTAATATATGGTGTCTAAGCAAATAGATCATTAATTCTGCTTAATATGTGGGGGCTAAAGATTAAATCTTTTTCTAAACTGCAATCTTTCCCTTCAGGGAGGAAAAAAAATTAAACACTAAACAAAAAATTTAAAAAAAATCTAGTCTAGTTGACTAGGCAACAAAGTTGGGGTTTTTTTTTACAAGTTACAAATCCATTGCATTGAATTTTATTTCAGTTTATGACCCATAATTGTCACTGAGTATTAAATCTATGAGCAAATTTATTAACATCTTAATTAAAATGGCTACAGAAGATAAGAAATTATATGGAGACAGAGAAAGAGGGACTTCTTATGCTTAGGCTTTCTTATTCCCCTAAGTGCTCCCAAGCTCAGTCCTGCTAAACTATTGCCCTTGACTTTCTATTCTTTTTTCTGACTATAGCTTGAAAATTTTAAATGGAGGCATACAATTAATTGGATTTTATTATTGCTTGACTTCTTCTTAATTGCAGGGCATGGCATCGAATGATTTCTCAATGGTTTGTAAATTCCACATTTTACACCAATCAGCATCAAAGTCAAAAGATTTTGGCAGACGCTCTTGTAAAATGTTAAATCAGGTCATAATTATTAGAAAAATGAAGTCTGCATCAGTATAAATTACAACTATATTAGGACCGGACAGGAGGAAAAAAGTAATCTGCAGTTCTCTAAACTGAAGCTTGTTTTTATCTTCTGTCAGTCATCAATAGGGAAAAATGTAAGTGTTAAGAATTAAGAAAGAGCATCTCAATTTTCTGCTTACATTGTAATGAAACAAAATTTTAATCTCTGAAGCAGAAATAGCTATCAGTGTGATTTTTATATTTTTCCAGATTATTAAGAGACACACTGTCTTGTTTTGAACATTGTCATTACCCTCTCATTAGCAGACTACTGTTAATAAATAATTAACAGTTTCATTCATGATTTGTATTTTAAGCTATAAATTATTAATATCAGGCAACTACAATAGCAATAAGTATTTATATATTCCATTAGGTTTAATATACTTCAGTTTTAAGACTGTAAAGGAGTTCAAAAGTTCTATTAAAGTATTTGCCTGAAGCACAAGTCTGCTGAATTTGTTACTAAGTATTGTGTTTAGAAAAATTAAGGCCAAGAAAAAGAACATTTTTCTCCTTTAGCTTCAAGAATTATTTTCTGAATGCAAAAAGCCTTCCTTTACAATTTCCAGATGATCTCTCAATTTAAACCTGACTACACAAAGGTGGATGGCAAACCTGCAAACTGTTCAGCCATGTAGATATTCTCAAAGTCATTGATTTTGTCAACTGGAAACCTGACTTACAAGAGAGACTTAACCTGAAACACCTGTCAAGCCATCCTGAGATTCTAAATTTGTTCACAATTATTGACATAGCTCAATTTAAAAGCTGTAAAAATTAAACTGAAAAAATACTCATTCCAATGTTAATATTATTCCTGATGCACAGATAGAAACATTCTGTTCTTTCAGAATGATTATTTTTTCTCAGTAATCCATTTACCTGGAAACTGTAATATCATTGTATATTATTGTGATAGCTTTTCAAATACATAGGCAGTAGAAATGCGTTATAAAAGTATTTGTAAGAGGTTGAATGTAATGGTTCAATCACATTCATGCTTGATTTAAGAAAAGTTGTTTAACCACAATGGTTTGAAAGCACCTACTTTAAAACATATTCACTAGCTCTTTTCTTTGAAAACTGAAATACTTATTATTTGAAAAGTATTCATCTATGTATTTGTTCAGAACAACCTAGTTTCATTTAGGGGAATATTTTTGTATCATAAATAAAGTATCCATTCTATTAAAATTATCAATATAAAAACATGCTTTAGTTTTTCTTATAACTGTTAGATAAACCTGAAAAAGTACTTGATTAATAAGTAAAATATGCTATAATGTAAATACTATAAGCCTATCTTTGCTGTTTAATACAAAAATTTGGTTTTCAAACCTTTATTTGATAGCCTCTATGAGACCCATAAAGACTATGTAATCAACTCAAATTCCATGAAATAGGCCCAAGAGGACTGAAATACTATTTATACTGGGAAATTTTACTGAGCACATAATACTTGTAAATGCTGTTTATTGCCCCAGCCCCTGTTTTCTAACAGCTGCTAATGTTGTTTTACAATCTTGTGCCTAAACACCAAACTGCAGATTCAGTCACAGGGAATAGCAGAGCTGTAACAGTTTTTTTTCTCTGTTTCTGAGTACTTTTATTCTGTCAGGAGTTTCATCAATTCTTAGCAATTTTGGTGCAAAAACAAATACTTATGGCAGGGATATTTAAATAAATAGTAGTCATATAAACCTTCTGATTCTCTGGCCTCTTCTAGGCATAATGGTTTTAGAGTGCTTCTGAGCATATTGCAGTTTTTTGATCCCACCACTTTTAGGACAGAATAACACTACATTTGAATCCTGCAGTTTTCCAGAAATTAACACGTTTCAAAAATACGTATTTTGCTTTGGTTTGTTTTGATTTTTCACTTGGAAAAGCAGATGTTCAAAAAATTAGATGGTTAAAAAAATCTTTGGTATTCAGGTATCAGTGGGAGTCCTGGCTAAAAATAGAAAATGGCTGGGTGGGATTTAAATTGTACCTATCCATCTGTGTTTTAGGTAGTTAAACAAATTAGTCACTCCTGAAAAAAAATATTATCTATATAATAAGGAGATTAGAGGTTCAGTTCAAATTTTCATTATACAACATGAGTCTCTAATCTATATGTATTAGAATGGAATCTGTGATGGACCAGAAAAAAGTCTCATTTTTATAAAGATACCTATTCTTCCTTCAGGAGAACTTTCAGAGTCATAAAGAACTGAACAGACAAAAGTTGCTTGAAGTCCCTGACTCAGAAATTATGATAAAGTCATTGTTAAGGAAGGTGCTCATGGTTCAGGTGATTCAAATGATAGATATCTAAGATAAAAAAAGAATGCATGGTGCAGCTCCCAACATGCTGGTCACTGTGTCATAGAAATATTATCAAAATCTCTTCCAAAATCTAATTCACTGTCTGCATAACTGACTGCATTTTGTTATATCAACAGCTCCACTGAGTTTAGTGCAATTTTTAATAGAAAATATCACACATTAAAAAAACTGGATTAATATATTGCCAGTGTATTTTTATTATTACTGTTTTATTATTAGTAGTACTCAGCCATTTCCTGAATTCCAAAGATCTGAACTCTGGTAAAATGTCAACAAAGTTTAACAGAAATAGAAGTTTATGAAATTCAATATGATTTTCTACAAGAGTGCCTTTTGCATAGATAGGACAAATTTTTGAGTACTTTTAAACTTCTTTTTATTTTATCTTTTAAATTTTTTCCTACAAGTCCAGGTGTGCCAAGTAAAAACAAAAGAAGAATAGAACTTGATAAAAGCTTTAGAAATAGGTAGCTCGAAATTACAGGAATTACACAGAAAATCCTATTATTATGTAGACTAAAGTTTCCCAATATTGGTGTTATTATTTTTAAAATGGTCCTTATGTCATTTACTGGGGTAATTATGTGCTTACTATGGAGAGCAAGTCAATCAGGATTTTGGAAGCAATACTCTAGAATGTTACTCTTAAGTCTGGTTTGCAATTTTTTCTCCTTTATAGGAAATAAAATATAGCCTTTGTAGGAGTAACCATTACTTCCAATTATGATAATATGGAACTGCCATTCAAACCTATGCTAGTGAGTCATGGGACAAGTAAGAAATGTCAGGATGGGTGTTTTATTGCACTGGGAAAGCTAACACCATGACTTTAGCTTAGTTTTAGCAAGAATGAAGTTGGTTCAGAAATTGCAGAGGGAGTACCTAATTACTGTGAATATAAGTTTCATTTACTTGGTATCTGAATTATCTAATGAGATGTAACTCAGTAATTTCACTTATACATTTATACATAAGATTTATGCATTTGCTTCTATTCTCTTATAATTCCCTCTGTCAGAATATGTGAATCCCAAAGTAGTACAGCTTTCATTAAGTATGCTTATTGCTAAAAGAAAGATTAAACAGACTTTTGTTCATATTTAGGCTATCCCATAGGAAAAGTAAAATTACTTGAGATTTTATTTAGTCCATTCACAGATTCCTTGATGATTCATACTGTCCTGACAATGAATTTTAGGTGAGTACATTTACCTTCCTGGGCAAACCGGGTAGGAGAAGGAAGAGAATTGCCTGTCGTGTTGAAGTGCAGTCCTCATACTGCAACTATGCACCTACTCTATAACTACACACTACTTTTTGTTTCCAGGGCAGTTCAAGGAAATACAGTTATAATTTCTAAACACTCAGATATAAAAAGACTTCTTATATAGAAGACTTCTAACTGAAGTTAGAAGTCACAAAAATGTTCACTCCCTTTTGCTCTCACTTGAAGAAGAATACTCCTCACATGTCAGAATACTCTTTAAATCAAGAGACTTGATTTAACGATTTAAGATGTTGCTCAGACACCTTTCCTTCCAAGATGTGTTACTGTTAGACAATCCATTGCTCAGTTTAGCCTTACTCACCAAGGTCACATCAAGCCGGGTCTCTGTGATGTGTTCTTCCCTACTTTCCTCTGCTGTTGCTTTGATTGACTATGGATGCTTTCGTAACATTTTGATTCTGTATGATTCTTCCACAGCAAAATATTTCTGATCACCTGGAAATGGCCTTATTGAAACACCTAACAGGTGTATATTAACTATTCTTTATTAAGTTATATTTTCTTCTTAAGAGGTTAGATTGTTGTCTATTTTGCGCTAGAAGTATTTAAAGTAAGTATTTAAAGAAGTATTAAACAGTTTGCATTACAACTTCTTTAATGTCTACACACAGCATATATTGAAAAAAAGAAGAAAGTGCAAGCTCCATGGTTTAGATACCACAATGAATTTGCAAAAAACAAGTATGTTAGAAACTTAAAGAAGATTTAGAGTATGAGGGATTTAAAAGACTCTTTGGCACTTACCCTTATTTATATGGCTTAAAGCAGTGCAAAGTCTCTGGAAATCAGAGCAGAGTGCTGTTCTAACATAATCTGTTTTCAGCATCTCAGCTATCAGAAGACATTTCAAAGATCCTCCTACACCAATGTAGAATGATGGAAGATGCCTTTTGAAACATCTTTATGCTGGACTCTCACACAAGAAATCATACCTGGACCAAAACAATTCTGTCCCCAAATAAAGAACATTCTGACTCGACATTCTGGTTTTGTTTGCTTAACTTGGGATTTTGTTTGAGATTTTTGTGTTAATATTTATTTTTAGTTTTCCTATAAGCATTTTATCCAAACTAATGGAATCTGAAACATAGCCCTTGCATTCATTATGCTCTGTAATTTTTAACTTTTGTCTTTGGTACAGCACTTGCATTTCTAACCATAAACACAAATTTCCTTGCATAGAAGTGAGGGGAAGTGATTTGATTGACCTATATGGCAACATAAAGAGATCATATATTTCACAGATATTTCTTAGGAGCACTAGGTCTAATTCTCCTCATTATTCATGGCTAAGATTAAGGGGAAAATGCTGCAGGTGTTTACCACACTTCAGAGAACCTGAGTGTGAAACTGAGAAGGAAACAGTTTATGTGCAATTGTGTGAGGAATTTAGGCAAAAAGAAGTATCTTCTTCTGGTGTTTGAATAAAAAACGAAAGCAAAAAAAACCCCAAAACCATGCAGCTATAATTACCAGGACTGGTTCTTTCATCTCTGATGATGGATATGTGCTTGGAAAATTGAGAAAATGTTCTTCAGTAGTAAAGGCCATATTTTATACATGTGACAGGGGTGTTTTTTCTTTTCCCAATGGAATTTTTGAATTCCTATATTTTAATGTCTTATTGGAACAATGGGTAAGTATGCAAGCCTTCTTTCCATCACTGGAAGTAAAGTGACTGAAAACCACTTTACCTTCCAATATTGCAGTCCTATGACTGCAGTGAATCAATGACACTCATTCCACAGATAATATCTAAGATCCTAACATGTGGTTCTGTCCCTAAATTTGATTGCTTCCCTGGAAGTCCATTCTGTAGCAAAATAAGGAACACTATAATCTGAAGCATCTTTATAGGCACAGTTTTAATTTTTTTTTTAAATAAATGGTAGCTGATACTACAAAGATCCCAAACAATAATTTGGATTAAGGGGTGTCCTTCTTCATCAAGAAATAAGTTGATTTGCCACTTTCTCTTCTCCTTTATTGAATTGTTGACACCACATCATATGGCAGACCATTCTGGAGCTCCTACACCTCATGTTGATTACTCTGTAACGCAGAGAGAAAGGATCTTGCCTGAGGATTGTGTGATACCAGCAGAAGAATATCTCCAAATATTTACACAAAGATGTAACTTTTTCTCATGGCATGTTTTATAGCATGTCATTTGCCTTAGGAATTACATTCTTTAATGACATATGTGTTACTCTATGGCACACTGAGAAAAGCCTTAAATTTTCCTCAAAATAGAGAAATGCCCTGCCTGTGAATTGCTTTATTTCTTATTCTCCATTTATAGACACTGAATAAGGAACAAATAATTCAGGAGAAAAATAAAATTGGCATAATTGCCTTTTAATTCTCTAGTGGCATATTTCATTATTTTTTGTCCTGAGCCCAAAGGTAGTTACTTCTGCCCCTAGAGGGACTTGCCAGAGAGTTTACCTTACTTCCCACATTTTATACAGTCATTTGCTGCTGACCAGCTTCTAGGATCCAAATGGGAACAATGAGAACAACTTTGAGGTATAGGATCAGGTTGTTTTTTTGGGTTTTTTTCTAGCTCACTGATCCTCATGTGTAAACTGACATAACGCATAATGTATCTTTTTTTTTCCTTTTTTTTTTCTAATCCCCCAAGACTGAAGGGATAAGAAGGCATGGACAAAAGGAAAAGCAGCTACATGTTTTTTCCTAAAACCGAAAATTCCCAAACCGCCTAGTCTCCAGTCTAATCAAAATCTAAATTGTCCTTGCAGATTGGATTTATTGAATTGATCTTGATACTTTATGGCTGGTAACATTTTGTCAAAGAACACACAATGCATATTTTCATTCAAAGTTGTTTTAGTATTTTGCTGATAGCTACCAAAAAGAGTAACATGTGCATGAGCAGTCATTAACCCATAGGATGTTGTCAATTACTTATACATTGACAACATCCATTTTTAACTAAGCATTTCCTGTTCTGTATTTTCACACTTCATGTCAAAAGGTGGCAGAGCTAAGCACTGCAAAGATTTGGCAGGGAAGGCTAATTTTCCATAGTCTCAGCATGCATGAATTCCTTAGAATAATTTTAAATGCTGTTAGGTGACAGAATATTATTTGTAAAACAGTTTCTTTCTAAATGGTTTTAGAGCTGACAGAAAGCACCAGCTTAACACTTCAGTGGCCTATAGAAGAACAGGTACAACTCAGAAGCAACAATGAAAATCCCTACTACATCCCAACCCCCTCTTCCGGACAATTTAGAGTCAGTACTTGCTTTTCTGAGAAGAATTTTAAAGTTCAGCCAAATCCTGACCAAAGCCTGAGTGGGAAAACCCCAAAAATGTGCAAAATTGAGCTATTAATGATCCTTTGGTTTTCTGTATATCTGCCTGCATACAACTCTTCATCAAGACATTTAACACAGATCAGTAAGGAATTATCAACTCATGTGACATTTCATTGGTGTCATCTCACATTGCATGTAAACTACTTGCATAAAGACATGCAGTTTTCCTGCCCACTACACGAAAGGATATGCTTGCATACAAGGTTCAGAAAATCTGAAGTGAAAATCACCTTTGACACCTATATAGTTTGTGAGTGCAGGCACAGGTTTATAAAAGGAAGAGAGTACTATTTTTGGATTTTTCTCTTTTTTTTTTTTTTCCTTTTGACCTTTTTGTATTGTGTCTACTTGGGCTTAACAGACAGTATTAATCCAATACCCATGTGTGGCTGTGTTGTGTTGTTATGCGTATAGATGTTTGTAGCTGCTTTGTCTCCCAGTTAATTTTATTGACTTAAACTGGATCACCTCTTGGATAATTACTCAAAGACCTGAGGAAGAACAGAAAAATCTAGTATTCATCCAGCACTGAAAACTACAAATCATTACCAAAACAACCCCAAAAGGCAGATGCTATTTATAGCACAGTATGCTATATTACAGACATATATCTCTACATTTCTCTCTCTCTCTCTCTCTCTCTCTAATTTTGTATATTTTTGGTACATGTATATGTACATAGACGTTAATAAGTATAAATAACATGGTTGTCTGGAAATGCAACAGTCATAAGATATAGTTGAATCATAGGGCAGTTGTTCAGAACATTTGACACTTACACACAGTAAAGCAGTCTGTTACAGAAACTTGCATATATACATAGATTCAAGAAACTACTTTCAGCCAGCTTTGGATACAGTGTTCTTCACGGCACTTTTTGCTTCTGCATTAGTGTTGCTTAATGGCAGTTGTGTCACTGCTGCATGCTGTGCCTGTTTATTATGACTGATACCGCTAATTATACTAATACTATAAACAACATAAACAGAAATATTTGTTCCATCAGCTGTCACTTTTGATAACCATAGCCATAATTGAAAGTCAAGGAAAGAAAAAGGGAAATACTTCACTGATTCCAGAGGTGTGCTTGGTATTCAGAAATAATTATACTACTTGATGAACCATATTACTGTCTGCTCTTGTCTTCATGTTTGATTACAAATCTGATACTAGCACTTAATGGGTAAGTGAGCTGTCACAAAGCTTTCCTTCATGCTACGTTTTAGGAAACATTACAACAATTCATGTGATGAAATGCAGCTTTCTACCATATGCTGACATATCACAGTGCAAGATGGTGATGTGTCTTAAGCAACGTATTGCAATGTGATCTGCCACCCATGAAATGGAATGCTTCAGAAAAACATGCCAGTTCTTGAATAAACTCTGACTCCAGTACCTACTGCAGCCAGTAGACTGTATAAAATGCCTTAAAGTTATCCACAGATTGCCCAGCTCTTCTGGTATAGCATAAAACTAACAGTCTTATTTTCAATCCACATTGGAAAGAATGCAGTTAACCTTACAACACTGAAGAACTACACTAGCAAGATTTTATTTTAGCCACTAGAGCAAATGCTGACTTTTAACTTTTATAAGGTTATTTATTAAGACATGCAGTTACCTCCCAGTACACACAATTTCTCTATGACTCACAATAGATAGCAAAGGTCCCAGCATTTGTTAAGCTCTGCTACAAATCAAGTCTACTAAAATAGTCATAATGTATTCTATTCATAAGCATAAAAAATATATATGCAATATTATGTCAGCCTTTCAGCATAACGGCTATGAGATTTGCACCATAGTTCACTACAGTGATCCTGAGTCAGCACTTCCAGGAAGTGGAAATCAAGGGTAACCTAGCTGATAAGCTGTAAGAAAACATTATTTTCTCATACTGTCATATGAAGAGTTAAATAGAGTAATTTTTTCCAGTCACAAGAATCTCAAAGGTGATTTATGCTTTCTTAAAAGAAACTGCTGAACATAAGACTCTTATGATTTTTTGTGGACACTACAATTACAGTGTATATGAAAGGAAGGTGTCAAAAAGATGGAGACACACTCTGCTCATTGGTGTCAAGGAACAGGACATGAGCCAATGGGCAGAAACTGATACACAGGAAGTTTCACCTTAATATGAGGAAGAACTTCTGTAATGTGGGAGTGACCAAGCACTGGCACACACTTCCCAGAGCAGCTGTGGAATGTCCCTCACGGGAGATATTAAAAAACCATATGGATGAAATCCTGTGCAGTGTGCTCTGAGATGACCCTGCTTGAGCAGCGAAGTTGGATAAGCTGACCAGCTCAGGTCCCTTCCAACCAGACCCATTCTGTGTTTTTTGTGATTATTGTTAAAAGATTTTTGCATTTGTTTTCTGCTCTTGACATATTGTTTTCACTACATAATAGATCACTTTCAACAAGTGCTTGTCAAAAAAATTGGAAAGATACAAAATATTTTTGTAATTGACTATTTCCTGAAAGAAACCTTAAAATCATTTCTGTAGAGGTAGCTGCAAACATACATGAATTGGCCCTGCTTCAAGCCACAGCAGCTGAAGCAGTGCAAATCAGGAAGCCTTACACCAAATTAACAACGACTTAACACTTCCTTCATGCACTATTCTACCCATCCCAGAGAGAGACAATACCACTATAGACAGATTATTTCTCACTGTCCCCCCTGGAGTTTCCACCATTGAAAGGACTTAATACAGCTGCAAAGTTTACTTCACTGACTTGGGGTCATTCTCAAACTTAGCACCAGTAGCCTGAGAAAATATATTTGAGTTTGTTTTTCTTGATTGCATATTCTTCTCTACCTTGTTCTCTTCTTCCAAACAAGAAAAGACAAATGAACACAGTTATGATCCACCTCTCTATGAGGAAGTACTCTTTGACAAGAGAATCCTGCTCTAAATAAATTACAATCTACTACACTCCTGGCAAAAATGATGTGAATTATCATTAAACAAAGACTTTCACTGACTTTCTCAGGAATTATATCTGAATGGCCTGAGGCATTGCAGACATCTTATCCTTGTCAATTCTGGTGAGAAGCATAACTGTGAGAAAGAGATGAGTTGACATTGAAATTCAGAGGGGGCAGGGATGGAAAGTGAATGTCTGCATGGTACTTAGTTTGTCAGCTGGGGTTAAAGTATGGCACATAATTGCTCAGTAGCTGCTTCAGGTTCTGGAAGACAGCAGAACACAGTATCAGACACTTTGTCAGAGCTATTAAATAATAGAAAAAGGAGTCTGCTCTGACTATATGGCTACTCTAGCTAGCGAGAAACATGAGAAGTTGCCATATGCTCCTGATATCACAGACATGCTCCTGATATCACAGTAGACAGCTAATCTTAGCCATCTAGTTATGCTAACAAGATAATGGTGTGATTACAAGAAAGTGGACAAGAACTTCATGGTTTGCAAGCTAAGCAGAAATTACCAAGGCAACCCTAAATTCAAAAAAAATGGTGTCAAAGCAGTCGAAGAAGAATAAAAAAGGTGGTGTGTTTATTTAGGAAATGATGAGAGTAGATATGTTGATAATATATGAATGTTTCTTTCTTGGGAAAAAAAAAAAAAGGGTATATAAGGGGTGCCAGTAAGAGATCAGCTCTACTGTTGATTGCTGTAGCTTATAGTGGAGACTATAACCATCCCTTGGCTTTTTCTGAACATACTGATGTCAGACTTCTACAGTCAGGAAAGCTGGGCATGTTTCTCCCCAGTGTTATTGAGGGCATACCGTGAGCACTCTTCCAAACCTCAACAGGGGAACCCACCCAGAGGGTGCCTTGTAATAACATCAGATTTGAAGTCCCAGAACATGAAAGAAAAAGCTGTGAAAGTAAAAAATAAAATATTATCAGAACTTTGGTGAGGAATGGTGACCAGCAACATGCTGAAGAAAATGTTTAGCAGATAAATAACTGAAAAAAGCAGTTTCAAACCTTGTAGAAAACAAGTAAAAGGAAAACTTAAAAATATAGAGAATCAAATTGAGCTGCAGAAGATGTATCTTTATATAATTTCCTCCTAATAACAGAGATAACTGTACCAGCTAGTTTGTGATGCTTCCTTAACCAAGTTTATACTTGCAATAAACTTGTACTGTAATGTTTGGTTTCATCTTATTCCATGCAATACATAGTATATAATAGGATGTAGAAGGTTTTATTGTTTCGCAAGATCCCAACTCATTCTTACAAGGAAACTTGCAAGTATATTTACTGAAATACCAACAGCAAAATTCAAATAGTAAGAAAAATAGCCCAACAGTAAAATAGCCGTGTCTTTTAGAGATTAAACATTACAATTTAAGGTGCTTAAGAAAATGGCCCTCAGCCTCTTTCTGGTTCCAGTTTTAAAAGGGAATTATTTATCTATTTTTTTCAAACAACTGTTGGAATTACTGAAGAATTTCCCTTTCCCTTTCCATTCCCTGCTTTTAGATTTCCTCCTTTCTCCCCTTTTCCTCCTCAGTTTTTTCTCTTCATTTTTTTTCTTCTTCTGCTTCCCTTTCCTTGTCCTCCCCTCCTCCTTTTGATAGTATAGTGGTGTCTCCTTACTAGTTGTGGCAAGAAGTGTATCAGACAGCAAAACAGCCACAGTTTTGCTGGGACAGATTAATTTACTTCATTTTTCCGCTGATCTCATGGTGTTTGTTTTGTTTTTGTGACCAAAACTGTGTTGATAACACATGCATGTTCTCAGCTGTTGCTGAACAGTGCTTTCACAACATGTTTCGCACTCTGTTTGGCTAGCAAGTAGGCTGGGGGTGGGCAGGAGGCTGGGAAGGGATGCAGCTGGGACAACTAACCTGAATTCACAAAAAGAATATTCTCTATCATATGAGATTTGCTTCAGAAGTAAAATTGATAATACTGGGAAGGGGACAGGGGCCCAAGGTAAGTACTCCTGGAGTAGCTGACTATTGCCAATCACTCAAGTTACTAAGAAATTATTCCCTTTATCTCACTTCTCTTTTACTTTTTCTTTCTTGTTCTGTTGTTTTTTTTTTTTTTTTTTCCCTCCACTTGTTAAATTTTCCTTTTCCTAACCCAAAAGTTTATTAAATTTTTGCCCTTCTGACTCTCTCCCCCATCCACATGGGGGGAAGTGACTGTGCTACTAGAAGGGGACTTACTACCTGCCACTAAACCACCACAGAGACTTGGTTTTGTTTGGTTATTGAAGGGATTCATGAGTTTACAGCTTTCACAGAAATTTACTGGTTGCCCACAAAGGTTGTGGAGCCTCATTCTTTGAAGATACTCAAAATCTGACTTAACACGACCCTGAGTAATGTGCTCTAGGGGATCCTGCTTGAGCAGGGATGTTAGACCAGAAGACCTTCAATGATCTCTTCCAACCTTACCATTCCATGATTCTATGAAAAGCATATTAGTTCTTGTTGTTTCATTATTTAATTGCTCATCTTTTTCTCTATTTCTGCCCTGTAGAGTAGATACAGATATAATACACTTAGATCATCATTAGGTCTAATACTTTATAAGCATAATATAAAATTTGTTTAAAACATTATTTTCTTCCCCATGAAAATGTAGTCTTGAAAATATTTAACTGAATCTTGCCTCTGTATTACTTTAAACTAGTATGCTAGTCTTTCACAGCAGATTGGAATTCCTTACATGACATACCCTAATTAATTGGTGATTGAGTCCCTCTTATTTATATATTTATCTCCACTGACAGTAGCTTTGTCCTTGTGATAAAAGTTGGGACTACAATAAAGAATGAGCAATTAGCTGAGATGATAAAGACAACAGGGTTATTTGAAGCACCCTTAACTATCTGTCTAAAACAGATAAGATGCACCATGCTAGATCAGAATCAATGTGATTGCCAAAGATCATTAACTCCAATCTTACTCAGCCTGAGAACTCTGTACAGTACTTAAACCTATTGCAAGCACTATTAATTCTTTGTTTGCTTGTTGTTGGCTTGACATTCCCTCTCTTTTTCCCACCTCTACCCATTTTCTTTCATTTTTAATTTAGAACAAAGTTTCATGTAGGCAAGAAATTTTTTTCTCAGTAATGGTGCCCTGTATTCTTCCAGGCAGCTTTCTTCTGGACAAATTCTACCATTTTGATTACTTGAAATTCCTTCCCTGTTATTTCAGAAGAACAAGGCTATCAGCACACATCCTCTTCTGTTACAGTCATGCCTGAGTTACTGCCCACAGCTTCTCACAACCAGTGCCTCACACCTGACAGCTATGAAGCTTCATTTACAGAAATTGTTTTAGTCAAAAATCAGACCACTGCACCTATGTGGAAACCAAGTTTTAGCCACTTTGTCTCTCTTAAACTGAAAACAGTTAGAAAAAAATCTGCGGGAGAGTACAGGTTGGAGGAAGAAGCAACATCCTGTTGGCTGGAAGAAAGCAGCTCTGCATTCATCTGCTGCAGCTACAATGGCTGCTGTAGATGAAACTAGAACTGCTTTCATTCCCATGTAGCAGGGCAGCTGGGTATTATCTTAGGTTGTAAGATATAATTGTAATTGTCGTCGTGTAAGCAGGGTAGCTCTATAGTTTGAGATGTGAGAAGGGAGATGGACCACAGCATTGCCTTTTTCATTGAAGCCAAAGCATTGTGTCACAAGATAAAAGGCAATTGATTACATGATACCTATGTTTAGTTAGGGATATCAGTTCTGCCACAGCGTGATCTGTACTCAGCAAATTTCAAATTGGGCCCTTTAAGAGTTTTATAATTTAAAACATGTCTAAGAATTTATCTCAAAAATACACATAGAAATAGTGATCAATATTTCATTGATCAAAAACTATAAATATTGATTGATCAATATCTCATTGATCAACATAAAACTTAGTACTAAATTAGGCCCTTAAAGTGTGAAAGAAAACTATTCATTGATGGAAAAATGCTAAGATAGTTTCTTGGTATGTAATATTCAGAAGGTAGGTTGTTTTGTTTTGTTGGTTTGCTTTACTACATGCAGATTTTTGATATTGATTTCATATAGAACAATAGGTTCTTTTTAATCTAGTTGGAGAAAATTATTTGCATTTGGTGATTGAGAAAATTCAGAAATTACAGAAAAATTAGACATCTTGAAATTTACTATTATTTTTGCTTTGCTGAGATCAGGTGGTGAAAATATATTTGACAGCTTTCAAAATAGAATAGAGGGGACATTCAACAAGTCCTTTATGATGTTAAACATATGTGAGACACAGATGGAGAACAATCAGTTTTGAGAACTTAAACGATTTTGTCCCCAAATAATTGGTGAGGGGTGGTGGCATTTACATGGGGGTTTTTTTGTGTATTTGTTTTTTTTACTAAAAAATTGATTAAAAAATGAGGAAAACATATACCCACATCAAAATTTGGGGAGTTTAAGCACTCTTTTATGTTTAAAGTTATTTTCTTCAGTTAAGACCAGCTGAATTATATTGTCTTAGCTTACTTTGGTTTGTCTTGCCTTTTTCTCACTCCCCTAGTCCCTATGTAATGTAAACATTATAATAAATCAAAACCTTACAGTGACTTTGCATTTTCACTAGAAGATACGGAACAGCTTAACATTTGATTTTTAACTCAAAACAGAACTGCCTCTTCATGGAACAATACATGATGCTGTTTTCTGTTTGAGCAACTGAGAACTCAAAATACAAACACATACACACACACAAATACACACACACAAATACCCACACACTTTTATCCTCCTGGTTGCTGGTAGCCTAGTAGACTAAACATTTCTAATGAAATGTGTGAAGGTTTGAAATCTATATGAACATTTAGACATTCACCCTTATTTAATATCATCTTTTTGTACTTAGACAAAAATATTCGAATTTCAGGTGTTTATTTCATAAATTGGGAGGAAAAAGGAAGTTTTTTCTAGACAAGTGACATGAGTAGCATAAATCTACAGAGTGACTATTTGTGTTGGGCTAGTACAGAAAAAGGAAAATATAAATTTACAGGGATTCTTTTATCCTTTAAGCATAGAATTAATTTTCTCTCGGTTTATAAAAGCATTAAATTCCAGGCCCTCCTTGCAAGTAATGAATATTTTACCCAGAGCTCTCCCTTAGAGGGAGAGAAACAGCTTTTCAACCAGCTGGTGCAGGGTTATATTTGGCATATGGAGCCTGGATTCAGTTATTGACTTAGAAGCCCATAAATACCCCCTTAACAACAGTGCTGTGTGTAATACACATCGTTGGGGAACTCCTTAACGCAGATTTCTAAGGTATCAGCCTGCTTGTCTATGAACACAATATACAACAAAGCAGAAGATTTGAATTTAGATCAGGTTGATAAAATACTAGGGCTGGTGGAAGCTGGGGAGTCTTCAGTAACAAAATAAACTCTGGGAATTTGTTTAATGAAAAAGAAAGCAAAAACCTTTTCACTAGTGCTTAGAACTGTTTTCAATGTGGTTTGCCCAGTAAGCCAGTAATAGCCGCTGAATTAATAGTATTAAGGAATGACAGACGCTTTATGCTGGTCATATATACAGTACAAGCAGCAACAACAAAAGTTTTTGAAGACTCTTTTCTTTACAGCTTCAAGTTTTAGTATAATTTGGTTTCAACTAACTGTTTTAATTTTCTTTCTTAATGAGGTAATTAAAAATATTGTTTAGGGTTACTAATTTCATTCTCCTTGTTAAAATTTCTTTAAAAAATACTTTAAAATACATTTTGTAAATTCATCTTCCATTTGCCTGAAAAAAAATAAAAGGTCTGTATATGCTGAATAGTTCAATGCATGTGTTGCAAAGGCATGTAACAGCTGGGATCTATCACTGCCAAGCAATAATTAAACAAAGTTGGCAACAGAACTCTGGGAAAAATTTTGTATGCTAAACAGAACCATATATCTTCTGTAGGAAAGTTCTTGTGGGTGTGTAAAAAATGCATTCAGATAACTTTCTCTTTTTTGTTTATAATTTTTTAAAATTATTTGATCCAATTGGTTACCAGGAATAAAGACATTTTCAATCAATTTAAAGTGGTGTGGTGGTTTAGTGCTGGCCAAATGCCAGTGCACCTACTAGAATATACTTACTCATTTCTTGTGAGATATTAGGAGGAAGGCAAAGCAGGCTCAAAACTTTAAAAGAATAGAATGAAATTTGTTTACAGTAACTACAAAAAAAGAAAGGAAAATAAGGATCAGAATAAGATTTTTAGAGCACTTCTCCTCCCTCCACAATCTTTTCTTTCCCATTCAAAAGTTACAGAAACAATTCAGTTAGTTTAGCACTTCTAGAATTGTCTTCCTGTAGTTCACTTAGGGAAAGGAGTCCTTCTAGTACATTCATGGAGACTTCTCTACAAGAAAATAGTTATTGTGTGGCTTTTAATTTCTGCGAATAGTGGACGCCTGAAAAAATCTGTAATCAGTCCCTCCTATTTTTCACAACTTTTCTCACAGCTGCGTTTATGGGCCATGTCAGCTTATGGGGTACTATTTTAAAGATGTTCAACAGCAAAGGTTCTCTTTATTTATCTCTGAAACCAACTCAGGAACAGAAGTCTTCTTCTCTCCCTGGGGGCACAGGGTCTTTATCACTCTTCTCTCCTTCTCTGTTCAAACTTCTTATGGGATTACAGTTACTTCATTTGCTTACTTTAGCATGGAGGCCTTTGCTAGATATATATACAATTTCAACAAGTCATCTCCCCATACTTTCAATGGGTTACAGGGAAAAAGAGAGTCTGATGTACCAATTGCATCCTTCTCCATAGCTTTACAAGAGGATTTCAGCCCCAAGATCAAGGCATCTCCTCATTCCTCTCATCTGGGACTTGACTCTTCACTGACCTTGGCGTCTTTATGTTGGTTCTCTAAATGTTTTCACTTTATCCTTTTCTCTCAGCCGAGGGAGGATTGAAGCACTGGAAGAGTTAATATCTCGTCCAGGGGCTGCAGATGGTCACAGGACCGCAGCCGGGCTGGGTAGCCTGTGGCCTGGGCTGTTTTATGATGGAAGTTCCTGCAGTGTCTGTGCTGGGGTGGCGGCAGGATCAGCCGCGCTGCGGGGAGGGCCAGGATCCCAGCAGCCAGGCTCGGAAACAGCAACCAGCATGGCCAGGGCCGATGGCTTTTCTTCCCTCCCGTCCCGTGGTTGTGGGTGAATCTCAGCGGTGGCAGAATCCTGTCTGAGTCGGTCCGCCCTGGGCTGCTTTCTGCACGGGCTGCAGAGCCGCCTCTGGGTTTTTTTTGCCGGCTTCGCTGGGGGAGCAGGGGGAGTGGCATGGATCCCAGCAGCCAGGCTTGGACTTCGTGGGCGGTGGCCTCCACTGCCCCTGCACCGCAGCTGGTGCGGCCTGGCCGGCCCCGGCTCCGCGGCCTCCCCTTGCCCTGCCCGGCGGCCATGGAGCCGGGCCTCACGCGGCCCAGCCCGGCCGACACAGGGGCTGGGCCAGCCTTGTAAACTCTTTGCCAACCTGAAAAGAAAAAGAGATTTCCCGGAATTTTTAATTTTTTTTTTTTTCACAGAGTTGTATCAGCTTTTTCAGTGGTTTAACAGATTGTCTATTCTCAAAGCTTAATTACTGATTGTTTTTTTTTTTTTTTTTTGTCAGACACGGAGAAGCTGCTAGCAGCTTCTCTTTGCATGACTTTTGTGATGCAAAACCAGGACAGGAGGTAAAATCTGAAAGCAATTAAATTCAGAAAAGTTAGTAAAATAACCAAATTCCCAAAAATTTACCTTATGCAGAGAATTAGAACAAAACAGGACTTCTTAAGACTATTCATAATAAATAAATTCTGCTTAATTTCTAGGCTAACTAAAGGGTTGTGTAAATTTTATAATAGGTTTATTTAAAGGAAATATTGTAGACTTATTTTGTATTTTGAAATATTGTAGACTAAATGTACACAAATAATTTAGTATTTTAATCTAAATGCTGAATCTAAATGTGATGTACCTTGAGTCAGGCAAAACAAACTGTCATGGTAATCATGGTAATTATTTAAGAAAGATTATTTTTATACTCTAAGTATTTATTTTTCATGGCCTTTGATAGAACCCTTCACAGTATGAAAATCAGTTATTCATGATTTATTGTCACTGATTCATTAAACACACAATTATCTCCACATTTAGAAACCCTGAAAGGAACACAGAAGTTACTTACATGCAACAAATATTTACAAGAAAATGAAAAACATTTCGTTGTCATGTGGGAGAAGGAAATGAAACTTTCTGAAGACCTTGCTGTGAATTTGGTCATATCTGGTAACTATATATCTCTAGTAACTATGAATCTTATTGATGTTACTTGGGACCACAGGGCTGGGCTCACTACACCAGTTCACCAGGCTCTGTCAAGGGTTGCTGCACTTCAATGGTATGAACCAAGATACTTGAGAAGAACTCAGAATTTATGATACCGAGATTTTATTACTCAATTAATTGCTATTGGTAATGGATAAAGCTGTTCTAGAGTTATGCTCACTCTTTTGGGAAAGAACTTAAGGATAGTTGTGATGATATCCTGTGTTCTATCATGCAAATTTTAGCCCTTTAGGTTAGCCAGCCTGTCTAGAATATTTATTAGGTATGAGCCAAAAGTACTCTTCCTTTAGTCAGAGACATTTCACAGCAACTATACCTGTGAGTAAGCTGAAAGCTCTCCATGCTCTGATTCTCAAATTATCTATCCATATGCATAGTGGTAATCATTTTATATCAGTATGTCTTTTTTATTTAATTACAGCTGAGCAACTGGAACCCCTGGAATATTTACAGCAGTGATTTCATACTGTGAGTCTCTTATTTCCTTTCATTCTTTCCTTTACTGCTGATCACTTAGTCCTTCACCCAGTATGAGCTGCATCCACTCTTACTAACTCTTGACAATTGTCATAAAACATACTTGCCATAATTAGGTCCAAGTAGCATGGAGGATTAATTTTTCAGCAATCTTCTCTTATTGCCACAATATAATAGGGAAAAGTGGATAATAAGCAAGTGTAATGCCATTTGAACTTAGAACACTGGCAAGATTACCAGAAAACGTTCACATTTCCAGGCTATTAACATAGAAGTTTTGAGACTGGATGTGGTAAAGGACAAACTTTGTCAACTGTAGTGGCTGTATATCTCAATATTGGAGCTTGGAATACAGCTTGAAAGTTTTGCAGCCAGCTGTGTTCTGTAAATGCATCACAGTAGAGTATCACAGTCTGTAAAGTATTGTATTTAAAGCTTCTATCTGCCACTAAGTATAAAAATGTTTCCTCAGGAAATGTAGCTGGTTATTATTGTGGGAATACAGCGGTCACTGAGGTGACATTATGTAGGAGCTTTTCAATGCAGATCAATACTGGCAATTCATTTGGATCCATATGAGATTTCCAGTGTTAGTCCATTAATGTTGAAAAAGAGTAATAGAAGACAGGATGTGGAAACAGAAGCAAAAGGAAGACAATGATAAAAGCAAATGAACTGCTTCATATTAAAATGGAAAGGGAGAAGGAGGAGGCAAACCAGCTTACGATGTAAAATTTACTCACACGCATGGTAGGCTACCACAGAATGATCTTGATCTTGAAACAGAAAGTGTGTACTGAGTTGTCTGATATGACAATGATCCTGGGTGAGAACCTTAAAGCAATTATGACTACGATTTTGGCATACACACAAGTGAAGTAGCTAGAGATCATTTTGAAACAAAAATGTGAAATGGAAAAAAAAAATGTCTCCTCTTCTGCAGCAAGATATACCCATAGACCTTTTGACTATATAGAAAATACGTGTGGTCACCTTTCATGTTGTTGTAAGTTAATTTCTGCCAGCATTACTGGAAACAGAAGTAGGAATTATCTATAGTACAAAAGATACAAAAGTACCAGCACTGGGAACTAAAAGCAAAAGCGTGCCATTATTTTTCTTGAAATCCCTGGATTCTTTCTGTTAGCTAAGACAACTTCATTATAGGCAGATGACTGATATTTTAAAGTTTTCACAATTCCCATAAAATTTTTGGGTTATGTCTTGCTCACCTTTCTACTGCCCAAATATTTGTGAACCTAACTAATATAAAACTTATAAATACGGAGGCACCATAAGGATCTCAATAAGATTAAGAAAATAGGATGCTTCAGTATGTTTTAACTTAGACTGGTTATTAAAATTCAATAATTACTTACACGGTTGTTCATATCCAGGAGGTAATAGCCTTTAAAATGATCCCCCAAATAAGCAGGGTAGTAAGGATGGAGTCACAATGGAAGATCATTAATACTGAAATTGACCAGATGGAAGCTTTCTAACAAAGTTTTGAGTATTAGAAAGCAGGCATTCATTATTACAGCATGCTGGTCACTCGGAAGGTCCTTCCTCTAATCAAGTGTGCCAAGTGTTAGGAAAACAGCTTTTATCATACACAGTGATTACATATTCACTAGCTATCTTTGCTTACTTGATGCATATATACCAGTTTATTTTACATGGTTATACCCCTTATTGGAAATCCTTGTATGGTTCTTTGGGGGTCTTCTTGGTGGTCTTCAACGTTCAGTGTCTTTTTTAGGTGGCTGTTCCTTGACCCCTTCTTTTGAATAAGTGTAATATTGTTGTTTTACATAATTTGTGCCTTGTCAGCCTTGCAGAGCTGAGCTGGTATCCTGCTTGCATTTTTCATTGCTTCCTTTTTGTCAGCCTCATCTGCTCCTCTAAGGCTATATTGTTCTTTTTCTCTTGATAAGAATAAAAAAAATTATTATCATGTTCTACTATCCTCATTACACAGACGTCCTGCTAAGGAGAAACTGAATTTCTCTTTAGCATGTGACATGGCAAAGTGTTCATCACTTCTTACAACTTCTGATTTTTGGAGAACTTAAAGCAATTTTAAACCATTTAGTTAATCCATGAACATAATGAAGTGTTAATTGATGAAAACAATGAAGTTTAATTTCATTTGTTAAATCAGTTATAGAAGATGAGAGAGTTATATAAAGCTGGAAGGTGAAAACCATGATAGGAAGTTGGACTGCTGTTAAAAAAAAAATAGAATTGCACCCTTTCTCTTGAACTGATCTTATTTACATGAGTGTCGAAGGAATATTTACATTAATTTTGACAGAAAAGAAATAATTTAGTTAATTTTAATTTAAAATCAATTCAGTGAATTCTTGATTTCATCCAGAACTGGTTAGTAATAAATCAGAAAAAACAAAATTACATTTTCACTCCAAGTGAAAATAATCTTTGGATGGGTTCAGAATTAGTGTTTTAACAGCATTGGTACATTAAATACCCATGTCTTTGTTTTAAGATACATTATGCTTAGTAGTAATTGGAAGAAAAATACATAGAAATGTGGAAATCAGAGCAATTAAAGTGACTCCTGGTCACTTTAGTCTCCTTGCTATTTTTTCAAGGGTTATTTCAGCTGATGGGAGGATTATAGCACTCCTACTGCTTTGTGGAAATTTTTCATAGGCTGTTTTGTACACACACCTTCAAGTAGCCAGCCTAATTGTAGGACTTTGACTCTGATAAAATCCAATTGAATGCACATTATTTTGGATGCACAGTTTTGTGATCATAGAAACTTCTATTTTGTGAACTGTTACAGTGAGACGTTACCTTGTCTGTGAAGTGCCTAAGTCATAGAGCAACTTTACAAATAAAAGCAACCCAAAACAAAAGCTCAAGCCCTGCAGAGTGTAGCGTGTTCTAGTCACAGTACAGTGGACTCTTGTCTGTATTTCTTTGCTTTCAAGAACTATGAAGCACAAAGTAGTGACAGTAGTCACTTTCCATCTTGTTAGTGTAACTCATCACTGCCTGACAGAGCAGCAGCACTTCCTCCTGTAATGAGCTGTTGGTAGGGATGCTTTGCAGTGCTGCGGTGGTACATAGGATTGACATTGACTGTGCCTCCCCTGTATGGCGTCTGAGGAAAGCTATATGGGAATGCATGAAAGAACCTGGAAACTTGTTCCTTTTCTGTAAGATAACAAAAACTCTCTAACACACAGGAGATGTTTAAAACAAGGTCAGCACTCTGAAGAAGTAGCAGCTTAAAAAACATATTTTATGACTACATACAACTTAAAATATTTAAAATATCTAGTTTATTTTTTGGAGCAATGCAAAATATTAAGGAAGAAAAATCTATAGTGTCAAGGTAAATAAAGGATATGTGAATTATTAAGTCAGAGTATGTAAAACCAGCTATGATTTTTATACAAAGTGTTTGCAAAAGAAAAAATTTGAGGTTTTTTCCGTTGAAAGAGATTTTTCTTTTTAACTCTTCCATGGTTTTGGAAGAGTTTTATTATTTTTCACTCCATTAAGCCACTAAATAACACCTTCATACTTACATTTATCCCGATTTAGGGCAAATTTGGGAGTAAACCTCCAAATGAGGTCCCTCCCTCCCAGTTCAGGAAAAGACTTCCTTGGAGAAAAATGGAAAAAAAATGTTTATTTAACAAGCAGAATAATTGTGACCATAAAAAAATGAGTAATATTAAACAATAAAGCCTCTCGCTGTTCTGAAGACATGGTGAATTCAGAAGGTCCTTTTCGTGGGCTGTAGCTCAGCTTGCTCAGTCTGTTAATAGACCTTGCTGGAAAAGGCTCTGTCCCAGGCCCTGGTGGGCCACAGGCGTGAGCTCCTGATGCTTCTCTGGGTTTTCAGTCCAGAGCAGGGCCAATCTGTTCCAAGAAAAACTGAAAAAAAAAAAGGCCAGGGAACTTCTCTGCCTCAGCTAACTGAAAAAAACCTAACTGAAAAGCAAAGGAGAGATTTCTCCCACTGTCTGTCCATGCTGCAGACAACACAATCTAGAAGGTGCGATGCAGAGAAGCGAATGCAGTTTCTGCAAACAAACTGTGCACCTTTTTCCCCCCCACTTTGCTCTCAGAACCAGTCTTAAAGGTGCAGAATTTAAAATCCAGCATAAACAGAACAGATGTTTGGGGATACAAGCATCATAAAGTCATCCTAGGACAATGCTGAAATAATAATATGGTTGTATATATGTAATTTATTACTGGAACTATAAATCACTGTTAAGACTCTAAATTGATTTGGTGTCAATTCAATACTTGAATAAGAACATTAAACATTACTTAAAATGCAGATACAAGCAATCAGATACACAGTCTATGCAACTCAATATACCTGATACCTCCCGAGGAAAACATTTTTTAAGAGCTGTCTTATTCCATAAGAGTTTAGCAAAGGGAGGTATCTATCCTCCTGTAAAATGAAAAAAAGTGAAGAAACACAAACCATAATTCTCTTGAACTATTATGTTAAATTTAGATAAATGTTTTCATTTTAAAATCACCTAAAAAACTCCAGTATCATAGGGTCGTAGAATATTCTGAGTCCAAACCCTGGTCATGCATGGGACACCCCATGAGTCTCACCGTGTGCCTGAAAGTGTTGTCCAAAGGGCCCTTGAACTCTGTCAGCTTAGTCCTGTGAGCACTTCCCTGGGGAGCTGTTCCTTTGCCCAACCACCCTCTGGGTAGAGAACTTAAACCTCCACAACACAACTTCAAGCGATTCCCTCGAGTCCTGTCACTGATCACCACAGAGAAGAGATCAGTGTCTATCTCTTCCTCTCACGAAAAAGTTGTGGACTACAAAGAGGTCAAATGACCTCAGCTGCTCCTTGTAGAGTTTCTTTTCTAGGCATTTCACTGCTGTCATAGCTCTTCTTTGGATGCTTTTTAAAAGTTTTATGTGCTTCCTATGTCATGTCATGATACCCAAAACTGCATAGTGTTTTCCTTCTATGTTCTACTTGTCAGTTATTGTGTGTTTGTAACCTGTGGGATGTAACTGAGGGACTATATTTCCCTCAAGTAATTTACCTTGCAAAAACTCAGCCTTTACACTCCAGCATTTTGAATCACAAATGTTTACTTTTTCTTACTTTGCTGTAAAGGACAAATAAGCCCAAAGGAGGCAAATCTACAGTGATTATGTTAGTTTTAGATTTTGGTACTCTTGGCCTTTTTTTAGAGCTATATGATGCACCAATGATTTTGCATTCTTCTCTCTAACTTGAAGTACATCGGGAATTCATGGTTAAAACCTGAAAACTCTTTTCTTTTTCTTTTCAGAATTAAATCAGGAGTAATTAAGTACTTATTGAATAGGCTTACATCACTTTCACAACATATATTGGCATGGAATCTAGACTTCCAATTTGCATAGGCCTTACTGGATATTGCATCTCTGCTCTGTTGTTCTAAACACTTCTTAAAGCCTCTGTTCCTCTGAAGTAGCCATGTTTTTTCACTATGCCTTGGTGGCATCATAAAAATTCAGATACTAAATGTGCATTTCAACAGAAAAATTAGACATATCTTAAAATAAATAGTCTGTGTGAGGAAAAAATTACCATGCAAATAGAATGTAAATAAGCAGAAGGGAGAAAGGAACTATGGTAGAGTGAGTTTATAAAATAGAAAAAGTAGGTCACAGAGAGTGAAAAGAATAGACACTGGCTTTATCTGATAAGCAATCTTATAATTTATTTAGTTTATAATTTATTTACAACCACATTCATGCATCAAAGATGGTATAGACTTGTTAAAAAATGGATGGAGAGTTGATCTGCTTGCACTCCAGAAAATGTGTTATAAGATCATTTGAATATCTTAATCATAGCATTAGCTGCTCAGTTGTTATGTGTGAAGAAAGAACCTTTTTCAAAGCACTAAGTAGGGAAAAATTAGTTAAGAAGATGTGAGAAAGGGACATTCTACTGAGCTGCCATGTCCCATGGATCACTTTTTGATTCTGAGCAACATTACTGACCAGTGTCAGAGTTAAAAATTATATGAACCAGAAAATAATCAAATCTTTTGTTGACAGATGTTTGCTTCTGTTCTAAGGCTGTGTTATTACAAACATATTTTAGATTTTTGCTAATGTTGTTTTATTGGACCCTAGTTCAGACATGCACTTTAAGCAGACACAAATCCTTTTGATGTCAAATGTACTTGATTATATGCTAACAATTAAATATATACTTAAATGTTTTTCTTGCTAGGGCTAAGAATTATGGCATCATCTGTGGTAGGAAAGATATGATATGACTGCAGATAATTCTGAAATGAGGCTCCAAATTTTAATTGTTTCAGATGACTGCATTTTTTTAGCTTTTCATTTTAAATTTGTCTGATTTACCTGAAGTGTTCTAATGTCCACAATGTACGCAATTGTGGTCACAAGTCAAATTACAGTCTTCTATTAAACAGTCGAGAATTTGGTTCATCAGAATGTTTCTGAAATAAAATCAGAAGGAGACCCACTTTCAGTAAAGACAGCTTGTTATAGTGGAAAAAAAAAGTTATTAAAATGCCCTACTTTTTAAATATAGAAATTGAAGATATTTGAAACATTGCTTGAATCAAATATAAGATTCCTAAGCATATTACTGCTATTTGACTTCAATCATAGTTACATTCCTTGTAAATAGCTTGAAAGTTACATTGCAGAGCTTGGCTGGTGAACAGGAAATAAACAATGGTACAAATAATAGTATGATGATAATAGTATGATCTTTAAAAAAAAATCAAACATTTTCTTTCAATTTTAATGTTCACAGTGATATTTTAAAATAGCACAGAAATGGTAGCTAAGTTACAGGAAATCATATCCATTTCCTTTGTGGTGCAACCAAAGAACTGCAGTAGTAACAACCATAGCTGCTGCTCATCAGCCAAATTAGTCTTCTAAACCTGCTGCTTATCTAGAGTCAGTTTGCTGTTCCTTTGTCCTTTGATTGCTATTCTCAGCATTAAGGAAAAGCAAAGAAATTAACATTATTCTTATTTGAATCCTTCTGTAAAAGGAAGACCCAGACTGGAATACTCATATTGAGAGTGAAAAGGAGGCCATTCAGGAAAAAAACAGATGGAGAAGACAGAAGCAAACTGGCCTAGCTAAACCTGCATCTTCCCTAGTAAAGTATATTTCAGATTATTATAAAAAACTTTTTCAGAACAGCATGGGAATTTTAAGTGTAGGAATCTGATTCATAAAGTGGTGATGAAATCCAGGCCAGAGCACCAGACTACTAAGCTTAGGTTTTCTTCTAAAGTGTTATTCATCAAGAAAGATCTAGCAGTTAATGTGTGGTCTGAACAGTAATAGAGTCTGACAATGTGTTAAAAACCAAACTTTTATTGAGTCAGTAAGAAAGATGAGCAACAATACACCCCTACAGCGATCAATGACAGGAAACAGGGGATTGTAAGTGATGCCATAGCTCTGGTGGACTGTCAGGGACACTTTATGTCTGGGGTCATTTGACACCAACAGTCAATCATGCAAAAATTGCTTGGATGTAGGTAGAAGTTGCACAACCTCTTGGCTCTACCAAAAGCAGTGTGATTGAAGACTTGTCTGTACCTGGCTTGAGCACTGTGAGCAGCATCTTGTCTCTGTTGACAATGTCAGTCTGCGGACTGAGTGTCAGAAGAGCTGTGTTGGCCATCTGTCTATGCTGCTGATAAGGCACCAGGGAGGGTGTGGGAAGATGAGGTGTCACAATGTTCGATGTTATACACTGTTAATACACTATCTAGGTGTTCTTCATAGCTTCACTTAAATGGCTTGTATATTTTATTGCTTATCCTCATTGAAGTTATAGGGAGATACCTGTGTAAATAGTATTGCTGAATATCAGAGCTCTGCTTTAAAGATAAGGAATTGGAGCAAGCCATTTTACTTCAATTATTGTCTTTTTCAATTACTGATGGGTAAGGAAAACAGTTTTCATTATGCACAGAAAGAAGACTTGCACCTGCCTTCAGGTGTTACTTATTGAAACAAAAGAGACAACATTAAGGTTACATTGCTGAAGGCTTCCTTGCTCTCAATAGCATATGCTCTGTTCTGTCGACTTGTCTTCCACAAAATGCATACAAACAGAGTGGCTCTCTTTACCAAGATATCTTCATTAAAATTTCCCATTTTAAGCTAGTTTACTCCAGCAGGATACAATCACAACTCTTTAACATACATTGCTGCTGTTTCAAATGATTTCACATGGCTTATCCTTTCAGTAATTGCAAATTATCAATTAAATCTGATAGATGTTAACTTCACTATTTTTCTCAGACAACAGCCTACAACATTTTTCATTAAAAATAATTGGTTGGAATCTGTTTTTATGATCATCTAAGTATCCATATTTTCAGCATAACAAATTTATTTTGTTCATGTCTTTCTCATCATAGCATAAATGTTTTACTTTTGTTTGGTATTATCTCTACTACTTCTTACTACAGGATTGTTTTTCCATGCCTTCCTACACCCTGTATATTACCATTATTGGTGTGTAAAATAATCCTTTCTAGTTTTTTTTTGTTCTTCGTATTGGTCAGAAGCTCCTTTAAGAGTATACATTTCTCTCAGCCCCTTTTCTCACTTTTGTTCTATTTGTAACAGATAAACATTTGTGATTATCTACGAATAGCTGATGAAGTTAGAACAAGTTGTGTAATTTAGAGAAAGATGAAATACCTAGGACCATCTCACATAAATTTCAAAATTGCTATTGGGAAAGGGTGGTAACTTTTTGAATTTTAGGTTTTTTTCTTCTCTGATAAAATATTTCAATTTTAATAGTTTAGGTGAATGAGAACCTGAAAGCATACCCTTTTAGCTTTTTCTAGCTAAACTAGCTATTTCTAGTTTGTGAAAAGTCTGTCCTGGCAGATGCAGATGCTTTAACTGATTGTTTGAGTTTATAATTTTAAACAAAGAATGTAAATTGTTTTATACCCAAAAATGAAATAAAGTAAGCTAACTAATTTTTTGTATTATTTAAAAGAAAAAGGCACACAGATAATCTTCTGCAAATATTGTCTCCTTTTTTAAAATAGTTGACTTTAGTCATGCATTTATTTTAGTGGTGTCCAAAAAATAACCTAAAAAATTATTTTCTTAAAGTCATCCCTCAGACACATGCATCTTATTTTTCCTCTGTATTATACTTAGAAGATTTGTTACCTTCTTCTTGTTTGATTATTTCTTATTAAGTTACATAGTTCTAAAACCACAGCATATGTACTGAAATACTGCAATAAATGATTTCTTCTCAAATCTTAGACAGAAAAAAAGCTCTTGTATTAAAGTTCTTCATAGTTAATAATTCAAGAGTTTTTCACAATAGTGAAAATATTCTGTAATCTGCCAGAATTTACATTCAATGGATAACATCTACATAATGAATAATTAACTTCTAGATGTTTGAGTAATCATGGCATTGATACATTTGCTCCTAAATCTGAAAATGTTTTTGATATTATTGCCAAGTACTAAATAGTTCTCAACATGGAACCCATAAAGAAATTATTGCAAGTAACAGCTTTTTAAGATAATATTAAAAAAAAAAAAGGCTGTAATTGTCACTGTACTGACTTATATATTCCAAAATTAAGACCAAAACCCAATTTTTATAGTAAAGGAAAAGCAGGAAAGAATTGAGGCAGGACTATGTTGAGAATGTAAACTTACTGAGATTTATATTTTTATATCTTTGGGTTTTATGTGTTGATATTTGAACAAATGTACAGGTAGGCATTTAAATGCTTGCTAATTTACTTGACTTTTTCCTGCACAGATAGTTTTCAACTTTATTTATTTATTTATGTTGCACTTTATCTTCTCAGCATGAGATGCCTTAGATAACTCTGGTTCTCCTTGATATCTTGCAATATTGGCAGTGCTCATAACTCCTGTATATTAGGCATTAAACTCTGGAGAGTTGAAATTATAGTTACCTTATATTGTGTAGATCAACATTCAAGGTACCAAATCATAAAGATAATTTAAAAAAACATATTTTCAATACACAAACTATTGGGTTTCCTGACCAGTCAGAAAAAGCCAAAGGTTTTGCTAATGAAATATTGATTGTTGCCAGTCCTATGACAGTGGCATCACTTAAGACAGTGTAAATAAGCAGCAGTTCCAGGGTCAAACTCACCGATATTGAAACAGGGATGTCACAGCCATTGATCTGGGACTCATTAGGGTGCAGACTGAACATTATTGTGCAGTCGTGCTAGTGAGATGGATCACCATTTGCAGATGGAACACGCAGAGCGATTTTACTGTCTTTTCCTGAGAAACGTATGTGGTTTTCCAACAACAGGGAGATTTGTGGGTACACAAATCAAATCTATTATGGAAAGGACATTTGTCTTGGAGCTTTGCATTGCTTTCACAGACTCTTTGATGATAAATCCTGAAGCAAAATCAAGGCAATATGGTTGCATTTTCTATTTGCAAAGCTAGAAATTGTAGCCCAAAGCTGGAATTTGGTCAGACTTTGCTCCTTTCCATAATAGGTGTTAGGATATTGTTTCTGTGGCATGACAGCCTTCAGGAATTAATAGGTAAAGTAATTCCTGAATGACCAAAAGTTATTGAGGAAAGTTAGGCTTATTAACCTATTCCTACTGATTATAAAGATAAAAATAGTCTCAGACTACTCTGGAAGAATGTAGGGATGCAGGAGTCAAAATACTGCAAAACAGTCCTCTGGGAAACCTGTGAGAGTGTAGGAATATTGAAGATTCACCAAAAGGCAAGACAAGAATTCACTAGCAGGATGGCCTACATCTCTTACAAGGGGCATAACAGACTAACTTCAAATTTGGATGAATTATCAGGGAAGCAATCTTTATATCATTAAGTGAATGAAATATTACCTTACTCAGAATACTCCTGAATTTGTCGCACTTCCAATTTTTTTTTCTTTCTGATACAGCTCATAGCTCCTTGCAAGCATGCTATAGACAGCCTAAGGGAGTTCTTTATTGAATCTTTGACTAGAGAAAACAATTCATTCCCAATGGAAAAAAGTAATAGCCTGCCTGATGTTCAAGCAATGCACTTGTCTTTCTACAAGAAAGCCAAATCTCAGTTGTTGATTTCAACCTAGAATGTTCAACCCTATTATGCTGGAACTATTCAATATTCAATAATTCATCTCTATACAATCTTTATGGTTTTTGGAGTTTTTACTCTTTTACTTAAACTATGGTAACAAGTCTCATGATGACTAATTGAAACTAATTACTTCTTAGAACAAATTAAAGAGGGCAATTTGGGAGGGGGAAATAAAAAAATAAATGCCTTCTGTAGAATATGTGAGTGGGTGTATTGTGCCTGAGCAGCTGCGTTCCTAAGTACTGTGAATGCTTTCTGAGATCTTACAATTCTAAAAATTCGAGCAACATAGTCATACATGTAATTGGAGTCTTATTCTTCTGCATGAGGTTTAGGATTAATGCACAGTTGTTTAGGTGTTCTGTCATGAATTCATTTAATGTAATCATTGCTTTCTAGAACAGATCACTGGAAAGGAATAAAACTCTCAAAATGTAAAAAAAAAAACCCCAAAAACAAATCACCAAAAAAAAAAAAAAAAGGGTTTAGGTATATGATTTTGATGAAAGTAATTTTTTTAAATTCCTTTATTTTTTGGTTTGTCAGAAAAGGTAATCAAACACTTCAGTTTTCCTGTTATTGCCTTTTCTCTTGATTTGCTCTAAAAGTGACTCTTTCTTTTGGCCCCTGATACTAATTTTTATAAATATATAGCTATATTTAAAACGCATCTTTTCAACTTTTTAGTTGAATATCTGCTTGAATGACAAGATTCATCAATATATTCTAAGTCATGTGCAATCATCCCAAATTTGTGAGACAGTCTTAAATAATGTTTTTATTTAAAACTAATAATAAAAATTATGAAATTGGAATGAAAGCCCAAAGGTAATAGTATTTTACTGGGAATTTCTTATTTTATTTTAGATTAAATTCCATATTTTTACACATACATCACTAGAAAATACCTCCTGCCTAACATTATCACAGAGCAAATTTCTAAAAACAAGCCTGACAGTTAAGAAATGAGCGTGTAAATTTTCAATGTAAACACAGTCTAATCAAGCAAACCAGAAAACAAAATATGAAATTATGTCAATAAGAGGTAGATTTTTTTTCCCTTATTGTTGCCTTCTTATCTTCACTGATTTGTTTAAGCAAATTTTTTCTTATATATTCTTCATTTATTTTATATTCCATGACAGCGTACATCACTGGTAGCTAAATCAAAAGAAACTCTCTTTTTAGCTTGTTTTGTTGAATTCACCATCTGCTAAATCCTATTAATTTTGCATAGCAACCTTTTATACAACCTATGCATTAACTTGTTAAGACCAGTGGTCTTTCCAAATGACAAAATATACTACAGCTCTATGGTTTTTGTGGTAAACTGCTTTTATACTTCATTATCTCTCTCAGAACAACTTGTGCTTGCACAGAATGCTGCCATTGGGACTCAAGTATTTCTTAAGTGTCTTAGTATTCTTTTCTCTTTGTATCTTCATACTCTTCAGGTTCTTAATCCTTCATCTCCAAATTGTTCATGACAGTACAAAATAAATGGGATGTTGTGTTCACAGTCACTATATCTTATATAGTTTTGATTCAATACTGAAAAATTAGATGTGAAATAGTATACAAGCTATTGAATATATTTTAAACAAATATTTTTATTATTTTAATCATAACACTCCATCAAATACCATTGATACTATTGAAATTGACAATATTATGCTTCAAAATATTCTATTCAGATTAGGAATCAAGAAGTACACAAAGGCTTACAAGCCCTGTCTTTTTAGGATTGTAGTTTACAAAAGCAAGGGTCATTGTGGTTACTTAGGCTAATGTGTTTATTGTAGTGGAACCCAGATAGAAAAATACATGCAACATTCACACAATATGATTGCAGAGTTGTACCAAATTCATCAGGAATTAATTTATTCATATAGTTACCTCTCAGTGTCACTCAAAAGAAGATTCTCAATGGATCATACTCATGTATATTTGGTATTAATGAAAATCCCTAAGGACCCCTGTGGCACTGCACAGTTTCTGCTATTGTTGCATACTCCCTTCCATTTGAATGTTCTTTTTTGAAGCAGTGCTTGACTTTATAATAACAGTCATTTGTTAGTATGTGAATGCACATATTTTACAGCTAAGCTTTAATCATTTTTAAGGCTATGTTTTTGTTTACTGGTCTTCAGAAATTAATCACTGCTGGTTCATTGTTAAGAGAAAAATGAGGCATTGATGAAGTAGCAACAATTTGTGTTCTCTGTATAAAAATCAGTTTATGCAGAACTAAATCAAGGACTTAAAAGATATTATTCAGACAAGCTCCTTTCCTGCTTTGCATTGCAAATGGTCATGTTTAAAGGTGCATTAATTATATCTTGGCAATATCAAAAGAGGGGAACACTTTAATAAATATTTGAAAAACTGTTAATCTATCTGCATGTATAGACCTACTACAATCTTCAAGAAATACTGACTAAACAAGGCAGCTCAGATATGGGGTTTTTTACTGTGATTATAAGTGAATAATACTCTGTCTTCTGTGAGAGCAGTGAGTGTTAAAAGCTTCTATCCCATTTGGCTGGGGAGTAGGATTGTGTATATAGGAGAGTTTAAACTCTATATACTTTAAAATTCTAGCAATAGTAAATGAGGACAAGAGATATTTGTGTTAGAAAGGAAGAAGACAGATGTAAGTGTTGATCTTTATTTGCTTCAGAATTTATATGTTTCAAATATGTCATAAGCAGAAAAAGAGGAGGAGAAGGAGAAGGAGAAGGAGAAGGAGAAGGAGAAGGAGAAGGAGAAGGAGAAAAGGAGGAGGAGAAGGAGAAGGAGAAAAGGAGGAGAAGGAGAAGAGAAGGAGGAGGAGAAAGAGAAAAGGAGAAGGATAAAAGGAGAATGAGAAGGAGAAGGAGGAGGAGAAGGAGAAGGAGAATGAGAAGGAGAAGGAGGAGGAGAAGGAGAAGGAGAAGGAGAAGGAGAAGGAGAAGGAGAAGGAGAAGGAGAAGGAGAAGGAGAAGGAGAAGGAGAAGGAGAAGGAGAAGGAGAAGGAGAAGAAGGAGAAGGAGAAGGAGAAGGAGAAGAGAAGGAGGAGGAGAAGGAGAAGGAGGAGGAGGAGGAGGAGGAGGAGGAGGAGGAGGAGGAGGAGGAGGAGAAGGAGAAAATCTATGGCTGTCATACTCAGTACAGTCACTTCAGAAAATCAGAAAACTGATTTCTCCTTCAAATTCTCTAACACTTGTGTTCCAGCAGGGTCAAACAAAAATGTTTGGAAATCAATTTTGTTTTTTTTTTATTATAAAATTTTGTTTATTTTGTTTATTACTATTAAAAATAAAAGGAAAAATCTTCTCAGTCACTTTGTCTTTGCATTGTCCTAGAAGCATGTCCCAGAAGCCTGCAGTAAGCTCTCTTCTGGAGGTAGTGCTGGAGATTAGGAACTTGCTTCATTTTTTAACAATAAAAAGACAGAGGAAAACAGAAAAAACAGAAAAAAAAAATAAAACAGAAAAGTAAAAGCTGGAGATTCTGGCTAGTTCAACAGATGTTTTTGTAGACTGCACGCCTGAATAATTGTGTATGTAGTATTGCTATTATTGTTTTCTCCCAAAAAGTAATCTAAGAATTTTGGGGTTTTTTACTGCTGGGATTGGGAGCACCTTTATCTCAAGAGTTCATACCCACTCCTGGTTGTCCCTCTGCAATCTGCACCAAGCTGAACATAACTTTGCTCCCTTAAATAAGCTATTTGTGAGTTCAGGCATTCTAGTTTCCAGTGATAGGAAATGCTAGGTGAATTACGTTTTCCATCTGTTTTGCCTGTATCAATGTTTCTATGCCAGATATTTTTATAACGGAGACAGAATAACAATTCCATGATTGTATCTTTCATTTTCCCCTGAGCAGGGATGTGAACAGTCTAATTACACCGAAGAATACTGGAGTACTCAGTTGAATAATTTTCAAAGATTTTTATGTTAATTTGCACTAAACGAAGAATTAAACAATATCAATGATTGAAGAAGCCCACAACGAATTGCTTCCCCTCCCCCAAACATTAGGAAAATCCCCTGACCTCCTCCTAAAACACATCCAGAAATAAAAGATAAGGAATTCTAGAGCTGACAATAGTTTGCTTTCAACAATTTTTCTTACTATCTTTTCCTAAAAGTCTGGTGACTCCATCAGTATGGTAATAGATTACTACTTGCTTCTGGCTGAAACCACAAATAGTAGCAGAATTCATTGTACCTACAGGTAATTTTGCTCTTCTACCTGCACTTATGAGAAGCAGTACTTTTCTGCATTTGCAGAACATTCATCATTTTTCACAAAATCACTTCAGGATTACATCCCTCTATGCAGTAAAAAAAAAAAAAAAAAAAACAAAAAACAAAAAAACCCAAACTTCCACTCTCAAGGCTGTTGAATAGACAGATAAGAATTGTGACTAGAGAACAGCAAAGAGGAATACGAGGGGTCATTTAGGTGGGGACTATATGACTGCTGAGGACTGTCACAGGGAGCAGTGGCCTGTTGGAGTGAAAACTGTAGATACATATATAGCACGGATTTTCTCCAGCTGAATTTGCAACATAAATGGACAAAGAATAAAGTGAACATAAGGGTAATGCCCTGCTTTTATTTCTTTCTTAACATATCTTCCCATACTAGTTCCTGTAGAATTGAACTCGTGCTCCAGATCTCGCCTAACCCAGGATCTGCAATTGTGTCGGATCCTCATGGGAGGTATTGTGTAGGAAGAGAATACCATTATGATCTTTTTCTCTTCTTTGGTAGCAATGCCAGTCAGAGTCTGGCCCAGGGCCTATTCTGAGGGAAGAACAGCCTTGGGATCTGGCTTGCTAAAATCATTAGTCTTCTTGGTCATACTCCATACATATCTGTAAAATAAAACTGATGAAAGTACTACAGAATTTCTTGCCAGGACCCCGTGGGAATATCTGGGGGCATTTTCAAGTTACATAATGAAAATTGCTGCAGGGGGATCAGATAAATTGTGTGCATGAAAGCAATAGTGCTCTGTTAGCTGAAGTCAAGTGACTCAATTGTAACTTGGTTTTTCTTTTTTACAGGGTAACTAAAGCAATAGAATCCATTTGAAAAAACCAGAGACCTAAAAACAGAGTCACAACAATGTTTTACATCTTTATTGGACTTGCTTGGACTTCAAATACTGTTCTAATTCACTGTTTGCCTGTCACAGTGCAGAGAGAACCATCTGTTTGTAATTAGTAGCTATGTGTGATTCTGTTACTAATAATAGTGCTAGGTGCCTTAAAGGACCTTGTGTATTTAGTTCAAAATTGTCCAGATTTATCTTTGGTGAAACACCTCTGCTCCTTATTCCTCTCTTTGTTTTGATGAGTCATATCACAGAACAAATGAACAAGCAGAGGCTCATTATAATTGATTCAATTACTGCTTCAGAATCTACAGGAAAATACATGGACTCATAAGTGAGAATATACATGAATAATTAGAGATTTACAAATAAAATACACAATTCTGTATCTGTACTATGTATAAAAGGATGTAACAAGGAAGTTAACAGAGGAAAAAATGATGGCACTTTGGCACAGATAGGAGCCATCAGGATCTAATGAAAACAAAATAGGTTGTTCTAGAATTAGTGTTTTGCAACAACAGAGTGGTGTGGAAATGGGAGTTGTAGTGAATAAGGTGTAACTGAAAAGCAAGCAATAAATTTACTTTTACTAATGAAATAAACATGGCAAGAGGGACGGGCATTCAAAAGCTGGTTAATAAATATGAGCATGAATATGATCTCTGTGGACCATTAACAGATGATTTAAGGCAGTAGAGTAACTGAAAGTTTTCAAAGTTAAAATAGGGAGATAGACCTTTTTAAAATTCCTATACATTTTAAAATCAAAGGAGCCTATACCAACTTTTTAAAGTTCCCATACCCTTTAAGATCAAAGTCTGTGTAGCCCTTACTAAAATTTCTATACTCCTTAAAATCAAAGTTTATATAGGTAATGAAACTTAAGACTATGAGAATCATGTGGAAGAAGAAAAAAGAATCTAAAGTTGGGTACCAGGTGAATTGCTCCTGGCAGTGCAATGGTGTGGCAGTGATAGACCATGCAGATCGGTTTGTTCTTCTGCAAATGCTTATGCCCCTGTACTTCCATAAATGGTTTGATCTTATAGAGCAAAACAGGCTGATACAATGAGATAGACAAAATGAAAATGTAACATTTAATAACAGGGGATGAAATTCCTCTGATATCTCTTTTCTGTTTCCTTATGCCAAGCCTCTGACCTTCATAATACTTTTCTGTTATATTAAAATAAATTTATTCACAAAATATTTAGATTGAAACTTTTATTTCTAAAATAGGTCCAAAACTGGTTGACATTCAAGACCTTCTTGTCATATGGCCTCTGCATGCCATGAAGCATCCTTAAGTATGTACAACAGATAAAGATAAATCAGCAACTGAAATTCTATTCCTTCCTTCTCAGTTTGACCGTGCCAGACTTTCTACTGTCATCTGCTCTTCATTCATCTTCTTAATGTACCACTGATAATTTCCTTAAAGTACATGAAAGACTCAGTTGCTTCTGTTTATTTGTCTTTTTGATTCCAGCATTTTACTATTGTCAGCCCAGTACTATACCAGTCTTTATATTCATTTGTCATTACCTGCTGGTGAATAGCAAGAAGGATACCATATTAGATGCCCTGTACACCTTGGCATGGTTTACAGCTTGACTACCCTCATTGGGCCAAGTCAGGACTCATTCTGTGTTGTTGACAAGAAATTACATATCTAAGGTTCTGGTTTTATTATATTGACATTGTTTAATGAGAACTTAAGGAGTTGTGGGTTTCCTTACTTTGTAATCTCTTGCTGATTGAAGCTTCATGAAATGAGACCTTAGTGCTCTGTCTTTACAGACATGACTCAGATCATAAGAGGTAACAAATAGAAAAAGTTAATTAATTTAGCAAAATGGAAGCACATGATATTATATAAACCCAGCTATTTCTGTGCAGGTTTTCTAAGATTGCTTTTAATTTGTTTGGTTGGTTGTCTTGATTTGTTTTTTTGGTTTTTTTAGTTGAAGTTATAAAATTTTGGACAGCCAAGACCTTTATTCTTGTATAATAATAATAATTATTATTATTATTATTCTCCAAGACCTTTGATGAGACTTTCAGATAACTCATTTTAAGCTTGTATTTATATGCTTCTGAGCTTTCCTTCCTGTGCAGTTCTAATTTTTAACTTTCTTGTCTCATATCCAAGAACAGTAGCACAAATGAGCTCTATAAAATAAACAACCTCTATTTCCTGGCACTCAAGGAAGCCAGAACCCCCTAGCTCTTTTTTTATAAACAGTTTTAAAAATACTCTATTTAAATACAGATATTTGACCATTCACTGCATCAGAGTGAAAAATAATTATTTTTCCTTATAACATAAAAGGAAACCAGAGGGTTAACTAGGGACTTTTCTCAAGATCAAACTCTAACACTCACTTCAGACAGGGCTTTATAATAAAAAAAAATACACATTTGATTTAAGAAAAGAAAGTCTGGTATTATTTTCAACTGAATTTCACTTTCATTTTGACTATAGTAACAATTCTTTCACATTCATGGAAAGTGAAGGGGAGTGGGATGATCTTTTAATTAGAGGGGAGAAAAGAGAGCATTTGGCCTTACTTTAAGTGATATATCATCACATACTGTAAGAAAAATATGCATGTCTTTCAATTTTTCTTTTTTCTCACAGATGCTTGGCTTGCTTTTCTATTATTGCATCAGGATGAGGGAACAACTCAACTACAACCAGTGAGGTTGCACTGGTTTTGTTAAAAAGACATTGCTGCAAGCTTTGCTCTATAGAAAACTTTCTTTTAAACAATTTTTAAAATTTTCTTTTATTTTGGTTCAGTTTGCATTTTCTTTGGTTATAACTAATAAATGTATCAACATATTTAAGCAGCAATGTTGTTGATACATCTACATATTCTGCATAGTCAAGAGACATTTTGCTAAATCTTTAAGTTCTTTTTGTTTGTTTGCTGGTTGTGGCATTTATTTTTTTTTGTTTTGGTTTCTTCTTTCTGGAGACACTATCCAGAAAGAAAATCTAGGCATAGAACAATATTTTAGGTGTAATTTCTATATCTGTAATGGACTGTTCAGCCTAACCCTTTTGACCTGACATATTTTTTATACACAAAAGGAAATAAAATCTTATATACTTCTTGAAATTTTAAAATCCTGGTAAGGATGAAGAAACTGCATCATATTAATGATCTTTGCACATAGATCAATAGCTGCTGACCATGTACTCTAATATCCCTGAATTTAGGTGCCAGCATTGGCAGCTTCTCAAATGGCTATATTGATTTTGTTTTGCTTCCTTGGATTTTAGACTAACAGTTTGAATTGAATGAACGGACTTAAATCAATTTCCCCAAGCTGTGGTGGATCTGGAAAACATTCTCATTGTATCAGCCTGTTTTGCTCTATAATACACCTGGAGGTGTTGGAATCAGAAGGAATCTAAACACTGCATCCAGAAGAGAGTTCATTTCACAGGAGTACAATTTTTAATTCCATGCCACAGATTAATACTTCTACTGTAAAGCACGGGAAGGAAGCAAACATTGAGCCTAGACTATGAGTACCATCTGTACATACCTGTCACTGAAACATCTTGGTGTGTGCCATCCATTTGTGGTGCACATTTCCTTCCCGTAAGGTAGGAAGAGGCCCACAGAAGTGAATGGACTGCAGTTCAGGAGTGCTGCTGAGCACCAGACTCCCCATATTTGACATGAAAGCACCCTGGACTCCCTGGCAGACAAATTCCAGCTACTGACTGGTTCAGGGTAACTAGCTGTGTTTCTCAGCACAGCATTGCACCATACTGTGTGATACCATTAGTTCATTACTATCACACAGGTGGCAGTGAACCACGTACTAAATCACTATTACCACCTTCTCTGTCATGCTCATGGCAATTTGCCAACCAACTAGGTGGTCTAGTGCAGCTTTATTTATCTTGTTAGTTATGCTGGGACAGAACTGAAAATATGTTGTCACAAGGCATTTTGATATGTTGAACTTTCACATCACTAGATTTCAAATTTTCACCCATCACCTTATTTTTTGAAAACGTGTAAAAAATTGATGAACCAGGCAGCTAGTGAGATGTTTTCATATTGTTTGACATGTTGCACCATGAGAATTCTTTAATAGTAATAAAAATAAATGCTTCAGAAAGAAGGAAAATCTAGGTAGTTTTTTAATCATAGCCATAGAACCTCTAAAATTTTATGCTTTTTTTCCTCTGCTTGAGTAATTATTTCAAACAATCCTGTATAAATGCGTTTTGGAGAGTGAGAAAGAATGACAACAAAGAGAAATTTGTCCATGGCATCTAATTTTTTTCTTTTGCTCTTTATGATTTCTTTCTTTTTTTACATATACACATACATCTCTGTAGCAAAAAGATTTTTCTGGTGTGGGAAATATTACTTTTGCATTTTTTTTCCTGCTAGGAGCAGATTGCATGCTACAGTAAAATCAAAAGAGTTATTTTTTTAAAAGTACAGGATAAGCAATTCTGATAAAAAACAGATGTGTAAATGCTTAATACTCTGCATTGTTACACGCTACAGCAGAATCTGAGGCTGTCTAGTCTTGCGGCACTGCCCTAGATTCCCTTCCCTTTGTTCTAGCTATGCATCATTTAGAGCTCTCCTGGGTGAAACTGTAATACTGAGGAAACGGGAGAGGGAAAAGGGTGGAGGAAAAAAGGAATGAATTCCCATGAAAAAGGAGCATAATAAGTGGTGGCATGTTGTATTTATCACCTGTATGTGTTACATACAAAAGCACAGGGCTTATACAAAACAGCATGCAGCATTTTGACACACTAACAGAGTCTTCTCAAGCAAAAGTGGAACATATGTTTTTATAAGAGAATTCAAAGCTCACAGTTTATGAAAAAGCAAAGTGCATAGGTATTTTTAGAATGTTGCCATTTTAAGGTATTTTCAGCACTGCCTTTTCTAACCTTTTCCTTTCCATATATAGCCGGGGACCCTCTTCTCCACTGAAAACAGCTTTTTGCCTCAAATAATTTATATATCCTGGTGCTCTCTGTTTTCAATAATATACTGCCAAGATATTACAGATGGGCTGTCTGAGACCAGAATTTCAAATTCTCCGAATATTGTTTATGATATGAACAAATAGGATAGGAATTTCTCTGAGATATATTAAACAACATAAAGCTCTCTGGATTTTTAACAGTAACAGTTTTAATTATTAAGTGATAATTAGTGTAATAACACTTCTGTACATTGTTGTACTTATCAACTGAACCAGTCATTTAATTATATTAATAAATCATCTGATAGTTTCAATTTAACACTGTCAGTGAAATTTCTTTTCTAGTCTGTACAATTTTTGTCAGTTGCTGAACTGGATACATTTAAGTTGTGATAGTATAAACACTAGAATTTAACCAGTTGTCTCATGGAAAAAGAATGGCTTAAACACTTTGTGAATTTATATAAGAAGATGGAAAATAAATCCCAGTTTATGGGAAGACTTAAAATTATTATTTATTTGATAAATAGTTTACCTTGAAGAACAAAAATATGAGCCAAAGTTGCTCTGATTCTGAAGAAACAAAACCATTGTACATCATGTGATAATTAGGTGTATAGAGGTATGTTAAAAGACAGAGGGCACTGCCGCAGCAGAAAAATACAACAGAGAGTTGCTTCTGTAATGCACAAAATTATGCAAGCATCTCATTTTCCCAAGCTTCATATTTTAACAAAATGCTAACTTGTAGGTTTTTGGGTTTTATTTTCTGTTTTGTTTTTTATCAAACTTTTTATGACATCACTTTTTATCTTTGTTGGTCTTGAAATGTTGAAAAGAAAAATCAATTCACACTGTTTTGAACTTTTCAGATTATTATGTTCAGTTCTCTTTGCACAACTGATACAAAAATTTGGTCTAACAGTTGCCTTACTGAAAACAAATACTACTTATTAGAATGAGGGGTAGAAGACAGCTGTTACAGATGCATTAAGAAACTTGGAAGTTACTAACCAAATTACCCATTGTGTCGCATTTTATTTTATTCTGAGCATGTATTAGAATTAGTATTTTGTGTTAATGGGTGGGTATTAAAATGGGAGGCAAATTTGCCGTATAACAATTATATTCATGTTCATCTTCCCAGCTCCGCCCTGAACTTGTCTTTGGACAGTTTATTTCACTTCCGAGTGTTAGAATATTTTATCTTTAAAATAGATGAAAATACTGAGAAAATAGATGAAAATACTGAGAAAACACATAAAAACCTAACAATCTGTTCTTGAGGACTCCTGGGATTAATTTAAATTCTTCCAGAGCAGTAGTTTGTGGTACAGTATTCAAGAATGGAAGAAGAAAGAAAAAGAAATTCTCCCCTTTTGCTTCCTCATTTTCCCCCTTCGAAGTGGGAATCTTGTATTGAGCCTTGATGCATATGGAAAATGAGACTTACAGAGCTGCTCTTACACAATGTATCTATCCTGAGAAGGAGGTAGGTATTCTTCTCCTAGAGTCTATAGTGCACATAGTTCTCCAAGAACAGGAAAACTGAAGGAAAAGTCATGCCAGTTTCATAGCTCTTAATAGTCACAGAAAGTTGGTTCATATTCATAATATTTGAGAAAATAGTTCCTTACAAATACTTTGTAACACTGGTATATTTTCATGACACAAAAAAGACAATAGGAGGTAAAGGGTTAGTTTTTTGCAGGTCCCATGCCTTGAGCTTTTCAACTAGAACATTTATAAGGATAGGTGAAGGAAGGATATTGTATTTTTGTAGAGTACTGCTGCTAGCTTTTTTAATATCTACTTTGTAGACAACACTGAGGTACATTAGATGGAAAATGCAGAGAGCTAGGGAGGATTTAGGAAAGTTATGCTCAAACTTTGAAATTATTTCCTATTTGGGGGGAGGGGAATCACTATGCTCTGACTATATTGCATGAGAAAAAGGTAATATATTTTAAAATAGGAATAATATAAAATCTACAAGAACTGATTGCGTCAATATTAGCTGTATAAGAAAACCCACAAAACTGAATGTAAGAAACATTAATGTAAAACAGGAGCTTTCAGACCTTGGACTTGCCATTCAGATACACTTCTACAAGCCTGAAAAACAATGGAAATCATTGTGGAGACAGAGAGTAGACTAGGAACTGCCTTAAAATAGAATTCTGTAGTGAAGTTCTGGAGGGGGATGGGGTAGGGGAGGAGAAAAAGAGATTGAGAGAGAGAGTTGTGAATATATATGAGGAGAAGAAATTAACTAGAAATATATTGGAAATTTTATTTTCCTCTATTCTTTTGCTCATGGAACAGGAAAAAAAAATGATTAAAATTTACACCTAAGCTATAGCTATCTGAATATATTTACAGATATAAATTTTTACAGATACAAATATATTACAAAACTGCGTGCAGTTTTTAGCTAGCTGAATAAACTTAACTTTGGAATATGTTGGTCCAATTATGTGACTTTTTCAGAATATAGCATGGGAAATTTAGTCTAGTAGTTCTGAAAAAGTATGTATAGGCTGACGAGAGTTTTAAAATATTTTTTGAAAATTATTCAAAATGAAACTACACACTATTGTACAACTATATTAGAAAACATATCTACTACAAATCTTTCAGGTCTCTCAAGATTACACATTACAAATTATGTGACCCAAATTTTTGACATTGTGTACCAGGATGATTTGATCAGAGAAACCAAGCAAACCTATGAACTGTCAAACTGCCTTAAATGACAGCTACTACAGGGTGGAGCTTTTTCTCCATCAGAGAAATCAGAGCTATCATAATCTCTGATTAATATCCCTTAGAAAGGGTTGGTGCAGAAAGAGGAATGTTTCTATCACTTCAGATCTGTGTGTGTGTGTGTGTGTGTGTGTGTGTGTGTCTGTCTGTCTGTGCCTAAAAGCTGAAATAGCAGTTTTCTTTATATTGAACTCTAATTATATTCAAGCTGATATTTCAGGCATGACTTTGCATGCATACTGGGCTCCATAGTGGTAACAGAAAGTAAAGGGAATTCTTAGATGGGCAAAATATATTTATATGAAGAAGACTTTCCTCCAATGGTCACAGACCAGAACGAAGCAGGACATCAACGGAAAATATTTATTGAAGTTCAAAGTGTCTTGTCTCTCTTCTCTTTTCTTCATTGTAGATGTGCTAGTCTGCATAATTTTGCAGTTTTTCTGGGGATGTGCCCAGAAGTCCTCCACGTCTATCAAGACTTAGGTATACTGACTTTCCTTATGGAGTAGATAGTGATGTGCAGGAGAGAGAAAGCACACTGGCAGAAAGGTGGTGTTGCTCAGAAACACAAAACCTGTTTCACACAATGCTAATGGTGTAACTAGAGACAAACTAATTACTCGCTCCAGTCTTGGTAAGTATTTCTGACCAAGCTGACAAAAGTCTTCATTCAGTCTTTGCTTCTTCCTTACTGTCTGTTACTTTTTTCTTTTGCAAAGGCCCAAACTTCCCATTTGTTTTCAGCATAATTTTTACTGTACAGAACAAGTAAAATTGCATTGATAAAGACATACAATTAGTTTGAACTCTGTCTTGAATATAAATATATTTGGTACAAGAAAAAATGAATGTAACATTATCACAGAATGAATTATGACATAATTAAATTTATTCACAAATACTACACATATCAGGTTTGTGGAATTTTAATAAAGTTAAGAGATGCAATTTAATCAAGAATTTTTCCAGCAGGTATTTTTCTACAAAACAGCAAAACATTCCTGTAAATTTTTTTCTAGAGCTGACTTATCACAGACTATTGTGGAAGAATTCTCTATATTTGTTTACAAGAGAGTTTTTTTTCTATATATGGCCTCAGACTGCAGGTGAAAGAAGAAGAATAAAGGAAGAAAATTAAAATATTGTACTGCAAGGTATTTGATTGTGTTTTAGAGGTATCTAGCAGTATCAGGATAGGTACGAGACACTAGGGACCATTCATAAAATTAAATTAGGTGTGCCCAAATCAGATTGTGTAGAACTTGGGAAATTACATCACTGTTCTGAATAAAATTGAGCAATTTCTTATTGTGCTGAAAATCTTGCCAAAGAAAAAGTAATTATTTAGCCTCATTAATTAAACTAATTGCCTCTTAACTGGACTTGGATAAATCTAAAAGAGACACTTGTGGTCTCTTAGTACTGAGTGCCCATCAAATAGAGTTGCTTTTAGGTCCCAAGGCTTTTGTGGTCTGGCAGTGAGCCATAACAGTCTTGTTTTCTTATTCCTCATTTCCCTCTTCCACAACAAAAAGTTGATCTCCTCCTGAGTATCCATCCCAAATCCTCTTACTACCCTTTTTTCTCCCCTCACCCATATTCAAAGGCACCTAGGCCCTGGGAGTTTGTGCTAGAGAGAAAATGATCAGGTCTGCATCTTCATATCTGTGCTTTCTGCACTGAGAGAACATTCTTCCTTATAATTCTGCCTCCAAGTGTCATTCCCTTCCTTGGAATTTATTTATTTATTCTGCCTTTTCAGTTTTCTCTGCAGGTATATCAAGTTTGTTTTATTTACTGCTATTGTTTTTAGACTCATATCTTCCTGTAATTAGGAAATGTCCTTGAAGCATACAACTTGGATTTACAATTTTGGCTAAGTTTTACCATTTTAGATGGTCAAAAGTGAAATTTTAATTTGGAAGATTAGCAGAGGAAGGTACCACAAAAGATCTCCAAGCTGTCCTCAAAAAAAGATTTCAGAACACAACAAGACTTTCAAGTGTTCATAACTGTACAGTCATGCTAATTCCTCAGGTCCAATGATTGTATTGTGTATACAATAATATTTCCTGAAGAACAGAGTGTGACAATATCGTTAAAGCTCTTAAAATGTGAAATAAGGATATACCTGTGAGGATCTGGAAATTGAAAGAGATTGCTATCCAAATTTCCCCACGTTACAAACAGCTGTGTGTGGAAGATCATGAAAAAATTGTGCTGAAAAGGATTTCGTCAAGAGGCAGTTTTGTATTCCATTTAATCCTAAAAATACTTCTATACCAAAAATTTGATCGTAATTTTTCCAAATCTATTTTTATTCAGACTGAATATTTGTAGCTACCTCCTATGTAAGCAAGAAATACTCTGTAGTAAATGGCAAGCATAGGGCAACTGTCAAATGCCAAGACAATGAAATCTGCAAAGTGCTATTTGACATATTTTATTCCATCTATCTATCTTTGTTAACTGCTACTCTGATAAAAACCCAATTATTTTGTACTTGACTTTTATTTTAAGGCAAGTTGAAAGTGTAATTTAATACTTTTCCCATTGGTTTTGCAGCCTTAGTCACTATCTAAGGTGGTGACTTTTGAGCAACAAATGTGAGCAAGAATTTCAGTTTCCCCTTGTAGTAGTATCCTTTGGCAGTTAAAAGATTAGGGACATGCAGCTGCTTTATAAAATCAATCAGCTTCAAAGTACTGGAAGGAACTATTAAGTGAACCTGCTTCTACTTCTGGAGAAGGTCTTCAACAAATTACTTTTGCAATGAGATAAATAAAGATTAGAAGTCTTCAGAATATATATTACTGCAACTTCTGCCATCTCTTGCAGAAACTATCATTTACCAGAGAAGAAAGTTTGCTCCATTTAAATAGAGTCTAGTAAATATATGGGATTAGAGTAATCAATTTCACATTTACATTGAACACCAAGATATAATCATTGAACTGTTTAAACAAATCATAGAAACCAGATGCTCTATCTTGTTTCTCATATGCTGCAGTACCAAGAGCCACATATATATGTTCAAAAGAGTCCTTAGTTGAAACAAGACATAGATTTATATCAAATTTCTTAAATGCAATCCACTGAGCAAACACAATACTTTTAGGGAGTTTGAAAAAATATTTCTGTACTTGAGACTTGTTTCTAAAAAATTTCTAATTAGATTGAATGAACTTATTGTGTCCAAAAGGCCTGAAATGTTTTGACCTCTATCACTTGTCTCTAGTCACTAGAGCAGTATATGAATATAACTGAGCTGTGAACAAAATATTCACCAAATTTCTCTGTAGCTCCATCTAGTTTTCTTTTACTAGAAAATTTTTCCATAGAAAGGTCTGGTAAACAAGCTGAAACCACATGGCAAGACAAACTAAAAATTTTACACTATGATTTATAAGAGCACTATTCCTATCTATGTCATTTCTGATAATGACATTGTTTAGAAGCATCAAATGTATGCACAGGAAAAAAATCACATTTTAAGGAATTGATTGCGGATTTGAATTAGTGCAATTAATACAATGTTGCTGTGGTATTGTCTAACACTGGACAAATTCAGGTTCTGCGTATTACAGACTGTAATTTACTAAAATTTTATATTGTATTATCAGATTTTAAAAATATCTGATTTAAAAATCTCTTTAAGCTGATAGGATCTGGGGGCCAATCCATGAAATTAAAAGAAATTACTTCTCATACCAAACTAAGTCAACAGCCATGAAGAACTGAGAAATATAGTTTATCCCTCTACATCTCTCAGGAAGAATTTTTGTACTGAAAGGGTTTTTAAGCACCAGAACAGAGTGCTTAGGTTTGTGGTGGAGTCACCATCCCTGGAGGTGTTCACAAAATGACTGGACATGGTGTCTAGTGCCATGCTGTAGTTGGCAAGATGTTGATTGGTCAAAGGTTGGATTCGATGATCTCAGAGGTTTTTTCCAACCTAACGATTCTGTGAAATCAATGCATGTGAGAGAAAGGTGCTGAGCTGCTACAAAGACACTGCCTTAAAGACATCTAAATGACACTTTCCTAAAGCATTAATTTGCTTTATGAAAACAAAATCTATTGATATATGCAGAATTATCAAGAGGGCCATTTCAGTGTCTAAAGGTTTATATAAAACAGAAAAAACAAACAATCAATCAATCAATCAAATAAACATAAACCAAAACAAAAAAAAAAAAAAAAAAAAAACAAAAAACCAAAGCAAATTGCCACCACCAAAAAACAAACGGAAAAGCAAATCTAACTGTCCTAACCTCTAATAACCCTTCTCCCAAACGAACAAGCTTCTCTCAAGCAATTACCCAATAACAATACCAACAAAAATATCACAGACATTTCAGCACAGAAGTATGGGATTCTCAACTACACCAGAAAACCATTAAATTACAGTATCAAGTACTTGTACTGTCAGGATAGTCTGCATTGTGGATGTTACTGATTTAAGTCCTCAGTGGGCTTAAACCAAAAGGAGTTTGTACTTGCCAGAAGCATTAAAAACTGTCTGAACACCTTCTTTTCTATGCCTGCCAGTCCCTGATGGCAGATATCTAAGTGATAGATACTGTATGTAAGCTGTCAAGGACACAGCTTCCAACAACTAATGTCCTCTAGGCTGCAACTATTTCTTCAATTGAAAGCTGAAAGAAGGGCTTGCATTACCTGCAAAATCTCTTCAAAAGGTCCTGTTTTTTCTGTCATTTGGTATATATTAAATTGATGCTTAATCTCTTCCTGTACTGTGACTTAAAACAGTACCTGCATAGACAGATAATACATAGACGCTAAAAGAAGTCCTCACTCAACTCAAGTATTTTAGCTTAAATGTTCTTCTATTCTAGTCTCCTCTTTACCATTGATACCCTAGTGACTAAAATATTATTAGACTCCTGTAGAGACATCTCAAGTACACATAGTCCTCATTCATCAAGAAATTATGTTGAAGCAACATGCATACTTCGCAGCACCATTCCTTGTGCTTCCAACTAATGTTGGAATATTTGCCTTTTCCTGTGACCTCTGTGTGCCTTAGATACTTGTATATAGACTGAAATGGAAGTTACCTGCATTATAATTTTCTTGAAGGAACTGGATACATTCTTTTATGAAATGAATGAGTTCTACGTGTTTTATCTTCAGATTGGTTTTTTTTAAATTCTTGTTTTGTTTTGCATATAGCCCTTTAGTTTCAAGACAAGATTAAGATCATAGCCATGATAGAAATTCCTAGTTCTAAATCACTCTTATAGATTCTTGGCAGTTCTGAACTAGTCTGGCATGTGTCCTCATTCTTTTAATAGAACTCAGAAGGTGTTCAGCAGTAAGCTGAAATTTGCACTTTCAAAGAACAGAAGCATCAGAACTGTTCTGATAGTTTCTTACCACACTTACAGTTCCATGGCCTATGACAGTGGTAGATGTCAAGGCTGGAAGCACAGGATGCTTGATAACCTTAATCTGGAAATTTGCAAGCAGTAAATCCATGATGGTCATCCTATGAAAAATTTTTTCTTAGCATTTTGAAAAGTTGGCATTATTTTTTTATTATCAGTGGTCACTATGGTCAAATACAGTGACTGGAACAATGTAATTTTCTTTCTCTGTGAACAATACTAATCAGTGATAAATTTAATGTGAAAGAAGGTTTTCAATATCTAAGAGTTTATGCTAAAGAAGTTGAAGAAGAGATAGTATTTATCTAGAGAATGTTTGTGTGTATAATGTGGAAGAGTCATGTCTTGTGTTGCACCTTTCTACATAGTTGAAAACTCATGTAAGTATTGTTCTAATTGTAGAAGCAGGTCCTTGTCCCTTGGCTTGTCATAATTTTTCTGAGCTTCAAGCTATTGGACAAGGAAAAGCTTTTTCAGACTGGTCAAGTGCCACAACTGAGGGTATGAACCTTCTAACCATGCCAGTATTGAGCATTATGAGAACACAGACACTGTCTGCTGTGTCTGGTCTCCACTATGCTATTACTGAGTTGGTATTTAACATGTTTTGTGAGGTTTCTGTGCCTATTCTCAGATGTGTGGGTATGACTAGTGTCTGGGCTTTTGTACTTTCCAAAAACTTAAAACTGTGAATGTGTTCTGACAGTCTCTAGACTTTCTTTTCTTAAAAAATAACTGTTTTTTAAATTTTGCAGATAATAATAAAGGATGTTCCATTGAGCAACTAATAATCACCTTAAAAACCTCCTGTTATCATTCAACATCTCCTTACCTTATCTAGATAAAAGAAGCATCTTCTGAAGGCACATATTTTCTCTTTGAAGTGCATTTTAATTTTACTTTTAAAGTATTTAGAAAAATGTAATATAAAAAAAATATAATTTCCTTTCTCCTTAAAATCTCTGGACAAGAAATGAATCCAGAAAAACACTACCAATTAAATGTAAAGTCTCTACCCTGTATTTCCTGGTTCAACAGACAGTAAAAAAAGCTATCCCCCCCGCAAAAAGCTATCCCTGTTCTACCTTGCTATCAGTAGATAATATTGTTTCTAACCTCTGCCTTCTCATTTCAAACTTTTTTTTCTTCTTTTTTAAATAAAGGATAAGAAGCAAAGCATTTCTAACTTTTCTTCTTTTTAATCTAGATGTCCTATTTAAACCTTGGCAACCAGACAGAAACATAAAACAGAATGAAAAAACTTTGAAAAATCTCTGCATCTTCTTTTGTATCTTGCCTTATGTACACTATTTAAGGTTTTATTCCTATTTTCTTTTTTAAATGCTAATGCCTGAAGGCCAAAGAAACTCTGCTCCACTATCTACCTGATGTGACTTTTGCGCAGTCATTTTTTATATTCGTTAAACTAATATTTCTATATTTTGTCACCCATTCAGGAAAAATACCATTATTAGTTCTTCATTTGTCCATCTCTGAAGTGGCTGCAGTTGAACAACTTATTAGGACCTTAGAGACAGAAATGAACAGAAAGACTGCTTTTGGTTTGGTTTGGTTTGGTTTGGTTTGGTTTGGTTTGGTTTGGTTTGGTTTGGTTTGGTTTGGTTTGGTTTGATTTGGTTTGGTTTGGTTTGGTTCAGAAAACCAAATTTCATTAAATTGCAACTCCCAAAGTGTTACATTTGATAGCTGGACTATACCAGAAGTCACAGTGTATTAGTTTGAAAGCAAACCAGCAGCAGATGCCTAGTCAGAATTAGAATTTAATAGGAAAATCAAGACAAAGACAATAATACAGAAACACTGACTTTAAAATGGCAGTCAGGATATGACCTGACCCTGTTGGTCAGGGTGGTAATAGAAGTCTAATTAAATGATGGCTGCAGTCCAGTTGGAATGATGAATATGATTCTGTTGAAGTGGTGATCTTGTAGTGAATTTGGTTCTTTTCTGGAGGTCCAGTATTGATCATGAAGCTCTTTTCTTCTTGGAATCCAGTGGGTAGTGCTGCCCATGGTGTTCCAAGTCCAGATTATATCCAGGTAGGAGTGCTTGATTCATCCCCCTGGGTGAAGGGTCTCCCAGTGGGATGATGTAATTTTGAGGCTTGATGGCCTGTTAGCAGAGATAGCCCCAGAGGGAGTTATCAGGGACAAGTCATGGAAGAGATAAAGAACACTGCTCCACATGTTTTTAACAGCTTAAGAGGATGGTAATAAAATACATACTTCTGGTTTTACATTATACATTATAACCTAAGACACCCAGAAATTACAAGTTTGCATTAAATGAATGTCACATTTCAGTGTCATAAAGAAAAGCACGAGAAGGGTGGTTTTCCTTCAGAAATGCACACACTTGCTTTTCAGCTGTAGGTTTATATCCTTGCTACAGCAAAACCTGAAAAGTATTTCCATAGTTGAGCTCACCTCACAGCTTGGAGTGCTAAGCATCCAGTAAATGCAAGCAACGAGCAGGTAATAATTTCAGCACCTCAGGACTGAGAAGACTTAACTTACATTTTTATTTGTTTTTTTTTTTTCTCTCTCAGCTGGTATCAAATATCAAATGATTCAAACCAGAATATGATGTAGCTTATTCAAAGCCATATAGGTGTATGAATTTCCAAACAAAACCTTCCATGTATATAGGATTTCATCAGACTCAAAATGGCAAATTTGGATCTCTAGTGTCTTCTCTTTCACTGTTTGTCTTTTGGTTGTTTTTTTCTGTTTTGATGTGGGTTTGCAGTTCTTGGTGGGGGAGGTGGGTGTTGCTTACATGTTTAACATACATATTTCTGCTCATAGAAATCAGGTATTAATTTCATAATTAGTTTACTTGCAGTAAGTTGGAAAATTCTAAGAAAGAGAATATCTTCAAAATCAGATATCATAAAATCTGATAGTACCTTTTAAGTCCCTCCCAGGCCCCCCTGCTGAGGGTTTTCATAGATCAGTATACAATAGATTGCAATAACTTGGTTGGTAACACATAGGCCACTGTTGACATGTGAGCTGCATTTCAGTGTATCTGTGCATGCAACTGTCTTTGTAAATGAAGTGGAATATGGAGTATTGGCTAGTGCATATCCCTGAACTGTCTTTCAAAACGATTTATGGCTCAGAAAAAAACATTGGGGTTTATTGGTTTGGCTTGGGCTTTTTTTTTTTTTCTTTTTTTTTTTTTTCTACTTCCAAGTTTTCCTATACTAATATATTTTAGTGTGTTTTGCATGAGCTAGGAGCAGACAGCCATTTAGAATTGAAGCTTTGTAGCTTTTTAAAACTGCAATAATTCCCTCATTCTGTAATTCTATGTCTGTACCCAAAAGTTAGGTGCTGTTTAAATCTTCTCCAGTTGTTCTCTGTGTTTCTGGAGCATTCCAATTCTAGTGAGGTTTTCACAGTTCCATTCCTATGCTCAAAGTATTTCTCTTCATGTGATTTATTCCTGGCACCATTGGCTCTTCATGATTACTCAGAGCCAAAGACTCTTAACTGAATTCTGCTTCCTCTACTGCTTCACTTTGTACTGATCAGAAATGTTGAACATGATCCCCTGAACAAGAAAACATCCTGTTTCTATGGGAGAAACATGAAAATGAGAACATTTTACCTACAAGATCTCCTGTGCAGCTGGAAAATAGGGCATCATTATCTGTCAAGAAAGACTGCCACAGATCTACAGACTGAGAAAAAAATGCAGACGGGTTATATGAGGACAATTTTACATTTTGGATGGCTGTACAGAAGAACATTGTGAGTTGAATAAGAAACTGCTGGATCATCTTTTCTCAGTAAGTGCTGAATAAATACATGTGAAATTTTTGCTTGGAAGTCCTAGCTGTGAATTTTTGGGGAACCTGTGGAGAGCTGAACCCTAAAGGATTTAGGGAAAGAATTTAGAAAATATGTAGATGCTCCTGAAATTTCGAGTGATGGAAGGCTGTAGTTCTCAACATAGTGTTAGGGGGAATAAGTTCCCTCTGGGAACTTGTTTTTGTTTACAGTTGGGCAATTTGGAATGAGGGCCTCAGTGCTGGGAAATCTGAAAATCCAAGGCTATCTTGGGCACATAAAGGCAGTTATTGTACCTTCCACTAAAGCATTAAATTAATGCTCATGTTCGTGGGAAAGGAAATATGCAGAGGGATATTTTTTGAAATCTGTCTGTTATGAGCCACTTAGTAATATGCCTAATCACAATACATTAGATGACTGAGGCAGTCCACCTTCCACATAAGGATAAGAGCCTGGAAAATAAAATTATGTCTACAAAGACATATTTGTAAGGCTAGGAGATTTTTATGTCCATATATGCAGGAGACGTTGACACAGTAAATGTTCAGAGTATGCTTGCCTGATGCTTTACTGAACCTTCAGGTGCTCCTCACTGTAGCCCAACATTTTCTTCCTTAACTGAGATGCATCTTATCCAGTCAAGGATAACTACTATATTCTATTTGACTTGCAATGAGATAATGTGACCATACTAGGTTATCTCCAAAGTGAAAGATAAAGTCTGTTCAAAAGAAATAGATCATAAAAAGGAAAAAAAACCAACAAAACAAACCGAAACCAAAAGGCAACAAACCCTAGCATCCAAGTTCATCATTTGCAAGAATGATAGCTTTGACCATAAGTAGCCAGGAATATTCTCCTTTTTTCTCAAAGCTAGACCAGAAGTATCTGAACCATCATAAAATTAGCTCTGTGCTATCCATTGTAGAGCATATATTCAGCAGGCACGGAACAAATGAATATATTTTTAGAGTTACTATCATGAGGTCTTACTTGGATTTATCAAAGATGGTAAATATATGAGAGGAAGAATGCACTTACTTTAAGGGGCTCATTTTGAAGAGATCTGCTCTCTAAGTCAATATATCAGAAAGTAAGCTGTAATACAAAAACCCCGTTGCACATGTTGAGATCTATCACTATCACCCAGAAGTGAGCCTTTTTTTGACATGATATAATAAAGCAGAAGAGTGTTTATATCAAAACCAATGTTTTAATAGAGGAATTAAATGAATACTCCAAAGAACATTCATGTTCCAATATTAATTGAAAGTAGAATTGGTAATATTAAGTTCAGATACTCCTTACACAGTTTTACATGAAAACCCACGTCCTTCTAAATGTACCTAGAACCTGTCTATTTTAACTGCTGATATGAGAGGTAAAAGTTCACAATTTCTTGTGTTTTCATTGAGGTTTACTGTCTTCATAAACTATAATCAATGAAAAAAAAAATATGTACAAGAAGTATAACATATAGACCAGATTTTAAACTAAAAAATATTATGAATGCTTTCCCCTGGTGATTAAAGTAACCCCTTCCAAGTTTCCAAATATGAAATTATGTCAGTATATCAAAATAAAGCCATCCCTTCAAAGTAAGTACATTGCAAAGGGTTAGGCAGAAAGCAGATTCTCCTTTATGAAACTGGATGATTATGTAAAATGCAAGCAAAAAAAGTTTCTAGCACATATGGCAGCAGAATTTGAGAACTGGTGTCTGCAAGTGTGAGAAAAGTTGTTCCTCCTTTTAGCTGCTGGTTAGAAGGAAAAACAGTCCTGAGGAGTTCATTCATTGTCTTCCTGGATATAAAAGACCATTTTATATATATATATATATAGATATAAATACAGGCCATGTCTTCAAAACAGTCTAAATTTCAGTTTTTCTTTTATCTGCTTAATGGTTATTTTTTTATTATCTTGTTTGTTTTAATCACAAGGAAATATGGACAGACAATTATCACAGCTAGGTGCACCCTTCAATATGAATGACGTATTAAAAATTATTAGTTTACTTTCCTGTTAAAAATTTGTATGTGAAACAACTGCAATCTTTTTGTATACTTGAAAAAATTACACAAAGATATTTCATTGTTTTAGATGTACAAATTCTAGCCAGTCATTCCTCATTAATTATTTGCTATGTTATTTATAATTTAGATTTCCTAATCTCTTGCACTTTTTATCAGTTAATACTCTTCTATTTTGTTATTGGATATAAAAACCTTGAGAAAGAATAAAGAACACAAAAAAGAAACACCTGTGGGAAATTGCATACTTTATATATATTTAAATAAATGTTTTTATGCACATAAAACACAATTTCTTCAAGAGTCTGTGCTGACACTTTCTTTTGATAGACTAAACTGTTGTTCACATCAATTTAGAAATAAATTGAAAAGATATGTTATTGTAAAAACTGTATGGTGTTCTTTTATCTCGGCTTGTGCCAATGAATACTTACTGTGAGAATCATTATTTTCATTATTGTTTTCTGCTGTTTGCTGCCTTTCTTAATCCAAAGTATACAAGTATTTAATTATACTACATAACTTTTGCAAAAGAGGGAGTCAGTGATTTCTTAGGCTCACTTTGATATGAAAGGTTAACAATTGATTAGAGGCTGGTGTAAGTCTCAAGAAGTAACTACAAATAACAGTATGCATTAATTTAAACTTTGGTTACTAAAAGAGAAAAATACAATGTTCTCAGGACTTTTAAAAATTTCCAGTATTTTATTTTCCTGTTGTGGAATCAGTGTCTAATTTTGTCATATTGCCATAGAACATGAGGATACTACCATATGCTTCTTTTTATGACAAAAGTGTAGGCAGATATTTAAGTATAGTTAAATGAAGTAATTTATCTACAAGCTTCTGGTATCTTTCTTTTCTTGTGTACTTATTTTCATTCAGTTCATACTTTCACCCATTGGCTTGCCAAAATATTATTTTCAACAATGGATTATTTAGATACATTTTTTTTTGTTCTGAATATTCATAACACTCTTTAAAAGGTGAAAATGCTTTTTAATGTAAGGAACCACCCCTAGCTACTTCCTCTGCCCTGTTTTATTAGACCAGGTAAGAATGGAAGTACATGTTGCTTAAATAATAATGGATTAGCAAGAGATGACCTTGGTCCGTTCATTAAATACTTAGACAGCTGAAAGGAGACAAAATATCACAGAGCAGAAGGAAAGATGAAGCTACTTACTTATGATTTCTCAAATAAAAACTATTACATAAAAACTATTCTATGTTCTGAATAATAGAAAGCCAGTTTGTAATGGCTCATAAACATAACTAATTTTCTCTTATAATTGGTTCCTAATAACTCCACATCTCTTATACTTCATGTCCAGATTTTTCAAAAATTAAACATTGTTATAGTAAACTATTTACTAAGTCTTCAAAATCAAACCTAGGGAAGCAGCCATTTTCATGGCAAAAAGCTTTATTAGGTAGTTATCCATTCTCAGCTTGGCCTCAGGATGGAAATCTAACAAACTAGTTTCTAATTACTTAAATGAGCCAGCTCCTTGGGAAACAGTTTTAATAATGCATGACTTAAACACTACACTGTGCTGTTTATCCTTTACAAAAGGTATCTGTTCCTTGCCATTATGTCTATTCCATGGTTTGGAAAGCGTCATATAATAGTACTTAAAGGACTGAATAGTACTTAAAAGACTGGTAACTCCAAGCCTGTCCAAGACAAAATTCCTCATGAAAGAGGGGACAGAGAGAAGGAATGGCTGTGCTCCACATTTATTGAAAAGAAAAACCTATTGCTCTAGAAACTTTCTTCTTGATACTGCTTTCTTTTCATATTGCTACCCTGTTGTTATATGAGCTGTCATTAAGAAGATAATTATTTAACTAGGAAGTGTCCTACAACCACAGAATCAGTGCCATTCTGCCAAATCATAGGCATTGTAAGATCCTCTCTTGTACAAAAAATCCCCGTGCTAATGGAGGGGAAAGAGGGATTTTCTTTGAAGCTTAAACCAACTGTTTCTGCAAAGGCCCATGGCCACATTCAAGTCTGAGATTATTTTTTGGATGGGGAATAAATGCAATTGATCAAGAATAATTGCATTTGTTAAGTGACTTTCATTTTCAACTATAAATAAAGAATACCGGCAAGACTGTTTTTTTTAAGCTTGGGAAGCATTAGAACTTTCCACCAAAGAATAGAATAAGAACAATGTAACTTTAAAGACCAGCTACAGTGAATTTAAAATATTCACATTAAGTAGCTGATGAAAGTGTAGTAGAAAAAAACTCTTCTTCTTTTTAATACAAATAATTGATGAAATAATTTTAAATAGTGAATGAAGTAATTTCATATTGGTGAACAAATATAAAACCTGACTTCTCAAATAAGCTAAAGACAATGAAAAATTGACTTATTTCAAATAGTCTATAGATAGAATCTTACACTATACTAAAGGCCAACACACTCAAGCTTATAGAATGAATTTTCTGGAGAGCTCTATCCACCATGAGAACTTTAAAAATATTTTTTAAATGTTATGTGACAGTTTGGAAAAACCTTCACTTAAGAAAATTTTCACACTTAACATTCTCATTTTTTTTACTTCGAGTCTTGTTAATGGGACAAAGTAGATAAGCATTTGCTGTCATTTGGTGGTGTTTAGTTTTGTCAAGATTTAGTTCTGATTTAATTAACTTTTTCAAGGCACGTGAAAATAGAAAAATTAATTATTCCCCTAAATATTGTTTATTCTTCTTAAATGAAGCATTACTTCCCAAAACACAACTGGATTAAAAATCCAGTGTTCTTTATATTTGTGTTTTAATTAGAGAGAGTATACATGAATTTCCAAACACACTTCATATCACGCATGAGCTTCCAGATACATTCCAAATTTTTCTGCCAGTACAAAAAATGTAGCATTTACAAAGCTTCCAAGGGAGACAGGTAATCTTGTTTATGAAAGTGGGTTTGAAAAATAATTGCGTGCAAAAATGGATCACTTTCAGAGTCTTTCTGTGAGCTCCACTATCTTAAGAATTCCCAGACTCAGGTTAATGCATGAAGGGCTAAATAATATCTTTGCCACCATACAGGTTTTAGGAGCTTTTCCTGTGTATGAACTTTTCACTTACAGTTGGTCCTGAGTGCGATTCTTAGCTTTCTTACCATTTGGTAGTGACAACTTTAGCATTACAACTATGTATTTGTCACCTCTTCATTGCCATTTTCCTTTTAGGAAAGAAAAACTAAACGGTGTACAGAGCTTGCAAAACAAAATACTATGCATTGTCTCTCAGCCTTCTAGGACAGAGCATTGTTTGTGCCACCTTTGACACAGGTTCCCCTGAGTTAAAATTCTAGCTGACTACACTTGTAGTGTCTATAATGCTGTGCTTCTGTCTGCCACTGAAGCATGTGTCCTGTACAGATGGAGGTACGCTGCTCATAATTTGGCTGTATGGCTAGCCAGAATAGAAGGTAGGGCATTTTGTGGTTTTTATCCAAATAGTCAGAAGAATTAATGCAAAGGTCTTGTCAAGGTAATAATTCATTAGTATGAATAGCAAGCAGTACTCTTAAAAGAAACAAGTAAAAAACCCACAGAACATCCCAAACCCTGAATGTAGAAATTCAATGTTACAGCTATATGAGCTGTATGTATATAAGTTATATATGTCTTACAGCTTACACTTTGAGTAAATTTATTGTAACCGCAGTAGGAATTGAATGTCGTGGACTGAAACATTATATAGTCCACTTGAAATATGACAAGGAAAAAACACATTAGCCTAATTATTTCAGCTCCTAATGACTGAATGAGTGGCAAATTTTGAAGAACTTCGTACAGCCAAGATCCAAAAGACATTGAAACAAGACTTAGAGTCTTTCAGGAGTGCCCATGCACATTGTCAAGACCATATTTCTGTAGCAGCCCCTCACACTGTAACACAAACCTCACACATTTAGATCAGCTCTGAGGAGAAATTAATCTTTTGCTAAACTTGTGCTAAGTGGGACTAGTGAGTCCTGTGGTTTGTGCAAAATAAGAATGCTGACTTCCTCTCAGTTTCAAAGGTGTGCAGAAAATAGCAAAGCCAACAGAATGCATCCATTGCCCTGCTTTCCTCATTTTCATATGCCTTACATTGCTAATGCTTAGTGTGCTGGCTTTAACTGTTCAGTGCTCTCTGGCACAGTCAACTTTTCACTGGTTCAGTGAATTGTTCCAGAGAAAATACACACACCATTACACTCAAGCACAGAGAGATGAGCAATAATGAAATGTTAATGTGCAGCGGCCATAGCGTACTGATTATTGACAAAAATAGTAGTTCAAGAAAGTGGCTTTTTTTTTTGATGACGACTGAGCAATAATCAATCTAATATGTTTAGCCATCTCTTGGTAGGAAAATAATGTAATAGGGTAGCACTGAAAAGAAGAAAAAATGTGCATGTACATATATTATACGTACAGAAGGAATCTGCTGAGAATATGGGCAAATGAAATATACCACTTCTCCATAAGGGAGATGTGAGCTACAAATAAAATGACAGAATTAATATAAGTTGTCTTCATTTATTCCAACATATTCACATGTTAGAGCTATATTAGGAAATGTTTTGTGCTTAGTGAGATCTGATATAATGTGCATTCTGTTTAATTTCCATTCATAGATGGTATTCTCAAGGCAACCATGAATAGCCTTTGACATATATAGCACTAAAATTTCTAAATGCACTCATGGTTTTTTATTTGAATTACCAAACAACACCAAATTTGATATATGAAACAGATAAGAAAATATGTTGGTAAATTTAGAATATGGTTATCTGAAGTTTGGGGGATGGAATTAAAGAGATTTCAGGATTTAAACACAAAAATTCAAGATGAAAAATATATCTCTTTTAATCTCAATTTCTTGATAGAAATTTAAATTACATGTCTACTTAATTCCTTTGTCATGCTATATGTGAAAAAGGGGTGGGATTCTTCTGCATCTCCAGAACACATTGGTAAACAGAATTAATTTATGAAAAAACTTAACATCACCTATGCAACTGTCATCTTTTGGCAGCATGTGTTTGATTTCCCTTTCCTGGGTGCTACTTTCATTGCGCCCAGGCTCTGGGTGTACTGGCTTCAGACTTCTTAGCACTCTAACACAAAAAAAAACAAAGATGAAACTGAGTCAGTGGAAAACTCAAGGAAGTTTGGAAGTCTGTTTTTTGATCCTGAAAACATACTAATAAAATATGATCAAATATTTTGATGGGATAGTATTGTATTCTCATTTTAAGTAATTTTTAATTCCTGATGCCTGGTAATTATTACAGCAATAAACTGTTTTAGCAAATATGAACAGAAGATCTAATCCTCAAGCACTGAAAGTCAAAGCTCTACAAAAGCCATTAAATAAATATGTATTTTCCCCTACAGTTTAGTTATTGTCTCTCCACTTCTGTAATTCTGTTAACTTCTTTCTTTTAATTTAGGATTCATATTTGTCTTCTGACAAAACTTTTAATTATGAATGTCTTGGATTTTTTTCTCCTTCCTTTCACATAACACAAGCCAGCTAGTGTAGCTCTCCAGAGACTGCTGCAAAATTGTATTTACAGACAAGATACCATTTTTGACTAAGTGATATCTCACATAGCCATATGATTTTGAATTTCCTTTGCTTTGTAGGAAAACAAGTCAACATTTTTCAAGCACCAAGAGTTCACTTTTCTTAAATACTTTAATATGAATCTACTTTTAAAAATAACATTATGCAGACATAATATACATAAAATTTTAACATTTCAATACATTAACATATATAAAATGTTTTAATTGTTAATATTATTAAATAAAATAACATAAGAAGGGGACATTTAAGAGATACAGTCATTAGGAAAATTAATATCTACAGTAGTTAAGTAATGAAAGACAAGTGGGAAGCTTCAAAAATTACTTAAGGAATTCTACATTGAAAAATGGTTGAAATATTTCATTTCCTCACAGACTGAGCTTCAAGTCAGATACTATGTACTATACATACTATACTATATAATGATTAGAATAGATACAGTTATTTACAGTTTTGCTGGAAACAGCTGTCATAATGGATAATCACATGGTTTGGGATTGCATGTGCATGAGTATTTTGGTATTACATAGGAAAACCCTTATAGAAAAGGAAGCCCTTATATTTGTCACCTTTTTTGTTAATTCAAAATACTCTTTAGTCAGTACTTCCTTCTTTGGGACAGAGCTATTTCAGTTAAGCAAACAAGTCCAAGTTTTCAGTGACAGCGCAGGATGCTTCTGCATCTTACAATGGACCTTATTGTCTTTTCAGAAGTGGTAACCAAAAACCTAGTTTAGGGGTGCTACTTCTGATGGACTGATTTTAAATCATTGAGCATTGTGATAAACAGGGGATGAAGGGAAGTTTTCCTTCTCATTTGTTTCTCAAATCTGTGGGGTTTTTTAAATTTACTTCATTGGTAATTCATAATGCATAGAAAGAACACTTTTTTTTTTTTTTAATTAATTTTTAAGGTAATAAGTGAAGTAAAAAAGTAGATGGGTCTCTTTTTTAAGTTACTTGAAAGTTGATGGTTGATGGCAGAAGGGTTTTTTTGCATGTATTATGGGCTCACGTAAGAAATATTCACTCTTTCACAACTAGGTTACAAGTTTGTCATGAAGTTCAAGTTCTGTTCATCAGAAGCCAGACAAGGAATTAAGAAGTGAATGTGAATGTGTACTTTTAAAATGTAGTTCCTTGATTGGTAATAGCGGAATCAAGTTGCCAAAATTGCACATTATAGGTACAGTGCAGTTGCTGAAAGTATTGAGATGAATTCCCATCAAAGGCCAGGTCTCTGGATGTTCATGGTAAATGCTGTGTGTGCTCTGATGCTTAAGGAACTCTATTAAAAATTCATGAATAGGTGATATTAGTTCATTCCACATCCAAAGGTTTACAGAGCCTCCTGAAGACCCAGACAAATTTTCTTTCTTCTTTCCCTACAGACACTCTCTGTTCTCACGCCTTAAAATAAAGCTTTTTAGAGGCAGAGGAAAAAGCCTTCAATTTAAATGCAGCAAGCTTTCACTTGCTTGAGGCAATCACAATGTGCTAGAGAGGATACTTCTTCCTTTTACACTGGTCTGCTTTTACACAAATTGACCCACATACGAAAATCTAAAATTGTCACATAGGTTTGCTGAGCCACTGTCTATTTTCAGGGTAAGGAGGAAATTAGGCTCACTCCCATATTTTATCCAGAAGAAAAAGAAAATAGAAAACAACTGACTTTTAGATAACTTCTTCATATTCTGCAGGTAGCCTGCATCGTGAGAGGACTCAGGATATAGTGGTCATCTCATGTGTTCATGCAAATTTGGAGACTACTGTCACAGGAAGAAATAGGGCTAAACAAGGAGTTTTTCACTGGAAATCACAAACTTATATTGTGTATAGTCAGGGAGCAGAACTCAGTGGAAAAAAAAATGCCTTTAAGTGAAAGAATTTCCTCTCGGTAAGTAATCACTAAGTAAAATGAATGTCCCTTGCTTGGATTCCAAAACTTTGAATGATCAGATTTTTTTCCCCTTTCTCATAGGAGAAGGTAGTTAGATGACCTGTTTTGTCCAGTCCCTACTTAAATACAAAAACTGATATGTCCCTCTTTTTGTCTGTCCATTAAGCCAGTGGATGACAAATTTCATTGTCATGTGACATTTTTCTATGTTTACCAACCAGCAATTTGAGACATCTAATAAGGTTATTTATTCCATTTTCAAGATACAATTGATAGATAATGCTTTTGTTACGGCATCTTTGATGTGCACATGTATCAGCACCATAAATTTTCTAAACTTACTGTCTTTTTCCCTTGTGGTCAGAACAAAATAACAAAGGACACAAAGATGAAGAGGTAAAACTTCATCTGGGAAAGTTGTGCATCTAATCTAACAGTTAAGTTTGAAAAATTAAAGACGACAAACCTTAAGGAAATGTGTACTTTGTTGTTTGACTTCATCTTCTCTGCTTTTTTTTCAATGCTGTCATATGGGAAAAGCTAGATTGGGCTCAGGCTACTTCTCTGGAAGAATAAGAACAGTCTCTGCCAATCTATGAATTTGTACAACATGATGTAAGAAAACTTCAAAAGGAGTTCTGGTTGATGGCACTTTTAGAACCACCAAGGCTGTGAAGGAAAACCGTTTGCTGGAAAGAGCACTCCCAGAGCTACTTCCAAAATCATTAAGTGCTTAGATCATAGAATAGTTCTTAAACTCCATCACATGTTTTTCCCTCCATTTGTGCTTCTTAATTGTTAATCTCCAGAACCTTTGAGGTAAGCATATATGTTTTTCTAGTCTTCCTCTTTTATATTTAATCTTTTGCACTTCTGGAACATCTGACCCATAAAAGATCTAAGTCATAAATACAGCCATTTCTATTTTATTGTGACCTCACTTTTTAAAAATATATCTGAGAATGTTTCAGTGGTTAATACTCAACTCTTTTCCTATGCTTATGCTTTATTTCACAGTAGTCATGATATCCCCTACAATAGTAGAGAATTTTCCAAAGGCTTTCTGAATCTTCTGAGATCCTCTGCTATAAATTATGGTTGTATTCTCCACAGAAGACTGAGAACCATTTTGTGCAAATAATGGCACAGAAGCTCTTGCATTTCTGCAGAGTTGCTGAAGGCTTCTTCCCCCTCCCCAGTTTGTCTGCTGCTGTCATTCTGAAATCAACTGAGGTACCAGCTGCACATCATATCTGCATGTCATATCCCCCTTGTTCCCTGTATCAGTCCTGCTTTCTGGAGCATGTTAAATTTTCTAGTTTTGCCTAAGTTTTTGAAGGACTTGTTGAGTCTTGTCAGAGGGCTCCAGTATCTTACAGCTGCAAAAAAATCCATTTCTAATTAGTTGGTAGTTGAGAAGTTTTCTGTTAGAAATTGAAATTAATCAACAGCAGTTTTCAGTTTTATGGTACATATTCCAAATATGGAAAAGAGAATACTGCGTTGTCACAAAAAGTGTCACTAATCACAATCACTTTACATCAATATTTACCTGTAAGTATTTTAACAACATACAACTAAGGAATACGTTTTCTTTTTGGTACAATTCTTTTGTTTCCTCATCCTTATAGCTTGTCACTGTGTTTCCAAACAGAGCAGAAAGTTCATAAATATGGTTGAATATTTGGTAATTTTCAATGCTAGTGGAATAATTTTTTCTTCTTCCCTCTTTCTTACCTCCGAGTCTTCACTCTCACTGCTGATGGTGCAGGTCTTTGTTTTTCCTTCTTTTTTCTTTATGTGCAAAGATAACCATTGTAGAATTTTAACACTTGAATCTAGGTTATCACAGCTTTAGGGAGATTTCTAGGAACTCAGAAAAATACAGCAACTGTATTATGATTCTTGATATTTAGTTTACTCATCTGGTCAGATTGTTGGTCAGTTTTTCTGTCGGTCAGTTTATTTTAACCTTTGTTGCATATGCAGACAAGAAAATTTCAGACTGGGTTTCATAGAAAAGGGAGACAATCAAAGGAAATTTGTTTTTTCATTAAAAATTTTGAATAAGTTTCTTGGAATTCAGACAGCTCCAGGTCAATATCCATGAAGGAAAAAAAAAATCCAGTTTCTTGCAACCCACTGATTTTGTGTTTTCCTTTACATAATCTGCATTCATGAGCCTGCTGGGAAGAAATAACAAGTGGCTAGCCAGATAAAATAAATATGGGGAAGTGTTACTCCAAAGACTTTCTCTTGATGATATAATTGATTTGATGCATTTCTTATTGTAAGAGTTATCCAAGATCTGTAATATATGCCTCTAGTACAGCAGTTTGTTTTAGAGGCTTGAGTATTATTCATAGAAATGAATTCTCCAAAACAAGTTTTAAGTCAGAAACATTCCATTAGAAGTGACATTTGTGCAGAGAAACTTAGATTTTTCTTGTTCTAAGAACTCACTTTGAAAAGTTTCTGCTTGCCAAAATGATAATAGAACTTGGAGTTCAAAGTGCTTTTGACTGTGTGCCAGGTATTTTGAGATACCTGCAGATAACACATCGCTGCCTGACAAATTATTTGCACTAACTTCTTTGGAGCAGTCCATCAGTTTGTCTGTTAAGCTCCTAGTTACTGGGAGGTCTCTTGAAGATCTGAAGTGTAAGACATCATCCACAGAGACATCTGTGGATGATTACTGGATATTTTTGCACTTGTCAACCTTTCCTGTTAAGTGCTTCTCTTTGGAAATGGTGGAATTCTCCAATTTATGGAGCAGTAGTCTCATTTATTATTCTTAAGTTAGCATGTAATCACTGCTTCTCATTCACCACTATGACTCTATTAAGTGCTACCAAGAAGCATTTGACTTATTCCTAGAATGCATTATGTAGCACGAGTCCAGTGAGGGAACAGGTTTAGGGGAAAAAAATAATAGCAGCGCAAAAACCTCCTAGCTAAAGATTGAAGTGTAGCTTTTTGTTCTGAAAGAAATGTTGGAAGATTCATTCTTATCATAGCAAGCATTGTTTCCTCTCCTGACATTACAAATTTCATAATAAAGGTTCTATTAATCATCTTTGTTGAAAAAGAAATGACCAGAATGTTCCACAAGTTATTTTCTTAAAATGATCTAAAGTCTGGTGTTTCCTTGTAGGGAGTGTTGGAAAATATTTGAAGGAATCAAGATCAAAGTATCATGAAGCAGTTATTTAATCCTGTAATTTCATGTTCAGTAGTGAGTGCCATCCATTTGATGAAAGACACCAGAGCTTGGATTTTTATGATCTTGTTTTTTTAGTAAAGGTGTCCTGGTGGTATTTTTTTTTGTTGTTGTTTTTGTTTGTTTGGGGTTTTTTGTTTGGTTGGTTTGTCTTGGTTTTGGTTTTTTGTTATTTTTTGATAACCTAAATTGCAGAGTCCATTTTCTTCCTTTCTTTTCCTAAAAAAAGGCACCAAAAACTTTTGCTTTGTGGAAAGTGGACCATGTACATCTAGGACTAGGAAGTTACAAAATATAGGGCTTTCCAAGAGTAGATAACTCTCCCAATTATTTACATTTACATTACAGTTTGTGCAAGAACGTTCTTGCACTGAATTTATCACTGCAGTTTTCAAGTTCACAATTTAATAAGATTACTGTCATTTGTGAAATTACTTTGTTTTACATTATTCCCTTCTGTTAGAGAGAGTAGTAGGAATAGCAGGAATTTTAAATTTGCTACTGTCTACGAAATAGTGTCTCAAAGGGAAGTTTTGAGTTTCATATAAATGTGGAAAGATTTGTTATCATACCCAATTCCTACAGGATTTTTAGACCATCTGAAGATGACACCAAACCCTTGTAGACTCTGCAGAAGAGATTTATACTGGAGTTAGCTGAGCATCAGAAATTGCTAGATTCCAATAAATGATAAGGTATATTTATGCTGTAACTGTATTTTCCTACCCAAAAATGAGAAGGAATGGCAGGAAATTGAAAGATGAGACAATTGAATTGTAGGGAAATGAGAAGGGATTGGACAGACATTGTGTGCCATCAATGTATGTGTGTCCTAAGCATCCAGCCATGGTAGAATAGTTATTCAAAGATTATTCTAGTCCAAGAAGAGGTAAAAAGTATTCTGAATTTCAACTGGAAACCTCTTTTCTGAGGACCACTGGTTGATATTTTCTAGCATAAGCATTTCACATAGATTGTATTCTTAACCACAGGTTTTTATCAAAACCAATTTTTTACTGTTTTTCAGAATAAATATACTTTCTTCTATGACGTGTACATTTGCAAGAGTTACACAAACTGAAGCAAGTCGTTGGGCTTTACGTACCCACATAACAGATTTCCCTACAGCATAGATTACTTGAAAATATCACACCTGTTTTCCCTTTTTACATGGCTGCCAGATGGGATATGGCCAAATTTGCAGATGCGTTCCTTGTCTTCATGGAACTCAGTAGACTATGCGCAAACTCCTGAAAAAGTAATCTTTAACCCTACAGTGAAAGCTGGTGTCAGCACTTCCATTGCTTTAGCACAGTGTATGTTTGCTCTCTAAGATTAAATCCTGTGGTTTATTTATTCTCATGAATAGTGTCCCCTGGGAACTGAGGACCAACAAGATCCCCACGGTTATCTAAACCAGGTGTAGGGATGCTTTCTTTCCTGATCCTGATTTCTAATGCAAATCCATAGCAGCATATTCTGGAAATCTCCAGAAAGACACGGGGTAAATAATAAAATTAATAAATAAATAAACATCCAGTGTTCATTTTCTTTCTATTTGAGAAGAAAAAAGAACAAATAAATACAGAACAGATGTTAGCCACACTACTTAATATGCTACAAGAAGGCACACTGATGTTTCAGTAATTGCAGACAGAGATGAACCTGAATGGAATGAAGCAGACATTCAGCAGTAATGTGCAGCCTCCACAGAAATAAACTGTGATGTAGACAGAAATATTAGACAAAGTTAGTCTAAATACCACATTTTAATTATTAAAATTATTTTCACCAATGTATTCCTGAACCAGAACTCTTGTACATCTCAGGTTTTGCACTCTCAGAACCATAATTATATTTATTTATAAATATAATGAAAAAACTTATCACAGACTGATCCAGACAGTCTTTTACCATGCAGTATATCTATATGGTAGTTTGCAAGAATGTGTCAGGTGCTAACTTGAGCCAGTTGGGAAAAGGCAGCATTTTCTTTATTGAAGCTAGTAGATCATCAAGTTATTCATCTTATCCATAGTGTCCTTTCTTGCCTTTAGGTCTCAAGAAAATGTAAATCAAAAGCTTTTTGAGTTATGGTTCCTGATGATTCACAAGGTAATCTTGCAAACACAGCAAGGAAATATACGATTTGCAAATTGCTTAAATGACATCTTTGCTATTACCTTAAATTATTGTTGCAGTAAATCCTGTTTTACAATATTTCAGCTTGATAATATTTTAAAACTGTACCTTTATCAAGATAAATACTCTACTTTTTATTTGCTTACGTGGTTTTTTTTAACTTTATGCCTATTTAAGGACAGAATATTTTATCTCAAAATCACCTATGGTTCATTTCTTTATGCCAGAATCTATGTGTATTTAAACTAATTCTAAATCCTTAGCTAATACAAATTTTTATCCAGAATTACACTAGGATTTGCCTGAAAATTAACATTTTCAAATTGCTAAAGCTTCAGGTTCAGAATAACTTTGGATTAAGCATAATATTTGCCTAGGTTTCTTAAGAGTATTACATTCCCTTTAGATTCCTAAAAGTAAATAACAATTTATTAATTATTTCAGCCCTTAGACATATACTGTAAAGTAACAGCTTCTGTTTTGTATGGAAAATACTTAAGACATCCAATTAATAGTCCCATGTTATATTTAGCTTGGCAAAAAAAGCAGTCTAACTTTATAAAGATATGCCTCCATTTTCTATATTAAATCTAAGACACCTGTAAGGTATTGAGGTTATAAAAGGCTAAAACTAACCTTAACCATCTCTAGATCTGCCTAAATCATAGCAACTTTAAAAACCCATGTTTACTGAGGCAGCTGCTTTCAAGTAATTATTACTTATTTGTGGTGGCATTGTTTCTTTGGTTTTTGCCCAGGGAGCCATCAGAAACTGCAGTGGCAGGGAAAGTTCTTGTAAGACCAGAATGTGCTTCCAATGGATAGATGTCTTTCAAATAACAGAAATTTTATTATTTTCATAGATTCTAGTAATTTATATATTTGGTACTTGTAATATATATTTAATATGACATATGCTTTTTAACTTTTATTATATTTCTGCTTTTATCATAATTTACATAAGAATAATGCCTCAAGTATTATTCATCCCACAAGAAAAGGCTTACTCCTCAGAAATTGCCTGCATGTCTGGAGGTACCATTTTATGCCATTCTTTTTGTCCCTTGAATTATAAAATCTTCTGCAGAGAAATATAAATACAATAGAATATATTATTTCTGAAAAAAATGAAAAATCACCGAAGATTTTAGGTATTATTGTGAACATTGCTTGTGTTTGGCTTTTTTTATTTTGTGTACATGTATAATTATTATCTGAATGCTGCTTTTTAAAGGCAATTAAACATTTAATCAGTAATTTTGGAAACTAAATCCCTTAGACCTTGCAAACTTTATGAGCTGTACATGTTTGAAACCACAAACCCTATATTATCATTATTGGTTCATGAATTCCATATATAAAAATTTCTAATGGGATCCCAATCCAGGGTTATAACTCGCATACTGGACTGAGACTGACCATCAACATTCTAAGTATAAGATACGGATTTCTTAGGTTTGTGAGTTATTTTTCCAGAAGAAAATCAGAAAAAATACCAATACACAATAAAAGCTCACATTAAAAAATGAAACTGTTAAAGATTAGTTATGTCTTCCTTTAAAAATTTCAGGGTGTTTTTAATGAGGCAAAAGGAAAATAAAAAAAAATTAACATAAGGAAAATCCCCTGAAAAAGTTCATAGCGATATATTAGTGAAATAGACACATTTAAAAGAAATTTTTGTTCAAGTTTAAAAGAAAAATAAACAATAGAAAAGAAATAAAACCCAAGCAAAACAAAAAGCAAAAAACCAAAGCAAAAACCAAACCAAACCAAAATAAGAAAAAAAATAGAGTGTTTTGTAGGCTTCTTTTGTGTGTGTGAACATTTCTAAGAAGGTTTGCTTCTAACACAAATCCTAATGAGAAATATTTTGCAGTTGAAAACCTCTCTTACATCAAATTTTGAAAACTAATGTGCTGCTGTAGAAATCTGCCTTTGCATGGGCAAAGTGATCCTCTTTTGCCAAGATACCTGGATAACTCCTTTAAAAATGTGTTGAGTGACATTAAGGACTTTCAGGACTCATCAACAGGTCATACTGGGAAGGTGCTACCCTGAAACAGTTATTTTCCATGAAATCAGTTTTCTGTGTTGTTATTGGGAAAAGGGCACGTGAATTTACCCTAGGACTTAAATTATATAATGACAATAATTTACTCTTCTTGTCAATGCTTTAATACTGAAAGGAATAATTTTAAAAGGCTTTTAATTAATCAGAAGTACAGTTATGAAGGGCATGAAATGTATTGAAGCTGATGGTTGTAAAATAATAGTCTTGAAATCCCAGATTGTGAGCACCATTCCATCCAGTAACTAAGTAGGAGAAAGGCATTTTAATGAAAGCAAGAAAAGGGATTTCTAAGGTCCTTTCCATTATGACCCTTCTCTCTCCCAAGTGTTCAAAGTATCATACTTATTTTACTGAATCTATTTGTTCTTCCTGTACTTTTCTGAATTTTCTGTATTTAACACGGCATAAGACTGATCTTTCTCTTAAAATTTTAAACTTAATTAAAATCTGTGGAGGAAGATTGTTCTCTAAGGGTCTCCCATGTGAAAATGAAAAGTTAAAGGGTCATGGCCAGATATTGCCAACCAATTTAAAGAAGTGAAATTGCTGAAAAGGCCAGGAAAATGAAAATTCCTTCCATTGAGCCACCAATGTAAATATTTGGAATGTACTAATGTTTATGTGACATTTCTAACCATAGCTATAATGTTCTCTAGTACCAGGTCTACTCTTTTTTTTCTATCTCCATATTCCAGGTGAGATCTATGCTCTGATATCCTCAATAGTCAGCATTATATCTACAATTTTGTGTGATATTCATGTCTGACAGGCCAGGGCTCTTTGGGACTCCATGCTTGTACTACCAATGAAACAATTGATGGAGGGGAAGTGTATCCTACATGGTTTCAACACAAAGTATTTCCGGAAAGCAGGAACCTCTGGGATGAGGTGAGGTTTTCCACTTTCCCTTTTTGTTTCACTTCTGCTTCCCTCTTTCCTTCTCCTCCTCCTTCCCCTTTCCCTTCCCTTTACTGTTACCCTCTCCCTTTCCCTTCCCTTTTGCCTCCTTCTTCCTTCTTATCTTATCTTTCCTCACTCTTTCATGGTTTTCTGGTCTAGAGATGTGCTGAAGCACTAATTTAGTTTACTGATTGGCAGCTGTTCTCTGTGTGTGATAGCTAAAATGTTCTCTATATACTTTAGCTCTCTGTTATAAAGCTATAAATCTTGGTTAAATTAGGTTTTACAAAGTGTATGAGATATTGTTTGAAATTCTGGATATGAAGGCACCCTAGATATGCCGAAAGCCATAACTATCACCAGTCAGCTCTTTCTGAATTCTTTGGATGACCACATTCATGGAGGGATATTTGGGAAGTTATGCATCACTGTTCTAATTTCACTGTTGGTGACTTTGTATTAATAAGTTTTCAATGGATACAGACGTTGTGGCATTTATTCTGGATTTAGGCTACAGGTCAATAAACTCACAGTTACCACAGCAGCTTAATGTCTATTTTTGTTTGTATCACATGTTATAAAAGGCAAGGTTTTTTTGCACAGAATAATAACAGAAAACTGATGAAAACCTTACAGTCCATGAATTATATTCAGCCATAAGATATTTCTACTGGGAATACACTGATTTTTTTCCAGTCATCCCTGAATTCTTCTGTTCTTGGGTATTTTGATTTTCAAGAGCTTCCCAGTCATCTGACTAGTCAATTTACAAACACGACTGCCTTTTTTCATCAGAACTTGGAATTCATATTATCTTGACTATATTTCGATGATGCCCATGTTGTTACCTTCGGGGAGGATCTTTGAGAGCTACATGCTATGATTCTTATCTCATAAAATTCTTCACTGGGCTGAAATACAGTGTGAAATAGAAGCAAAACCAGCCCTTGATATTCCTACTGGGGAAGAAACAATGTAAGCTGGAAAAATCAATCTAGGGCTTCATATCTCAAGGCAAAATTTTGTCAGCCAAGTAAGGGGAGACTTAGAATCATATTTTCAGAAAATGGCAGGGAAGGGTGCTCTTCAGGGGAAGTAGAACCAAGGGCAACTCCAACAGAGGGCAGGGAAGGGCAGGTCAGGGCAAGGCAGGGCACAGCAGGAAATGACCCTAACAGGTGCAGTTCACCCTCAAGGGAACAGGATGACCAGGTCAAGTCCCTCATGGTGACCAGGGCTGGCCAGGATTCTCATTGAGACCAAGAGGTCAAGTCAGGGAGCTGAATCTGTGAGTCACAATCTAGACCAGCACTGTATATCACCAGGTGCTGGCACAGCTGCCAAGGCTCCTAGACAAGGTGGGGGAGTGGGGGCATTATTCACAGCCTTTTCTCACAGCTGTAAACCAGGTCCAGGCAGCCTATCTTGTCAAAGATGGCCTTGACTACAGGCAGTAAAACCCTTATGGTCTCTGCATATGTGTGTGTGTGTCCGTGCACTTAGGGAGTTGCAAGGTCGTTACAATAACTGGTAAACTTAGCCCAGCCATGAATTAATCGTGCTGATGTCATTGTCACTAAACAAAAAAATAAAACTTCTCTCAAGGATTGACTCACCTCCACAGTTTCTTGAGAATAAAATCGAGCATTTGGTATTCTCTGAGACTGTACAGAATCCTGTAGTGGTGTCATCAGATTTACACAGAAAGGTAGAAGGTAATTCTTGAAGCGATCTCAGTATGTTTAGTTTATATGGCAATGTCATATTAAGCTTTGACTAGTGAAAACTACCTGCCCATCCTCACACTGCTGCTACTGCCCATCTAGCACCTCTTTATCCCTTTTTCCTTTGCATTTTTACTGTTACTGTCTGTCTTTTGTCTTTCCCCGCAGCCCTCTCTGCCCAATTTTTCTTTGGAATTTCTTTCCTTCAACCAGTTTTAAATTATAAACTTTAAAGTTGTCATTTGTACCACCTTTCTTCTTTTACCTTTGGCATAGTTAGTATTATTGACTTTTCAGCCTTATAATTGTAATAATTTTCAAGGAGAAAAAAAATAGATATGGAGAATTCAGAGTCCAGAATCTCTTATTTGCAGATGGAGGCAAATATCTTTTTTGGTTTTTTTTTTATATTATGTTCACATGCAGAATTTTCCTTGTTTGTCTAGGACAAAAACAAACAATCAAACAATTCCTGACCCCCCATTTTTCTTTAATATCTGTCTTATTCTTAAGCCCTGATATCTTAGCTTAAGCTAGAAGCCAAATGCCATCAAAGAGCACATCAGTTTAAATGTGACAAGCTAACCTTCAATTCAGTTTGGGCTTGCATCAAATCTGCAATACTGACAATAACACATAGGTATATTTGGAACAATTTATCACTTCTACGTCAGGGGTAGTAGCTTGCTTCACCTACTTCCTTCACTCAGGATTGGAATGAACCCAGAATTGGAGTTGTTGGGTGGGAGTGAAGTGGAATGACTCGGTCAAAGCAATGTTGTAAGTTTACATCCTTCACAGCAATGAACTTGTTTGCAGGTGGGAAAGACATGTTTGTTTTAAAACCCATTTTCTTTGCAAAGCACTTATTTGTAAAGAGCTGCTTCTCTTTACTTTGAATCACAGTGATAAGTCTTGCCCCTAGTAACATCACTCACTACACAGTCACCATCTTATATCCATGTCATCCATTAGGTGAAATCCTGCTGGATAAAAGAAATAAAGCTGTTCAAGGAATAGATTTACTGTACACCAAGGCAATGAATTAAGAAGTCTCCATACTCTCTAGTGTATTCTATATTTCCTGGCCATTTAGCACATCTCTTAGAAAACAAACAAGAAAAATCACTTTCTTCACCCCAACTTATAAAGGCATATTGAATCTAAATAAAAATAGGATGCATAAATTCTTTTAAAAAATGCTGATGCAACATCTCTCTTCTGATTTTTTATCTTTTCACTGTCTCATAGCAAGAGAATGCATTCACTGAGAGTAGTTTATGGTGTAGTGCTTTCCTTGAATTTCTGTGCATGTCAGAAGAAATACTATGCTAAAATTCTGGACATGTAGGTTCAGTTCCAGGCACTCTGATGGACTTCTTATGTGACCTTGTACAAAGTGACATGGTGATAGATTTGATAAAGTAGCCAGAATTCGTCACTAAAGTTAGATTTTTCATAAGCTTTGGCTTATACTTTTGAGATATAGAATAAAGAAAGTGTCATTTTCTTCTTTGGGTGCTGAACTACTCTGAAAACCAGGCCATGCATTTCACAGAGCAAACCATTCGAGACTATTATCTTTGAGTGCTACCAGCCACAGAACCTGTTTTCTCAGAAATCTGGCCTTGGCCTTTGGCACCCATCATTTTGTGCCACAACCTGCCACTCACAAAATGAACTTCCATTTCAATTTCCATCCCCCCCTTTTCTTTTGAAGCCTGTGAGAGTCTGTTTTCAGCTAAATGCATTGGCTGCGCCTAGTACAGTTCTTTCAGTTGGTACCTATTGAAGCATCTTTTGTATTAATAATGATGAAATTAGAAATCTATGGTTCTAAAAGAAATTGAGTAGCCCATAGAAGCAGCTATCAAACACAAAACCTGACTGCTCTAATTGGATATACTGAATACTCTTAGTGAATATTTTGACCCATCACAAAAGGCAGGAAATATATGTTACCTTGTCAGAGAAACCTTGACTTTTAAAACATACTGAATTTTAAGGAGATCTGGTAGATTTACATTTACATTTAATGACAAATTTATGTTTAATATTGTCATATTAGAAAATTCTCTGTTGCATTTATTTCTATTAGGTGTACTGCCTGAGATTACTCTAGTGAGTGAATTAGTAAGATTGTCCAAATTGGGTTTATGGGTCATTTGATTTTGCAAAATACTCATGTAAAGTGAACTCTAAATTAGAAACCATCAGTATCCACATTATAAACCTTCCTTTAGTATCTACAGTTGAAATACTGTATTTTTGGCAAGAAAGAACTCTCTTGCACATGAACCTCACATAGAAGCTAAGTCAGTAAATCCTGACTTATGTTCAGAGCTGACTCTGATGTCATATGTTAAAGCCCCTGAAGTCATTACTTTTGCAGAATTGTTCAACCCAGTCTGGTAAATCCCTGGAATTTCTGCAGTTCTGTTATATGCCTTGTTCTTTATCTCCTATGTTACATTGTCCAAAGCATATTTTTATCAGTCCAGTACTTTATGAAAGAAAATAAAGATTGAATTAACTCCTTGCTTAATTGCATACATATTCATTATATTTGCTGACATGTTAATTCACTTGAATATGAGAGGGTTATAAGGACTGAAAGTACATGAATATTTAAGCCTAGCATAGAAATAAGAAATTAGAATAGCCTGTGGCTGGATAATTCATCACATTCATTTTTCTTTTTTAAATTTTAGAATGCTTTGTTAGTGTGCTATCCTTTCAAGTTCCTTTAAGTAAATACTTTACAGTGGAAAATATAATTCTAACTCAGCTATTTGTGTGTATAATTTTCAGTATATTTTTCACATGATGGAGAACTCTAGTAGTGAATCTCTTAACTGAATTAACTTTGACTTAATATTAAAGTTATGTTGCATGAGGTTCAAAAAACTCTTGCCTTTGTGTCACGACAATCGCAGGCAGTGCTACAGGCTTGGGGTGGAGTAGCTTGAGAGCTTCTCAGCAGAAAGAGACTTGTGAGCACTGATTGAGAGCCAGCTGAACATGAATCATCACTACCCAGGTAGTGGAAAAGGCCAAAGGCATTTGGGCCTGTATCAGCAACAGTACAGCCAGCATGACGAGGGAAATGATTTTACCCCTGCAGGCAACAGAGAACCAATTTAATTTTGATTTTTATTCTCAACATTGTTTGATCAGAGGTGTTGGAGGGGGAGGGGAGGGGGTGCTGCACATGTGCCACTGCCAGGAGGCAGCTAGGCAAAGATGTCTCTGGGGAGACTTTGCCTGACAGCCATTTCATATCTCACATGGAATCATAGGCAGTCATTACCTGTGAGGAGGAGGAGATTGCCAAGGACACTGTCATCTAGAGAGGTTCTCTAACTGGATGGCAAAATATCTCCACCAACAGACTGCAATCCAACAGTCTAACACTTGACTGGCCAATGTTCTCCTGCCACCAAGCAGATCTTGGGAGGAGCCAGATCTTGTGCGACTGCATTATGAGCTTCTTGGGGCATGCTTGGCTGGACGCACTGCTGCCGGATGCTTGGCTGGACACTTGGCTTGGCTTTCTCACTTCACTTTGCTGACTGACCACGTGAGATCTCCTCCGAGCCCTGTGCCCAGCCTGTGTCCTGCTCTACCACTTCTCCTTGGCCAGTTGCAGCCCTCAATTGTCCTGTCTCCCTGTGCTCCTGCCCAATGGCTCTATCTCCTTCATCCCTGCCTGAACCACCTGCTCTCCACACTGCTTCACCAATCCAGTCTGCCCACCACTGTAATCCCTCCTGCAACCTTTTCCAGGGTTCTGCATCTCCTGCCAGATCCCCACTTTTAACTCATTTCCAGCTGCCCATCGCTGCGGGAGCTCTGCCTGTGCAGCCTCTCTGAGAGCTGCCCAGGCTCCCCTCTAGCAGGGAGCATGCGCACTCCACCAGCTGGTTGGATGGTGACAGCTCGCTCCCAAATTCTCTCTCCTCTCTCCCTCTCCACCCACCTCTATTTTTTTTTTTTTAATTTTCCTTCCTTCTGTTTTGTCTTTTCTGTTCTTCTTTGCTAGGGCTGTGCATGGTTTGTTACCAATAAACCATTCTCAGATATAATATTTGCCTTGTTTGGCTTAATTACATCTTAGACTATCCCTTTTAAAAGAACTTGCAGCTCCCTACAGAAAAATGCAACATTGGCACTGGAGAGGCCACACCCAGAGTAATGTTTCCAGTTTTCAAACATGAAACTCACTACAAGAAATACACTGAGATGCTGGAGCATCTCCAGAGAAGGGCAAAAAAGCTGGTGAGGAGTCCAGAATATATGAGAGTCCTATGAGAGAAGCAGAAGTTTGATCGGGACAAAAGGAGTCTCAGGGGAGACACCATAGCTGTTTACAACTACCTGAAAGGAGGCTGTAATAAAATGGGGGTCAGACTTTTCTGCCATGTCTCAAGTAAAAGAACAGTAGGAAATAGTCTGAAGTTATGTTAGGGGAGGCTCAGATTAGATATTAGAAAACAAAAAATTCACTGAAAGAGTGGTTAGGCACTGGAATAAATTACCCAGGGAGGTGATGGAATGACAATCTCTGGGCGTGTTCAAGCCTCTGGATGTGGCACCTGAGAATATGGTTTAGGGGTAATCATGGCACTGCTGGGTTGATGGTTGTACTAGATGATCTTGAAGGTCTCTTCCAATCTTGATGGTTCCAATCTTGAATGTTCTGCAAAGAGTTGAGTGAGAGTGTGTGATCTTTTCTGCTAAACAAATGTTTGAGTCAGAAAGCGCCAAAGAGATTTCCTGATTTTTTTTTCACTTGGTGTTAAGAAAAAAAGTAGTTCTTACTTTTAAATAAATAATTTAATTTTTGAGAACTTGTTTGGTGTTCATTATTATACAAACACAAAGAAACAGACTTGCGAAATTGGGGGAAGAAACAGGAGATACCGTTCCTTCCTCTGAGAAGATTATAACTTCATCACATGAAAGATTCCCAATCATGACCATATAAGGATCTCTAAAGTAGGGTGTTCTCAATTACATCCATTGACATTTTGTTTCACTTTGCACAAATAATTAAATGTTGAACCAGGGAATAAAATCTGATTATCCCTACTCCCAGATGGGAGTCCAAACTTCCAGGCTGGAGAAAGCTTCTTCTCTTTTCACGCACATAAATATTTATGTATGTAAAATGGCGTACTGAAAAAATTGAAAGGTCCAATCTTATGTCAGGGATTTAGGATACTTCCCAGGGAGGAAGAGGAAACTAAAAAAAGTTACCTCCCCTTTCTTTAACACAACTGATATATATTGGATGGTATTGGTATTTAACCAATGCTGCTATTGGTTAAAGCCTTTTGTGGAGACTGTGCACTGATACCTTCCCTGGGTTTTTCAATTTTTGCTGCTTGTTTTAAACCATTTAGTCAATTATAAGAGTCCATATAATAAAAACCACTTAAAATACTTTGCTAAATGAGAGATAAGTCTGTGTATGCCGTGATCCTGTCAATATAATTCTTCATGTGTTTTCTTGCTCCCTTTTGGGTCTGAACAGAGATGTATTTGACTTTGCTAAAGGGTCTTGATGTTCACAAACCAAATTCATTGAAGCTTTTCTTTCTAGCTGCCTTTTTAGATACAATCAATGCCTAATTTTAGTAAATGAAGACTTGCATTTTCACTGAGCATTCATTTATTATTTCGTTTATTGACAAATTAGTTTTATTTTACGTTATTTAATACACTTATTTAGCATTACTGGTATTAGTGTAAAGTGAAGAGACTGAAGCCACCTTTCTGCAAGCATGTTTCATGTTCCCTAATGAAGTTTAAGTTTATCACTTTCATGAGTGATATTAATACTTGGCAAAATATATTTTGTTCCACAGATGAAAGATGCATCCATAAAGGTAAAGAGAATTTTCTTATATGAGTTCATTAGAATGAAAATGGAAAATATCTAGACTGTGAAATAAATTATGGTCTTTCATAATTAAAAAAAAAATGTTGTCTCAAAAAAGATTACTTGAAACAAACTTTTTCTTATGTATTCTATTTGGTGTACAAAGTCTATTCCTAGAACCATTTCATAAAATATTTTCCACTCCTAGTTACAACCCATGTGTCAGAACAGAAGAAGTACTTTCTGTCCTCTCACAGAAGCTCTGTTCAGGCAGCATGAAAGGGTTTCCAATGCTCACTGAACCTCTGTTGAAATGGAAGATTTTATTTAGTAATAGAACTTTGGGCTTTTTTTTCACTGAAAATGTATAACACTTAAAACACACCTAACAAAATAATAAGCTGGTTACAGAAATAGATAGAACCTACTTCTGAGTTGTGTCTTTAAGAGATATTTGTCTCATCTTATACTGGAGAGTCAGATGTTTACAATTGTTTAAGAAATAAACATTTTTTATAACCTACAAGTGATATGAAGAAAATATGGAGGCCACAGCATGCTTTAAATAATTCAAAATCGTATCTGTATAAACAAAACAAAAGGGCATGTAAAAACAAAGCAAAAAGGGCAAGCTTGGGAAATTATCTTGCCCAACAAAATATATCTGTTTCAGAATAACACAGTCACTTAAGAGGCACTTATGGTAAATAGAAGCATTTTACTTAAATATGTCATCTACTGATTTTTCTTATGATTCTACCTCTAAGAAAATATAATTGTGAATTTTCTTATAGATGTTTAAAAAATGTTTTCAAGAAATAAGAAAGTAACTCTTGTATCATGCTTGGGTGACATACTTGTTTGTAAATAAGTGTGTCTGCACAATAAATAACATAATGCAGTTTAGGTGGGGATTTGGATTTTGTTTTGTTTTGATTTGTTTTTTTATTTGAGAACTTCAAATATGCTTTTTCATATGAAAGAAATATCAAATTTATAACAATTATTTAATTAATTCCACAAAATTCAAGCTTGCAGAGCATTGCAGTGCAGAAGAGATTAAGTCACTCCAAAGAACAGGCAAATAGCCTGGAGTGTATCTTTATCATGGAGTGTATCTTTTACACTTTAAAAAGTTATAGAAATTAGCCCAAAAATTTGTTTTTCAGAGGTGTTTTTATGTTTTATCAGTGTCAAGCAGATGGTTAACCAAGAGCCATTTTCCAGGTGATTTCTGGGGTCTGTAAAAGAGACCATAATCCCCCTTCAGCTTTCTATTTTCAAAACCCCAGAGTAATCCGTTCCTTCCAAATAAGTATTCCTTTCAAATGACTGATGAATGGAGGCATCCATCAGCTTGTAAGTAATTGACAACTGAACATTTTAACAGAAGCAATGCATAAAGTGGCATTGTAGACGAGCTGAACAATTCAGTAGTTTGTGCCGCTAGTGATAATTAGATGTTACAGCTCAGTGGTGTGGTGAATTGTTCAGCTCCAAAAGGTATTTCACCAATACAATAATTCCAGATGCATATCTGTCATGTGTCCAAATCATTGTCTGCACTTGTTCCTCTAAAAAGGAGCAATGGCAGAAATAAGCCAGTGAAGAACCAATAGAATCAACCAAGAGCTAAGGAATCATCTGCATTTCAGGTGAATTGCCACAGTAATAAATTTTTCTAAATCCTATAATTTTTCTAAATCCTGCTTGCAGTGTTCTTCTCATAAGTGGGAGAAGAGTGGTTGTGACTACTCTTTCAGTAGAAAAACACCATTATTTTTCTTGAAGTGCAGTATTCACTGAACTATAATCTGACTGTATCTCTACATCTGTTAGATGAAATTTTTTATGTAGTGTGTGAAGGAGGAATAATTTTGAGTATGAGCTACCCAACAATGTCAGTTAAAAAACTAAGAGTAGAAATATATTACTACTCTTAGAGCTAACTGCACTGCCTCTACCTGACTGAGAACAAATATTCAGATGATTTTCCATCAAGTATGCAAGCTAATCCATTGTCTTATTCTCTGTTTTTGACAGTAAGGATTTATGAGTGTAGCAGCAATAATAGAAATATTGATTTCTTACAGAAAATTTCTGTGTTTCTGCTGTGAAAGATATCATGCAGATTTAAAGAAATCATTGAAACACATCTCATTACTATAATCTATGCAATTTCAGAGGACATTAAGTAGCAAAACCATTTATGTCCCTTTCAAGATGTGCAGATTCTATCAAATCTCAGTGGCTTCCACAGGAAGAAAGAGCAGGTTCATGGTATAAAACAGTAATACCAATTTCTTGGGCCCTGGAGTGGTAACAGATTTTGTTTTGGATTGAAAAAAAGATTTTGCAAAAAGCTGATCCATTTTCTGAGTTGTTTCATGATTTATTATTTATTGTGCCACATAGAAATTATGAGGTATCTTATACCTCCTTATTGGGTGTGATTCAATAGTCCATTGAGAAAAGTAACACCTTTCTGTAGATGATTTTAATGCCTTTCAGAGAGGTTCTTGGACTCATGGTTCAAGAATAATAGAATGTTTTGGGTTGGAAGGAATCTTTAGGTTCCAATCCTCCCTGGCACAGGCAGGGACATCTTTCATGAGAGCAGGTGGCACAAGGATTCATCCAATCTGGCCTTGAATACTTCCATCTTCTTGGAGCAAACTGCTCCAGTGTCTCACCACACTTACTGTAAACAAAATTTTTCTTTATATCTGATCTAAATCAACTCTTTTTCATTTAAAAACCATTATCCCTAATCCTGTTATTTATTACAGGTACTGATAAAAAGCCACTCCCCATCATTCTTGTAAGCTCCCTTTTTATATTGAAAGACCACATATCTCTTACATATTCAAAGTTTGAACAACTTTAACGCTCTCATAATTTATTCACAGGAGGGTTTTTCCTGTTCTTTGACCATTTTCGAAGCCCTCACCTGGACCCTCTTGGACCCATCCGTCTGGTTTTTAGTGCTGAGAGCCCGAGAGCTGGATGCAGTAGTCTAGGTGAGGTTTTCCCAGTGCAGAGTAAAGGAGGAAAATCATCTTCCTCAATCTACTGGCCACAATTTTTTTACTTCAACTCAAGATGCCATTGGCTTTCTGGGCTGCAAATGTACTTTTTTTTCCTCCATCAATATCTCCAAGTCCTTCTGCATAGGGATGCTCACAACCCATTCATACCCCAGGCTGTCCTGATACTGGGGATTGTCCCAACCCACATGCAGAACTTTTCACTTGACCTTGTTCAACTATCAAGCTGTTCACACGCACTTCTCAAGTCTGTCAAGGTCCCTCTGCATGTCAGCCCTCTAGTACATCAACTGCGCTTCATTCTGGTGTAAGCCATAACTTGCTGAGAATGCAAATAATCTCACTGTTTATGTCATCAATAAACAACACTGGCCCAGTAGAGACCCCTGAGGGACACTGTACATCACTGATCTCCATCTGCACATTGAGACAGCAACAATTTGGATAGGGCCATTCCATCAATTCCTTATCCATCTAACAATTCATCCATCAAATCCACATCTCTTCAACATAACAACAAAATGTGGGTGGCATCATTTCAAGTCCAGGGAGAGGACACCAGAAGCTCTTTCCTTATTCAGCAGCTCCATCATTCTGCATAGAAAGCCACCAGCTTACTCAGACTCAGATATGATTTGCCTTGGTGAACCCATGTTAGCTATTTCTATCACATCTCTGGTTTTTATGTGCTTTGCTCGGCTTCCAGGTGGGTCTATTCCATGATGTTATGAGGCATGGAGGTGAGGCTGACTAATCAGTAGTTTCCAAAGGCCCTTTTTATACCCTTTATATTAACTGGTGTTGTCTTCTCTTTTCCAGGCACTGGGAATTCATCTGATTGCCATGACTTTTCAAATACAATGGAACGTTCCTCTTCAGTAAAATTTTCTAAATTTCTGATGTTCGTTCATGGTGTCAGTATTGGAAATCCAAAGGTAATTATTTACTGACTCTTCACAGAGAGAGAACCTACAAGTGTAACTGGAATATGCACTACTCCTCCAGCTACTTGTCCAGCCTTACTACTGCACAGTAGGTAGCTGTGCAAATGTTCTACACTGTGTCCCTGTTCTTCATCTCTCTACAAGGCAGCTGCATACTTGAAGGAATAGGTGGGTTGAAAAGCAATTTTTATCATTTTTTGTTGAAATATGGGTAGACAAAGCCAACAGGATTGAAAAGAGCAACTTAATCTTGAAATTAAGATTTCCATGATTCAGAAATATATTTACTTTGTATTTTGTTGATTAAGGTTAAAAGAACAGTCCTCTGCATATTTTTTTCCTTTTTCATCTCATTTGGATGAACCACTAGAAAGAGATGAGGTAAAGAACAGATTTGTTGCAACAGTTTTATCTTCTGTGCAGCATCATTGGAGGCTTAAAAAATTTAAAAGTTCAGAAAAGTTTCAGTTTCTTAGAATTCAAAATATGTTGTGAATCCTGCTTTTCCATTTTTTAGCATATTCTTGTCTTTAATAGGGCCCTTTGGAATAGCTTAGATCTGCAGGTCAAAAGTTTCATGGCTATGTATGATTTTTGGTTAATTTTTTTCTGGAATGTCAGTTCAAGATTCAATTAAACTCTTGAGGAATGACTAAGTATTTCAGTTCACCTAACTGGGCTTGCTTTTATGCCATGTTTTGTGTTACAAATAAATTCAGGTGGTATTTGTGAGCCATATGAAATTTTTAACAGGAAAGTTACTTGGAAATCTTCTTCCAAGAAAAATATTTCCACTTAGCACAAAAGCTTTTCTGAATTTAGCAAGACATATCTCACATTAAATGGCAATAGAACAATAAACCTCAAAAAACATTTTCCTTCCTTTACTGTTGTACTTTTGTATTTATTTGTTTGGCTACATTTATTAGGGCTCAAGATTCAGTACTGGCACTTACTCATGTTTGTGTAGCTACTAGCTGAGCAAGGGCTCAGTAACAAGGTCATAGCACATGACTTGTAAAGTTTTTAAATAATGTTAATAATAGATAGGAAATGTGTTTGGTGCTAATCTTATATGCCTTTTTTTTTCCCAAAGAAAACAAAGACATTAGTCTTCTGTCTTTGCAAACATATATACTTGCAAAGGATATCAGCAAAGTTAGCAAGTACTTACTAGCAAAGTCTCCAAGGCTCTGAAGGTAAATTTATGCTTTCAGAATGAACATTTCTCTTGGATTAATTTCTTCATTTCTCATGTGAGTCACATGGCACTGAAATAGTCCAAAGCATTTTAGACAAAATGTTCAAAAGTGGAACTAAGGGCTGTGTGCTTGTTAAACTAATAAATGATTCCAGCAATAAGAATCTAAATGTCAAAGGCTTTACCACAAACTAAAGAGCAGGGCTACCTCTCAATAATAACAGCCTAGTAAGGAGTAAAGATCTGATGTACTATCAAAAGGCAAAACTATTTCAGGCTAACTTTTTTCAATAACTGTGTTCCCTTTTTTGTTATATAGAGTAAGATTCTAATTCAGGAAATCTGATCCATGTAGCTTACCTCATTCAAAACCCATACTAGCACACAGTCACTTTACTCAAGTGATTGATCTCTAGCATTCTGCCACTTGGCCAGTTTCTACGGAACATATTACTGGGAAAACATCTGTGCTAGTTCTTTTTGTCTGCATCAGCATATGTTGGGCAATGAAGCACAAAATTTGCAAATAGTGTCCTTAATTTTAACACACAATTGTAAACTACAGTCTACTTTTAACATCTTTCTTCCCTCTGTCCCAACCCATGAAAGTATTGGGTTGCATTTCACAGCTCAAATTCAGAGGACAAAAATGAAAACCAAATATTTAACTTTGAGCAATCGTTCTCCATTACTAAGATTGTCTGGAAGAATATATGAATGTATAAAGGTGACTTAAACCTTAGTAGGAAAAATGTACTGTGTCCAGACAGTATAATTAGTTTCTTGAAGCCTTGCCTCTAGTTTTATACTCGATCAGTTATTTCTTCAATGAAGTAATATTCTGCATGGCTAGACAAGGTCTTTAAAGCAATTACAAAAGGTTAATTGTGCCAAATTAGCATATCTAATATTATACTAATGCCATAATATGTGGTGAATACTAGTTTTACCCACCATATGTACTTAATTGGCATATCTATTTGTCTAAATAATTCTGAATACAATTTCCTGAATATCTGCAGCTGAATAGTTTACTATTTTTTGTACTCATAATTGTCTTCCATTAATTGTTTAGTATTAAATATTCAGTTTCTTTCTGTCCTGCATAAACCTTGACACATCTGTTAGTCTGCAATTTTATTTCTACAATAAAATAGTACAGGTGATCTGGCCATTAAATCTTTACATCTCTTGAATATATTTTTTTTTAAAAATGTAGCTAACCTGCCTATTAATTTCAGAGATGGCACTAATAGGTTCAGTGAACTCAATTGCACAATGTTGAAGCTGGAACATTTAAGCGTCCTTTAGCATGTGCTTGCTCTTTTGTATTTTTTTAACCCTAATGTGAGGAAAATAAATGACAATTTATTAAATGATATTGGCACCAGGAAAATCCTTAATTTTTCATTCTGTTATATTAAGCTAGTCCACTGATTATATCCCCGTTGCCTAAAGGAGAAAAGTGTGAGCTAGAGATGAGCAGGAAACAATAGTGAAATACAAGCCAAGGTTTTATTTTGCAAAACTGTATCAGTCATATGGCAATGCTAGCTAACCACAAAGGTTTATGTCTGTGATTTTCACTGCATTTTGAAGAATGGTGAAAAAGTTAAAAAGTAAAATTATTTGTAGCACTAAAAATTATTAGGAGGTGAAGAGGAGGAGACAATCACAGTGATTTTTCCTTTAACTGGGAAAAATTGGCTTTCAGAATTTGTTTTCTTCAGTGGTATAAGGGAGAAGCCTAGATGAAGTAAGTTCAGATCAAGTAGAACACAACAGAGAAGCAGAGAATGAGAAGTTAATTTAAAAAAAAGTAAGAAAAAAATAAATACTGTGAGAAGCTGATGTTTGAAATAAGTCAGAGGAGTTAGAGAAAAGAGAGAAGGAAGGAAAAATGAAAGAAATTTTCCTGTAAGTCCATTTTGATTGAAAGATGATGAAAAGGAAAAAAAAAAGGTTGCAAGGAATTGTTTTCTAAATATAATGTATGATGTCATGAAATCAGAAAAGATTTTCATAACTTTTGAGAAGCACACTTTGTAGTTCATGACAGGTGCAGGTGTGTTGATGATATTTGACATGAGGTGTCAACATGAATGCACTGCTATCAGCAGCACTTTAAAACACCTCTATTTTTACTAGGAAAACCAAGGCTAATAAGTCACCATCACCTGTTCATAATGACAGTTGTGATCCAAAGAGTCACTGGACTTTTTTGACAGTTCTGTTTTCTGACTCTATTCTGATCCTTATGGATCTAGATCCATAAGGACTCCTAGATCCTCTTTCATCCATGATTTGTGACTGTTGGAAAGGCACCAACACAAAAACAGTCTCATAGAAATTGCGAGTTTAAACAAGAGATTCTATACATGAGATTTTATTATGGATTTTCACCTGGGACAAGATGTGTTTAAGCCCACTCTGTGTCTTTGGTTATTTAAAATGTAGATTAGATGTTTTAGATGAAAGTACTTGTGAAATTCATGTGATTTTTTAAACTATATTGCTTAGTAGTAGTGGTACAGGGCATGAGAATGAGAGGCAGTGGGAACAAACTAAGACACTCATGCTGGATGTAAGGAAAAAACCTACAAAATGCAGAAATGTCTCTTTCAGCCTTATCTGTCAAAAGTTTTCTTTGCTTAACTGCTCAGTTAAGCAAATCTTTTTAAACTCTAAAGTTGTGATTATAATGGTATGCTTTTAATCACATTTGCTGAAAATGTTTAATACTCTTTGAAGCTAGTTTGTATAAAAATTATAATTTACTTAATTTACTTTATATGTCTAAAAAAGAAACATAAATTCAAAAGTACTGATCTATTTATTATTTTATTTCATAAATGATATTAATTTTACCATATATTTATTCTGTTTGATCCATTCTAAAATATGTAAACATGTTTATATTCTCTCTCTTTTGTCATAAAAGTGACTGTGTCAAATTGAAGTTAAAAGTACTAAGCATTGTGTGTCTTTTGTATTTTAGTATGTTATAACCAAATTGGTGAGATATGGATGTGACAAGCTGATAATAACATGAATGACTAACTTCTGAGGCAATGAGTCAGTTGACCTTTTGAGTAAAGGCCTGTGATTAGTTTATGTTGAGAGCAAGGGGTTAATATGCAGGAAGGCAGGATTGCAGAGGATCCTGGATAGGCTGGAAAAGTGGATAGTCAGGAACTTTACAAGGTCCACCAAAGCTGAATTCCAAGCCTGATACTAGGGATGAATAAAGCCTTGCAGCTGGACATGGTGGGGCTGACCAGTCAGAAGCAGTTCTGCAATAAAGGATCTGGTGCCTCAGGACAGGAGGCAGCAATGCCCCCAGGAAACAAAGTAGGTCCCTGCTTGCAGAAAGGGATAATTCCCTGTTGTCTTTTACCGCAGAGATATATCTGTGTATACAGCTGTAGCTGAGTGCTGTGCCCCTGCGCATGGGGAAGACTCAGATCCAGCGATGGAGAGTATGATATTTTGTGCAGAATACAAGCTATTACGCCTTTATTGTAATGGAAATATGCAAGTGAAATTTCACCACAGTCATAGCATGGGTAGGAAAGAATCTTCAGATTACCAGCTGGGTCACCAACCCCAGCCCCTGCTTGAGGCAGCTCCCATGATAGCATGTGGCTTAGAGCTATGATCAGTGCTTCTCTGAGTATTGTTATTTTTAATCACCTCCACAGTTCCCTTTCCAGAATTCTGCCAGAATTTCTCATGTTCCAGTTTTTATTTACTTGTTTATTTGTTTGATCATAATTGTTGGTACTGTTGTGATGGGGTAGATTAGTATCTTTTTCGTCTTCCAGTTTTTTTCTTTTATTTTTGCCAAGAAGATTTCACAGCTGTATATAGTTTGAACTGTGGCAATAATGCTGCTCTTGATATACACAACCACAAGAGCCTCTGAACATAATAACGAGTCAACAGTAGAGGAAAGCATGGAGTATTGTTAGGATATTGCCTCCAGCATCTAATGCCCCAGGAATCCATTTACAATTGGAATCCACTCCATCACTTATGTTTTAGTGTTTATTAGGAACTTGAAGATCAATTCATCAAATGCAGTGTGCTGCTGCATAAAAGAGAAAGGAGGACACTGCTCGAGGTTCTCTGCTTTATTATAGTGGGACATCAGCACTTAAATGCTTGCAATATAATCTGATCCTTGTAATTAGTAATCATTCATTACAAGCTGAAAACACCATATAGAGCACTTACAGCCCCAAAGGACTTAATTCTTAACTGCAGCTAGTGTTGTTTTATGATTCCAATAACTAAAATCTATTGACTGTGATTTTATTATGGTTTTTAAAGAAAGAAATTGAGTGTCTCTTCCATTTTCTTTTAGCCTCAGGCGATTGCTGTCTGTTTTATTTTCTGTTACCATTGAAACTGAAAATCTGGAGAGAATTACATTTCTTTGTATTAGATGGCCAATGGAAATTAGCAATGTGCAAGGAATTGATGGTATTAAATTAACATATTTAAACTTGAGTATTAAGCTGTAGTGCCCTGTTCATTAATATACTTAAAACCATATGGTTGCTTTTGTTTTTGGTGTCAGCTTAGTTGGGTGGGCAATGCTTAGGCACAACATAAGATACACTTATTGATTCTTAAAAGGTCTTCATTCACACTTGAGCCAAAGCAGCTGGTAGAGGGCTAAAGAGCATTCAAGTCACCCAAATCTCTAGATATTGCTTTCTGCTGTACCATCTGTATCCTATTAAATATTCTTGACTTTTGCCAAGTTTGGCCAATTTATATGTTAAATCAGTTGCTGAAAACAGGATCCAAGATGCTTGTGCAGGGAAAAAAAACCTTAGTATTAAATTGCAAACTCTTATACATTAATCATTTGTTTTGGAAAAATCCAATTCAACTTCTGCTGCACAAATAATGGCAGTAGGATGACAGATTTCTTAGTTTCTGAGACAAAAATAGGAGGGCAAGTGTAATTTCAATATATTTTATTCCCGGAGAAGGGTGTCATCTTCAGACCTGAGAGGGATGTCATCCAATTTTTTACTGGAAGAGCCAAAATCCACCAGTTCTGTGAAGCAACTGTAGAATTGCTTGCATATGCTTTTTCATCCAATATAGGCTGTAATCAAATGAGTCTTAAACTGTTTAACTACTGATATTTCAACACCTCATAACCAACTAAGTATTGAAGTAATCTTCAGTGTCATACATCTAGTGTTACTATTTGATGGTGATAATCTTTATGCATGCCAGGATTTTAGTCTTCAATTAGTTTAATTTATTGAATTAGGAGGTCAAAAGTCTCATCCCCAGAGAAGATATTTTTCCCATAAATTGAACACCTGGTGCATTTTTTCACCATCTACTGATTTCATGTCAACCAGCTCACTGTAAAAGTTGGAGTCTGACCATCTAACTAAAAACTGCTAAAAGTGGGTGGTTTTTTGTTTGTTTCTTTTTGGGGTTTTTTGGGGGTTTTTTTGGGTTTGTTTGGTTTTTTTCCTTTTTTTTTTTTTTTTTTTTTTTTTTTTTTAGGAGGGATGTTGCTTTTGTCTCTTGTCTCTATAAAGATCTTCTGATTCCTGACAAAAATAGAAAAAAAAAAATTAAAAAATTCACTGTATCTGATTTAGTATCCCTTTGCTCTTCCTCTATCCAATTTTACTTTTTATGCATTTTAAGTTCTGCCATCTCAGACATTTGCACTCTCACTGCAGGATTTGTATATATATTGCCAGCAGTAAGATCTTGCCAGATTTCTGATAAAATAGTTTCAGAGTCCCATTCTTCTCCCTCAGCACAGTAATACCATAGAGCATGATTTTTTGCCATTTCTCATTCTTATCTTGAATGAAATGTGCATTTATTTCAATGAGAATGCCTCCCTACTCAGATTTGATTGATATAAGAATGTAGCCTAACTTCAATGGTAAATCAGTTACTCCAAAAAGTGAGTTAAATAACAATGTAGATTTCTCATACATGCAAGAGTGTCAAAAATAATTATGCATTAAATTGGGTGTGTTGCACGATCCTGTCTCCACAGTTCTCTTTTTTACCTGTGAAGCTATGAGAAACAGAACACTCAGGTCTAGAAATTGCATCTACCATTAATTTAATTTTAAATAAAATTTCAAATTGATTCACTTAAATATTTTTTTTTACTCACAACTATTTCTCTTCCCCTGCCCCACTCCAGGAATACAAAAGCTTTCTAAAGGGGAACAGATTCCCATGTGTATTAAAAAAGAAATAAAATAAAATATTATTTTTTCATAATTTTTTCATTTCATGAAATGAAGTTTCACAAACTCTTCCTAAATCTACATATCAGTCAAGCCTGTACATGTGCAGAGTAAACCTGAAATATATTGACTTTATTTTTTTCTTTGTATTTGTAGCTGCTTATTTTGTTCATATGTGTGTGTACGTTTATTGTAAATGCTGCTGAGATGGCTTTTTTAAGACTTGTCTTGTAAAATATGCAATAATTATATTAAAGTGCCAGGGCCCTCTTTCTAGTACCCCAGTTTTAATGATACACAGACTTGTTTTTCTTATTGGATTCTGCTCTGTTCATAACATGTTCCTTGTACAGAACTCATCCAGATGAAAATATAAATCTTGAAACATATTTGCAAGTAGTGACTTCAGAAAATAATTATTAACTTGTTGATTCATAAATAAAATTTATTTTGATCTAAGTAAAAATTATCAGCAACCAAGAGGAATGGATAAACCTTCCTCTTTAAAAGTGGCTTCAAATTAGGGGGAAGAAAAAGTCAGTAAGTGTTGAATTACATATTTGGCTTTTCAAATGAAAAATCAGATATTTCACAGTTCCGGTGCTCTATGTCAAGTGTTATATCAGAATTCATTAGAACGATCCCACTATTTCATTATAAGGTCTCAACTTACTAAATTAAATTGGAGTTCTCAGCTCCTTTCATTAGGTAAAGATGGCTAATTTTCTCAAATTCTTCATAACCTATTTGGTATTTATAGAAGAATTAAAAGACATATGGCATCAGAGAAGCCATCTCTGAAATGAAATCATGGGAGGATTTTTGGTCTCATGTACTACTTCTGCATGAATTTTCATTATTGATATTATTTCATCTTTTAGAAATCATAACATTTTCTCACAAAAGAGGAATAGATTTAAATCACAACAGAGGAATAATTTAAAATATCTTCATTATCTCTGAGGGACATGACATGGATGGGCTATAGCATGAAGAAACTATTAATATCTTAATAAGATATTAATATCTTATCATTAGCTTGGCATTCTGTGATCTAACAGTGGCTGCCCTTAACTAATATTTGCTGTAGTTTTACTTGATTAGCTTTAGGTGTAATTTAAAATTATCTCTGATACTTACCTTTAAACAAACAAGGTTACCTTAAAATGTCTGTCACAAATATTTTTTTATGATATCCAGACCCCAGCATGAAAAGACAATGAAATATCACTTAAGAAGTTGACCCTTGCTGAAATGAATCACCTCTGCAAATCAGTGTGCTTCCTAAACTTTAATTTTGTACTTTTGTATATTGAAACAGGAATGTAATCAAGAAGTTATGAATAAGGCATTTTTATCTTGCCATATGATAAGAATTACATATATTTAATTCTATATCTCTTTCCTAGTCCTCTAACAAGTTTAATTGCATCATCTTTCTTTTGCACTTCCAGAGCTCTAAACTAGAAGAACTTGTACAGCAAGGATCTCAGCAAGAGTATGTGACCTAAAAATATATTTTTAGAACACCTGTGTTATTTAGGTAGCAGTAGACTGTGGAATCTCAGGCTTTCAATGAGGAGAAGAGGAAGAATGCCTTCACATATATAGTTATCTTAGCTGTTACATTTAACTGAAAGTTTCTATATTAAGGAATAATAGTGTGCTCCTAATTCACATTTTTCACAATAAAATTTTGAAGGTTGTCACTATTATGAAAAATATTTCTTTTATTCTTTTATTATTATCTCTGCTGTCCTAATTGCACTGAATGACTGCCAGGGACTGTGCAAGTTTAGTAAGTGAAGATTGTCTTTTCTTGGTTGGTGTTATGTTTTGAATTGAACAGCTGCCATTATTCCCTGTCTATGTGCTCTCAAGGTCTCTCAGTTTCAGGCTCAAGTAAAATTACACACATATCCAAAGCAGTCATACACACTAGCTCTAGTAGTGGAAGCAGCCCAGAAGAAGGAACACAGACTGTACAGCCTAATTTGTCTGCATGTTGTCACAGCTACATCTCTTGTGGAAGCTGTGCCATCTTACCTGCCTTACTGTCACACTGCACTCCACTTTGTGTAGAAGTAACGCCTCCCAAACTGCTCTGGTAAGTGCTCTAATTTCTGGTTTAAATAGGAAAGTTAAAAACCTCTAAACCATCAGCCGCTATTAAATATGAGGTCTGTATCTTTCCAACTCTTTCTAGTTGCATCCATTCTCATTTCACCTTTGGATATAACATCATATGTATTTGTCGCTTAGTTTCCATTATGTCACTTGCTTATGTTTTTGCCCAGCCCTTTTTGATTTGATCAGATGGCCACGAGGGAAAAGGATAAATTGACACTCATTCAAACTTCTTCAGTTACTCTTCAAGCATGATAGACACAGACGGAGAGGAGAAGAATAGCGTCTCTAAAATGATATCTGCTTTTCCTGTTTATTTCCTTCACTGAATTCTTATCAAATTCACTCATTTGTAAGCTAAATACAGGTTTTCTTAACTGTCAGAGATACATGCTTGTTCTTTCTCTAAAAAACAAACTCAGTTCTTCTTGTCTCTTGCCTCATCACCCACAAAAAAGATTCTGGAATGAAAACTAACAGGCAGATTATGATAGTGCATAGAAAAGAATAACACATTGTATTGTCCTTGCAGTGCTTACCTCACTATTTTTTTTTGCTAATAAATGAATGTAGTCATCTCCTGACATTCCTAAGCATATGCCTACCAAGCCATTCAGCAGGACAGACAAGGAGCAAATAAAATATAAAAAACCAATGAGTCAAGATAAAGTCAGTTTAATAAAGCAAAAATAAAGGCTGCACACAGAAGCTAAGAAAAACAAAATGTTTATTCTCTACTTCACTTCAGTTGGTGTTGTCCTTCTCCTTCCTGAGAAGTAGGACTTGAGTACCCATATTGGTTGCTCTGGAAAGCAAATATCAGTAGCAGATGCAACCCTCAATTCCTTTCCCCAAAGCCCCCACTCCTCTCTCTTGGTTTTTTATGGCTATGTAGACATAATATGGCATGAAATATCCTTTTGGCCAATTTGGTTAGCTCTCCTTGTTGTGTCCCTTGCCGGGATCTTGCCAAATCCCTGCGCTGTTGGAAAGACAGAGCTGATGATGTGCCAGTGCTGCTCAGCAGTAGCCAAAACACTGGTGTATCTCCTACATTCTTTCAGCTGCCAATGCAAAGCTGGAGAGGGCTGCTATGGGAAAATGAACCCCAGCTCAGCCAGATACACTTTTATCATGCTACTTTCTTTTGGTTGTAACTGAGAGAAAATTTAACAAACGTGTCTTAACACATTAAATTTTTTCCCAGAAAATACTGATCCACATGTGAATATTCCAGTCTTATCACACCCTTCTTCAGCATTATGATCAACTGCCAATGTGAAGACTGAGGTTTGAAAATGGTCATAATAGTTTCTCATTCAGCTGGATATTATCCTTAATTACTTTAATTCTCAGAGTTTCACAGAAAATGTTTTTGAGTGTGCACAAAACTTGAAAACAAAGCAACATCTTGATCTGATGGGGAAAAAAATAAAAGGAAATCCAAAATTTTTGGGAGCTATTTTTCAAACATTTAGTTAGATTCTTAAGTGTATTTATGAATCCCAAGTGAGGGAAAAAATTTAGAAGTTTAAATAATAAAATAAACCTTAAGGAAGAAAATAATTTCCATAAAATAGAAGAAGGGGAATCCATTACTAAAGAGGTTAGTAACATATATATGATAAAACAGTTAAAGAGAATGAAGCAAACTGAAAGCCATGAGCATCAATGTTGAGCAAGAGGATAGCTCAGTGGAGATAAAGGACTCATTAATTCCTTTCACATGGAAATGAAGGTGTAGAAGTCCCAACAAGCTAGTTCATTTAACCTCAAAAATAAGGTCACATGCCCTCAGACTTTGGATTACACTTATATTCATTAGTGCAATCCAAAGGTATTAAATATATATTTGGCAAATAAACCCCAAATTAGTCAAGTATGGAACCCTAAAGATGCCACAACGTAAGTTCTTTTACCAAACCACTACTACCATCTTTGTTTTTACAAGAAAATGTTACAGAAATTTTGAAGATTTTCTTCCTTTATTAGCAGGGGAATTACCTTCAAACTGAGATGAAAGAATTGGAGGTTTTATTTACTTGATTTTTAAAAAGCAATTAAAGCTTCATAGCTTTAGTCATATCCAAGGCTACAACAGGCACATCCTTTGACAACATAAGAATATCCGTATGATATTTCAATTGAAATCAAATATGTTTTTGGTCAAAAAAGTAGGAGAAGCCTTCTTTTCCTGGCATCCATTATGCACAGTGGTCTACGAGATTGCCCATGAAGTTTTATCAGTACGATTTTGAGCATAAAAAAATGGTAAGGAAAAAGAAGATAAGGTTACAGAGCATGAATGGGATGCAGGAAGGACAGTATGTTGAACAGTAACTGTAAAGTGTAAATAAACACAGCATCAGGAAGAAAGTGATGACTGAGAGGGAACAAAGTAGGGAGAGGTTGTTGAATCAAAATTCTGTTTAATTGGTCTACATGGAATATATATCAATAATCCATGGTGCCTTGCCTATCACTACTGTTCTTTTTTGTAGTCGTTTTGGATGGGATATGACTGATTTTCTTAATAGTAGCTCACATGGTTTTGTGTTTTGGATTTCCAGTGCAAACAGAGTTGATAACATAGTCATGCTTTAGTTACTGCTGAACAACAGCATGTTTTTCATGCTTCCCTGCAAGGAGGAGGCTGGTGGTGCACAAGAGATTGGGTGGGGACACACCTGGGACTACTGACCAGACTAACCCAAAGGCCATTATTCCATCCCATATGGCATCAAGCTCAATAAATAAAGCTTGGGAAGAAGAAGAGAGAGGGCCACATTTGGAGTGATGGCATTTATCTTCCCAAGTCACTATGAGCACATGCTGGAGCTCTGCCTTCCTGATGCCTGAACACCTGCCTGCCCATCAGAAGTGGTGAAAGCATTACTTTTCAGCTTTTAGAAAGAATTTGCTCTGCAGCTTTTAAGCTATTTTACCTCAACCCATCAGTTTTCTCACTTTTACTCTTTCAGCTCTCTATCCCAACTTCTAAGGTGCAGTAAGTGAGCATTTGCATGGTGCTTAGCTGTCAATGTAGCTTAAACCACAGCAGTCTATTTTAGGAACCCAACAGGGCTCTAGGGTTAAAGATAATAGATTTGATTGGAGTGTGGTAGCCCAAATTTATAACTATTAATAACTAAAAGGGTCTTGTGCTTCCATGGGGCTTGGTTGCTTGACATTATATTTGCTTTTGCTGATTGCTGTAGTCCTTGTTATCTGCCCTACTGTGACTGGGGTGATTTCAATTAATTGTTGCCTGGTTTGGGAGCTGACTAGGACTTCACTGCTTTTTGTCGGCTGCTGTAGGGGGCAGGCTGGAACTCCAGTGTGAAGTAGGATGTATGTCCACCTGGAAGGAGGTACACTTCAAAGCGTCTGTGGCCATGGTTATGTGCACATCACACAAGTACACCCTGAAAGGATTGTGGCGTAAGCAAAAATCCATATTGGAACCAGTACAACTCAAAATGTCAGCACTAGAACATTCTGAAGCTCCAGTGGCCTTGGAAAAGTCTTTGTCATAGTAAGTATGCCCCTAAAAATATTGCTACCTTGGACATGTGACAAGTATAAGAAATACTTTAAAGCATTATGCAAAGGCTGATAAGGACCAAGTAACATTTTCCCAGTGGACATTTGTGGAGAAGTTCCTGTGTTCGTACTAACTTTTTGACTACTAAAAGTCAGGGACAGCTACAGAATTCTTCCAGAAACATATAACTTCTTTTTTTATAAAAATTTAGATACAGAATATTCATGTTACCATGGAAGAACAGGCAATTATTTTAACAATCAAATGTGCCTACAGACATATTTGATACAACATTCAATATGGTATGTGATCTTTTTCCTCATGACATTTCCTGAAGATGATTTTGAAGCATGTATAGTGGTTTAATCTTTATAATTTATTTAAAAGCAACTTTTCTAATTTTGCTTTAAATAGTATTGGATGCATTTGATGACTTAATACAGCACACTGTGGCTAGATAGAGAAGCAAATTTTTCATCACTAAGAAGTACCTGAGAATTAAATTTTTCATGGTGTTTTTATTAATTGATCTGAAGACTTTTGCACTTTATGTGACATTAGTTCTGCAGTTTCTTTCTTTTCTTTTTGCAACATTTATTAGATTAGCCAAGGGTGTTTCAGGTAGAAAAATTCATCCATAGGTTTTTCAATGAACAACTACATTTTGCTCTACAACTAGCTATCCTTTTTTTGCCTCAGTATGTTATTTTACATTTTACAAGTAAGAACATTTTACATGATTGATTCACCTGACATTTATAAGGAAAAAGAGATAGAAGATTTTTATAGAAAAGCTATTGTCCTCTCAGAGAAAACCCATCCATTATTATTTTAAGTTTAAAGTACTTTTTGCTCCCCCCAGGAAAGCAAATTCTTAGGTGATGTAATTCAGCAAAATTCCACTGACTTAAGGGAAGCTCTGCCAATTTTACATCAATTCTGGATCTACTTTCTTTATTCCTATTGAGTGTATTTAATGGGGATTATTTTCAGTTTCCATTGTGAATGCTGAAATGGTACTTATTATCCTTTTTAGTTGAATGTTTTGTTGTATCTTCTCTATTTTTTTTTCACTTGTGCTGCTCAAGAAAATGTGGTGCAAGGAAAATAATTTGTAACCAGTGATAATATGAAAACATTTCTCTTAAGAAATTAGATCTCAGTGATCTTGAAGAGAATTTAAAAGGATCATTTGAATTACAGCACATAGGTCAGGTTTTTTAAAGGGTCTGAATGGTGCCTCTCAGAAATGGACTATCCAACTGTAATACAGATGAAGGACTTCAGAAACCATGGCAGGTGTCAAGAGTTTTAAAACAAATTCATACATCTCCCTCCAAACCACAGACAAATAAGGAGGATAGTATAACTATTCATAAAGAAGCAGATGCAATCATTTAATGGCTACAAAATTGCCTATAAAATTTTAGGGGGAAAAGGAAAACACAAAAATGAGTATTATCAGTCCAGAATTCCAAACTATTAAGAATAATTTATTGGAAACTCATGCAATATCAAACAATCACAAAGTCCAAAACAAAAGGCATTTATGTTGACTGCACACACAGAACACTGTATTGTCCACAGCAGAGGTACCTTCCACTTAAATAACAGAGTCTCTAGTATACAAATGAAAAACAGGAAGGAAATCTTTGAAACCAATATATGTGCCAGCACATAGCAGAGTGTTTTGTGATAGACTATATATTATGACTTAATATTTTGGACTACTCCCAACAAAACAAGATGAATAATGAAATAATAAGGTCCCAATTAGACATGATTATTTTATGTGATTCAAAATGAATAGTGATTTATGAGTTTCCTTCTGCTACTTAATAACATGAGGTGAGTGGGTTTGTAGGCACTTCGCCTTTGGCATGATTGTAATGAAAGCAAATACGCTTCCGTTCCCTCCATAATCATCCACATATTGGCAGAGCATTACATTATTATTTCTGTATCAAATGAAGAGACTTTTCCTCATTAATGTTTCTGAAGGGAAGAGCTGGTTCATTCAATGTTCACTAAACTCAATGAATACTGAAGTTTCCAAAACCTGACTGATTTAAAGGTGTGATTCTCCTTAAACTTTCAGCGGCAGTTGGCCATTCAACTGCTTTTTCTGGATCCAGATCTCAAAATTTATCTGCCTATCAGATTATTCTGGGTTAGGCTGGGTTAGGCTTTAAATAGCTGCCAGGAGACAGGCTTTATTCTGGATAAGGCTTCGGAAACAGAACAATACTGCTACCAAAACTTCATATTTCTCTGCAATGATTGCATCTAGGAACAACTGCAGAGCTGCTCAAGCCAACCATTCATTTGTACAAAGGCAGGGTTAACTTCCCTGCCTTGGGAGCTACTAATGTTTGGGTGGGGTTTTTTTGTTTAGTTGGTTGGGGTTTTTTTGGTGGTTTTTTGTTTGTTTGTTTGGTTGGTTTGTTTTGTTTTGTTTTATTGTTTGTTTTTTGGGGTTTTTTTTGTGGTGATGATTTTTTTTTTAACCAGGCACTGGTTAAAAATGAGAATGAAAGGTTGAAAAGAAGGAAACAGTATAATATTTGAAAAATAAACAAAAACTTTTTTTTTTCAGTGCAATGTCTAAAATAAAGGTACACTTAATGTGAGTTAATAATAGAAGAGTGTCATTCACTCCTGTGAAGGTCATTATTTGTTCTTGCAAGGTTCATCATTTCTCCAATTCTTCAAGCTTATTTGTGGAAACTGAAAATTTGGTTAATAATACTCAAAAGGTCTCTTTATCACCACATCTGTGAGACAGTGATATATTTGGGGTTAAAGAGAGGCAAACGAATTGCAAGAGCATAAGGCAATAAAGAAACTACATATAAATATAGAAAAGCAAGAAATTATAACCTTCCTGTCGGTTTGCTGAAAGCTTTTTACCACTGACAATCCTTGTTTACTTGGACTAGTTTATAGTGCTTGTCAGCAGGACATATGATCTTTTCTTTTCTGGCATGACTCTTTTGGGTGCCGATAAAAACTGGTTTTTTTCCAGACAAATTGCTTCAAAGGAGAGTGAGGAAAAGTTACAGTTAAATAATGTCTTCAGAAGTATGAGTTTTAGTTTTTTTTTAATGAGAAAACTCTGCCAGGAAACCCATGTGAAAGGCTCTATTAGGCACCTGTTTTTTAGCAAGTCTGACACACAAAATGCCATTACATTAGTGCTGTGCTAACTAATGTTGTTTTAAGGTCACTGAAACTGTATGTTTACTCAGGTAGCAATACACCTACTGAACTATAAAATAAAAGTAAAGGATTAATTTAATTTGTAATTAAAATATATAGGAAAAAACCCCAAAAATTAAATAATCCTGATTGAATTTCTGTATCTTTACTATGTTTTTCTTAAAACATGTCTTTTCCTTCTAAATTATTACCATACTTATGAATTATCCTTTCTATTTAATAGAATTCTACAGCATTCTGTATTGAATACTTCGTGAATATCTCATGACTAATACTGTATTTAAAAGAAAGAAGGGAATCTCACCTTTTCAGTTGCATTTGCATAGAACTGGCTGCTTACATTTGCAAAGACTGCATATGGGCTTGCAGTCTTTGTATCAGAATTGTTTACCTTTTTCCTTACAGCCTCATCTTCACCCCTTCTGTCCTTTCTGAGTAATAATGTCAATATTTTATACTTTGCATAATTTGTAAGCAGATTATTGGTTATTTAGCTCATGTGTAGTTGATTTTAGTTTAAAAGTGACTGTTTGTAAATTACCTTGATTGCATTGATATTTCACAATTAAAGTCTATGAATTATGCATTCAGATACCATTTGGTTTGATAGGCCTTTCTTCCTTACCAGGCTGTACATATCAGATTATTTCAGCAGTTAGTTCAAATGCTGATAGTTCTGGGTTGTGAGGCTGTGGTTGATAGACATTCTTCTTGCATAGCTTCTCATGCTGCCTATCCAATGACTGGTAATCCTTCCTGGGCCATTTTCCCAGCATATGGTCCACAGCAGCCTCTCTGTGCCCACATGGCACAGGTGTTCAGACCTTTTCTGATGGAACCCTGCCAGATTTTATGGAGCTATGCAATGAAATTAGTTAGTAATTTCAATGTTGGAATTCTTTATCACTTTGGTTTTTTTGTATGTATAAGCATACAAAGAGGTATAAAGCAAAAACAGCAACAATGACAACCAAAACAAAACCAACAACAACAACACTAAAAACCAACAAAACCAAAACAACAGCAGGAAAAAAAACAAAAAAACCCGAACAAAAACAAAACCAAGAAAAACTCCACAAAAACAAACAAACAGAAAAAAACAACAAAAACTCCAAACTGAATGCTTTACAAATCTTTGTGAGATTCCTTTAGTTTATTTAATCTTGTTTCTGGCACATGTATCAGTATACTCCACCTACAGATGCTTCATAAAATTCAGATATGGAAAAAACCTCGGAAAGGTTTCCATGTCATAGAAGCTAATAAGACATTTAGCTTTGATTTACATCCACAAGACAGCAACACCTTCAGAGGTGAACTGTTTAACAATACAAGTTCCAGAAAATCTACATGTAGAATAGATTGTGCACATTTAGGCATAGAGCATATAAATGCATTACTGGGCTTTTCAGTTATTTTCCACAGTCTCATTCTAGATATTTTAGTCTTACTTTGGCCCATTGAAGTGCACCAAAGTAACTGGTAGCAGGTTACTTGTTCCTACTTAGGGGTTAGAGAGTGCATCATCTTTAGCATAGTTGACTGCTGTTCTTCTAACATCTTGTTCCCCTTTGATGTTTTCATGTTTGGTTTTCTATTTGCTCTGTCTCTCTGTTAACTGGCTTAACACACTTTTCAGAACATCAGTGTATGTTTTCTGCATATTATTCAAAGGATTCTGTCTTTCAATTATATCTACATTTTAGCAGTAATAGTTTTATGTCATAGAATTAGCTGCTGATTTTTCTATTGGATCAGGATTTGGGGTGTTTTTGGCAGTCTGCTGCTTTTAGAAACAACAACAACAACAACAACAACAACAACAACAACAACAACAACAATAACAATAATAATAATAATAATAATAATAATAATAATAATAATAATAATAATAATAATAATAATAATAATAATATTTTTCATGTTCATTTTCATTTTCATTTGGTTTTTTTTTCCCTGCAAAAGTCATGAAACATCATTTCCCTCAATAAAGCACTCTAAAGTTTCAAAATAGTTTTTGGTCCATTTCAAAATAAAACAAAAACCCAAACAAAGTACTTTAAAACATTTTAAGGATTGTGTAATACCTGTGTATCCAATGTATCAATGGAGTAATGGAGTTTATTCCCTGGTTCAGAATCATAATTTCATATATTCCATCCATATTCACCAGACTACTTTCTATTCCATGATAGGTAGTAGTCTTGATGTAAAGCCAGCACATACCTGAAGAATATTACTGCTGAAAAAACATTGTTGAAACATAAACATTTCAGTAAAAGCTACCAGTTTCAATGAAAAAACAGTATAGTGATCTGATTTTGATCTGCCATGCTATTTTTTCATCACAGCTGTTATGACTTTTGGAATCTAATTTTCAAGGTCTGCCTGTGGTATTCATGGTTTTTCAACTGACTCAAAAAATTGTTGCTGATCACTTTAATATTACTAATAATCTTTTTTGCTGTTGTTCTTTGTGTTGGCTTTAGAAAAAAGCACATCCTTTTCCATAACCATCTCTCCATAAAATTAGAATACACCAAATCCAATGGGAATGTTAAAACAGGATGTGTTGAACTAAAAAACATATTTTATTTTTCTCTGAAAAAATTTTATTTAGCTGATATTTGTGATAAACTCATGTTAGTAGATTTTGGAGTGACAATGTTATTAAAGAGAAATAAATTTATGGTGGTCATTACTACAACATCTTCTCTTTGACCTAATGACAATATATAGTCCCTTCGCAAAACTTCCTTACTAAAAAATTTACATTAAACACATGGTGTGGTAAAGAATAGTAGAATTATCTTCCTTCTGTGGAACACTTCATAAGTAGTATTCTATTTTTACATTCAGTACTGATTTTTAATACGTTCTAAACTTTTCCAGATCAAAGTGTAAAATTATACCTGTGTTGATGATCTTAGATAAATATTGAGTATGATTTTCTTTCCAATCCTGATTGGTTTGTAAAATATACACTTGCAGTTAAAGTATCCAATCTCTATTTTTTGTTTGGAAATTAGATACTATAAAAGTATTACTCTTTAAATCTGATATTAGTGGAAAGCAGTAAGGAAGAAGAAATAAAAGTCACCAGTCACATAGATAGATTATATAGTACCCGCTTCAGTTGTGTGATGCTGGTTTTTACTCCAAAATATGCTTTCTGTAGGATGTGTAAGGCATTCTGCTTTCTGCTCACATGATTTTCAGTCCTTTTTGTCAGTTATGGTCAGGTATGTGAATCTGTTTCTTATGAGTTAGGAGAGATATGTATTAATTTTGCCTTTGTATAATCTTTATTCACAACTGTCTCTTTCTTGTTCTCATTAAAGTATTTGCATATATACTGTTGAGTCAGTTCAGCAGAATAAAGAAGAAGTAGAGTTTTGTCTTTTCTGACACAGTTTTCTGATAAGTTATTGAGCTATGTTGGCTGCATAGCAGCAGAGTCAAGACAGAGAAAAACCTTGAATTACCAAGCCACATACAACATAAGAAAACCTCCCTCTGCAGACATCTTAAATTGATTCTGCCAGCTGCTGAAACCTAACCCTTAGTATGGAGGAGCACAAGTTTAAAAGCAAGTTAACAGTGTAAAAGTAAAAGGTCATACATACAAAACCGCATTGACGAATTGGTAAGCTAGAAATGGAGCTTATAATTTCATATGCATTTCATGAGGCAAGATTTTGCAATATTTGAAAAGGAAAATTCACCCAAGGAACAGGACATAATTAAGTAGTTCTGAAAAATTGTTTTGTGTGGCCTGCCATCTGATAGCAAATCACTTAAGAAATTTTGAATGCAATAAAATTTATGTAAAAGAAGAAAGCCTACCTCTGATTAGTCAGCTCTAGAGGGTACTTTGTGTGGCATGTGCATGTCACTGTAGTAATGCCAAAAAATGTCTGCCCTTTACTCCTTCATCTACCTTCTTGTCTGAATTCAAGGTGAATCTTTTAATTCTAGATGGACCTTTGAGCATCTCTGGTAGTGGTGTTTCTTACTGACCATACAATAAAATCTACAGTGCAGTCCTCTGTCACACTAACTTTTGGCACAGGCTGTATTTATTCTGCTGGTAACTAAAATATATCCACTTTGTGGTTACTTACGCATAAACAAGACAAAAGATCATTGTCAAATTCATGCAATCCACTAATTTTTTTTCAAAGTATTTGAAATATTTTTCTTTATATCTAGAGTTTAAAATAGAGATTTTTGTTGTTTTGAAAAAGCTTTCATTTAAACAAAAATCAATATAGCATAGAATTATAAAAGAGAAAAAAACTGGGTCTGCATTTAAAAGAGTCTGAGGTGTTTACTGAATTCTGAAGAAAGAAATTTCTATTTTCCAGTTTACATAAAAGCAGCTAAATTATCACTGCCTATATAGCCAAATTTTGTATCTTTATCAACCAAACACAACAAATATATATTTAATCCTCTTTCTAATTTCAGGAGTGTGAAAAGAAGAAGAGGGAGACAAGGAAACTAATGAAATTGAAAGGAAATAAGACAACTTAAAAATAGATGTTGCTTCTACAAAGTGCAGAACTTCTTAAAATGCAAGTAAAAGTGTAAATATAGATTATATATTCTCTTCAAGACACTATTCCTTATGCGGAGCCTTTTTTTAGCACGTTGTCTGGAAAAGATGCTGATATAAAGGCACTTGACGACTTTCTTTGTCACATTCTTTCATGCCTTATATCAGTCAATCACATGCTTTCAAGTGGCAGCAAAACCAAAACACTGAGATAAGCAGAGGCAAAGCATGAAGAAAGCAAAAATATTGAATAATTCTGCAATATCATATAGATATGAGTTTGATGTAGTGATTTTCTCTTCAAAACTTGAAAACTAAAGAGAAACATTGCTTTAAAATCACTAAGGGTGGAGTGCAGCTGTTTTCTGCCCCTTTGATACATGGGAAAAACTGACAATACTTTCTATAAACAGATTGCACCAGTTTGAACTAATGGCTATAAAAACAAAATTTGGTTTTATTTCAGCTGGGTGTTAAGAAACATATAATTAAATAATGACTTCAGGCACTGGTTCTAAAACAGAGCATACGGAACAGTCTTCTCACTGTCAGAAATTTCTTATTTTATTAGAAAAGAGGATTTTACCTCAACTTCTAGGAAGTGCTTGTTCCTCAGAATAATCAGAGGAAATCAACAAAGGGTGATCTTTTCTTGGAAGGTTTTGGTAGATGCTGGAAAAGAAGAATGTAGTTACTGTCAGAACTCTCTGTGTCGACATCGATTAACCTGTAATAACATTCGAAGATAGGTAAAACTGCAACAACTCAATGCAATAAAATAACAACTAGGAAGGATAAACCTAATGGAATACCTTCTCTGCTGCTTTTCTCCTAACCAAGAGTTAAAAAATCTACAAATCCAAATTTGACAATATAAAGTACATGTTTCCATCCCCAGAGTATTTATTTCATACTCCATAAAGCAAAATTCCATTATATTTAAAAATCATTAAATACGGTTTTTGTGCGTTTTCTTAATGCTTGTGAATTACCTGTTGAATAGGATGTGTGATTGTTGATTCTCCTATTCCTCAAGGAAAATAAGGCAGAACCCCAAGATGCAGGAAAATAACAGGACTGAAAATCTACTTTGATTTCCTGTCAACAAGTTGATTGGTTCATATTGCCAAAATATAAGCTGAGGTATTCTGATACTGAAAAATTACTCTGGTGTTCCTATGTTGAAAGTAAATATATTCTTAAAACAACTGTTTTAAGCAAAAACTATTTAAAAAATATAATTTGTAGTTCTTGCTTCAAGTGTAAAAGTAACATGGAATAAAACATAAAAAGTTGAGAAACGCTGCTTATAGTTTATTATTTAAAATTTTGCTTTTATTTATTTGGATTGTACTACAAAATAATTTTTAAAGGCTGTATGTAGAACTGGGTGTGGGAAATGGTATTCTTAAGACATGATAAATGATCAGATTTCCTCTAAAATTGTGGGATAGAGAAGGAAATAGCAACTGTATCTTGACTATATTCCCAAGATGTACAATCATATGTGTAGCATAGAAGTGGAAGTTGCACTTTTATGCTCAAATTCCATATCACATTTTGTCTAAAACTCCTGGTCTGAGACTTTTTGCTTGTTCTTAAAAAATTGCAAAGGTTTTTTCTGTTCTTAAATATTTTTTTGAAAAGCAAAACGAATGGTCATATTCTGAGAAACCCTAGAATGATGAAAAGATTTCTGTTTTAATACAGAATATTGGGGCAAATTGAGCCTTCACCCCAAAAAAACCCACTAACACAGTCTTGAAGAGAAATTATCTTTCTTCTTATCTCAGTTATGAATATTTAAAAGTCACATATGGCAGGATTCTTCCTAAATCCTTACCATTGGCTTAGATGCTCCAGTGGAATTAATGGTAAGATGCCTGTTAATTTCAATGCAAGCAAATTTAAAGCCAAGATTTTTACTATCATTCTTGACAGACTTGTGCAGAAGATAAGCATAAAATGCTGCAGTAAAATAGTGGATTGTGATTTGGAATGAGTTGGATTCCATTTCATCAGAGTTGGTAGCATAACAACTGTCTTTCTGTCAGTGCAAAGTAGCAGAAGCCATTTAATGCCTTTGTGTAATGAGACAGATGAAATTATAATAGCCATAAGTGAAAACACAAGCTTGTGTCTTTAGGTAGAAGCTGAAATATGCAGTACCACAAGCTTTTGTAAGAAGCAGCACAACAGTCACTGAGATGAAGTCACTGATTATATTAGAAAGAGATTACAATCTCTTATGGAAGGAACAAAACTGGAAGGAGCAGATGATATACCAGATGCATGCATTGCCTCGCAGAGAAATCTGGAAATGCTGGCAACATGGTTAGACAGCAATCACACTGAACTCAACCAAATAAAGGGACACACCTCGCAGCTGAGGAGAAATAAACCTGTGCTGGTGTCCTGTAAGCTTGAGCACAGCTGTGCAGAGAAAGACCCTTTGGTCTTGGGGAACAGTAAGTTAACCGGAGTGAGCAATATACCCTGGCAGCAAAGAGGGACAGCACCACCCTGACACATTAGGAAGACCACAGCAAGCAGATCGAAAGAGGCAGCCCTTCCCAGTACTCAACTTAAATGAGACACATCTGGGTGCAGTGTTCAGTGCTGGGCTGGCTTGCACAAGAGGGACGTGGATATACCTACTGGTCAAACTAAAGGGAAAGAAGTGAAGGCACAGGCAGTGGAAGTAGGGACAGATATACTGAGAAGAGTATAGGGATGCAGTCCCGCTGTGTGTGTATAAGGTGAGAAATGTCAAGGCGAAGGTGAGGCTGAACTTGGTAAGGGATGCAAAAAACAGTATGTGTGCTGGCCAGAAAAAGAAGGTTAAAGAATGTGATCCCCATAATGAGCAAGGAAAGTAAACTGGTAAAACAGTCAAGGAGTAGGCTGAGGTACTCAACAGATTTTTTGCTTTATTCTACAGCTGCAGCTTTTTTCCCCCTATTTCTAGAGTGAATGGACCTCAGAATGGGGACTGGGGGAGCAAAGGCCCTCCCACTGTAGGATAAGATGAGTTTCGTGGCCAGTTGAGGAACCTGAGCTTATATAACTCTATAAAACCTGATGAGATGCATCCCAGAATCATGTGTGAATTTCATTGACTTAATATACTATAGCCATAAAGGGAAAAATCTTAGCAGTTTCAAGCAACTGGATATTTTAATCAGCAACTGGCTGATTTAGTTGCCAAGCCACTCTCCTCAATATTGGAAAAGTCATGGCAGTCTGGTGAAAACCCAGGTGACTGGAGAAAAAAGGAAAACATTCACTCATCTTTAAAAAGGGTAGAAGGGACAACCCTGGGAACTACTGACCTGTCAGTCTGCCCTCTGTGCCTGGGAAGATCATGGAACAGATATTCCTAGAAGCTAAGGCTCATGGAGGACAGGGAGGTAATTTGAGAACTATGGGTGTCACTGATTTCAACTTCTGTAAAGCCTTTGAAATTGCCCCCCACAACATCCCTGTCTCTTAAATTGAAGAGATATGCATTTGATGGATAGAATATTCAGTGGATGAAAAATTGTTTGGAAAGTGATACCCAGAGGCTAGTGGTCAGTACCTCAATATCCACACAGACATCAGTGAAAAAGGGTGTCCTTCTGGGGTTGAAGACCAGTACTTTTTTATGTTTTTATGGATGACATAGAGAGATACAGCTCAGCAAATTCAAAGATGGTACCAAGCTGACTGGTTCATTTGATATACCTGAGGGACAAGAGACACTTGGCAAGAGGTGGGCACATGGTACCATCACAAGGTTCTGCAAGACCTAGTGCAAGGTCTTGAACCCAGGCTGAGGCAACTCCAAGTACAAATGCTATCTGGAGGAAGAACAGATTATGAGCAGTCCTGCCAGGAAGGACTTTAGGGTGCTGGTGGATGAGAGGCTGGATATGAGCCAGGAGATGTATGCTCCCAGGCCAGAAAGCCAATCTCATGCATCAAAAAATGCCTGGTCAGCAGATTGGAGGAGGTGATTCTCCCCTTCTCCACTATCACAAGATCCCACTTGAAACATTTTGTCCTGTGTTTCCAGTACAAGACATGGACTAGTTGGAGCAAGTCCAGAGGAGAACTCAGACTCTTCTTACAGAAGATAAACTGAGCTAAGGTTTTTCAGCCTGAAGGGAAGGTGATCCCAGGGTGACCTTATAGCAGCCTCCCTGGATTTAAAGGGGACCTAAAAGAAAGCTGGAGAGGAACTTGTATTTAAATTAAATATAAGAAAAAAGTATTTTACAATAAGAGTGGTAAAGCACAGGCAGTGGTTGTCCAGGGATGTGGTACATGTCCCACCCCTAGAAACATTCATCATCAGGGTTACTTTTGAGCAACCTGATTTAGTCAAAGGTGTCCCTGACCAGTGCTGGATGATCTTTAAAAGGTCCCTTCCACCTCAAACTATTCTAGCACTCTTTCATACTGGAGACACTCCTCTGGGGAACCATGAAGATGACAAAGTGACTGGAACATCTGTCACGAGGCAGAGAGGCTGGGAGAGCTTTCAGTGTATGTCCTGAAGGAAAGGCTCAGGCGGCTCTTCTTTAGGTGTATACATATTTATGCATATGCATTAAGAAGAAAGAATCAAAATTCTCAGTGGTGTCCAGAGACAAGAGGAAAGTGACACAAACTGAGATACTTGAAAATAATTCTAAACAGAAAGGAAAGGGATGTCATTGTGAGGGTTATCAAACAATGGAACGGGTTTCCTCAAGAGATGGTAGAATTCCAGTCCATGGAGACACTGAAACCTTCCTGGATGTGCCTAGACAATGTGAAGGTCTGCTGGTCAGTATCAGTCATTCTGTGATTCTGTGATAGATCTATCAGAAAACCACCACCAAAAGAATAACTGGGAACAGAAAAAAAGAGTGGAGAATTACAAGGCATATAATCATAGCTTCATGAATCTGACAAAAAAGGACTTTTAAACTTCATGCTTTATGAGATATAGTTAGAGCCAGTAGTAAAGTGAATGACACCTGTTTCTTGGTACCTCGTGTTGGTGGAGCAGGAAGTCTTTATTCACACTTCATTGCTTTCCACTTTATCTAGAGGCATACGTATTCCACCATCAGCATACCATTTTATTAGAAACAAAATATGTACAAGCCTAAGGAATTCATCAGATCAAAGAGTGATAACCATATTTCGTTTGTTTCAAACTATTAAACCAAATGGAGAGTTTGGCCAGATCAAAACATGTTTGGTTTATCTTCATTTGCCCATCTAACTTTCAGACTACTGCAGCCATGTTTGCTGTGTTACTGCAATAACCTTTCTCAGAAACAGGTAAAGTTATATATTTTCTTTTTATTCATTATTTCAAAATTCTCATGTTTTGCCTTCTCATTTCTTGATTAGTATAGGCACCTGAGATGCAGAAAAGTACAGGAAGAGGGCAAAATGGAGAACATTATAGACAAGCAGATGATCTGTAACCATTTGTTATAAAAGCATAGGACATCTAGAATTTTATACTATGCTGTCAGACTGGATGGAGTGTTTTGCATTAGAAATCTGGAGAATTTAAAATATGCATTTCAGATAAGATATAGCTGTAATATCTCTTTATAGTATTTACCAGAAGCTTACTTTTGATTAATTTCAGAGAAACATTTGGCAATCATGGTATTGGAATAAAGTGCTGCTTTATTTACCTTTAGCAAATACTATACTGACATGTAGTTTCAATAACTTGATAAGAAGCAGTAATTTGTTGTAAATATTTTGATGACATCTGTCAGCCTTACATTTATTTTTGAGAAAACACCATGGAAATGACCTCTTCAATTCAATAATACTATATCAATTTTTAAAATAGAGATCATAGCTTTATTTACACTAGTTAATACTTCCGTCTGTTCACATTATAAAGAGATGAACAACCTTTTCCTATCCCATATTCAACAAACAGTATATTGGTAGTTAAAAATATCTCAGCCCAACAGAGTAATCTCTAATCTTCTCATGATTTTTCTTTTCTTAGAATGCTCTGTTTATGTCAGATGTTTGAGTTGGTACCTTGTAGACCAAACAAAGACTAGCATAGGGGACCAATTTAAAACTGTATAAAATTTATGTAGGAAGATGATTTTTTTTCAGACCACCAACCACTGATGCCAACTTCAGGTGGTTGGAACATTTTTATTTTATTTTGCTGTAAAGTAATTTTTTACAGCTGATGGAGGCAGAGACTATAAATATAATTCAATTAAAATGTAGAAATAAAGGAAATATTTTTAAATTTTATTATGCTTTTGGAGTAGAAATACTATGAAAAATACTGTATGAGTTCTGATCCTGAAAAGACATCTTTGATAAGTTTCTTTTTCTCTGTCCTCTAATCTTTTCGCCTCCCCTAGGCAGTCAAATCTATTGGTTTTCTACAAATTGTGTAAAAAATATCCAGTTGCTTGAAACTGCTAAGATTTTCCCTTTTTGGCTATAGTATATTAGGTCCATGAAATGCATTTCCTTTATGCAGTTTGAATTTTTAAATTCTTCTATAAATCCACAGACAATGATGCAGCCTTTAGTATAAATTATAATGAATATGGACTTTCTTTGTGATGCAAAATAATCACCATCACACGGCTGCTAAAAGAAGATGTCAGCAGCTTCAAATCACTAGAGGTTTGTCCTTTGCTGCAAAGTAAGAACAATGCTATGCGGAGCTTTGAAGGAAGCTCTGCATAAGGAAAGGGAAATGTTTGAAAACGATACTAAACTGTTGTGCAAAGCCAGCAGGGAAAAACAGTCTTCTGCCACAAATAATTTTCAGCAGATATCTCTCAAGGATTTTTTTCTATCTCATAGGCTGCTGATCAGTAAGGAGAGAAGACACCTGAACAGAAGGTGATTTAGGTCTTGTGTCTGACATCATGCATCTTTTATTCAACCAAATAAGTAGTAAAATACCCAGAAGAAAACTTTTTCTGTATCACATTGCGATACATCAGACAACGTTACGCCATTGTTGCTTTCATTTCATTGAGCTATGTCCAGAGAGAGAAAGAGAGAGAGAGCAAATAGCTCAATCTTTCAACCTGCAGCAGCAAAATGCAACTGTCAATGTTTGTCTCCCCTGCAAGAGAAGTAAAATTCTACTTGTCATTTATTACTGAAAACTCAGAGTGAGTTAAACCATTAATTACCTTGCAATGTTTCTTTCAATGATATCTTACATTTGGTTGGTCATAGTTTAATGCTGTTGAACACATCCCCCAAAACAAACTTAGTGGAAGCAAAAAGAAAAACATAGGGAAGAGTAATATAATAAATAATACATAGATAATAATACATAAATAACTTGTATACAGTGAGATAGACAGAGGTTTTAGTCTCCTCACACATTCGTGTATCCATTTGTCATTCATTCATCTTGTCTGCTAATATCTTTTAATCCTTTAAGGTCTCATATACCCATATCCCACCAAATACTGACATTTTCAAGTTCATCTGTTTTATGATGCTTAAAAGCTCCTTGAGACCATGTGGTTTGAGTAATGGCTGGCAGTATTCTAAAATTATGTCGCAAAGGGGTACCCAAAGGTAATCACAGGAATCAGGAGTCTATGTGGTCCTATTTCAGTTGAGCTGTCAATACAGAAATCACCGATGAGTGCAGTGTTTAATTATAACTTGGGGAATTAATTTTATGTTATGCAGTCATTTTGACTTCTTAGTATAGATGGCATTTTTCAGACCACATGCCTTGCAAAATGGACATAATTCTCCCCAGCTTGAAAGCTTATTTGTGGTTTCATTGTTTTTTAAATTAGTTTCCAGTTTTGGTAACAAGAAAGTCATGAGATTACATTACTTAATAATTTATAAACATGGTGTCACAATGCGATACCTAAAATTTGAAACTTGCAGTACGGTACATAGTTCTTGTCTTGTCTCTTGAAATATAAATGCATTTTATTCTATTTCAAAAGGCAGTAATCTTACTATTTCATTATATTAGAGAACATCTTGGATATTTAGGGTGTCATTGAGTTTGCAAAAATTAGGCGGAAGTACCTGAGAAAGCATGTCATAGAAAAATACCCCATAATACTTAAAATATGTAAAAACATACTTCATCTTCAAAAGGATTTCTCCCCTTTTTTGTGCATTTGCATCATCACTGTATAAAAAGTGTCTTTAGTCCCAGATGCATGTTTGTACAGTGCAAGTAGCTTTTAAAAGAGAATTGAGAGAACTGTAAGCCTTGGAGATGTCTTACTTGAAAATAAAAAATTTTCATGTGGTTGTCAAATGTAGATGCAATTCTAGACAGTGCAACATGTTGCAAACAAGCCACATAAAATATCCACACTGGAGATGATTTTTCTCTAATAAGGAATCATAGAAAAATATACATCAGAAATAATTTCTGGTGGTCATCTGGTCCCATGCTCAAAGAAAGCACAACTCAATCAATTTTTTAAGAATTTTTTTCCCATTTTTTGCATAAAATCAAAGGTGGCTGTTGCAAAGCTGTTATGACTAACCTCTTCTGACTGCCCATAACATGCAAATAATTTATTTTTATATGTAGGTGAATACCTCACTTTTCTTTTGTATGTTTCTCTTATTTCACTGTACAGCTATGTGTCCATAGAATCAAAGAATCATAGAATGGGTTGAGTTGCAAAGGACCTAAATAATCTGGTTCCAACATTCCTGCCACAGTTAAGTAAACCTTTTACTAAACCACAGCCTCATTGAACTCGGCCTTGAACATCTCCAGAAACTGAGAATTGACAATTTTGCTGGGCAATCGGCTCCAATGCCTCCCCACACTCACAGTAAAGAATTTCTGCTTAACATCTAATCTAAAACTACCCTCTTTCAGATTAAAACCAATTGCCCTTCTCCTGTCATTACATATCCTTCTAAAGTTTATCTCCATCTTTCTTGTAGGCTCACTCCAAATACCAGAAGGCATAATTAGGTCACCATGAAGCCTTGTCTTTTCCAGACTGAACAATCAAATTTCTCTTAGCCTCTCTTTCTATGAGAAGAGCTCCATCCTTCACATTTGGTGTCCCTCCTCTGGACTTTCTCCATGTCCTTCCTGTGCTGGGAACCCAGAGCTGGTGCAGCCCTGCAGGTGGGGTCTCAGCAGAGCAGAGCAGAGGGGCAGAATCCCCTCCCTGCCCCGCTGCCCACCCTGCTCTGGATGCAGCCCAGGACACGTGTGGCTCTCTGGGCTGGCAGTGCCCACAGCTGGGTCATGCCCAGCCTCTCATCCACCAGCGCCCTCATGACCTTCCAACAAGCAGTGCTCTCAACCTGTTCATCTCCCAGACTTTATCAAAACCATGGGTTGCCCCAGCTGTGGTGCAGGACCTTGCACCTGGTCTTCATATATTTCCTGATATTCTCATGGTCCAATTTATAAAGCTTGTCCAGGTCCCTTTGAGTGGCATCCCATTTTCAGATGTGTCAACCAGACAACTCAGCTTGGTGTCATCTGCAAATTTGCTGAGGGTGCACCGAAACTGTTAATTGCCTGTGTCATTAACAAATATGTTGAAGAAGATTTCTCCCAATGCAGACCCCTGTGGGACACTAGATGTTACTAATCTCCATTTAGAGAGTAAGCCATTGACCACTACCTTCTGGATGTCACTTGACGAACAATTTCTCATCTACTGAATAGTCCACCCATCAAATGCATATCTCTTCAATTTAAGAGACAAGGATGTTGTGGGGGGCAATTTCAAAGGCTTTACAGAAGTTGAAATCAGTGACACCCATAGTTCTCAAATTACCTCCCTGTCCTCCATGAGCCTTAGCTTCTAGGAATATCTGTTCCATGATCTTCCCAGGCACAGAGGGCAGACTGACAGGTCAGTAGTTCCCAGGGTTGTCCCTTCTACCCTTTTTAAAGATGAGTGAATGTTTTCCTTTTTTCTCCAGTCACCTGGGTTTTCACCAGACTGCCATGACTTCTCCAGTATTGTGGAGAGTGGCTTGGCAACTAAATCAGCCAATTCACACACAATTCTGGGATGCATCTCATTGGGTGTCACAAATATTTTAGGACGTTCAGGTTCTCCAGGTGGTCATGAAATTGACATTTCCAATGGCAAAAACATTGGTCCTGCAGTCCCATTCGGGTGTTCATCTGCTTGATAAGTATGGAAACAGAGGTTATCTTCTCTATACTTGCACATTCTATACCTGAGGACAGCAATGCTTCCTCTCACCCTTCATTTTCCTAAAGGCTGAACACATCCAGATTTTGCTGTCCTCTCTTTGAATGTCCAGTGCTCCCATCCTGGTTGCTTCAGTGGCTTCTGAGGGACACACAACATTATGTAAATGTCATGCAGGAGAGATCCAGCCAGGGGAAGATGCCTTCCCAGACTGGCTGACTCCATCCCTGCTTGTGCAGCCCCAGACAAAAGGCCACATTCCTGCATGGGGACACTGCCAACCTGCTGGCTTAGAGTTTGTTCTGCAGAACTGCTCCCACCCAGTCAGCCCCAGCCTGTTCTGCTGCAGGAATTTGTCTGTCCCAGGGGCTGGGCATTGCTTGTTTTTGCTTTAGATGATTTTCAGGCAGTTCCTTCTGCGTGCTTCTCCAGCCTTTCTGTGCCCCTCTGTATATTAGCTCTGTCTTCCAGTGTCTTGACCACTTTTCCAGGCTAGTTATCATCCACAGATTTGCTGAGTTTGATGTTTATCCATCTATGTTGTAATTAAGACAACGAAACAAATAATTAAATAGTAGTGAAACAATACTGATCCCAGATCAGTTCTGTGACAGAAGTCCACTGTAATTGGCCTCCAGCTGGGCTGTGCCACTGTTCATGGACCTTTGATCCTCATAGTCTTGCCAACTCTCAATTCACATTACATTCTATCTAACCTAATGATATCTCAGCACTTTACCTGAAAGTTACTGTGTGATACTACAATGAATATATTAAATAATGTAGGATGCTACATTTTTTAAGCCTTCATTTTCTGAGAGAAAACAATAAGTTAAACTGAAATATAAAAAAAAATCATTACATAGAGTGGTCATTAAATATGTGCAGAAATATGAACTTCTACGTATCTTTCTAAGGAGTCCCATGAAGGACATTTAATATCAATGGCATAGGAATTATAGACATCTATGGCTTGTTCTGTGCTTTTTAGCTTTTGAGGTGATTTCTTGTCCTTTATGTACCAGAAGCTATTTCTGCTTCTATGAATTCATTATCTTTGTGCCTCATTATTGACTTAGCTCTTCCAGAAAGATGTTTTCTGAAAGAAAGGCATCAAAATGAGAACTTTGTATTATCACAATAGCATTGCAATGCTGACAATGACTAAGGGTCTTTCCCTTTTTGACTTTAATCTTCCATTTGCCTCAGTTTTCTGGATATAAGGTTTAGACAAAAATGTCCTTCATCACAGAGTATTTACAAAGTAGAGGTAAATACTTATGAAGAGAATATGTAGCTGTTAATACAAAATCTTGTAATTTCAAAATTTCATTGTCAAAACAAGTCTTCTTCTATAAATTGTGATTAACTTTGTATTGTCCAGCAGAAGTATTAGTGTCCACAGATTGTATTAATCTATATCATAACTCTAGATAAACTTTTATACAAGATGGTATATATCAAAACAATTGGATTAATTAAAACAGCTTTGTGAGGGCAGCAACCAAACTTCCTGACTCTTGCAATAATACCCTCTTTGAAAATAACCTGTACAGTATAGGGAGACATGAAGCGAGAAAACTTTATGGCAAATTTGACTGGAAAGTAATTGTTTTCTACATGGATAGAATTGTTCAGTAATCTTTTATGAAATTTCAAAGTAAATCTAACATATTCAGCAAGCTAGTTCTGAATGACAGAGCTAAAATGCACTGCACATGCACAGAGCTACAGCAATCTAACAGTAAACCAATGTTCCTGGAAGATGTGAAAATAATTACATGTTCTGCCTGAGCTACTAAGTAGAGAAACATTCTGTCCCGGGCTTCTGTAAAGCATGTCAATTTCCAGTTTCCATGTTTTCCATTTTCAGTGCACAGCCTGTTTGAAAATGCAGTGATTTGAAAGCAACATCCGCTAACAACAAGGCATCCTGAAAATTGAACATATTTCAAATACTCCAGGAAAGGAATTACTGGTGGAAAAAGACCACTCATTCCCTCTGAAGTTACAGCAAGGAACCGAAAAAGGAAACATCTATATCTTGGTAATTGTTTGTTTTATGTAGGCAGCGTACCATTTGCATAGACATTTGCTCTGAGCAAGAGAAAGTTTTGTGTTTAATATGACCCATGCATTTCTCCATTAGACCTTCATTTTTAAGGAAAAGCGCTTCATCCATTATAAACACATCAATTTCCTTTATAAATTAAATTATTTTTATAACTCAAAAAAGATACCTTATTTGTAGAATAACCTGAAAGATCTGTTGAAGACATGTTTTAAGATCTCAGTTGTTGCACTCAACAAAGTGCTCAGTTGTTCTGCAGAGAGAGTTTTTTAAAATTTTTTCCAATTTCAAATCAATGCAGTCGCTTACCAAAGCACATCCTTCTGTCTATTTTCAGTGAAGTCAAACTTTTCGTATATATCTAGCCAACAACAACGTATTGTGCTGCAAAGGGCTGGGGCAAACACCTTTCAACTTTCAGTTTTAGCCTTATTAAAATTTTGTATTGCATACTATTTGTCTCCTATGCTCCTAAAAATTACCTATTTTTTCTTATTTTCTCTTTTATTGTAGATACAAAATACATGGCAAATTAACAATATTTCTTTTGTACATAGTGTCAGTATTTAATTTGCTAGTCACCAATATCTAATTTCTCTTATTGACTTTCACTGGACATTTTCACAGTTACAGCATGAATACATATATTAAAGGAATGACCGATATTACTGCATAGTCTCTGAATAAGACAACAGAAGCTGACTTTGCACTATACAGAGCAAGATACCCAGTTTCTCTTGATTTAGAGCAGGTCTCTGAAGAGACTTGGCAGTATTAGATAGATGGCTAAAGTGGGTCCTTGCTAGAATATCTGCATATCCTCGTTTTCCTCATATTTTAGAATTTTGTTAGAGTAAAAAAGTGCAAGTAAAATTTGCTCTTGAACATGTTAAATGCTTTTCTTCTATAATTAATGTTACTTCTGAGTGGTAATTAATCTCAGAAATAATCTTGCAGTACAGTTAGTTTATTGTGTGCACTACAGTTAGTTTATTGTGGTGTTTAAATACTTCTTTTGAATTCTCATGAAGAAGAAAGGAAGAACCTGGATCAGAGTAAACATTTCTCATCTGTTTCTTGAATGTGAGGGGCACCTATTTCATTCAATGGAATGTGAAATGAGACCATCTAACCCCATCTCTGGAAAACAGGCAATAACTTAATCCAATAAGCAGTGTTTCTTCTGGTTCTTCATTGTTGTTCAGTTCTGATACCTGAAGAGTCAAAATTCCCTTGTTTATACTGTCTTCATATATTCGACCTTACCTACACCTGTCATGCTTTAACCTTAGCCAGAGGCCAAGTCTCATGCAGCCTCTGTCTCACTCCTCCACCAGTGAAACGGAATTGGAAGGGTGAAAGGGAGAAAACCCATGGGCTGACATAAGGACAGATTAATAGGGAATGCAAAAGCCACACATACAAGCCAAACGAAAACAAGGAGTTAATTCACTGGTTCCCATGGGCGGGCAGGCGCTCAGCCATCTCCAGGGGAGCAGGGCCCCATCATGCCTACGTTTTCATATGACTAGCCAACAAGAACATCTTATGTTGCACAGCGATGGGGCAAATAGTTTTCCACTTCCATTTTTAGCTTTATTCAACTTTTGTATTATACCCTATTTGTCTCCTTTGATCCTAAAAATTACTTGGGAAGTCAAATGTCCCCCCTTCTCCTTCTTCTCCCCACTTCATACACTTAGCATGATGTCATATAATCTGGAAGACCTCTTTGATTTGTTGTGGCCACCTGTCCAGGCTGTGTCCCCTTCCCATTTCTCATGCACTTTCAGTTTCCTCATCAGTGTGGCAGGACACAAACCAGGAAAGGTCTTGGCTCTGCTCAGAGAAAGAGTCTGCTCAGAGAAAATAAAAATATCTCTGTTATCAGTACTGTGTTCAGCACAAACCCAAAACATACACTCACACTGGCAAGTGTGAAGATAATTTACTCTACTGCAGCCAAAACCAGTGCAACATGAGAGCAAAAAATGAGATAATTGACTGTAAAGTCACAACTAAATGGTCTGGGTGAATATTTTGTTTATTTCTCTGTGATATTTCCAAAGTTTGAAACATGACTTTTAAAGCTCTGCAATTTCTTGTAGAAGTCTGTATCAGTTGCTCACCTTTATTTTCATTATCTCTCATTATTTGCCTTTAACTAATACTGATCTCAACACCCACAATGTTTCTGGCAACATTCTGTACAGACAAGAAAGGAAAAGAAATAAAGAGGAGATTTCTGAATTGTGAAAAACTTTCTTGGCTAACAGCATAACATTAAAACAACCCACATAATCCATGGTGGCTTAAAGATAATGGATTTAGACCTTTGGACCACATGGAGAAATTGAACAGAATAGCTATTGTAGAATATATTGGCTTTTAATTACTATGCCAATCAATATAAACATTTTAACTTCTTGTTCAGGTGGGTTTAAAGTTGTCTCTTGATATCTTATATTGCAAGGCTACTTCTGTAAATTGATCAAAAGTATTAAAGGCTTTAATGAATAAGCAATATTTTTTTTTCTTTTTTTTGTCTCCCAATGGAGCAGTAATTTTCTGCGTGAAACTGTAACAGTTGAAAAATATATAAATGCAAATTATTACACGATGGTATGGGTTTATGAAGAACTTTCATTTTAGGTATTTTCAGATTTTTTTCTTATGCTGATTCTCAGTTTGAGAACGGTTGTGCCTGTTCTCTGATTTTATCCATTTTACACTTTCTATCTTGTTTTGAACTTATGGATTTTCTTCCCATGTAACAGGGCCTTAGGCCAAATTATTGTTTTATGCCTTGATGAGCATTTTCTTTAATTTGGCAGTCCAATATGAATTCTTGTTGTCCCCACAGCACCTTTCTCTGCATTTTCACTTAGCCTGGGGTTTGCCATCTGAGCTGCAACAGGGGAATAGCCTGTCCTCCCCCTGCCTGGAACTGCTCTTTTCCCACTCAGTCAGGCAAAATGCTTATGATCCTTTAGCCTCATGGAAAGTAACAACTTTAGAGTAAACTCCATGGCGTAGTGCCTTTATTACAGAGCTTACTTTAGAGTAAACTCCATGGAACAATGCCTTTATTAAAGAAAAAAAGATCAACAAAAGAAAAAATAAAACATGCACGTCACTCTACTACTTGCTAGGTATATCATATGGTTTGTATACAGTTTTCATACTGAAAGTTTCCCTTCAGCCCTTGTGTGGGCATTGCTTTAGAGTCGCGCCATATATTCTTTTATGGCGTTTGGCGTGCCATAGAACGCACTCATGCACTTCTTTGCAGGTCCTAATTAGTTGTATTTTTTCCCACAGATTGGGAGCTACTGCGCTTAACTGCTCATCAACAGTAATAATGTACATGCACTACATTAAAAAATATTTTCTTAAATTTATAGCCATGTAGTTTAACAGATTTACATCATGGGAAGGCTGGTTTTTGTCTGACAGCAAGTGCAGTAATTAAATCCATTTGACACGAGTAAGCAGTTTATTTTCATGTTTCACTAAACAAGTTTAATCATAATTGCATGTACTGTGCAATTTAGGAAGACTCTTTTATTTCCCTTGTGTATCTTTTCAACATGATATTTGTTTGAAATGGTTTACTGTGCATTATTTAAGGGCTAGTAAGCACTAAAAATTCTTGAGATATGTAAAAAAAAAAGATAATTCCTCTGTCAGCAATACATTTATTTGAGGAATTTCACAGTATAAAATGTTATTAATTGACGTATAGGAAGCAGAGTTTGGCTCTCAGATATTGACAGTTAATCACACACTGGTACCAAATGATTTTTTTTCCTTTGTTTTTTCCATGTGATTGTGGAAAAAATCAATAACATAAACCAATCTTCTTCCTAATGTTTTAGTCAGAATTACAATGAGTTTTATAACAAAATATACAAAACTCATTTATGTCTATGTTATTGGGATAATAGAATGCATAGAGAAACAAAAAAACAAACCACCAAAAAAAAGCAACAAAATCCCCAAATCAAAACAAACAAAATCAAAATAAAAATTAAAAAACCTAACAAACAAACAAACAAACAAACAAATGAACAAAAACACCAACCCCCCCCCCCCCCCAACACACATACTCTCCAAACCTCTACAATATTCCTTTTGGTTAGGGATTTTGTAAGTAAAAGACATGGATGTTTATGAGACTGTGTAACATCAAATTCAAAATACTGACTGGACAATGTTTTTGAGTAGTCTTGCAAATGTAACTGTCTACAAATGCAATAGAGTACTGAAACGGGCATTTCTGTGATATAAAAATTCTTAAAATGTCTTAAAAGATAATTCAAGATAACACGTATATGAGACCTAAAATGATGACCATGCTGAATATTTGGGTCCCAACAGTAGTTATTAAAATTAACATCCATGCTCATGATCACTGTCAGCTAAGCAACAAATCGCCAGGTACAAATAGTGGCATAAAATCAGTTAAAAATATATAAATCTGTATGCTCGATGACACCTGAACAGGATATTCTAACAACAGCAGCAGTTTCAAATTCTGAAAAATTATTAAACCTTCTCAAAAGTTTTTTTCCTGGAAGATGGCTGGTCTCAATCAAGACAACTGTTAGTCCTTCCTGATTAAATATATAGTGTCATTTCATAGGTGAGTTTAGCGTTGTTACTGTACACTTGAGGGCTGTGGCACTTCACTTCTTTTATTTCACTTTCAATGTCTGATTTTTCCATGCATGTTGCTGGGTTTCACCTTTTGCGAGGAATAGCATATAGTGCAACTGATTACTGACAAAGCTAATAAATTAAAAAGAAACTTTTACCTGTGGGTAATTAAATTAGACTTGATGAAAGTTGTAGAGATTAATGCATGCAATCAAACTATGTGCCTTAATCACTTCCACTGTCAGCTATAATTTATGGCAGAGCATCTTTACAACAATTCACTTTATCTAAACTTTAGAGGCATGTATATGTAGAAAGAAATGATGCTGCAATTTGGGTTGATATCCAGTGCCTTTTGACAAATTAAAAAACAACAGCTAAACTTAGCTTTTTTTCACCACTAGCAAGCAGTACAGAAATTTTCCATTTAAGCATTCGTCACATAAATGTACACAAACAAATTTGACAAGGGTCCTGAACTAGTAGGAAATCTACAGAGATTGAACCACAGATGTCTGTCATGGAACCTTTTAGAAATCAGACATTCAATCCAGAACACTTTCTGTGCAGTGCTATTTACTTACTGACTTTTCTTTCTGCAGTTTTGATCAACCTAACTTTAATATTAACATTCATAATTGCTGTATATATAATTGTGCCAGGGAAAAAAAAATAAGAAGATAATGGATGACATAAAGATGACAGAAAAGGAAATTTCAGCCTGCTACAATTACAACACCTTAATTTCAAAAAATATTTTCATGAGAGGGCACTTTAAGCACCAATAAAGAATGCAGTTAACTTGTTGAAATATGCATGTAAGGTTCCATCATTTTAGCAAATGGATTTATGCATAAATGCTGCAACTGCTTTGCTGTAACTGTGGTTGAAAGTGATCAAATAATTTATCACAATTTTTGAATATACACATTTATAAGAATGAGGTAAATAATCTGCAGCATTTTTAAACTGAAAGACCAAAGAGAAAAAGATGTGTCTTCGCAATTCTGTGACAAAAATATTCATCACTGCAAACAGACTGAAGTAGAATATAATTTCTATATTGACACATTTGAAAACTGAGACCTGGATCACACAAAGCACAAAAGTTTTGAGGCAACTGATTCACACAGTTGCTGAGGCATTTGTTTCACAATTTGTGATTAGGTCATATACCTTTAAAAAGCATATTTAAGTTGCAAATTCTATTTTCATGTAGATGCTTACTGTAGGAGATGCTTAAATTCAGGATACCAACAGGATTTTAAACATACATTTTTCTTTCCTTGAAGTTATATTCTTCACTGAATGTACTGGCTTTCTTGGTGGGCATGGTTTTTGTACACTATCTATAAAGAAAGCTTATAGACATCTGCGAACTCTGATTCTTTGTCTTGGTATTCCATATTTAAAGTTATTGCATCTTTGCTATACCAATGCTATACCATCTTTGTTATGCCAATGAATCTGACTCTAGGTTTGTACAAAACTTTTACTAAAAACTTAAAGATTCCTATTTCCAAATTTTTGCTTAAGATATTGTGGTGTGTTGATCTTGGCCGGAGGGCAAATGTCCTTTAAACTGCTCTATCATTCCCCATCCTCAGCTGGACAGGGGAGAGAGAAAATAAAACAAAAATGTAACAATGAGGGCAGGGAAAGATAATTCACCAGTTACTGTCACAAGTAAAACAGACTTAACTTGCAAAAATTAATTAAATTTATTGTCAGAGTAGGGTAATTAGAAGTAAAAAGAAATCTAAAAACATATTCCTCCCCTCCCGATCCCTTCTTCTCAAGCTCAACCTCACTCTCAATTTCACTAATTTCTATTTCTACAGTGGCACAGGGGTTAGGCAACGGAGGTTGTACGCAGTTCATTGGCCCTGGCGCTGCTTCTTCCTCACATTCTCCCCCTTCTCCTGTTCAGGTTCCACCTACAGCCGGCAGTCGTCCAGGAACTGCTTTAGTGTGGGTGTCTTTGCACAGGATTCAGTCTTTCAGGAACAGACTGCTCCGGTGTGAACCCCTTGCAGAATCACGTGTCCTGCCAGCAACCCTTCTCCAGTGTGGTCTTTCCACATCCTGGGGTAACATCCTGTTCTGTTGCTCCAGCATGGGGTTCCTCCACAGGCTGCAGGTTCATATCTGCTCCCACAAGGATCTTTGTGGGCTGCAGGGGTGCATGCTTCCTTCACCATGGTCTTCAGCACAGGGGAATCTTCAGCACAGCTGCAGGGGAATCTCAGCTCCAGTGCCTGGGGAGCCTCTTCCCCTCTCCTTCTGCACTGTCCTTGGTGTCTGCAGAGCTGTTTCTCTCACATATTCTCACACCTCATTTTCAGCTTCTGCTTCACAGCAATTTTTTCCCCCTTCTTAAACCGTATTATTGCAGCAGTGTTGCCATCACCACTGATAGTTTATCCTTGGCCAGTCATGTGTCTCTCTTGTAGCCAGCCAGCACTGTCTCTCTTAGACATAGTGTAAGCTTTTATGAGAAGTCACAAAAGCCACGTCTGCCCCCTTGCCACCAAAACCTTGCCATGCAAACCCAATACACTCATCAATGAAGTCAGAAAGTAGGGAGATTTGATGCTCAGTAAAAGGCAAAATGTATATTTCTTCTCTAGTCTAAATATCAGTTCAAAGCCCAAATGATCACTTCCTGGAAGACTTCAGTATAAGACTTCAGCTCATTTGTAAATACTATTAATCCACTGACACAAAGTTCAGCACAATTTGACATTTAATGTTGCAAGGATATGCTTTACCAGAAACCTGGACAGCTCTACTTAGGTTTGATGGAAGAGATACCCTACTAGATTCAGTACTTTTAGTTGAGGGGAAAGCTGATTCTTAGAGGTACATTTGCTGAAGTAATGTCAACCATAAGACATCTCTTGCACCTGTTTCAACTCAGCCAAAAAAATTCTGTCTTTTGGGAATTCAAGCATATTGAAGATGTCTTAAGTGTTTGTTAATTTTGGGGGTGTTTTTTAGAATGCAACTCAGGAATTTTTTTAATATCTTCTTATCATCATGCCCTTTTAAACATACATTGCATTTATTTTTTTATTTTATTAAGAACTTCAGAAAGATTTTTAATGCTATAAAGATTATTTTAATATGGTCATGACATATAAAATACACCCAAAAAAAAAGTGTGTAGTGTAAAATAACATATTCAAACATTATGGATCTCTGGAATCTCCACCAATAATGCTTTGTTTCATAATGTTTCACATTGTTGGTGTTAGGATATAGGTCAAGGCTGCAAAATAAAACGAGATCAATTTTCCTAGTACAAACCTACGCATTTGAATAACAATATGTTTAACCAAAAAAAGGAAACTTTTCTGTCTTTTTCTATATGTCTTATAAATTTATGCCCATTTATGAAAGAACACTTGTGTTGCCTCAAGATATCAAAGATTGCATTGTTCTCTTAATGAATTTTGTGTACGAAAAGAAATTGTCTGATTAATCACAGCATTGCAGATTTTATTTGGCAAACCCCAGTCTGACATGAATATGCAGTTGTGCACTTTGTGCTGAGTGTGGCTGCTCTTATCACTGCTGGGACCATCTAGTAGCTCAGAGCTGTCATGGCACAGAGGTTACTTGAGATAAATCACTTAACAGCAGCTGCAGGCCCTTCCAAGTAACAGATTAGATACAGTACATGCAGGGTAATGCAGAATGAAGCAGACTGACTGAATATTCTGGAATCTAAATCAGCAGCATCCTTCTCCCCAGTTAAGGCTCAGACCTGGAAAAGTGTCATAGAAACTGGTGAAGATCATTCTTCAGTAAGGTCAATGTAGTCTGGAATAAGAATATATTGAGCCAGCATAGCAAATGCAATGGCATTGTGGATATTTTTTGCTGCTGTTTTCCTTTTCTGACAGGTTAATTCTTTATCCTGTTTTCAGTGTTACACCAATACAGCTGAAGACCCTTTCCTGTGCACAATATTGCTCTCTAGAAGGGAGTAATTGCCACAGGAAAAACCCAAACTAAATTGTGTATAAGCCTTTGATAACTCTAGTTCAGAATACAGTTAATTTTATGCAATTCATAATTATTTCATTGCTGGACTGAGATGAATGGAAGAAACTTTATTCAAATAAAATTTACAGAAATTGAAATCAAGTTTCAGCTAATGATTTACCAAGGAAGAGTAAATCATAAGGATTTGTTTAGAAACAGATACCACTGCCAAGCCGCAGGGTACCAGCATCACTCCCTTCTTGTAAGCAAAATCAAGAGAATTTTTCAGGACCCCTAGCTTGCAAGTTCTTTGATTCTTTTGTATGTTACAGGATGTGCTCTAATAAGAATGCAACCTATTTGTGAGGAGAGGCAGTGAGAGAGCATCTGGGTGGTTCTTGGTTGCCAGCTGGGCTTGGACCATGACATGTCACTGAGACATTTGGATAGATATAAGTGTAGCTTGATTGCTGTGAAATATATAGTTAAGTTTATAATTGCAAACGCATTCTCAGAAGAAGAAGGAAAATAGCAATAATTTTGCCTTGGTCACCAGTCAATACCAAATACCATCAGACATTTTTTTATTTATCTTCAATAAAGCTTGCCTTTAATTTGCATTGAAAGAAAAAATAAAATGTTTGAAACAGCCTTATATACCCTATTTTCAAAAGGGACATTGTTGTTTATTTCCATTTATTCTTTATTAAAATTTTCCTAATATAGAGGAGACAGGTAAATTCTTCAATGTGTAGTTTATATCCACATTGCTGTGGCTTTATTTTCCTGCATGAATCCTGGCTAATAATAGAAAATTTTTATCAGACTATTCAAAAAATATAGGTATAGTCACTGCTGGGTCTCAGAAAACAGTCAGTTCATTTGAGAGACTCTCCTACTCAGGAGTTCTTAAATCATGGCATTTAAAATGTACATAAAAGTAGCTGATTAATTTACTAGATCTTAGCAGTTATGCAGTCAGATGAAGAACATTCAGAAAGCTGATTGGATCAAGAGAGGAGAATCATGGTGTACTGTAAAAAATGGGAGTTGTTTGAAAACTCTCAAAAAAGATATCTCTGGTAACATTTAGAACCAAGGGAACCTGCTACAACAAGAAGGTAGTGAAACTGGGTATTTTGTTTAAGAAGAATGACTGTGTTATCATGGTATACAGAACAGTATTTTTTTTAAATAGTGACCACAAGCTAAGCAGGGACATACTACACAACTCCAAAGAGGAAGCCATCTGTATTAGAGAAATATCAGATACTTCATAAAATTCACTGCTAAACCCCAGTGACTTTCTGTCATCATTAACAAGCTGGGGCAGAAATAATGTTTAGTTAAGTTGGCAGTGTCTAGATGTCTGCTTTTCTTACATGCAGTAAGAAAGAGTTTGGCTTACAATTTTGCACAAAAACTATTTTACAGTTTTTCTATTTGTCAGAAATATCTATGCTCTGTTCTGAGATGTAACTGTGTCTTTGATATGGCTGCTTAATCTGTTGGAGAGTCTTAGGAAAAAAGACCTGAATGCAACACACTGGGGTCTTTTGGGTCTTGTGCTAGACAAATGTCAGTGTCACTTGATAGACAAATGGCAGAAGCAAGAACAGAAATTCAGATATTCACAATATTTGGAATCCTATAAGGAGTAGCATGATGGGCTCTAAAGTGAGCAAATATTTAGATATATTCCCTACTTTAAATGGTGCATGGGGGAGAGATTGGGTGTTGTGAATGTGAACTCAGACACTCATTCATGTGTTTCTGTGGGTGGAAGTGGGGCACCCTTCTACTGTCAGGAAAATATTAATCCAGAAAATAATACAATCATTCCCACATAATAATTCATAGTTATCTTCTTATGTTTCCTGTGTAGAAAAGAAGTGTACCCTTTCCTGTTATTTTCTGTAAGTAGATAGCATTACCCCATTTTCCTTTTCCTTATTTTCTCTTCCTCCCAAAAGATAAATGCTCTCTCATTTTCACATGCACTCCTGCTCCCAGCTCTCATTACAGTCCTGGCTGCGCCTTACATCTGGCAAGCTTAACATGCCACTATCTGTCCTCAGAACCAAAGTGCACTGGAATACTTAATAAACCAAGAGAGCTAGCTGACCTATATTACCCGACAGACCATGTGCATGTCATTTTCTTAAAGCACCTTGCATGCCTCTGCCAGCCAAGAGCCTTCACATATTCCATCCATTTTGAAATAAGCATCCCTTGTGTACCAGCATGTACACCTTTATGCATATTTTACCATGTACTCTTGTTTTAACTGAACTTAAATGATGTTCTTCTGACACATGCAGACTTTAAAATATCTTTGACTGTCAAGAGTCCCAGGGCTTTCAGGCACATGGTCAATGTGATGGTCTAAAACACACACAAAAGACAATTGTGTATGTTTATTAGATGGATTATAAATTTCAAAGATTTTATTCTAAGCACCTCAGCACTACAAGAGTTACGGACTATTGTTTATTCTACACTATTCTAAAAATAATGACCTTCCCTGAAGCACTGTAAGTTTTATGGAATCTAAACTAAGTTTTAGCTCAGTTTAGGGTGACCTTCAACCAAACAGTGGCTCTTGCATAAAGCAGGGAAGCCACAAGGAATTTACATTTTAGACTAAACAACATGGATTCTCCAAATCAGGAAAGCCACGGAGAAAAGACATTTTAAATAATGAATTTCTACTCTATTCACCTTGTTAATATAATTTCTCTACCTGTCCTTTAAAGAAAAGAAAACAAACCGAAATATTTAAAATTAAATTTTTAATTGTCACTCATCTTCCTCTGCCCAAAGACCCTTTCTTTTGGATGCTGCACCTTCTAAAACCATGCCACACTTAAATTTAAGCTGTGCTACTCCTGAAATGAAGGGAAAAAAGTTAAGAGTCTTCTGACTCCTTATACCTCCCGTTCAAACAGTGGGTAGAGAGAGGCAGGGGAATGCTGGCAATAGCACTCTAATGCTTTCAGCACAAGTGCTATAAAAACATATTTTAAAAAAAAGATTTTCTAATTTTACATTAAAAGACATGCCTTCAGTCTGAATTGTGCAGAGAAGTAATTCAAATGTATTAGGAGTTATAGTAGTTATGCAAATATTCTGTGATTTCCTTCAAAATGTTAGAGCAAGGAAACAAGACTCTTGAAACACCTTTTTACTTTCTACTATATTTTTTTCCTTTTTCTCATAATTCACTGCAGGAAACATTTACTGCAAATTTTTCTTAGGTAAATTACTAGTTCAGGTAGTTTAAATCACTAACCACTTAAAAATAATGCATTAAGAAATGTAACTAATACAGAAATTTATGACAAATTCTGAGGCAGAGGCTTGAAAGGGTATTATCTACATCATATTGCCTCTCTTAGCCTTGAAAACACATTTGAACCTCAGAAAAGAAAAAAATAAAAAATAAACCAAAACAACACATTCTCTTAATTTGCTTTTTCTTACCTTTATGTCTCCTTTTAAACTTTCAGTTCTAGGAGCATCTTACATGTTAGTGGAAATATTTTGCATTATTATTTATTTAGTTAGATAGCTATACTACATGTCATAGTAATGATGGCTTTGTCAGTTAATTTTGAGTTACGAGTGTTGTTTTCATTCTATATATTATTTTTCTCTGCCTAGCCACGTCCAGAAAAAAAATTGATAAAATGCATATTCCTTTTGGAAGTTGGGATATAGCTCTTAGATATTCATTTGTGAAAGAACTCCTTCCTTTTCTGCTTTATTCTGTTAATTTGTGAGTCTGAATTTAACAGCAGTACCCATATGGCACAATACTTTTTATTTGTCTTTCCCCAAGCACTACCTTTACAATAATATACTTTCTAATGTACTAAAGAAACTGAAATTTCTTACTGTTTCCCAACTGTATGAAACAGTTATATTTTCATACATACTAATTTGATATGTACTTATAAATGCTATTTTAATACATGCTAATTAATTTTAATACGTACTAATCCTCTTTTCATACATACTAATTTGATATGTACTTATAAATGCTAACATAAAAGCAGGAAAAACACTTCAATTTTTGAAAGAAGTCTTTGTGTCATAGCACCAACAATCCTGCCACATTAAAGTCTGTCTCAAATCTTTCTTTTCTCCTCGTATTGGCTTTGCACGACTACTGATTTTGATAGAGGGAGGCTGTAGTGGTGGCTTCTGTACGAAGCTGCTAGAAGTTTCTTCTATATCCAGCAGAGCCAATACTTGGTGGCTTCAAGGAGGGATGTGCTGCTGGCCAGGTCTGAGCCAGTTGAAAATAGTGGTAATGCCTCTGTGATAACAGGTTTAAGAAGAAAGGTATACAAATAGTTGTTGAGCTTTTGAAATTGTGACCTGAGAAGACCAGAGTGAGAACAAGTGAGAGGAAAAACTTTGCAGACACCAAGGACAGTGCAGAAGGAGGGACAGGAGGTGCTGCAGGCTGAACTAGAGCTGAGATTCTCCTGCAGCCCATGGTGAGGCAGCTGTGCCCCTGCAGCCCATGGAGGTCCACAGGGATGGAGAGATCCACCTGCAGCCTGTGGAGAAGCCTCACCCTGGAGCAGGTAAGTGCCTGAGAGGAGGCTGTGACCGTGCAGGAGGCCTATGGAGAGAGTGGCCTTGCTCCCATGCTGGAGCCACCTGTCCTTCCACAGGATTGCACCCCGCGGAAGGGTGACCTGTGCTGCAGCAGTTTGAGGAAGACTGTTGTCTGTGCGATGGACTCATGTTGGAGCAGCTCTCAGTGAACAGTCTGCCATGGGAGGGACCCTGCGGTGCAGCAGGACAAAGACTCTTCCCCCTGGGCAGCGTGAGAAGCCACAGGTGATGAAATGACCATAACTACCATGCCCTGTCTCCTTGCGCTGCCAGGGCAGAAGGTAGTTCTGGAGACAAGGAGGGGTGGGGGGAAGGTGTTGTTAAGGGCTTACTTTGCTTCTCATTCTATCTCATTATCCTGCTCTGATTGCTTTTTTCTTAGCAATAAGTTTACTCTAAGCCAAGCCTGCTTTTCCGTTACTGGTAATTGAGCGATCTCTCCAAGCCTTTACGTCAACCCATGAACCCGTTGCAGAGGGGAGCAAGGGTTTTTGTGGGTGCCAAGGTCAGCTTTACTACACTCCTCATTTTATTTCCCACTCAGAAAAATGATTTCAGGTATTTCTCTGACAAGTTTTGACTTCTGATTTGTGCACTGGTCATTCAGATAACTAAATACATCCATTGAACCCGCCTTCTTTGTGAAGTTTTCATTAGACACAATATGAGAATACAGTAAACCTCCTTGTAGTTTGGAAAAAATGGTAGAATTTTTCCATCAGTATTCTATCACAGTGCTCCTGGATGAGCACCAGAGAAGTCTTGAAGAAGAATTGAATGTCTGTACCTTTACTTATACCTAATTACTCTTTAAACACTTAGCCTGCTCTGCTGAGGCCTCCCTGTTTTGACTTGACATTACCCTGTTGGGTTAAAGTTGAATAGAATGGAATGGAATGGAATGGAATGGAATGGAATGGAATGGAATGGAATGGAATAGAATAGAATAGAATAGAATAGAATAGAATAGAATAGAATAGAATAGAATAGAATAGAACATGTGCTTGGATACAGGGAGAACAGATCAGCATCTTGTCTATTTTCCCTACTCAGGAAGATGGAGAAAGAAAAGATGTCACCTCACAGGCTCCTTTTCTCCAAACTAGACAAGTGATTAGACTTAGTCACTTCTCACAGGACATGCTTTCCAGTGCTTTCACCAGCTTTGTTGCACTCCTCCAAATGCATTCAAAGACCTTAAAATTTTTTAATTTTGAGGCCCAGCACCACAGTGCATACAGTACTCAAGATGAGGCCACACCATCACTGAATGTAATCAATTCTTTTGATCAGTTGGTGATACAGCACTTGATAACCCCAGGGCTGCTCTCCAGCTGCTGCTCCTCTCCCAATTAAAACTTGCGCTCAGTGTTACTCTGTCTCAAATGCAGAATCTGACACTTATTAAATTTCATGTCATTGGTTATCAAATGCTATGTTCTACCCAGCTCTCTCTGCAAAGACTCCTGTCTCTTAAGCAACTCTCAGGTAAGCATCAGTGATAAACTTGATGGTGAATTCAGATTTTGCATAGACACCATTTATAAAAATGTTGAACAGAACATTCCCCAAAGTTAATGCTTGAGAAACACCAGTGGCTCGTTGCTGGTCAGATGCAGCCAGTTCTTTGCAGGTGGACAACTCCTTCAGAAGACTATTCTGAGACAGTATCAAAAACATTACATAAATCCAGATAAACTACATTCAGTCTGCTCCCTTTATCCACCAGCAGGATTGTGATATCTTATTGTGGAAAGATATCAAATTAGATAGGATTTTCCCTTTCTGATCACATTGACCATGCCTGATGCTTGTGTTGGACTTCAGCAGAACCCAGTATCATCTTTGAGAAATCTATAGTTGGGGCAATTTGGTTCAGCTCCTCAGAAATGACTATTCTAGACTCTTTGTCTACACCTTTTACCTTTTTACTTTAGAAATAGTTAGACACAACCTGCACAATTGAAAAGGTAAAGGTAAATTGCAAATATGCCATATTAGCCATATCTCCTGGAAAAACAAAACCTAAGTTGGGTAGATAATTTATGGCACTAGATTTGGGAGCAGACTCTGGCGTTTTAATAATGATTATATTGAACCATATCTTCAGTTCTATTTTGTTGCTGTTTTCTATAGGAATAAATTTTAAGCACTATTTATAATAATATTTATAATAATCTGTTAACACTTTTTAAAAGTTAAAATATTTGTGCTTAAAATTTAGTCAGTTATCAAGTATATTAGACACACCACGATTTCCAAATGTTCACAGACAGTATACCACAGATCTTAATTAAGAAAGTGAATGGTTTATATTAATACAATTGTCTGTTAAGACCATAATATTGTGCATAATGATTAATTCTGAAAATGACAGCAAGTAAAAATTCAAAAGAAATTCTTTCTTTTATCAAGGCATAAAATAAACATAAATATGTGTATGTCATGACATTCCAATAAGGGATCTTTATAATTTTTTAACATCTTTAGAGAAGAATGAAACTAGAAGCGACATTAACTTGAGATGACACCTCAGTGTCTATATAATAATAAAGACACCTCAGTGACTATACAATAATAAATAATAATAAATACAACTACAAATTTTAGCAAGTTGATATATTTATGATTAGGAGACGTTTCTAAATGCCTTGAAAAGTAAGACTTTTTAAGATGCTAGAAATCTATTGCAGGGATTAAAGCCTTCTGTGATGAGAAACATCTTACATCAGTAGTCTGTATATCTGACTTTCATAAGTCCTTGAGCTAGATGGTAAAGAGTATGATTTCTGAAACTGAGTCTGATACTTTGATTTATGAAAATATAGTAGAAATAAAACAAAAAGAGAAGAAAAATGGGACATCTGGAGAAATGATACGCAGCAGTGTAATGTAGGGGGACAAGCCAAATATCTTGAAATATACATCATGCTCTGAGATAAACACTCTTCCTGTTTCTTCTTACAGATGGAAAAATACAGCGCAGCACCACCTGATCCACATGCTGGGCAAACTAGCAGCTTTGTTAATATAACTCAGGTTGAGTAAGACTGACCTCACAGAGGAACATTGTTCTGTTGGTTGGATTTAAAGAAGCAGCACCCTGTGGATATTTATATCGCTTGTTGGCTTTTAGTGGGGGGAAAAAACAACAAACAAACAAAACAAACAAAATTAAATACAACTCCCTCTCACAAAATTTCTATCTAGAAATGGAAAGTAGAGTTTTGCAATAAGACACTAAAGCATGCACGAATAGTGGAGAATAAGCCTTGATCCAGCTGTAAACCTCGCAGAGAATTTCATCCTCACCACATTACGAATGGACAAATGTCACCAAATTTTTTTTGTACTTGAAAGATCAAAATACTAGGGTACAATTCAATGGTGAAATACACAAACTTCGCTATCAAGAATATATTTTTAGAAAAGTGAATATTCACTGAGGGCAGGATGAAAGTCTATCAGTAAAGGCACAGAACTGACATCTGCTCCTGCTTCTGCCCAACCCTAAAAAACACTACTTGTCTCTTCCCAGCCCTATCCTTCCCAAAATAAAGATTCCCAGATGAATTCATCACTGAAGATTAAAATAAGGATAGTTGTAGAAATGCTGGCAGTTGTAAACTCAGCTAAATAAGCAAACTGCAAAAGTATGAAACTACCTAATCATTCACTAAAATTAAAAAATAGAAAAACACCTTACCCAATAGTTGTAATTATGAAATGTTTTTTGCACATCAGTAAACAGAGACACTTTAAAACTTTGCTCTTTCATTAAAACAGCAAAATTCTTCTAGTTATAGGAAAGGGACAAAAATTAAATTTGAAGCCTTAGTCTGGCACTCATAACTTCAAATTCTTCAGGAACAAAGAAGATAAGACATTTATCCCTGAGCCGAAATTATGCTCTATCTATTTTGAGTCTGCTTGCACAAATGTGAGCCTTTCCAATGAGGAAAAATTTTTCTTTTTGTGGTAATGCTGTTGCAGAATGCCCATCTAAAGCAAATGCTTCTGGGTAACACATTTAAAATAGCTGTATTTGCTGACATTTGGAGTTGGTCAGTGAGTATGGATATTTATAGTATGTCCTTTTGTCTGAACTAGTACAGAATCACCAGAAAGTTGTGGCAAGCAGAGTTGCAAAAATTGTCCAACGGAAATGAAATATATCAAGAGGAGCAAGGTCATGAAGAAGGCATTGGAAATTGTTGTTATGCAAAAGTAGCTTGTATCATGCATTTTTTCAGCTAAAATTCTGTGATGTAATTCATGATTCAAATCCAAACTCTCCACAGTAAGTGCTGCAAATTATGTTTTTGAAGTAGTGGCGTGAACTGTGAGCATATTCAAACCTTGTCACTCTGTAAAAGATCAGAAGCATTGTTCAGGGTTTTTCCTAAAATTAGAATGTACTGCAGAAGTAGGAATATGTCCTTAAAGACCCTTGGATAAAGCATCATCCTTTACCTATTTGGATTGTAAGAACAGCTTATATTAAAAGCAAGTAGTTCACTGCTTTTTCAAAAAAAAACCAACAAACCAAACCCAAAAAGACTTAAAGGAACTAATGTAATTTTTAATCATTAGAATACTTCAACATAATGTAATTTTTCAATGAGAACAGTACCTATTTTTCAAATTTAGAATTGCAATTTCTATTTTCATTGTTAATTTTTATTATTTACTTGACATTTAAGATTTATCCATTGCAAAAATTCAGTATGTACAGGAAACCACAACAGAACAAAGCAAATATCAGTAAGACTACAGTGAGAGTAAACGAACTTTGGGGGAAATGGACTTGAAAACTATGTAATATAATGAATTGACAGAACTGAATTTAGCTTGATGTAACTTGAATTAGTTTTTGAAATCTGATTGCTGGAGTGATCAGTGACCAAAAATTTATTACAGTGCCATTTTTAAATTTGCAAGCCATATGTCAAAAATCCTGTTCAAAACTCTGAGCCTTGCAAAAATGAAAATAAGTAAAGCCAATTGGAATAAATAATGGCAATAAATGGTGTCTGTATTTTCCAGGAATACCAGCTAAAACATTGTAGAGTGGGAATGAGATTTGTCCTTTTATATATCTATATCTATATCTATCTATCTATCTATCTATCTATCTATCTATCTATCTATCTATACACTGTATTTGTATTTTCTGATTGTGTTTTGTACTGTCTCTTTTAAATATTACATGTTCCATTTCAGGAACATATTCTGCAAATTTCTGAATAATCTGACACCTAAATGTGTGGTTGGTACATTGAAAAAAAAGTATTGTCAGCAACACAAAGTAAACAAACAAGTACATCAGTGAGCTAAAAGTAAGAACACCAAACAGTAGAGCCATCAAATGTTCCCAAGAGGAATGCAGGTTAAAGAAAAAACCAAAACCAGACTTGTACTATTTTTTTTTAAGTGAGAAAAATCAGGAAAGGAAAAGGCAAAAACAGATAACAGTAGGACTGACTGTCCAGTGCCACTTAGATTGCAAGGTATCTGCCTAGCTCGATAATATTGCAGTTTTGAAATCCTACATATCCAGAAATCTAGCATACAATGAGACACTTTGACAAACTTGCATGTAAAAGCATTGAAGCTAAAATAGTGGGTAATCAGAGAAAATGAGTTTTGATAGCCAGACTATATTTGGGGAACAAAATAATTAATGGGAAATTTTTGTGAAATACTGCTAAAACGAATGTAGATCTGATTAGTTATCTTTTGAACTGACAGACATATTATACAAAATATATTAAATATAGTCTATAGGCTACATTACATTGAAAAACAGGAAATTGATTCATTTGCCTCTTCGTTCTCTACAGTACCTACTGTTAAATATTCACTTATAAGTGTTAAATTTATCATTAGGTGGGGTGCCAGATAATTTATAGTACTCCTAAGTAGAATGTATATTTAACAAAAAAGTAAAAGTGTATTGGAATTTCAGAAATTTAATGAAGATGCAAACAGCTTATGAGTAACTTTCTCAGTGTGGAGTATGCCAGAATGCTGTGGGTAAGCTTAAATGTATTTTTTATCTCCTTTAGGTGCAGCAGATTTCCAGCCAACACCACTGATATATGAGAAACTGAGGTGCAGCTACCAGGGAGATACTGGTGAAAGACATAAGAAGGAGTTTCACTTTTTAGTTCCATCCCTTGCTCTATGTGAGTATTGTCCCATGGGGTGGTCAATGTAATGGAAATATTCCTCATTCTTAACCTTGCCAGTGTTTCAGTAGCGAATGAGCCAATCTATAAAGTTTAACAGAGAAAATTCTGGATCTGCTTCTATAGAATTATGAAAGAATCATTATTAAATTCACTACTGATATGATTCTAGGACAGGTGGTAATAATTTATCAAGATATTTCATAGCAGTATTTGAATATTGACAGAAATATAAACTAAATTAACAAAGATTATTATGCAATTCTACACTCAAAAAATTCTAAAACATGGAAAGTAGAAATAGAGTTTCAAAATGCAGCCATTTGCATTTCAAAAATGACAGCAGCAGTACAAAGGGGAAGGAAGCTGCTATAAAACGTCTGAGAAACAGCTTCTTTGAAAAGGTTCTTCATAAACAGACCCAGAGTGAGGCACTCCAGAAAGTAAAAGGGACATGACTTGAGTCAGAGTGTTTGCAACTTTCCAATGTAACTACAAAAACATCTTCTAAAACAGCAACAAGAAAGAAAGTACTCGGGAAAAGGAATGACTGAAAGCTCTTGCACACATATGCCTTTTTTCCTGACTCATGCAGTAGTAACAGTTATCAGTGAAGTGCCCACTAATTCCTAGTTTATTGTGAAACAATCCTCTTTTCCAGTAGATTTGACAGTTTCTCTGAGGGAGTTCTGGATAGTCCACTTGAGAAGAAAATGGTCATCATATCTGAGCAAATGGGGACTCATCTGACTCAGCTGATTTTCTCCTGAAAACAAAAAAATGGGCAATCATTATAATGGATTTCAAATCCCATATTTATGATGACAATTCATAGGAACTAAATAACTTGCTTCTAATCTATATGAAGAGATACCTTTAAGTTGAAGGATTTTTAGTCAATTTTGAAATTTTTTTTAAGGCTACTGAGGAAAAGAGCCAGTACAAATAATTGCAATAGCTCTGGCTTCATTTTTCCAAGCCTCTTTCCCTCCAGACAGGGTAATTCACTGTTGAGCAAAGCTTTTAACTAGACTAGTGAAACAAAAATACACTAAGCTTGGAACAGCAACTTTTGCTAATCAGTCATGGTGAAGTAGATAATACAAGCAGTAGCCTCAATTCTTATCAACTCAGAAAGTCTGTGTGTGTGTGCGTGTGTGTCTGTGTCTGTCTGTGTCTGTGTCTGTGTCTGCGTGTCTGTGTTGATATGGACCTGAGCAAGCAGAAGGTCAGGGTTTCCATTTTCTGGAACTTATGCTTGAGACAGTGCAACGGAGTGCAGATTTACCCAGGTGCAAGGGTAAAGGTCTTTTCTTCACATGACATTCTTACTCACTATTTGGTTTGCTGAAAAGGTAGCCATACTATATGTTCATAACTCACCTTCTTATATTAATCCTTAAAAAAACAATAATAAAAGAGTTGTTTGATTATTCATTATTTATCTTTGATTTGCATTAAGCAGTGTGGTGGTTCAAAAAAAGAAAAGATTAGCATCAATCTGATCAATATTTCTGTAGAAAGTTTTTCAACAACTAGAGATATTATATATATTTCTCTCTCTAAGTCATATATAGTGATATACATATATATATATATAAATGTAAACATCAGTTTATTGTTTAGAGAAAGGTTTTTATTGATAGACTGTGAGTCATTACAACAGTGTCTATCTATGTCACATAAAAATATGGCTCTTTCACAGGTCTCCCATTTCTTTTTTAGAGATTTTGAATGATTCATTCTGTATTAGTTCCCAGGGAATTTTATTTTATAGATAGGATGCTGGTTATTGTCATGATTGCTTGAAAAATTTCTTTCTCACTACAGTGCAAACAATTAATGTTAACATCATTGTTTAATAGAAGTTGTCTAATTGTGATTTGATTACAAGTGCAAACATTAAGCATTATGGCATTGCCTTTTTTAAGATACATAGGATTTTCTTAGGAGCACTTTTCAGAGCTGGCTACTACAGTAAATATTTTAATTTCTTGAAATTCTTACCTAAGTGCTCCAAATTACCAATGTAACCATTAAGATGGGTAGAATGGGAAGTTTTATATCACCAAAATGTAATTTAATTGATTAACCTGATATCATTTGTTTCCATAGTGACTACCCTTCTGCTTAAAATATTTTAGAAGTAGTTAGTTAGTATACCCTCTATGAGAAACAAGACTACTAATTAAAAATACCTAAGAAATCTGTTTTCCTTTTACATGCAGAAAATTCATAGTGCCATTTTAAATAGAAAAACATGTTTTTTTAATTAGAATCATACAGAAAATAACCTTTTGACCCAATCTTCCTTAATGTTTACAGTTTTAGGTATTGTTATATAGCATGAGGAAACAGCAAAAGAAAAGCTTTAAGAGCTCAAGTTCAGACTTTCTACTCAGTCGTAACAGCAACTGAATTAAACAAGTGGAACTCTCCTGTTAAGGTTCTTTCAGAAAGTCACAGAAATGCATTGTAATTCATATGAATCTTATATTCACAGCCTGGTTGGCTCTTGCAGTTCTTGGCAGGTCAACCTACTTTATTATTTCCATTCCTGCCACCTTCTCATCTGTGTGGGTGGGTGATTCAGCTAGTGGCACACTTCCCTGTCAATCAGTAAACAAGCCAAGTGATACTCATTGTTCTGCCTGAGAGGCCGTCTTTCAATGAGACATACGAATAAAGGTATGATCTCTCAGGAGCATGTAATACCTCACAGAACATTTTGCAAATCTGGGAACTTTGTGCCTTTTGCCTGAAGCTTAGCTCTCTAGTACTGCAATCAATACTTAATTTTACTTTACAGAATATTCACAGAATACTTTAAATTAGAAAGCACTCACAAGGACCATCAAGCCCAACTGTTAAGTCAATGGCCAATACAGAGATAAAACCCACAACATTTGGTAAAATAACATTTTGTAAAATTTTTGTTAATTAAAATGGCAAAAATATTTGTATTTTTTCACCTTGTATATGCACGTTGTCTCATTTCCACATTACAAGTGGCACACACCTGAACAACTGTTTCTCCAATAAAAATTTTTCACAATCACGTTTCTGTTCATCTTCACCCTTGCATTAATGGTGTATCAGTGTTACATTAATGTAGTATATAGTAGTGTATATGTAGTGTAAGTTTTTGACTTTATAATAAACCTGTTGTTTTCCTTTCTTCAGGGTACCAAAAAAATATTTAATCCATACAAAAAGTGTGCTATTTTCAGTCAAAATTCAATATTCATAGCTATAATTTGACTATCCAATACCTTGTACTGCTACCGCACCTGCAACTGTTTAGTTATCAAAGGGCTTCAAGACCTTAGCTAAAGACACTAAATTAAAGTTGAGGCCTGATAGCAACATCTTCAGGTTAGCATCTTTCTGTAATGTGCTACAGTTTTATTTGGAATTGTATTGAACTATTACAACATGCTTTTAAGGTAGGGAGATAAAGTAATCTCCATTATATTGACATTAATGAAACCTTCCATTCAGTTACACAGAGACATCAAACTCTGAATAATTTCACCTAGACTCAGACATAGCTGTCCTCTTAAACTTGAAATATTTCCCTTCAACTCCATCTGTGAAGTGTTTGATTGCATGCCAAAGTCATTAAGTGATTGATTTATAACACTTCTTATATTGTTAAAATGAAACCTTACTTTACCTCAGAAGCAGCACTACATTGAAGATAGGTGAAGTGACTTTTTCATTATAAATTCCTTAGACACTAAAAAGCTAAAATAAATGTTGAAAATTTCTTCAATCATCTTATTGTAAGAGAGGTTTCATATAATTCTCATGTCCATTTTCCCTTTCAATGTTTTCCCATCCATGTTTCCAGATATTTAAAGTTGTGTCAACTAAATAGCTATTTCAGTAGTGTTTCTTGCAGTGTCATTTATTAAAAACAACAATGTCATTTTCAAAGTTCTCCCTAAACTTTATACAAGAAAATCAAAGCCACAATATTACTTTTGATGTTTAGGTTTTTCCTAATGTCCTTCTTAATATCAGAGCTTTGACTAGTGCTGTTCTTCACTATTCTTCACTCCATTTCTCCAATCTGTGTTTCAAGTTTTCTGATCTGTTTTTCTTTATTTTTTAAACTATTTTTTAGAAAGACATTGGCAAAATAAAATAATCCATAAATTACTGGGCACAATGGCTAATTCCAGAGCAGAGGTATGACCTCTTTACGCCTGAAAACACGAATCAACTAATTTTTAAACAAATTGTTATCTTTTTGCAGCCACATTAGCCTTATTAAAGTAAGGTTTTTCCATATATGTGAAATCCAGAATGTTTTTCATGGATTAACTGGGATATAAAGGGGAAAAATTGCAGAATGATGATTTTTTCTCCCATTTGTGTTTTCTAACTTTGTTTCTTAATTATTTAAGCACAAATATAGTTCACTACTTGAAATTACAACAGATTTAAAATTATAAATGATAAAATTAGATTCTAAGGTATTAATAAATATTGCTAATAATAACACTTGGATATTTGTCTTTCCTTGCAGTTATATTGTAGCATGCCTCTTGCTAGGCAAGCATCTACTTCCCTATTGTTCTAATTTTGATCTCAAAGGATGCATCATCTGTCACTAAATGTTCAATATAAAAGTGCTCATTTTGTTTCTTTTCATTCACTGTAGAAGCAGAGAACAAGAGTGTCCCTCTGGCGTGCTCATCAAAATTGTGATCTCACTCATTAAAATGCACAGAAACTGGCTTTTTTCTTTTATCCACAGTCCATCATAACTCTATTGTTTGAATCTCATTAACACTCCATTACTTCTCTTTCTCTTTAGAATTCGTATTTTTGTTTTGGTTTTAGATATTTTTTTTGTTTTATTTTTTTGTTTTGCTGTGCTTTTTCTCCTCTTTTACAGGAAACTAATTAAACAGAAACAAACAAAATTATTGCATATAGATTTCTCAGCTGACTTTATGTGTCATCATTTGAAGCATGTCTTATAGTATTTATGTAACCTTGTACCATAATTCAGTGGTAAAGTAAAATACTTTGTCATTTAAACTTCATGGGTTTTTGTGCAAAGTTATTAGTTATTAAATATTTTTCTATTTTATTACTTTTTAATTTTATTTATTCCTGTCTGAACTTTTCTTCTCTTACCTTTTCAGATATTAGTATTAAGATTAGAATTATTTTTTAAAGTTATTACCAAAATTTTTTAAAGTTATTACTTCCTTATCCTGGAAGTAACATATCAAATCCATTATCTTTTTCCAAAAATTAATCAATCAGAAGTCTTTTAGTGCTATGTTGCTTTCCAATGATAATCTAAGACTGTACTAGATGTACATTCATTCTCCATCTTTGTATATGTACATACACGTACATACATAAACATTACGTTTTCGGTATTATATTTTGGTTTTTTCATTTATGTCCCTCTTTCTTGGCAGAAAAGAATAGTGCAGAATTTGGGATCAAAAATGAATTAAGTGTATCCAGTCTTCCTCCTCTTTTTTCTTGGTAATCAATATTCACAATAAAACTTAGAAAAAATAAGTACTTGTGAACAGTTCTTTTTAAGACCCTGAATTCATCACTGAACATGGGAAAAAGTGTTGAACATTTTTGCAGTCGTTAAAATAAAGTACTTTCTTTACATGTTACCTCGTCTTATCTCTTGGACAATTTGGCATCCAATTACTGGTATAAATGTGAATGAGTATATATTTTTGCAAATCAATAAATTTATTTGCTTAACTCAGAGCCATAACAAAGGAGTACCTATTGATCTGCAGACTGGACCTCATAGAATTTTCTATAGCTAATATACACGTTGGCTGACAATAGTCCCTGAAGATGTCCTTATCACTAGATAACAAGAGTTAAAGATCATTAGAGTAATGAGCGATTTGACTATCTGTCTTCACAGTGATTTGTGAAGTAATATTGCTCCTTAAAATCTTCTTCAAAAAAACTCCCAACTTCATCAATAATGTACTATGTGTACTATTTTGTTTAATTAGTTCACATGTTTGTAAACACATAGATTTTATATTTTTGTAAAAAAACACAGTCCTTAGTATGTAAAAAGTCTTGAGCCTTGAGCTGTAAAGCAAATACTGCATCTTGCAGCATTTTGCCTGTGAATGAGGGAGTGTATTTTATGTACATCAGACTTTGTATTTGCTACTTATTCTGGAACACATCTTCCAGTGCAACTTGTCTGCTTTACTGGAAGATGCTGTGTAGTGTCAGGAAAGTGGTAACCAAGAAAAAAGGGATTTTACACATCTTTTCACAAACACTGGCTAAAAAATTTTGGGGGAATTTATCTTCTTTTTTTTCTTTTTTTTAAAGTGTGACATTTATTAGAAATTTTAGGGGTCTTCTTTTTGTTTAAATAATTTCTCTTTCATCAAGAATTATGCCTGGTTTTCAGAATATTTCTTTAAAATATATTTAATTAAAATACATTCAAATCTTCATTTCAAATCAAAATGGAAAGTGATCCCAAGTATTTAACACCTAAGTTGTATTAGCAATTTTATCAGGTATAAAAAATGTTTCATTATTTTTTAATGGTATAGTTCAATTCCTACTGAAAGTGCTTATGTAGATTAAGAAACAAATTATCTGCAGAAGTCCACTAAATCCTTTGGAATTATATTAGGAAGGAATTTAACTTCAAATACTCACTTTCAGCACTTCTAAAATCCAGTAAAATCTCTCAATTTTCATTTCATTACAAGAATATCTGTCACTTGGGCTTTAGCTGTAACAGCTTTCCTTTTTTCTACACATACATTTTTTCTGTGGATGTTCACAAGCTGATGACTAAGATCTGTGAGTAATATGAGTAATACATGAAAATTATAGCATAAACTTAACATGGGTTCATTTTTCATAAATTCCTTTTGGAAAACATGAAGCTTTTAAGCTATTATATTTGTCATGTTATTGTGGAAAAATTTCCTCTCCCAACATTCAGAAACAAAAGAATAATTGGATTAAAAAAATGGGTCAAGTGAAAATTTCAATTTTATATGACAAGACCCAAAGTATTGTGCCTTTTCTAAACTAGATGTGCCCTGAATAAGAAAAAAATATGTATGTTTGTGATAAATGAGCAATCACATATCTCATGATAAGGAGAGGAAGGAACATGTAAAAACTCTTACGAAAAGTCTGAAGATCAGAGCAGTAAAACCCATAGGTGTGAAATCATCTGATCTTTCCTGTTTCATGCTGGACTTAGGAGTCTTTCTCCAAATAGAAGTCTTTTGAAATTGGTGCAGTACAGGGGAACAGTTGTGAAGCCTTATTATTTTAGTAAATCAATGCATAAGATTAATACCAGAATATCCATTCTGGTATTCCTGAGTTGAATAGAAATACAGCTTATGATTTCCTCTTAAGCTTAGTATGTAATATTTAAACAAAGGCTTTTTATGACAGCATTAGTTGTTAGCCACATTTGACTGATAGTGTGGAGCTAACACTTTAACTCACTCCCTAGTATATTTGTACTGTTAAGAAAAGAAAAGAAAGTGGAAAAATGCTGAAATAATAATAGTAATAGTAATAGTAATAGCAATAGCAGCAATAATAATAATAATAATAATAATAATAATAATAATAATGCTCTGAGGCTAGCTAAAAGGCATTCTTTCCTCACATGTGAACTGTTCCAAACTGTATATAACACCTGCAGCGTAAAAGAAACATAATTCTTCCAATCAAGAATACTTAAACAAGAAAAGCTGGCAAAAGCTATTTGATTTCCCTACTGGGATGATGCTAGACTACTTTTTGCTTATGACTGTGTAAGATTTTTCTTAGGAGTACCTTGGTCTATGAGAATATAAAAGGGCAAGCAAGAAAGACCAGCAGTTTCCCTAGAAATTTCTGATACCTGAACTATCTTCAGGTTAGATGCTAACTTCTTCAGGATAAAGTAATCTTAAAAATCAAATGACTGGGAAATGAAATTGCAAATTAAGTTCAGCATCATGGATTTGCCAAGGAATTTAAACATCTTCTATAGGAAGTGACCATCTCTGTTTTTCCATGGTCACACAAAAGGTTTTGGCAGTGTAATGAAGTATTCTTTGAAAATGTATGTTTTGGTGAGCAGGAACAAAAATTAAAAAAAAAGGGAATAGAAATTGTGGGAATCATCAGGAAAAGATTGGAAGCATAACAGAGGACTTCATTGTGATAGTTTTTAGGGGTTTTTTGTTGGCCTTTTGAATACTGAGTGTTACTCTTGTATCCTCTTTCAAGAATTTCTTTGTAGAAATGAAAAATTTTCCAAGAAAAATTGAATACGCTCTGAATTATTGAATGGCTTTGTATGAAGAACAATTAAGTAATCTTACAGCTGAAAGAAAGACTGCGAGGGACATTTATGATACAGAGTTACAAAACAGTAAACGGTACAAACAGAAATGTAAATAATTGGCTAGGCTATGCAGATGGTCACATGAGAGGCAGCTGTCATGCTTTAGAAGGTGTCATAAACCATCAAATATCCCATAATCATTCGTCAGCCTTCCATCAGAGGACTTCAGGGGATTTACGTGAGGCAGCAAAAAAGTCTCCACGCCAGGGGTGGTACTTGGAGATTCCCATCTAGCCTGAGTGTATCTTGAGCCATTAAAGTTTGTGTTTCACGGGCTTCATACAGCCTGGATGGTCAAGCCTGACCGTCACTTTGAGCAACACGTGGCTTCAAAGTTGTGACAATCAAGTATCATTGCTGGACCCACAGGTGGTGGCATCTTTTCATCACTATCCTTTCTCTTTCTCTTTCTCTTTCTCGTTCTCTTTCTCTTTCTTTCCCTCATTGTTTCTGTTCCTAATGTCTTCTCAAGATATAATGTAAGACTGACTAAAAAATTCCAATCAATGCCTTATTAGGTGCCTTGTTATATCTGGAGAAACTAAAGATGGACAAGTTCAAGTTAGCTAAGTTAAAGTTTGTGAAGTGCCTCGACTTTGGATGTCATTTTAAAATTTAACAAGTATCTTATTTTGATTTAATATTCTAAAATTTGCATGCTACAGTTTTTTATTGATCTTCCTGAGAGTTTATTGTTTCTCTTGCACACCATCCAGAGTGCATCTAACAACCTACCCCTAAAGCCACCAATTGGACTGAGGCATAACACTAAAATCAAAAGGCAAAATGCATTTTCAATAAAGTTTTTTTCTTTGGCCTGGCTCCAGCGTGCTTATTTCATCTTATTTTTCATCTTTAATGAATCAAAAATTGAAATAAATAGAAAGACATAGTAGAGATAATTAGTGTCTTCCTTTTGTTCTAGTAAAGCATCTACCAGCAATGATCACAGGTTGTAGGCTAAATTCTTGAGCATTTTTAGAACAGATCAATATTTAAGAATGTCATACAGTCGTACCTATACATTTTTCAAAAAGATTTAATGGAAGCATTTTACCACAGAGGGCAGAGTCCTCTTGACATATATGATTAAACAATTTGGGGGGTGGAGAGGTTTATTAGTTTTTTAAACAAATTCTTTATTTCAAATTCTTTCCAGTAATATGATATTTCCATATCTAGACACAGATCCTAGAATGGGAATATTTTTCTCTTTTTTTCATAATATAATTAATATTTTCCAGTGAAAGGCAGTTTTTCTTTGATTAAACAGAAGGTTTTATTTTCATCTGTCTGCATGCTATATTAAAATAAAATTAAGCAAAAAGACAATCAGCCTGCTCATATCCCCAAATTCCCTTAATAAGTCTAAAAAATATGAACTTTCAGTATCTTTCCGTGATACTGAAATGCAAAATGAGATGCCATACAAACTAGAAACATGACTGGGAGTTTATTCTCCTTCAGTTCTTCAGCTACATTAAGAAAAGAAATTGTGACAAATCTTATACAGACAGAAGACATAAAAAAATGTCCTGTAAGAGTTGTTAACATTCTAACTGTTAAGTCTCCCTTCTCTATTACTTCTTCCTCTGCTGGATCTCTCAGTGGACTCATCATGCAATATTCCTCATGCTTATCTCAAGTAAGGATGGCTCTGCTCATGTAAGGGAGATAAGGTATTCTCCAATCAGAAATTCAACACACACTGTTTTTCACCTGCAGGAGATAGAAAGGAAACATAGCATATTCTAAAGAATACTCTGTTCATCTCTTAAAAGTTTGTGTTTGACCACAGTAAGATAGTGCAACCTGATACACCCTTCAGGTAACTTCTGATAGCTTAAATATGAGGCAAATAATTCCAAAGTTGAATCTTGATAAAAGACTAAAATGCTTGTATGTCATTACTATACTTGATTTTTAAACCACATTACTGTAGACTTAGAGATTAATCAAACAACTTTCAGTATTCAAAAACGTTTCTGCTAATGGTTTCTTCTCTGAAATATATAACTTTTTCTATGTCTTTTGGGCAATGTCCATTATTGTTAATTGTTCTTTAAGCCAAACAAATACTTTCCTTAGACTTAGAGCTTTTGTTTCTATTTATATCCTGGCTTTTCATGCTCAGAGCTCCATTGTTAAATCTAATGTTTCTTTAGTTTTCTTTGAAGTTTCTTTCACTGTAAATAGGTTACATATGTCAGGATTCCTGTCAGTCTCTGGCTAACTCAATACACATTACGGCAATTTTTATGAAATTAATATAAATTAATAAATTACACATAGACAGTGTATTGGAATTACCTTGGGATAACAAGAAAGAAGAAAGAAAAAGCACATTCTCATTTATATAATTTAACACAGAATTCTTATAAAAGTTTATAAATGAACTTAAAAATTTATTTATCATCATAATTTTTTTTAAAAAATCAGTAGCATTTATGTTCCTAAAGCTCTTTTGAAAATTAATCTATTTGTCTAGATCAGTTCTAAAATCTGGTTTTGATTCTTCTGCTAACAATCTGCAGGAATGGGATGAATTAACCCTAATCTCAAAACCCTAATCTCATAGAAAATGAAAAATAAAAAAGGGGAATAGCAATAGCACTTAAATACACTTTCCTGACAAGGATCAATGTGCTCCTGAAATAAATGCATCAGCCTTCCTCCACAAACAGACACTTGCTATCTTGCTATCTTGAAATGCTTTTAAGAAAAGGAAGGGGAGGAAAAAAAGTCCAAAGGTGGCTAAGACCGTGGAAGGATTTCATTTGTTGTTTGAGTATATAGAAAAGAAATCTTTGAGCAATCATAATTCACACCCTCAACTGTGTTTTCTCCACTGTATCTTGTCCTGTCCTGTAAATCAAAACAGAAGGCAGCATGATGCTTTCACACTACTAAGCTGCATTGTTACAATAATGGGTCACTGGAAGAGCTGTATCCCCTGTCCATTCATTGCACTGACTTGTTGTTATTGAGGGACATTTTCCTGCTGTCTTGGCACATAACATTTCATGTCTGTATTTCCTTAGGTACATTTGGAGATCTCTCTGAAATGTCTTTCCATCATTTCCTTAGTCCACATCCTTTTCCCCTTGTTATTTTTTTTCAGGACATTTTTCCTGGGTCTTTTCTCCAACAGCATGTGGGGCATTGGCAGGCATTTTCCATCAACATCTGGAATGTCTTTGTTTACATGAGGAGACAGAAGTAAATAGAATCTTACTTAACTAAGTGCAAGATCCATCATTATGGGATTCCTGTTATTTTAATCAGTCTGAAAGCCACAGAGTAGTTACAACTGCTGTAATAGTTTAAAAATGTGAAATATAAAAGGAATCCATTCTACACAGAACAAACACAGAATCTGTAATTTTTTCTTCCTAGTCATCACACCTAATCTATTAATATAAATGTACATGACATTCATGACAGTATTACAAAGCTTACATCCCTGCGAATTTTTCTACTGTCAACATACCTAGTCAACCATCCATAAAATTTTTTTACACTATATTACTTTCTCTGCTTTGTAAGTGCATATTAACATTACAGCAGTTAGGCATATGCTCTTTTGCTATAGGAAATATGAGACTTCATTTAATATAATCATTTGCCAACACTTTGCCATGGGCAACTTTCTTAAAATTTAATATGTGTAGAAACTTTTGGGTAGTCTCTCATGATGCAATCACAGACTACTACAAATTGGTATATTCTCACAAATTCTTATTGTTCATAATGATACCTCATATGATAAACATACCTCTTGGCCAGTCCTACTTTGGGTTTTTTTTTGGTTTTGTGATTTTGTGTTAGTTTTTCTGGTTTTTGTTTTTTTGCTAGATTTTGGTTGGTGGTTTTGTTTCTTTGTTTGTTTTATTTCAGTACAGAGCTATGACCTGCAGTAAAACAAGAGTACCTCATAGAATTTTTTAGGAATTATGCCTAGATAGCTTTCATCCACAGACTTGCCAAAAAAATGTAATCCAAATACCTGATGAGGAAAGGGCAAAGGAGGAAGTGCAACCACATTAATGAATTAGTATTAAATGTTAGGAAAATCTGAGAGTTGCAGTCTCATGAGCTTGGGCCTATAAGTAGAGCAGATAGAAAACTGTCAAAACGCCTCCTTTCCTTGCCAAGGGAGATGCTGGATAGAATTATTTTTATTGTCCATGCTTATCTTACACCCTTATTCCAATTATGTGATTCCTTCTGCACCTAGAAGAACAATCCTTTGTTAAGCTGTTGCTTTGCTTTCCTCAAGGCTGCTCTTGCGTCATATTTGTATTAATCTCTGTGTAGGTGTGATGGTTTCACAGCAGGGAAAGCTAAGACTGTCTAAACCCCTCCCTTCCCCCAACACAAAGAGGGGAAAAATATATTTAAAAAAGAATTAGGTAGGGGAAACTACAAGAGATTAAAAACATTGGAGTCACAATTTTACCAAAATGAGGTAAACAAACAGCAGTAATCAGAACAATGAAAAGAAACTTGTACAAAAGAGGAAAACGGTTTAGCCTATAAAAGCAAGGCGTTTGTGCAGAGCCCCTGGAGCAAAGACAAAATGGCCTCTGCCTCCTGGGCAGCCCACCTGCTCTTAGAGCAACACCAGGATGACTGCTATGCCCAGGCAATTCCTCATGGCCCAGGAGAACAAAGAAAAGATGGGGGAGAGGTTCTCCTGCCTCAGCCCTCCCTGCCCCAGGAAAAACAGGAAAACAAAGGAAGCAAAACAAAACCTGCAGAGCTACTTTGTTTGAATCAGGGGGTTCTGTTGCCAAAATGCTGACTCCTATTACAGTGGTGTGGGTTCAGGGGCTCTCCTTCACAGTGCAGCAGCAAAAAAGTGGAGATTGGGCAGGCTCTCTTCCCTCCTCCTGTCCCTTTTCCGGTGCCTGTGCCTGTGCCTCTCCCTGTCCCTCTCCCTCCCCTCCCTGCAAGTGGAAAAAAGCAAGAAACGTGTTGTGAAATTTGCTGTGAAGCCGCTCCGGACTGCAAAATGTCATTTCCAGGATAGTGGCACGGAGACCCCCTGATGAGTCCCTTGGGAGCCCACAGAAAACAGAGGAGGTCCTCTGTGTTTCCATTCCCTGTTTTGAAAGGTTCACTGTGCCACTCCCTTTGTGTGAATGGAGCAAAAGGTAAGGTTCTGTTTCCAGTGTCCGTGTAGTCACCTGGAAACTGCCCTCCTCCTGGGCCTCTTCCCACCCTGCAGCAGGGTGAGATCACGGCTACGATCTAAAATGGTTTTTGAATAAACACCACTGAAAAATCCACTGTCTCTCCTCTCTATCCAAGACAATAGGCAAAAAGGAGGAAAACAGTGAAGATAAGGTTGCAACTTTGAATAGAGGTGTTAGGGAAAGTAGGGCAAGAATCATAATGCATATGCGTGCACACTTCTCTGTGTTAGAAGAGACTATAAATGTAGGTCTATTTTATTCAGGGAACTTTGACACACCATTCCATTTAAAGATAAGCTCACTGCCCAGAGAAAAATTTTTGTATAACCATGGTTTAATAAGTTTATTTTTTTAAGTTAGAAGCAAATGGGCTGAAAAATTCAAATACTGATGATATATTTGGCAATTGTCCCCATTTGCATTTACATGATGTCTTTGTTGGAGATCTCAAATGAAATATGGCTTCAAATGAATTTATATTAATAAAGAGTTGCAAAGGTTTCAACACTGTGTATGTATAACTGGCCACCTCACATTTTATAAAACTGAACTAGGTACAAATTAAAGAGGATTTGTTAGGTTCTTGTAAAAACATGATTAATGGGAAGCTTATGCTGACCCTAAGGCTTAATGAGAGTTACAATGCAGAATAGAAATCAGGATAATCCTGCAATAGTGACACAGGAATAATGGTAAACTATAGATACAAACTTATGTTAGCTGAAAGTATTTATTACTTCAAATTTACACTTTAGAGAAGAAAGTATTTGCTAAGAATGCCTAGTTAAAAAATACTACCCAGAGCCTTATTAACGAAAATAAAAAGCCCAAGTTAATCGCACTATAGAAAAGGAGCAAGCATGTAAAATTTTCGAGTAGAATGAGACATAATATTGAAAAGGGAGAACAGAAAGACATTTCTACTCTGAAAGTATTAAGTAATTCAAAAACAGAGTAAGCAGAATTAGATGTTAGAGTAGACAATTCAAAGTAGAGTGGTGCATTTTGGGGCACAGGGGACACATCTGAAAAGCATAATTCTTTCACTTTTGGTTTAGAACCACTCAGTATCATTGGGTAAGTAGGTATTCATTGAATAGAAGAACATCATAACCTGTCTAGTGATGTGTGAACTCAGGAAGCTACAACAGGAAAACAAAAACCTGCTAACGGTGGAGGGCAGTGTAAAATATGAATTCATCATACAGCAAAATAGAGGGTAGAAGAGATCTATGCATGTTTTACTTGCCTTTTAAGGAAACAGGCATTTTACTATGGACAGTGTAAAGCAATAGTAAAGTCTAACACAAGCTGTAACAGCACAGCATTGACTTAATAAATTATCAATTAAAATCTGGGAAAGAATTTCAGAGATATAGCAGCATGTTGGCAGCATCTTTAGTCAGCTTTCTTGAATACGCAACATGTCGATGTAATTGAATCAGGCAGTGATTCAGCATTGAGCCAGTCTGCAGCCTGAGTTTACTCTGCACAGTTCTATACAAGAGATGTCTCCTAGATACTAAAGCGTGGAAGGGAATTTGCGCAGTGCCACCAGTGATGAAAAAAGCAACAACTTTTATTCATTAATATAGAACTGCTCTTGTTTAATAATAATTGTTATGTCCCTCCATTTTACAATACCTAATGGCAAAAAGTTTTGGCTTTCACTGATTTATCCTTTCACTCTAGGAAAGAGACAATTACATTAAATATGAGAATTAACTTAGCACTTTTGCTAGGACATCATTGAGATGCAGTAGTACTGAAAGAACCTACTTGGTAAACAGTACTTGTGCTTGGGGGAAAAATATATTCAATAAATACAGAACTTGTCTGTAAATACCCTTCAGAAGTTGTAATGTCCAAGGCAGCAGACAAATCTTTAACAGATTTAATATTACTTTTAACTGTGGTGAGTCACAAGAAAGCAAGCAGAGAGACCCACCCTCCAGGGTGCCAGAAGGAACATTTTTGTCATTCATGCTAAGTGACAAAATATCTCGTTAGTAGAAGTCACTGTGGAAACAGAATGGTGAGGTTAATATATTGCAGCCCGTGAATGCCCAGTTTACATCTCCAACAGAAAACTTTAAAAGAAAAATTTGAAATTTCCTGTAATGTTTCAAATAACATGAAATGTTTTGTACAATGGTCAAAAACTTAAAATTATTGATATTTTAAATATATATACTGCCAGATATACTCGTTGGCTAAGACTATAAGACAGGAAGGCGGCAGTCCCTTCATGTGTCTGCAGTATTTGATATTAATGCTCTGCCTCTTAGTTTCACTAAAGCAAAAATCTCATATAAATTTTAATGGTTCTTAGTTGTATTATTTTTCTTTTATGGTCAATGCCATGAAGGGTTCTGCATGATAAGGAAACAAAGGATAAACTAGATCATGAAAGGAATATTCAGCAGTACTTTTTGAAAATGTTGATCTGTATCTTGAATTTTTTAGAGAAGAAGAAGGTTTTGTTTCAAAACTTCTGTACAAGAAATCATATATGTAGTACAACAGGTTTACACAGCAAGTATATAATGTGTAGAGCAGTAATATAAGTGTACTGTGTCTGCTGAGTACTTTAATGCTTTCAAACCATGCATAATTATGTATGAGTTTGATAAGGAAAAAATCATACATTGAATTTGTCAACAGGCAAAATGTAGATTCATGCTGTTATTCTTTTCACAGGATTTGTTAGGATAAAGAAATTCCCAATCACTACAGGGACTTTGTTTTATTCAGTACTATCTGAATTTTCATAGATAATTACAGCCTGAGAAATTTAGTCCAGCATGTATCATTACTGCTTAAGCATCATGCTAAAGAACAAGCATCACTCACCCTCTTTTTCTGCTTTTTAGTTTTTGTGGAGCATATTGTCTAATCTACCCTATACGTTTCATCATAAAGAATGAGCAAATGACACCTAAAATAACAAAAATTAAATGGAGACGCTTTGTTTACCAATTTAACTTCACAAACTTAAAATTATTTAAAAGAAATAAAACATGGTGAAGCAGACATAAAAATCAGAGAAAAGTAGGAAGATATTTCTGTATTTAAGGAAAATGGTGAGTAGCATGTTATGGCATCTATGCAATGTTTTAAAGTCAGTTCCTGTGGTCAGAATCAATTGCCAAGCAGCATAGCTTTCATAAGTCTGCATCTGCGGTAAATAGACCAAGATTTACCAAAATTTTCTATTTCTGTACAAACAGAAATAGAAAGTTTGGGGGGAAAAACCCAAAAAGCAAGTAACCCGGGGAAAAAAAGTAGTTTTGGTTCTCATACCTTGCTTTAGTAACACCATCAAGTTCTGCTTTGATATAGGCTGGTTGTCCAAACAGGTGTCCTAAAGGTGCCATCAGGCATTTGAATGCCAGCCAGTGTTTAAAGCATACCAGTCTTACAGCCATTTATTGAGATACTGCCAAAGTCCAATATTTTCTGCAGAAAAATTAGGAAGACTTTGTTCACCTCAAGATTAGAACAGCAGAGGGAGCTGTCAATCTTTTCAGGAACAAGGACATAATGATATCCAGCTTCAGAGATGGGTACGTATTATCCAATCAATTCTAGAGCATCACACAGGGCTTTTGTTGTTTGTACAGTAGGTGTTTGTACACTGTCCAAATATACAGATAAATGTGGAGTTACATGACTTCATAGCTTGACCAAGGCTGACAAAACAGTGCACATAGTTGAAAATCAGCCAGAATTTACACTAGCTCTAGTTATTATCTATTGAAATCAAGCTGCTTTTTGAATTTTTAATATAACTTATTTATTATGCTTTTTTCCTTCTATTTTTTTTTTCTTTGTCGGTTGATAAATTCCTAGAACTTCCCTTTGGCTTCTTCAAGCTTACTTTCAAAGCTATATATATATCCTACTAAAATGTGAAACTCCTCTTGACTGCTTATTAGTCAATGGTGCTCCAACACGCATGATGGTAAGGGCAAAATAAAAAATACATGCTAGCAAAAATTGAAGTAAAATTTGCAGTAAAAGTAGAAAAAGGTCATTTTTCAGTCATGAACTTGATACAAAGAAATGAGCAATGAATTGTTTCTTCAAATTTTCTTCCTAGCATTTAAATAGTTGTACTCCTTTCACTTTTTCTCTTGAAGCAACCAAAGCTAGGAAGGTTTTTTTTTAAGTGTGCCAGTGTAGTGCTTCAGTTACGAAGTATTTAAGCACAGGGGAAAAAAAAGATCATTAAATGTTAAAAGACAGATTTATTCAGTGTCAGCTCAACACTACTTGAGACATGGTACAAATCACCTCTGTCTGTCTTCGCTTGACTGTTAAATTTGCCCAAGGCAATCCTTTTTTAAATCAATCTTAGTGGTAAAGTACATGATAGCAAAATTAGATAAGCTTTAAATCAAATAAACCCCTCTCACGTATAAACAATTCTTCATTAATTTGAAAATCAACTATGTTTTAATTTACTGCTAATACTTATTTGAGGTAAACATTACAATAGCAAGTATAACATTTTTCTAATGAACATAAGCTTTTGGAAACAGTATCAGAAGTTTAAACTATGGCCAATGGGCTAAATGTTAACCTAATAATCAAAAAAATAGGGGTAAAAAGACCATGAACGCTTGGAAAATTTAAAGAGAAAATTAGTCTCATTTTCTCTGTTTTGCAGTCTCTAACGTTCATTGTACTCCATGCTTGCATGTTTTTATTTCTGGGTAAAGTGAAATACGCATCTGTTTTTGGCAGATGTGTATGGTCTGGCAATATGAAGAGCTACTGGATTCCATTATCTTCATACTCCAAGGAATTCTATACCACTGTTCTAATATTAAGATTATTTTATGAATGCGTTGTAGAAATACCCTTAAAATAAGAAGGGTTCATAAAAGAGGAAGATTCATCATCTCTACAGCTCATGCAATTTTCTGTGTATTTTCAGTGTACTTTCAGCTACTTTTGCAAAAAATGTTGTCCTGCAACACGTTATGATTTGGATCATGTGCTATCACATGTTCTGGCTAGCATAAAAGAGTATTTTGATCTACTCACAAAATAAAGAGTTTAAGGTCAAAAATGTCACAGGTACACAGAGACTTGTCTCTATGCTGAGCCATAACGCATTGACAGAGATCAATTGGAAATGGAAAAATACGATTTTTTTGAATTCTACAATGACCATGGCTATTAAATATAGCATTCTGCTTAGCCAACAGTTATTTTTGCCAGCTAACATTTAATTATATAATCAAGTGAAATTTTGATGCTAGAGAAGTTCCTTTGACCGCAATATCAGATGCTGTAAAGCAACATATACTGAGATGTGTATTAGTGCCGAGATATAGATGCTTTTGCAAGTCATTTGCCCAAAATGTTTGAAAAACTATTTTCTTTCTTATTTTTTAAATGCAATTCAAAAACAACGTGCTAGAGAATATGGTCTTCTATACTGTGGGTCAAACTGGACTTCCTTTGCTTTGTTTGAAAAACCTGTTCAGTATTTCGGCTGTTAAAGTCTTCAAATATTTTAACAAGATAGATCTTCTTTGTTTTGTTACAGTGTTCTTTTGTGCAGTTGTAGCTACTTCACTTTGCTCCTGACCACTTAATTGCTATGAATTTATTTCCTCTTTTTTTCTTTTCTCTTTTTTTTTTTTAAATTTTCCAGCAATAATTTTATGGGGAATGCTAAGTCTTAAATCAAAACCAAATTAGTTAAAATAGTTAGAGCTGCTATTTGAATTTGTGTGAAGTTTGTAATATGATACCATCTATATAATCTATCACTTTGCAGAAAATAATTACATTTTTTGAAAGGTCTTCCATTCATATTAGATATTCATAAGTTGAAAAAACCCTAAAAACTGGCAGTTCAGCATGTAAATCTCGATGTTATACACATGTGAATTGCTGTAAAACAATGAATAAATATGATTGAAGCACTTTCTGTAGCAGCTGCATAAATCAGCTGCTCTGCCTAGGTTCTTGTTACTTTATACTTCTATCACAATGAGAAGCAAGATTTTAATGTCATAACAGAATCTGAAAATATTAGTGGTTCTTTTCTTTATTGAGCTTTTTGTATACTGTATGTTTGTGAATGTGATGTTCACATTCAAGAATTACATATTGATATATATACACACACATATATATATATACATATGTATATATGTATACATGGTAATAAACATTTCATAAACATTGTAATAAACATTTCATAAACTATTTCATCCCTGTAAACATGAAAACTTGTGTGGACTGGCTGCAATCATCTCCATGAATTGTTAACCAGGGATACAACTGGATTCCAGTAGTATGTACGTCATCCTTAAATCCTTTGACCAGATATCTCAAGTATCAATGTCCTTATTATTTTTCCCTATATAATTTTAGGCATTTTGGCAAACAATTTTGCTTCATTTTTTCTAACCTTTGTTAAATTTTATCTAAAACTTGACTGAAATTTTATTCTGTCTTTTCATATTTGAAATTATTAGTAGTCTTTTTTTCCCATTTAAAGCAGTCTTATCTTGAGAGTGCTTAAAGCTTTCTTACTCTTTGTTTCTTTGCTTTTTCATAGTTTTGGTTTTGTTTAGTTTTTTTCAGTGTTGAATTATCTGTATTCATTTTCTTCAGCTCGGCTGAATACTTCTGTTTTAAAAAGGAATGTGTATCAGAAAGACCAAGTCACTGATAAACCTCAGGGTGAAAAGGCCTCTTGGATCTTTCCCTCTCACTACTGCTTTTACTTCTACAGAGGTACCATAAAAGGATATAACTTCAGAATAGGTGATGTTGGAATATACACCCGGAGGCTTTCTAGCCCGGATTCCTTCTAAAGGAGGACTGCTAGCATTTGATTACCACTAGGGGCTGGATGCGAGTGGAAGGGGAAAGGAAAGAAAAAGGAAAAAAAAAGAAAAGGAAAAAAAAGGAAAAGAAAAACAAAAGAGAAAGAAGAAAGGGAAAAGGAAAAGAAAAAAAAAAAGAAAAATAAAAAAGGAAAAGGAAAAGGAAAAGGAAAAGGAAAAGGAAAAGGAAAAGGAAAAGGAAAAGGAAAAGGAAAAGGAAAAGGAAAAGGAAAAGGAAGGAGGAATGAAAAGGAAAAGATAATGAAAAATCATTGCATAAAATCCAAAAGTTTTGTTTTCTTTGACCAATCATTGTGCACCTATGGTCAGTCTTGCCCTGTCTTCTCTCTTACCTGAAGACAGCAATGCTCTTTTCCCTGCAATATTCTCCTCCTGTTGGAGTTACTGCTTTGGATACAATGAATACATTGTGATGACTGCAGGTTCAGAATATTGGAGTGCTGAAACTCTTTGGCAGTATTCTCTTGCTTTTTTCCTATGTTAAAACTCTGAATATTTCCTTAATGGGCTTCTAATGAAAGGCATCTAGCACATATATTCTTATGTTTTGTTGTCCCCTAAGTTTAACATCTTACATGAATTTAGAAAAAAAAATCCATAATTTTATATTGTTAAAAACAAAAAAAGATTATTTCTTCAATCTGAAGAATAAACAACATCTTGAAAAGTGTAAAATGATGCCATAAAAATAAAAATTAAATACATAAATACGTGTGGAGACTCATTCACTTTCACTTTAATGCTCTTATTCAGATATTTTAGTCCAGAATATTAAAGTGATCTTTGTTAGGTTTAGGAGACCAAAGTTCTTTTCAGAACAATTCATGAAAATTGAGAACTTCATGACCTGTTCTGAGAACATTCTCAGAAACTGAAAATTATTTGGAAATATCTTACCTTTCTTCATCTTCTTTGAGAACTGTTTTTGCTTTTTCTCAGTAAGAAAGCTGTTGCTACTATTAATAATAGCAACATAATGCACCTATAAAATATTAGAATTAATTTGCTTTAAAAAGAAGTAACTTAATTTTCATTTTTACAAGAACTATGAAGTTTTACTCTTCTTCTAAACTAAGTGGCTGCATAAGCTATTTGGAATTTGACAAAAATTCTGAGCCTCACAGGTTTACAACTATAACAATTCCTACTGAAATGGTATAATTCGATCATGAAGTAAATTATCTGCCTCAAAATTAAATGTAAACATTTTATGTGCAGATCCAATGCATTACAAGAACTGTAAGTTAATAATAGTCAAATAATAAAACTAAACAGTGTTTTTTCTTTTTCTTTTAAGTTTTAAAATTAGTTCTACAAAGTTAAAATACAGTTTATGGGAATAGAAGTTGACATACACTTTTTGACCAGAAGGAGCACTAATGTGCCTATTTGTTTCCTGTGCTAGCAAACTGTCCCTTACTTTTATGCTGATTGACCATGTTTTGGAAACAGAGGTTGTAGAACTATTGAGACAAGTATTTGAAGGGATAAAGTATACAACCTATGGATATCTATCTGTCTATCTATCTATCTATCTATCTATCTATCTATCTATCTATCTATCTATCATCTCTCTGTCTATCTATCTACCTGTCTATCTATGTCCCTTAGCAGTGGCTCATGGAGATTGAAGAAATTCCTAGAAGGAAGAGTCTTTGGGTAACAACATAAAAAATGAAAGTGTTTGTCACGTAAAAAATTTAAAGTTTAGCTTTCCTAATCAATGGCTGTCAGATATTTAAAGAAAAATATTTCTGAAATGAAAGCAAGCTGTATAGTCAGGAAGAAATTACCTTTTCCATCAACATATATGTTGATGTTGTAGAAAAATTATCTTCACTGGACATTTTTCACTATTACAAGGCTCTGCACCTATATGTTATGACCAACTAAACCAATGGAAGATTTTTGGTGAATGCATAACCAGATACCTTTTAATTCAAAGAAATTATATGGGAAGAAATGGAAAATGTCAGTCAGAAAAACTGTTCAAGCATTCAAAATTCGTCCTGCACAGAAGCATTCAGGCTCTGCAAAACCTCACTTTTGGAAAGATTTCAGGAGTAACTTGTAATCCCACTGTCAATTGTTGGTGTTGTTGTCGAAGTTGACAATGACATTTCTGTAGTCTGCCAGGTGAGAGTTTGCCATGGTGTAACTCCAACCAGGAGCCAAGCCCCATGCAGCCGTTCACTTACTCCCCCACCAGTAGGACTGGTGAGACAATCAGAGGGAAAAGGGAAGAAAGCTCATGTGTTGACATAAAAGACATTTTAGTGCAGAAAAAAAAAAAAAAAAAAGGCTATGCCCAAAAGCAAAGCAAAACCAGTAATTAATTCAGTGCTTCCCATGGGCAGGCAGGTGTTCAGCCAATCCCAGGAGCAGGGCCCCATCATGTGCAGCGGTGACTTGGGAAGACAAATGCCATCGCTGCAAATATCCCCCCACTTCCTCTTTCTTCCCTGCACTTCACATACTGACATGATGCCGCAGGGTCTGGAATATCCCTTTGATCAGTTGGGGTCACCTGTCTTGGCTGCGTCTCCTCCCAGCCTCCCGGGCACCCCCAGCTTCCAGCGGGGCAGTACAAGAAGCAGAAAAGGCCTTGACTCTGTGCAAGCCCTGCTCAGCCATAACAAAAACATCTCTCTATTATCAACCCTGTGTTCAGCACAAATCTAAAAGACCGTCCCATACCAGCCACTGTGAAGAAAAGTAACCCTACCCCAGCTGGAACCAACACAAAATTATATAAAGAGAAAGGGAAAAAAAAATTAGGTAGTGAAATCAAAATTTGAAAACATATTCCCAGCTACAATTTATGTCTAATTACTTTGCTAGAAGAATGAAATAGGAGTAAAATGAATAGATAATCTATGAGTGATTAAAATGTGAATTGTTTTTGATAACTGATGCTGACTATGTCCGGAGAACTAAATTTCATAGGTTTTGGGGATTTGTAACAAAGGACATTTTTTCTGCAATTCAGACTAATTTATTTCTTTCTAGAATGGTATGAGCTGTATCGGTGGCTGAGATCCATGGACACAAGTATTCCTTAATTCACCCAGCTTTGTATGTCAGGTGGGCCTATATTTCATAATTTTTAAAAAGTAAAGGAGCCTTTCTAAAAGAATTAGTGAAAGAAATATTTGAAAAATAGAATCCCAGGAAAGAGTGCACAAGGAATATCAAGCTGTTTGGTTATTTAAGAGATGAATGAAACGGAGACCTGTGAAGGATATATTTTTCTATAATTCCATGACATTCATTAGTGGAATTCAGTCTTGGGCTGGTGGAAGACTGTGAAGTGCTGGTTCTCCCTGTGTAAATACTTCCATAGACCTCCAGTAACACAGAAAAGACATGTTTTTTTACCCTCTTAAAATATCTGTGATTGACTGAAGACTAATTGTTTTAGTCTTGAAGACTGAGAACTGCAGACATTATGGGATATTGCTTGGACAGTTTCTGGCAGAGCTGTTAACACAGATATTCTGAGCCCTTCAGGTGATAAGCACAGAACAATCTTTCCTTCCTGATGGCTTTAATCTATAAAGGGTTATGAGATCTGGGATAAAATAATCTGAAAAATCAACATCTTGCCCACAGCACACTGTTAAAGATGTGATGAACAGAAGCATTCCTGCTGGGTCTTCCCAGATACTCTGCTTGGTTCTGCTGGCTTTATGGAAACGCTACGTGGAATAAGTCTCTTCTTTTTGCCTTCCTTTTCAGACACTTGAATATATATTGAATGAAGGTGGGTGTATTTATGGGTGCATTTATTCCTTTATTGCATTCTTTATACACAGAGGGTAAAAGCATAGAGAACAAAGTGGATTCAGACAAACAGAACTCAATAAACTTTGCTGATGTGGTCATTTTAAAACAGATAAAAATTACTGTTTGTTTTAAAGCTATAAAAGACTCTTAAAAATGTACATAAGCAACATGCAGGAGTGCATGATCAGAGCATATGCCCTAGTTCCATTAATACATTTCATTCTGCAATTAAGAAAAAAAAAATCATCTATTGAAATGCTTTCAACACTTACTCCCAAATGTTTTTAGATTGCCAAAATAATAACTTGCACATCAAAGAAAAACTAGTAATTCGTCTTGTCTACCTAACCTGCCAATTCAGACTTGGTTTCTCATCAATGCTGTATGTTCTCATTTTTTTCATCACTGTAGTTTTTGTCAGTATAGCATATTTTCTAGTATTCTGTCTTACTGAAGCCTTTTGTACATTATGAAGATTTTGTAGTTGGTGTTTTTTCTTGAGAATCTGTTCAACAATGAAGGAATTTCTGGACAATATTGTAAGTGGTCTGTTTAGTCTTTCTTTCTGACTACAGAAAACCCAGTTTTTCTTACTTGGACAGAAAATACCATTTTACTGATCAATCCCATTTTAAGTTTTGCAATCTCATTCTACCAAACTTTAGAGTTTTTGAAATGTTGTGGGGTTTTTTAGAGAAGTAAGTAACTGGTAAGAAGGAAGAAGATAAATATACTCAAATGGTCTCATGAATCAAAATTCCTTCAATAGTCAGACTATGGAGTCCTTCTGGAAAGCTTATATGATTGAGTAGCTGGCATAAGGATACTGAGACTTGCAATCTTTTATCAGAGAAATATTTTAAAATAACCAGCATACTGCAAATTTTATTCCTATTAAAACTTTTCGTTTACTACACCTCATCTGTTCATTCACCCTTGAGAGTGGCAAAATCTCCTTGCACTTAAATAAGTACCATTCCATTTTTCTTTTCACATGATTTGCCATTCATTTATTTTGTAATTATATTTTTGTTTTATAAAACATTATTAAAATAAAACAACCGAAAACTAAAACAAAAAGCAAACAGAGCTTTCCTTAAAATACTGATAATAATGCTATTAGAACCCTCACAAAGATTTATTTGAAATACTGGATAAGCTAAATTTTGAATTTTATGTTTTACAGAAGGCAAGTGGATTATTGCCTGGTAAAACAGCATGATAAAACCATTGTTGCTTCATTAGAGATGCACAAGGGTTCTAATACCCCCCTACATTATTATGTTCTGTGCATAAAAAGCCCATGTTACCTACAAGTAGATTATGTAACTCCAGAAGCTTATTTCATCTTAAGCCATTCCTGAAGATCCTCTGTTTTGATTTTATATATTTTGCTTTTAATACATTTTTTGTTATAAATATGATGTGATACATGATTATGTTAACATTGATATCAGAGCATGCAAAAAATGCTGGCATTAAGTGTATCTGACACAACATCCTGATGAGTCAAGTAATTTTAAAAGGTGTAATTTATTTTATAAATTCATTACACAGAGAACAGTGCCAGAGGCTTTCCAAGACATTATGGTATTATTCTCCTGTGACAACAACTCCAGTACCATTACCATTAGAATAGAAAGATATAAAATAGAAATATTGAGTATTTTTGGCTGCCATCTGATCTTTTTGGTTAAGAAATCCCAGAAGTATTCAGTGAAGAGGGGAATTTTACCATTCTCTGTAGAGAATGTAAATTACTAGACTTGAGAATGGCATGAACTATCAGTCATACTAATAAATAGATATGGACCTAAGACAAGGTATAAAAATCAGCATAAGCACTTCGGAAATTAGTCCCATCTCTTTCTTCCTTCTAGTTTTACAAAAATTCCTAATGAAGGTTGTGAAAATTCTGTTACACAGAAGAACAGTTTAGCCTATTGTATCTGTAACATTCATGAATTAAAAAGAAACATGGAATTTCTGGATCGGTAGACAAAAACACTATAAGTAATGCAAAAATACACTTTTTTTTCCATTTTTTACAAATTAATATGTGATTAAATAACACCAGGCATAATAATGTGATTCAGAATTCAAGACCTATTCAAGGGCATAGGTCACAGTCCGAGTTTTCTTGCATTAGTTTCTTATCTGGGAGCAAATATTTCTGCATATTTGAATTTCTGCATTTGATGCAATCTACTATGAATGAGGCGAATAGAGAGTAGATCACAATCCTTTTCAAAATTCTCAATTAGGAAGTACATTTGCATTACCCTTGGGTGACATAAGGAAGAATATTCTTCCTGTATCTTCAAACCTTCTGTGTTTTGGCAGATTTTGGCCAAGTCTTTAATGCTACTTCAATATAGTTTTTCTCTTAAATCACTACAGGTATCACAGTTGATCGTGTCTATAGGTATTTAGGGGCTTTGAATTATGCAGATAAATCTGGTGACATATATGCTCACTAATGCAGAACATTTTTCACAATACTTTTAGGATTCACACCCATACTGAGAACTTTGTGTCCCATTAACTATATTACATTAATTATACTACAATTATGAATTGTTTTTCTATAGAGAAAGTATTATAAAAATAAGTTTGCCTGTAATGTTTAATGAGATTAACAGAAAAATATTTGTATTGTAAATTGCATTGCTCTACTTTTAAATTACAGCTTCTCAACAAGTTTGAATAAGCTCTTTCTTTTTCTGTGGCTTGTGGTTTTTTAGTATGTTTCTATATTCAGGAACACTTATCCATCAGAGGTTACTGGAGCTTGATCAGGCTTTACAAACTTAAAACAGTCCTATAATATAACCACACAATTTGAGTGAACATCTCAAAATAATTAAGACTTGAAATTAAGTTTCTTCGGGATCTTACTGGTTACTGAGTGGAATATTTAAACAATAAATTCTAAAAGAGGCTTTTAAACTTGTTTACATGTTTCCTGAATCAGAATAAGGAAAGGGAAACACCAAACTAATTGCTAACATTCGTGAGCTGAAGCTTGCTTTTAACTTCTAGAAAGAGAAACAGTCAAGGGACTTAAAAACAGAGAAAACTGTAAGTTTCATATAACTTTTCCTACTAGAGTTCAGGCTAAAATGACTGAGTAAAAAAACCCCACTTATTTAATGGAATTCAGGAATTATTATTGTGATTAGAGGCAATTTAACATGCAAAAATATTTTCTGAATACATTACTCCATTAATTTTTTGTTACCATTCCTCAGCTACACTAATGAACATCGTTTGGCCAGTTGCATAGACAACCAAATATTGAAGAGAATATTTTCCACTACAGTTTATGAAACGATAAAAAACCTGTTTTATTAACATCTACACTCAATATATAAGGAAGACCACTTTTGAATACAACCTCAGAAATATTGAATTCCATAATATTTTGGGGTTCAATTTTTCTTTCTGGAATTAATTTGTGCAATCCTCCAGTTAAAATTTTCCAGTGTTAAGAAACTAACTAAATTGAAATATGTTTTGTGTCTTCTTGTGGGGTTTGGAGACATGTTTTTGTTGTCATCTTGTTTTGATTTTATTTCTCCTTGTCTGCTTCTATTGGCTCAGCATCAGTCTCCTTAAACGCCCAGAAAAACTGTCAGTGATAGGGACTAAAGGTCCCTTTGTATGGTGGGAGAGGAAGCCTTTACTCAAAGCTCAGTGCAAAAGTGATCCTGTCCTTCCAGTATTCTCAACCACTCCCCAAAAGAACCATAAATAGTCCTGTAAATTTTAATCTTTCATAGGCATATGTTCTACAAGGTGGTCTGAATGAGAATGAATCATCACGTGCAGCATAACTGGATTAAAAAATGAACAGCCACACAAACAAAACATATAGGAGATTCCAGATAAAAAAAGTCTGAATCCATTCTAGGAATAAAAGCCACCTAAGGAGGCATTGGTATAGGTATATACAGTTTCCCTTTGTGGACTGTTGAATGTGTGATGACAGAAACTGCATACATGCAATGATCAAAAGTTATTCAAAAAATTAGATACATTACGAACTGAGGGTTTTCAATGATTGACACTGTCCGCACTAGAGTGCACATTACTAAAGATGGAACTTGACAATCAGGTGTATCCAGGACAGAGTTGTGGTTGTGTGTAGTATTAAGAATAGTTTATGGAATACTCATTAGTTGAGGTCCAGCCCTCTTGACTGGCTTCGCTAAACCTTGACAGGTGTGAATGTCCACGGATATCCAACGTGATGGAGGGAGCTATAGACTACAAACCACATCTCTTGACATCCTATTTACAAGAGAAGGAATTGTTGAGGGAGATTTAATTTGGAACCATAAAGTCAGGGTGAAGAAACTCATGAGCCTGTACTAGTAAAAGCATATACTACTTTTAAGCACATGTATCCAAAAAAAAAAAAAAAAAAATTTGAAATTGAGGCCTTCTTTCCATGAGACAAAATAGGCAGGGAATACCAACCTAAAACAGAAGCCTTTGCTTTTTCAATGGAATTCTTCTATCCCTGTGTATATCAGGTGACAAACTATTTAGGAAGCTTCTAGGCAAAAGGAGGTACTATAAATATGAAAAATAATACTTCTACAATGCCAGACTCTAAGGAACTTATTCCTCACTCCTAGGAAAGATGTTAGTATTCAGTGCAAAGTAAGTTATTTTTTTGTAAGGGAATTGGAAGTCATCAGAACACAATTTAGATATGACATCATGAGAAGGATACACACTCTGTGTGTGGATTAGAGACATGAGAAATATACCAACAACATGCTAGTTATACGAACTGGGTAGTAAAGAGAGAATGTATGTGGGGAAGGATAGGGATAGAAGGCACTTTACATCCCCAAAGATGCCTTTGAGATCCTATAAAAAAATCTCTTAAGAAATTTAGGTCTGGGTTTTTTAATGTCACGTTGATTTTTATGCAAGAAAATACATACTAATAATGAATTAATTTTTTGGTAGGTGATGTTGTGGTAAGATACTCCCTAAGAAGGCCTCACTGAAACCCAGTAGTTTGTCTTATAAAGTAAAGCAGTTCTGCTTTTTGAAGGAGAACTATTGAACAGTTTTGACCACACAGCACCAAGTGACACCTTGGGGATCATAATGCAGCACATTGCAAGAGCCGCACAACTGAAAAAATTGCGTGCTTCTTGTCCATGGAGATAAATCTAAAAGCTAACAGGGAAAATGGTATTTAAGAGGCAGAAACAACTGAGATAATGTCAAGCAAAAGAAGTTTCTGTAACACAAGAGACAAAGGTTTCCGCATGCGAGAAAAACAGGCATAGATCTAACTACCAAAAAGGCAACACAGGAGAGCAGTCCTATTTATAATGAACACATTGAATTTATTAATGAAAGGCTAGGGATAACAACAAAAATGGAACAGAGAATAGAAGAACAGTGACAAAGAGAGACTCAAGGACTAAGAATACACTTCAGAAGGCAAGAACAACAAGTCCAGGACCAAGGCAGTTTAGACTACATTCATTAACTGACCCCATACAGGTAAAATAGGAGGAATAAAGTCAGGAAAGTACAGAAGTCATATACAAGACAGTCCAAGAAAATTTTGTACCAAAAAAAAAAATTCCTTATTCCAACAGCAAAATTACAAATAAAAATAAAAATACAATACAGCAACAGTAAAACCTGCTTTAGTAAAAAGGTTTCCTTTTCTTTTTTCTTTTTCTTTTTATAATTTTATTCTATTTGGTCTGCAGCTTTCAAGTCCCTAGAAATGGAAATATCCAGCAGGAATTCAGGCCGGATTCCAGCTGAACTTTGACTTCAAATTCAAGAAAGAGATTCAAAGGAACTACAGGGTGATAAATCTCAGTCCCAGGGAATGTGACGGAACAACTAATCATGGAAGCCATTCTGAGAGACATAAAGGACAAAAAAGACATTAAAGACTAGTAGACATGGATTTAGTAAGGGTAAGTCCTGCTTGACTAACTTGGTAACATTCTGTTTTGGCTGTCTTTGTAGGTGAGGTGAAAGCAACTATTTTCTGCCTAGACTGGGGTGAGGTTTTCAGCATGGTCTCCCATAAGAGTTTCTTAGACAACCTGATGAAGTGTGGTCTATATGAGCACTGATGAGTATGGTCTAGGTGAGTATGGTCTAGGTCTCTTTTCAGTAGTGTCCATGAAAGGACAAGATGCAAGGGTTACACAATGAAACATGAGAGGTTTTGCCGCAGTTTGAAACCGAACGTTTTACCAACGAGCATGACCAAGCACTGACAATGTTTCATCTTGGGAGTCCTTGGAAATACTCAAAAGCTGTCTGGACTTGGTCTTTGACAAACAGGTTCTGGGTGACAATGTTTGACTCCAGAAGGCATTTCTAACATCTTCCAACCAGTGATTCATGGAAGGGTTTGAGGAAACTGTTTTAGACCTGATGAATTTGCAGTTTCCAGTGGATAACCAGAATAGGCTAGCAATAAGAGTCAGGCCTCCTTGCAAGGTTCCATACTTCAAAGTTCTGTTCCCAAAATATTATCCCTTGCTATCACAAAATAACAAGAAGTAAAGAAGACATCTCTAAAAGAATGAAAAAGTTAACAAAAATTTTTTGAAAATTTTCATGGAAGAGAGAGGAATGGAATTCAGAGGAGAAGACTTTCGGGATGGTCATATATAACAACTCAGACTGAGTGCTATCTGCAGCATCTCTAGAAATACTTGACTAAGGAGCCTTGTTTTGGAAACATAAAGATCCTTTTATTAGGAAAGTGACAAGATACACTAAAACAAGCTGGGCTGTAGACAGGTGTGACACTGTGGGGAGTCATTAAATGAAGCAAACCCAGTATATGACACCTGGCAGCCCTGAGAGTGCCTGCTATCTTTTCATGACAGAAGAGAAGGATGTAGAGAAAATCCAAACCTGTTTCATTGCTAAAAATTTGGTCTTTATGGTTAGAGAATAAAGCAGACAGAGATCTTTTAAGTGATTTTGCCATTACAATTATTATTAATAAATCAAATTACATTTTGTATGAATATTCATTAATCTCTGGAGGAAAATAGTTGTTTGGAAGTCTCTAAGTAGGTCTGCCTGTAGACTGTCAGTAAACTATATGACTGTATGAAGTGCTCTGCCAAATAGCAGCCACTATTTGGGAAAGAAATTGTAGTCTTTTTTTGGATTAAATTAATGTTTCTCTTTTGGGCAATTCAACTTAATTTTAGGAGATGAATCACAGGCTTAGCTTTCTAATTTCTTTTTCCTAGTTTTTTGTGGGTTTTTTTATAAATCACATGAGATTTATACAAAATCTTTTTTTTTTTCCTTAGTATTTTTAAAGTGAATACTGCTTTGCCTAGTTTGTTTCCTGGTTGGTTTGTTTTTTTTTTTTTTTGAAAGGACAAGTGGAAATGGCCTTAACTTGCAATAGGGGAGATTCAGCTTAGATACTGGAAAACACTTTTTCACTGAAGGAGTGTTAAGACATTGGAGTAAGTTACCAAGTGGTGAAGTAACTGGAAATAGCCAAGAGGCACCTTGATGAGGCACTTGGGGGTGTGATTTAGGGGTGATTATGGTGATGCTGACATTTGGACTATTTGGTCTTGAATGACTCTTCCAGCCTAAATGATTCTGTGTTTCTGCGAACTCGATGAAATAAATTTTGTGATACTACTTACACAAAACTCAGGTTATAAAAGCTCATCACACCTAAGCTATTTAAATAAAACATATTTATAATTGTTACTTTTTTTTAAGCAAACAGATAGTTTAGCCAAATGTAATTTTTAGAAACAGGCAAAAGGCAGATTAAAATATTACCAGTAGTACATAAATATATGCTGTCTTTAGTCTAATAGTGATATTTCTTTAATTATTAGCAATGCTTCTACAGTGTCAAGGCTTTCTCTATTTCCCAATCTGCTCTACTCATTCCCAGTGAGTAGGCTGTGTTTGAGCAAGAGGTTCAAAGGGAGATATAGCTGAGCAACTGAATCACATTTGCCACATGGAAAAAAAAAATTAACCTCAGGTAAAGGAGGAGGGGGATGTCCCTGGTTAGGGACATGGGGATGTCCATGCTTATTGTAATTTTCTTGCCAAATAATTATTACATATGGTCATACCCTACTTCCCTGGAAGTGTCTAAACCTATAAACAGATAAACATTCTGCAAGAAGAAGTAGTAACTGAATTCCTCTTTCTGCCTTGATTGCATGTACAGGTTTTCCTTTAGCTATTAAATTTTCACCATCTCAATCCCTAAGTGTCCTCACCTTCTGTTTTCTCCCTTCTCTTTGGGCAAAAGGGATCATCAAACATATACTGGGTTTGCATGAAAATTTTTGCTTGTAAGAAGGTCACATCTTAGCTTCCATGAGATGATGACAGAAGTTTTTCTTATGTTTGACAGTGCAAATGCTTGCCTGCTTGAAGATGGTCCCATATCTGGTCAAGGCTGAGCCCAGTGGCAGTAGTGATAGCACCTCTGAGGCAGTGTATTTAAGAAGGAAGGATAAAGTTACTGGCCAAGACTAAATTACAGCCAGAGAAGTGAGGAGTAAGAATATGGGAGAGAAACAGCTCTGCAGATACCAATGCCAATGCAGAAGGGATGAAGGTGCTCCAGGCACAAAAGCAGAGAATTCCCTGCAGCCTATGGTGAGGTGCCCTGCCCCTGCACAGCCACGGTGGAGCACAGATCCACCTGCAGCCCACAAGGGTCCCTATACCAGAGCAGGTGGATGTGCCTGAAGGAGGCTATGACTGCATTGGAAGCCTGTGCTAGAGCAGGATCTTGGCAGGACCTGTGACCACATGGGAGAGGAGCCCATGCTGCAGCAATTTTTCTGGCAGGAATTGTGACCCACACTTCAACAGGCTGATCCTGAAGGACTGCATCCCATGAAAGGGAAGGGGCTGCTCCTGAAGGACTGCACCCCTGGCTGAAGCAGCTCTTGCAGCCTATGGGAAGGATTCACATTCAGGAAGTTCATGGAGGATTGTCTTCTGTGGGGAGAGACCCCTACACTGGAGAAGGGGATGGCTTTGAGAAGGAATAAGCAGTAGAGATGATGAATGTTTGATGAACTGACTACAATGTTTGATGAGCTGACTACAACTCACATTCCCCATCTTCCTGTATTGCTGGTGGAGACAAAGTAGAAAATTTCAGAGTGGAGCTGAGCCCAAGAAGGATGGGATGCATGGAAGACATTATAACCATTGTTTTACATTTTCATTATCCTACTCTGACTTGATTATTAAAAAATTCAATTAATTTTCCCAGCTTGGGTTTATTATGCTATGACAGTAAATGGTGGCTGATCTCTCCCTGACCTTAGTTCAGTCTTTTGTCATAATTTCTGTCCCCTCTCCAGCCAAGGAGGGGAGTGCTAAAGCTGATTTGGTGAGCACCTTCTGTCCAGCCAGAATCAATCCACCACACAGAAACTGTGTGACTGTAGGCCAGGTCAACTCACCACAGGGGCTTTCATGCTTTTTTCTACTTGAAAGTTCATGCTGTTTCTGTCTCCCTCTGAATTCGCTTATCCTTGCTCAGTGATGTTTAAATTGGTTATATATGTACACCAAGTAATTACAGTCTTTAACACTCATATTCTAAACCAGTTTTAAAAATACAGTGCCATGACATAAATACATGGCATAATGGTCCATGATGAGATCTACTACCTAATCAGAACCTACACACTCTCAGTTTAGCCATTGCCCCTTTTCCTATCACTACATGCCCCTATCCAAAGTCTCTCTTAGTTCGCTTGTAGAATTCTTCATGTACTGGAAGGTGCTGTAAGTTTTTCCCAAAGCCTTCTCTTCATCACGCTGAACAATCCCAAATCTCTCAGCTCTCTTCACAGCAGAAGTGATCTCTCTGATCAACTCCTTGGGCTTTCTCTGGGCTCTCTCTGAGATGTTGAGGGACCCAGCGCTGGATTTAGTAACCCAGGTGGGGCTTCTCAAAAGCAGAGTAGAAGGGGGAAATCACCTCTCTCCCCTTGCTGGCCACTCTGCTTTTGATGCAGATCAGACTATAGCTGGCTTTCTGCGCTGTGAGTGCACATTGCTGGGTAATGTGGAGCCTCTCAGCAACCAACATCTCGCTCAATTCTCTGCCCAGTCTGTACTGTTTGTACTTGTGCTTTGGATTGCCTGGCCCAGCTGCAGCATGTTGCAATTTGCCTTGTTGAACTTCATGATGTTCACACTGACCCATCTCTCAAGCGTATCAAGGTACCTGTGGATGGCAGCCCTGCCCTCCAGTGCGTTTGAAAGGACAAGAGGAAATGGCACTACATAACTTGGTGTCACCAGCAAACTTGTGAGGGAGCATTCAATCCCACTGTCCACATCACTGACAAAAATGTTGATCAAAGAAATTAAAGATTTAATGGGACATATCTTAAATACACATAAGTACTTTCAATTTTATGAATAGACTTCTTTCTAGGCAGGGTACAGAGAACAAGTTCACCTTAATTGTTCACTTTAATTGTTCTCTATGAACTCAGATACATTATTAAACAATCAAAAAGAATTTGATAGTTGGGCATTACTCACTGAAGCTCCAGGAAACTGATTAGCTTACTTTATGCTATTCACAAAACTATTGCTGATTTTCTTTTATTTTGGTTGTCGGGGTTTTTGTGGTTTGGTTGGAGTTCTTACCTTTCTTAACTACTGTTGCAAATGAACACAGGATTTCATTGGGATTTTTACAGTGATATTTTATTCTATTCTCAGAAAACTCAAATTTCATTTAAAATTATAGGTCTACAGCGTGACAGTTTGCACAGCTTTTTTATTCCTGTACTTTGATGTAGATTTTTCATGTACTAATAACATTTTTCTATTTGCATTTTTTTGCCCCTTTTTGCACCTGAATACCAAAATGCTAGCCCTGCATTCTGACTTCTTGTGCATTTTTCAAAAACCATTTTTATTAGTATTTAAATATTTTTTCTAATCTCTTCATGCTCTCTGTGTCAATTACATAATACCGAACCTAATCTCCTGATTGTTTGCCTTCATCTGTACTCCTTAGAAGGACTTTTTATATTTTGGTATTCTAAAACAAAAACAAATAACTTTGGAGGCATAAAAGCTGACAAAATGTAAAGAACATAATTTGGTTTTCCAAATGAAAAAAAATAAAGACCATGATTTGAGAAGGACAGTCACCAACAGGGAACAACAAATAAGTGTCTACCAAGGAAGCTAGAGGTTACCAGATTTCATGAGACAGAAGAAATTTATCTGAGCATTGAAAAAACAGTGATGTGATTGCAAGACCAGAAAGTTTTACACAAGTCTTACAAAGTATCATGGTGATTGAGACAGATACCTGACAAATGGAAGAAAATTATTTGGCACGTACCCTTGGTTTATTTAGGTAGCTAAAGCCCAGTCAGTCTTACTTTTCTACTGAAAAAGAAAACGGGAAATAACGTACTTCAAAACATATGCAAGACTAGATGCTAAATAGAAAGAGTAGCACCGCAATCACACTTAATCAGCATGCATGCCTGCTATGATTAAATGGCCAGCTTCGTTAACAAGAATTTGTAACATACCTTTATTAATGCCGCTGACCTTATTCCCCACAGCATTCAGTTTTGGAAGCACAGGGGTTATGGGCTGGATTTTTAGCTACACTGCTGAAAATGGTCTGGACCCTTAATTTAAAAGGCAATTAATCAGTGGCTTGAAAGTCATTATCAAAATAAATGCCTTGGCACTGGGGCTGATATTGTGCATTTACTTTATCAGCTGCATGGGTGATAAGATTGAAAGTGCTCTCCGCAACTTTATCTATGATATTAGCTCAGTAGCAGTGTTTGGCATGTCGAATGTAGCACTTCAATTCTAAGAGATCAGGAATACCTCGAGGACCAAGCCAGAGTTAAAATCCAGAACCTTTCTGATGTTGGAAGAGGGAGAAAAGAAATCTCCAATTAGGCTTATATCTGAGGGCAGGGAAATGTTTGCCCAAGTCCTGCTGAAAAAGACCAGGGGATCCGTGAGTGCTGAATTCTACACAAGCCATCAGCGTGCTTTCATGTGAGTAAAGCAAAACACAAACCTATCTCCTCTATGAGGAGTGTGGCCAACAGATTTAGGGAAATTGCAGTCCTCTATGCAGCAGGGTCTAACACAGAACATTTCACCTGGTTTTGCACACCACGCACATCTGAAGGAGGACACTAATATCTGGGCCGTGTTCAATAGAAACTACTAAGATCAAAGGCAGTTTAGAATAAAATGGACTAGTTTAACCTGGTGAAGAAGAGAACAGCAGATCTCCAAACAATTGAGAAGATGTTAAGGTAATGGAACAGAATTGTTCTAGAAAGTAGTCGGTGATCGAAAAGGTACTGTGGCCACAAATTTTGTCTTGCAATGTTTAGTCTGGATATTATGGGGAAAAAATTCATGAGGGTGATAATGCAGCACTGGAAGGGGTACTGAGAAAGCTGTGCAATCCCAGTCATTGGAGGCCTTCAGGAGAAAGACTTCTATAATATTAAATTTTAAATTGCTGAAAATCTGTATTGACTTTCATTCTATTTCTAAAAACTTGATTTAATGCTGGCTTAAAATATGCAGTTTTACTTCATCTTAAAAACTTCTGCAAAACCACTGAAATACCTCTTGCCAACTTCCAAGTATATGTGATGCATAGCACCTTACATGGTTAACATGAAACAAACAGAATAGTACTATTTATAGGCTGATATTATTCATCCAACATATTGAAACTCCTGTTTCTTTACAAAAAGAAAAGGCCCAGATGGAAGAAATTATTTTTCAAGCAGACTATAAAAATTTGCAGTACATTCTTCTTGAATTTTAAGTACTTTAAAAATAAGATCTTTACATTAAGAAATTTTAATACTTTCCAAAACTCAATATTTGATAGTGCAGCAGCATATTTTATTTAAAAAAAAAAAAGTAAAACTTTTAAACCTTACCAGCCCTGATACTGTTTCATTTAGTCACCTTCTACATATTCTACAAACAAGACTTTTGCTGTGACTTTCTAAGACTGACAAGTGAGTTTACGAATATGTCTGACACATGTTGAAATCATGTTACTTCTCCAAAGCTGATAGCTGGGACGAGCACAAAGTTTTTTCACTGGAAGCTTTTTCTGACTACCTTTTCAAACTCTTCCATTCAGGAATAAATACTCCATGTAGCAACCTCACAGTACTAGAAGTCAGAGATCATGGCATTACAATTTCATTATTTTAAGTAAAATTTCATCTGCTTGCCTGTTTTGTTCCAAGGTTTCTCTTGATTTGTATAATTGAAGTTGCAAATAGATAGGTATTTTCTGTGTGAAAGACAAATCTAAAGTACAATACTTGTCACATGTAAATAGTGAAGTAAAAAAAACCCTTGGAAATACTATGTAAGGATATTGGTATTGGCAACAAGGAATGAAAGGAGAAACAACATTCTTTAAACAGAATATTGGTATTGCCCAATATAACAGTGAGTTTACATAGCATTACCATCAGTCTTGTCATGTTTAATTCAGTCCAAGACCAAATAAAATGATACATATTTTTCTATTGAAATCTAAATTATAAATTACAGCAGAATTAGGGTGTCTGTTTCAGTACTTTATCCTTCTAGTCTATATAAAGTGGAAGATTTTACCTCAGGTTGGTTTGTTGTAGGTTTGGGATTTTTTAAAAATTATTTGAAGTTTCCAGAAATGCCAAAAAAATTTCATAGTCTTTAAATTCTCATGGAGTGTGGGGCTTTTAGCTTAGCAATTTAAATTCATATATTGTAGTCATACTGTCCCAGGAGGTCTGAACCACTTTACCTTGTTTCTATAAAGACTATATACCTGCATATTTTCATTATTAGATCAAAGGAATAGTGCATTACACAAAGCCAGTTGCAAATGAAATATCAAAATTGGCTGCAGTATACATATTTTAATCAATTATAATTCTGGTTTTTTGGAAATCAACAAAGGAAATTAAAAAATTAAACAGAATACTGAAATTAATAAAGTTGTGAAATTTTGTTTAAAGCATATTCATATATGTATTGATACACGGTTGACTGGAATGAACAGAACAAATTTTGTAGTTGGGCAAAGGAAGGAATTAAGGAAGTGGTGGAAGAAAGTGGCGGAGGGAAGGGAAAGCAAGTAAGCAAGAAAGCAAGAAAGAATCCAAACTAGACGAAATAATTAGTCTAGTTTTTATTTCTTCAGACTGCTGAAAAAGTTCTTTTGAACTGATTGATTTTGTGGATTCCTTTGTTTAGGGTAATGAGATAACAAAGCCAGTTGGGGGCAGCTAATTTACTTAATCCTCATTACTATTGTCATAGGCTGTGACACATGACCTCTTTATTAGTAAGCAGAAAGAAACAAATTTGTGAGATCAGCCAGTGTCAATAGGAGTTAATAAATTTCAATATATTCACAAGCTAAACATTCTATTCCTTTAGAACATAATCTCAAATAAATCATTTATGTGGGATCATACTGAGGAAAGCAAGGAAACTTTAAATGGCATGCTTGATTCCATTGGTTATAATAGTCTACAGATTAATTGAGATTATTATATTAGTCCCTAGGAAGAATAATCACATAAGCCATAGAAGAGATTTTTTCACCTCTCCTAGAGTTAAAACAGTGAAACCTGGTGTGAGTTGGGAAAACAGAACTAAAAATTCCCACAACATTACAGTTCTCTGCTTTTATTGTTTCATTACTATCAAAGTAATTCCACAGTGAATAATTTTATAAAAATTATAAAACTGATGCAGCTTTCTTTAACACAGAATGGTATTTTTATTTTTATTGTTATGGATTACATTTTATCATCATATGATGAGAATGCAGCCATCCAAAGGAAGCAGTTCAACATATGCTTTATTTTACATATGTATTAGCCAAGCCTGAGTCACAAGGCCTAAGTAGAAGGATGAGTCCAGTAGAAAGGGGGATAAACAAAAAATAAAGCTTTAGAACTAGCAAAATATTAGCAGTACCTGTAATTAGTCTAAGTAACATGCAGAGATTGCGTACACAATACACAATCACTGGTTAAAAAAAAAGAAAGAAAAATACTTTCTGAAAAACTATATATCAATTTCCAGGGTTTTTTTAAAGATCAGATCAACTTTTTTCTAATTGAGTTTCATTAGCAACACTTCAATCCACACACTTTTGTCTGTAATGCTCCCTCATACAGAGACAAGACTAAAATGCTATCTTATTCTTTGGAGCAGGAGGAGGAAGAGAATGGGTAGTGGAGGAATAGGATGACATGCATGTTGTAAGGTCTGTGGTGGCGCCCACCTCCATAGAAAGACAAGGTAGTTGCTAATGAATGTAATTTTTGTGTAGAAGGAAAAACACAGTTCACAGTCACTAATTAACTATACAATGAATTTCTGGCTGTAACTTACCAAGTTTCAAAAGGTAAGTGCACAAAAATAAGGAAATTATGGTTTGAAGTTTCATTCAAGATTTATGTTGACATTTTGCATGTGACTAACTATCCAAAACAACCTTGAAAGATTTGTATACCACAGACAAGGTGGAATGAACTTCAAGAAGGAGAGAAAAGTTCCCTCTAAGGAAAAAACTGGGCACATTTCAAAAAAACCTTGATTACACAAAAAAGGGCTATGCATAAATTAAAGACCCCCAGGGGCAACTTCAACTTGCAGCCAAAATCAAGTTTTGCTGCTTTACTCTGTTGGCTAGTTTCTAATTGCACACTGCAATGAAAATCGTTTATAACTAGAAAGGTCCCATAACAACATGGCAAAGGCACAGGGGCTGCAACAGAATATTAGAGAAACTTACCCTGTGGGCGATCACTAGTTACTGAGGAAGATAATAACTGCTCAGCTACTCTGAAATAATTTAGTCATAAAAGAATGTTCATTAAAATAACGTTAAAGAGTGTTTTCAATGTGGTGTGCAGGGACTTAGCTGCGTGATTCTTTTTAATATTAACGGGAATTGCGTGGCTAAACCCACACACACTGTGATGCACTTATAGTTTTAACAAAAATCCATAAAAGGAAACAAATTCAGGTGAAGACTTAATTCTGTTTTGCCATGTCATTGCTCATAGTACAGTATGTATGATTAGTGCATAACATTTCTAATAAAAATGCAGCTACACCTAAGCTCATAAGGAAAGAAGTTAAGGAGAGAAGGAAAGGCTTACCTCTGTAGCAAAGCACTGATTAAACAGAGAGGAAAAATATTGATGGTAATATATAATTCTTCATTGTGCATTGTTTGTGTAGTAGGCTGCAGCACAAATGTGTTGGTGAGCTAGAGAATAGTTTAATTGCATGTTTCAAATGAGAGGAAGTTAAAAATATGAATGAAAAAGAGACATTTTAATGTTTAGTGGAAAAAGCTCTTCTGATCAGATAAAAATAGAAACACCTTCCTTTAATGAGAATTTACATGCAACTCTTGGAGCCTAAATGTCTCAAAAAACATAGGACCCATGGTGAAACCCGTTCGCTCTTATTCTTCTCAGCTATGCTACCCTAGACTGGCATAAATATGATTAATTGGGTGATATGAAAAAGACTTCTGATAAAAAACTAGAAAACTATTTGATTTTTTTTAAATGGTCTGCAGTGGCAACAAAGAGCCATATCTGAACTTCTCTCAGACCAATAACATGCAGACTAGCAAACAGAGAGATGAAAAAAGAGCAGGTCATTTTAAGGCAAATTTTTAGTCCATTCTTACTGGTAACTGCTACTTTCATCCTCATAGTGAATATCAAAGATACTTGTTCTCCACTTTTATTATATCTTATTTCGTGTTTTGTTTTGTGAGCAGAGATCTGGGGGTTTTTTTGAGAGTGAATGTGAGAGAGACTGTATTGAGAATTAAAAAATACAGTAAATGCCAATTATTTATAACAACAATGCCCTGAGACAGTATTTGAGTCCAGTTTTATCATATGAAGAATAGATTGGAGCCATTGAAATTCTGAAACATGAAAATGAAAAAGCAATGGATTTTCTATTATAATCACACTTGTTGGAAGCCCTCTTATCAGGAGGCAGTAATATGAAGAGGAAACTCAGCACATAAAGCTTTTATTATATCTTTTATTTTTGAAAGAGCGTTATGAGAGCTTAGCATTGCTTTTAAATGGTTGACACTATAAGCGTTCCATTTTAATTGGCACTTCTGTGATTTATCCCTATATCATGTTGAGAACACCACATTTGGCCGTTGTAAGTGAATAGCAGGCTACTACTGTACATCTGACAATACTTGAAGATTTCTATTGAAGGCACCTATTAAGAAGAGACACCTACTAAGAGTTCACATCCCATTTTTTCTCACTACTGTGTCGTACCGAATTGTACTGAATTGTATCCTTCCCTCCTGAGCCGAAATATAATTCTTGCTATCCTAGCTATCACACTGCCATGTTTTCCTGTTTTGCAATGGCATGAACAATATTATTTCAGTTTCTAAACTGAGAGCACCAGAAAGTTTAATCCCATTGAAAGTAATTTTCTTGATCATCTCATCTTGTTATTTCCTCTCTAATCAGAACGGTTTTCTCACCAGTTTCATAATGCTTGAGGTAAGATATTATATCAAAACCTGGGTTTAGTTCAAAAGTGGAGTTTCCTTGTGCTGAGGTTTGGAAATATATTAAGCTGATGCCACTGATCCTGCCATGGCTCTCTTACTGAATGACTTTTCATCTAAAAGCAGTCAGACCCTGAGGCTGTAACAAACAAATATTGCCTCTAGTCATTGGTTCAAACCCCTAGCCCTGTTTGTCTCTTAGTGCTGTTTTCTATCCAGCATTCAAGTGCTAGACTGATGATCCTCAGCAGCATTTGCATGACTCCATTTTAAAGAGCTGCATTGTTCAAAACCTTTCTAATCTGCCTCAGATAGCCTTATTTCAGGATCTTGATTCTAATTTTAGAAAAGCAATCTTGACACATTGTGATACATGTAGACTTACCTTAGTATTTTGATCTGGCCCAAATTATTTCTTTTAAACTCCTACATTGCATATTGCATTTTTTGCATCGGCATCTGTTACTCCATGTACCATCTGTCTTTATCGACACTTAGGTACACAGATGTGCTGTTGCTGTGCAAAATGTTAGAGATAAGTTTAACCTTCACTTTTCCTAAAAATCATCACAATAACATTAATACTTGGTTGACAGACAATATTTGCTCTTATTTATTTCAAGTGGCCTTTTGTAGGCTTTTCTCATTCCAAAAACTGGCATTTTCATGAAACAAAAAGCCACCAAATTTATGATGATAATGCTATCATCTTACTTCAAGGTTATTTCGATATTTTTGTTTTGGTGCCAGTAAGTTGCTCTGTACAGAAACAAAGTTCAAAAAAATCCAAAACACCCTAATGGAGACTTGCCAAAAAAAGAGTAATATAATAGTACCTTATAATGGATGCAGGTTACTGCAGTACAAACTTATTTCTCACACTTGGGTATAGACTCCTGTATGCATACATGCAATATTTAAAAATATTAATTCAAGGAAAGTTTATCATATATAAATGCCCAAGAATTATATCAGAGAAATAAGAAAAAGTCTTATATGCTAGCTCTATGTGTACACAATTTAGTAGTGGGATACCCATGATACCATGACATAGGTATACTAAATGCAGTCTCTTTGCCACACTTACTTTTAAAACTGAAGTTGCCTTAAAGCAAAGCCAGTATACAACTTCTTAAACAAAAGGTATGGATTCAAATTAATTTTAAACTACTATAAATAATTAAATACCATTTAGATTCTTGGAGAGTCTGATCTTTGATATTCCTATTATATAAGTGAAGAAGATTGAGATAGACACTTACCTAACATAAATCATAATATCTAATAACTTTACATACAAATAAGTTTCCTTGTTAGAAAAAATGAATAATCCTTCACAGAGATTATTTCATTCAGATTTATGACATTTAAAGGTTTCTCAGGTAAGTATTCAACAGTAACAAAAGTATGACGCTCAACCCACTTGTAAAAATGGCTGTATTTTTCAATGTCACAGTATTTCAGAGACACAAGCATAGACAGCTGCTGGAAAACAAGAAATTCCTCAAAGGAATTTCACCAAGGAATATCACGCTTTCTCTTCCCCTCTAAGTAAAGTAAAACTATATCCACTGTGAACACATTGCAGGAAAAAGCCCTATAAATTAAATCACAGTTTGAAATTTTGATTTTTTTTTACTTGAATTTGAAGAGTTAAGAGAAAACCATAAGGATATTTCTCACCTGAACTTGAACTTGAGCACTAGATCTGACTTCTAATTTAAATCTATAACATGATTCATAACAATGTGTTGTTTTTCCACATTCCATCCACTCAAAATGTGTGTATGCCTCCACAAACACAGTTTCTCTTAAAAAACTGCATGACAGAATGCTTTCCCAAAAGCAAAAGATATCTTAAACTAAAATATTTGCAGAGATTCTTTTCTATACATCCTTAACATTTCTATACATTTTCCTCCCACTAGCTTTAAAGTGGAGACCAAAGAATAATGGTCAATGACATAATTCCTCTTTGCTGAGAAACACGGCTGGACAAAACATGATCGAAGTGGACTTGCCACGTGTGTGTCTAGCTGTACTGCAAAACGTAAGAAAGTGTGCTCCAGGAAAAAATAACATTGAGAAAGATAAAAACAAAATTGTAGTAAATCTCTCCAAATTAATCACATGTACATATGTCCAGCTCCATCCAATCTTAAAGGAAGATATTATTCAGATAGAGGAAATTTTTATGTTTAAATTCTTCTGAAAATGATTTAAATGACTGAGTTTGGTGTTAATCAATTGTCTGTAATATTTTGCAATGCTTTTGTCTTGTATAACAGAAGAAAAAAAAAGCCAGGAGAAATTACAAAACCAAGGTAAGCTTATTTCTTATAAGAAATTACAAAAGCTAAGGTAAGCCAATGTCTTACCTAAGCTTTTCCCTTTTTGCCTTTTTTATAAATGGGCTTTGGTTTATATTTTGGTTGTATTTTATGTATTTATGTATTAAATTGCAAAGTTATTATTCGACTGAATATTGTCTCCATGAAGATCCTATGGTAGTCCCAATAAAGCATTTTTTAAAATCAGTGTGTCCATTTTCTCACGCATTCTGACTTTCAGCTCAGTCTAATTTCTCTTCCATTCTCCAAACAATTTGATTCTACAAAGGGCTGTACTGTCCCATTTTTTCAGATTTCTGATTTTTTCTAGTTTCTGTGCCACTCAAAGTACTGCTCCTGCATTGCTCACTTTTGTCCTTATACACATAACACCCTTAGGCCTTGTACAGATGAGAAATAATAGCAAGATATAAAAGTACTGCTTCCTTTCTTCTTTTTTTTTTTCCTTCTTTTTTCATAGGAAACCTTTATTTTCCTCACACCCATATTTCTCAGCAAATTAGTACCAGCTGGACAGAATAACATTTTATAAAGAGATGCATGGCAAATATAACTAAAACGGTCTGTAAAACTCCATACTGTATAAGATTAGTTCACTGTATAAGCAGGCAACCTCTCATACTTAAACCTATTAATTCCTTATAAGAAACTGAATATCCTAATCTTAAACTTGCTTATCTTTGTTAATGCTATATACACATGTAGATGGATAGCACATAAATTTCTCAAACGTTATTTCCTTTGTACAGTTTTCTATCTCTTGCTTAAGACAAACTGTACATATCCCTAAGATAAATCATTTGAATTTGAGGGGCCATGGATCTCAGGTCTTCTGAGGAGCCATGTATCACAGGACTTCTGTAAAATGGTAAGAGAGACAGCAAAAAACATTCCCAGGACAGAGGAGAAAATAGGAAACTGGCGGAAAGTGTAAGAATAATTAGTATCAGCATGAACAGAAACAGACGTGAAGTGAAGATGGGGAAAGTGAAAGAGAAAGCTGCACAGAACAAATAAGGTAGTCCTCTGCATATGTAGAATAAGAAATCAGAGGGAAGGTATTACTAATGCACAAAAAGAAGAGAAAAAATGTAGTCCATGGAAAAGCATGACTCTAAAATAATAGAGCTCTGAATTACTTGATAGGTAAAAAATATCTTTGCTTATAAAAAAGATATTGCTATTTCTAGCAGATAAAATTTTATTTTATCTCCCTAAATTTTGAAGGTCTACTTAATAGTCATATGATAACCTCAGGTTGCAAGGTGTCTACACATTTAGTGGGATGGGCAACTGCCTATGGAAACCAGCTTTCATCATTTGGGAAGCTGATGGAATTTAATTTGCAGAGGATCTTTAAAACTTATCTATTCCTACTTTTTCATTATAGCTTGAGCCCATTTTGTAGAATTTACTCTCATTTTGTATTTTATATTTTGTTTTTTATTTTTCTGAAAAATTGTTCATTTCAGTGCTTAGTCCTTGAAAATAATGAAAGAACCCCAATTTTCACTAGTATTATTTACATTACATGTCATTCTGCAGACCCCTAGTACTGTTGATGATAAGATATATAAATTCAAACTCATAAAATCAAAATTAAAACTAGGGAAGACAGGAAAGTCAAACCAAGAAAAATTTGATCAAGGAGAAAAGTAAGGGAAAAAATTGAAGTGTAGAAACAAGCAAACAAAAATTCTCCAAAGAATGTTGCAACAAAAATGTTCCAATGATGCATCTTTTCATTTTTAGGTAGAACAGAAGACTGGCAGATGTATTTGACAATAATTTCAAGAGTTGCTGTCATGAACAGTGCTTAAGTGAAAGAAAATTTAATATTTAAAATTATTAGGTAAACTTATGCATTGATATTGGAAAATGCTTTACTGGGTAGAGCTGTTGTGTAAGATGCCTACAGCATTCTACAGAATGCACAACCAATTTACTAAATACTATTTTAAGTGCTACAATTTACTAAAAGCTTTACTAAAAGCTTAAGCATATTTCATGTCATTTCACTGTTAGTTTTTGTATCTAAGATGTAGAAAATTAAACTTAATGCATAATTTAGAATTGTGGGAATAGTTAAAATTAATAAAATTAATTTGTAATAAAAGCCATTGTGAGTACGTCTGAGTATTAAATGTACTCAAAAACCTGTGCAACTTTACATAAAAGCATGTAGTTAATCAGTACATTGATTAACTAGTTTGGAGCAAATTATAGCACAGGACTTCAGGACAGAATTTTTTTTCAAATTCTAGTATAGCCACTACTGAACTTCTAGTACATTAGATGTGCCCGCTGCTATGCCGCTGCATTCCACAGAGAAATTATTTCTCGACATCTTCTGCTACATATGTAGCATATATCTATATATCACAGAATCAATTAAGTTGGAAAAGCCCCCAAGATCATCAAGTCTAACCTATGACTGAATACCACCTTGTCAACAAGACCATGACATTGAGTGACACATGCAGTCTTTTCTTAAACACTTCCAGGCACGGTGACTTCACCACCTTCCTGGGCAGCCCATTCCAATGTCTAATCTTTTCTGTAAGAAATTCCTCCTTATATCCAACGTAAATCTCCCATGATACAGTTAAAGACTGTGTCCTCATGCCCTGTCACTAGTTGCCTGCAACAAGAGGCCAACCCTCACCTGGCTACAACCTCATGTTGACCAATTGTAGAGAGTAATAAGGTCTCTCCTAAGCCTTAGAGTAATTACTCTTAGAGCCTTAGAGTAATTCTCTCCTGAGAGTAATAAGGTCTCTCCTATCCTCCAGGCCAAACACCCCCAGCTCACTCATCTGTTTTTCATAGGACTTAATGCCTAGATTCTTTCCCAGCTTTATAGCCTTTCTCTGGGCCCAGAAAATAGGAAATCATAAATCCCAAGGGTTGCATACCTGGCCGTATATGCCAACATGAAAATCAAGGTTGTAATATTTTGATCAAGAAGAAATTAAAATTATAACAGAAAGAGTTAGGTTGGTTAGCTGCTAGACCTTTTGTTGATGGTTTATTTTCTCTTTTTTTTTTCTTGTTCTCATTTTTTATAAGCTATGATACCTTAACTTTGAAGCCTTATCTTACCTTACCTTATCACTAAGCATCATTTTGTCAGCAGTTGCTATTAATAAAATATTTGCAAAACAAATGGAGAGAAGCAGAGCAGTAGAAAGAGAACATGGTGGCATTGATGTTATAGTCAAACCTTATATTCTTTGTGAACTGGATTGACTTTCTTTTGCAGAACTGATTCTTGGCATTTGCAAATTTTTTGAGACCTTGGTATTCACATCCTCTGGAGTGGAGTGGGGTTTTTTAAGGACACTTAAGGGTGTAATTAAAGGAAAATGCATAGCTATAATACAAGTAAATACAACTGAAAAACAAATAGAAAAAATTTACAAGATATAACTTGTTTGACATACCTTTGAATAGCTCAATTGTCAGCTATATTCGATCTCTTTTCCAGGCAGAAGACTGCATTCCTATTGCGTATGACTTGTATGTTGCATACAAAATTGGTAGAAAATGCAGTTCAGCAGTGGAAGCAAATCAACAGTCATCTCATGGAATATTTTGTATAAAACTCTAAATAAAATTGTGTGATAAGGGAATGACACAGATGATTATGGCTTTTTTCACAGTCTATTAGCACTTGAGATCTTAGTTATTCCCCAATACAACACAGAAACTATTACAATTCCAACTCAAAACATCAAACTTCAAAACTTCACTATGTCAATTCCCTCTGCTTAATGGTAACATTGAAAAGAATGTTAAAAAGAAAGAAGAAAAGGAAAAGGAAAAGGAATACCAAACAAAACAAACAAATAAAAAAACTCCAACCCCAAAGAAATCAGGAAAAATTGTGTGCCAACATGTCATTTTGTATAGGTTTTTCTATATGCCCCTGCCTTTTTGAAAACTCAAAATGCACTCACTCTAGTAGACAAAGTATAGCCTTTTAAAAGGGTTATATTTTTCTTTTCTCCTTATGCAGCTTCAGTGCTACTGTACTGCCTGTAAAGGACTGCTAAAGAGTGACTTATTTTGCCATTGCCATTTGCCATTGATAAGAACTGTAGTTGAAAACCCAATGTGACAATGGGCCACGATCATCTGCCAATAATGGGCCATGACCCTCCAGGGTAGCAGCGATGAACCATTACAGGCGAGCAACTTGCATTTGCAGAACTGAGCATGTTCTGGGCATGTGATGGACTCGATTCCTGTGCCATTGCCATGGCTCCCCCACTGCAGTGAAACTGCTGAGCCAGTGCCACAAAGCAGCGCCCACCCAAGATAGTGGGCAGCATTCCCAACAGAGCTCTGGCCACCAGCTGAGGAAGGAAGGATCTTCACAGGATGAACGGATTCCTGGTGGACTCTACCTTTCTCACTTTTTGCAATTCTTCGCTTTTCCATACTTTCTATCTTTTCTACTTGCTCTCTTTTTTAAAGAGAATAAAAGTGAAATACGATTTTGATTACAAATGTTTGACCTCATTTGTGTATTAATCTCACCCTGGATATACTCAAACTATCCCTCTGCTCCATGTTCATGGTTTAGAATGCATTTCTGGATTGGGACAATGCCATATAATCTGAGGCAAATATCCCCCATAGCTGCAATCTAGAAAATAACAGCATCTACTTCAGTTTTGGACTCTTTATTTCTCTTTTTCTGAATGCAGAGTGAATTCTCATTCTAGCTACAAAAGAATGCTGTGGCATTTTGATCAAAACAAGCAGCTGTATTCAAGTCCTTCACCTGTATGGCATAGCAGCTATTATCAAATTACAGTTCAGAAATTATGGGATCTAACAGTGTAATGACACAAATTTGCATTTTGCCGGCTAACATCTAGAACAAGCAAAACCCACAATTTGGGTTTTGATAAATTAACTATTACAAAACCCCCTAACAAACCAGAAAAGCTCTCTCCCTCAAAAAACCCAAGCTGTAACAAAGCTGGGAGATTATGAGAGACCTGGTAGGGAGTGATTTTTGGTTAGGTTTTGGGGATTTTCTTCCTACGTTTCTCCTGATTTTTTAAATTTTTTTTTGTTTTAATTTAATGAAATATAAAGTACCAAAACAATGTGAAATCCTTCATTTGCAAAGTAATTCAATTATTGGAGAGTGAAAATATCAGAATAAAAACATTGTATTTTAATTTTGCCACCATAATTGGCTTCATGAGTGAAGGAAATATAATTGAGGGTCTTGTTGAAGTAGGTTGCTTGGGGCAGATTATTGTGAAATGATAAAAGCTGAATTACCAGCTTTTTAATATCCATCCATCCATCCATCCATCCATCCATCCATCCATCCATCATCTAATTATCTATACACGACATAAATAGATAGATAGATAGATAGATAGATAAATAGATAGATAGATAGCAGGTTTACTTTAGAACGATTTGGTTGCAATGGAAAGGAAGTATGAAGCCTTTTGGTTATTATTTATAGAAATATAAATATAAAGAAGTATAAGATACTACACAGGAAAATATATAAAGAAAATAAACAAATAAGAGTAGACAATGGAGAGGAAAGTCATCACCATCCACAGACTGAGCAATGAGATTTGATTGTTGCAATTTCAATGTCCTTTGGTCAAAGTGATGGTTGAAGCCTTGCTCCATCAGTACTGGGTGAAGGTTGTGAAACATAAGGTTCAGTGAGTTACTACGTGTTCAGGTTCAGATGGGAATGCCCAGGTGCCGCCCTTGGTAAGGAAATGGTTTCGCACTGTCTGATGCAACACCATGCAACATTGTGGACCGTGAGCAATCCTCTGCTGGAAAACCCAAGAAATGGGTCTAGAGGCCCTCTGGGAGTCTTTGATGGCTCATGACCCATTCTAGTTACGACAGCTGTTTCTCATCTCACTGTAGTTGACTCAATTCTGCCTTGTCAGAAGGGGCGAATATTTTCAGGCCTACATGTGACTGTTCTAATAGCTCCCCTTGGCAGGAGGGACTTACACCTGAGTGAGCTGTGTTAGGGAGTAAATTGGCAGATTAAAAGAATAACCTCATCTTGCAGAATCTGCCTGTTTTCAACCTTTCCCCTTAAATGGCTCAAACTCCAGCTTGTTACCAAGCAAAGGTCAGTTTTTATGATCATCCTCTAGTGGTAGTGCACATTCCCTCTGCGCCTGGGCTGTTCTTGTGCAAGTCTCAGGTTTTGCCATTACACCCCCCAAAACCTCCCCTCCAGTTTCAGGGGTGCAGTGGGTGCATCTGGCTGCAGCAAAGCACCCTACTGCTTTTGCAAATTGCTGATGGTTGGTGTCATTAACCTTTAACCCTTTCATTTAACCACTTTGGTGTCTCACACATGAGGCAAAAAATTTAGTTTCAAGAAACTCTAGTTTCATACATCACTATATTCAAGATCACTGATAAGTAAATACCAGTTAAAATAATTCTTGATGCATTCAAATTTGCACAAAACCTAAAACTCTGGTAGGTTTGCACTGATACTACTTTTCAGAAGAGCAGTATTGGCACCATAGTAGAAATAAAGAAGTGAACAATTTTCTTCTTTTCTTTCTACTTAAGACCAAAATCAAACCAAGCAACCACCTAAACCCACAAACCTCAAAAAAGCTCCCAAAACCCAAATCTCTCCATGTGATAAGTGAGTATGTGGGTATTTACATTATTCTGTCCTAATTCAGCAACCAGTCATGACATCACAGAAGGTCAGGTGCAGTAACAAATCTTTCACAAGGGGAAAAAGAACATAGAGATCTGTAATATTTTATAGATTAACTTGATGATCTTTTTAACAAATGTGCATAGGAACAATTGTTCAGAAACCATTTATTTGGAATCATAAAGTGTTTTGACAGGGAAATTAATGTGTAATTTCTTTAAAAGTATCAATGTTCTTTCACAACTCAGACACAATAACAGTGTCAATCGTTAGTTTCCCTTTTCAGATTCCTAATAAGGCAGTAATAAGCCACTGCAAGTGGAGGGAAATGAAACAACCAAAAAGAAAAGCAAAATCAAACTCACAAACTGAAACTGAGCAAACAAGAGAAGAACCCCAAAAAAGAAAAAGTCCAAGAGACCAAAAAACCATTCTCCTACTACTTTCTATCTTTCTGTAGACATTATTTTCTTAACACCAGTGTAGCCTAGCAGGTATTGCAAGACTCTTCTAAACATTTTCATATTTGATTGTTACTGAAATACAGCCAAATCTATGGACAAAGAATATCTCCTCTTGTCAGTTTTTCTAGCAAAACCAAGGAAATTTATCAGCAAGGAAATTTATCAGCAAGGATATTTCTTTTCAAATGTTTATGTGTAGTAAGGAGTATAAGTGTTTCTTCTCAGCACCAATATTATGAAGCAAGTTTGTAAATACTTTTACAACTAGTAAGGTAAGACAGACCATGGGTAACGCACTGAAAATCTTATACAGGTTTTTTAATTTGCATATGTGATCTTCTATTTTGAAGCATTAAAGTAAGAAAGGAATGACAGTCATAAAATTCCTTCCATTTTATTAAACAAGAAAGGGTCTTGGGAGTTAAGGAGATGGGAAAAGGGGTAGATTTAACCCTGAAATTTTAATAGGAGAATAAATACTTATAAAGAATCACAGAATCACTAGGTTGGAAGAGACCTTCAAGATCATCCAGTCCAGCCCATGCCCTAACACCTCAACTGAACCATGGCACCAAGCACCATATCCAATCTGTTTATAAACACATCCAGGGATGGTGACTCCACCACCTCCCCAGGCAGATCATTCCAGAACTTTCTCATTCTTTTGTAAAAAACTTTTTCCTAATATCCAACCTATATTTCCCTTGGTGCAGATTGAGACTGTGTCCTCTGGTTCTGTCAGTTGTTCCCTGGAGAAAGAGACCAACCCCCCCTGACTGCAGCCGCCTTTCAGGGGGTTGCAGAGAGTGATAAGGGCACCTCTGAGTCTCCTTTTCTCCAGAATAAACACCCCCAGCTCCCTCAGCCGTTCCTCACAGGGTTTGTGTTCCCAGCCCCTCTCCAGCCTCGTTGCCTCCTCTGGATGCGCTCAAGCATCTCAAGGTCCTTCCCAAACTGAGGGCCCAGAGCTGGACACAGCACTCGAGGTGTGGCCTCACCAGTGCTGAGTACAGGGGAGAATGACCTCCCTGCTCCTGCTGGCCACACTGTCCCTGACACAGGCCAGGATGCCTTTGGCCTTCTTGGTCCCCAGGGCACACTGCTGGCTCATGTCCAGTCGGCTGTCACCAGTGCCCCCAGGTCCCTTTCCAGCCACACCGTCCCCAGCCTGTAACACTGCAGGGGGTTATTGTGGCCAAAATGCAGGACTCAGCACTTGGATTTATTAATTTCCATCCCATTGAACTCTGCCCATCCATCCAACCATTCCAGGTCTCTCTGCAGAGCTCTCCTACCCTCCAACAGATCAACACATGATCCCAGCTTAGTGTCATCTGCAAACTTACTAATGAAGGACTCAATCCCCTCATCCATGTCAATGAAGATATTGAACAGAGCTGGCCCAGCACAGACCCCTGAGGACACCACTGCTGACTGGCCCCAGCTGGATGTGGCACCGTTCACCTCCACCCTCTGGGCCCGGCCACCCAGCCAGTTCTGAACCCAGCACAGAGTGCTCCTGTCCAAGCCAGGGGCTGCCAGCTTTTCCAGGAGTGTGCTGTGGGAGACAATGCCAAAGGCCCTGCTGAAGTCCAAACAGAGAACATCCACAGCCTGTCCTGCATCCACCAGGTGAGTCACTTGGTCACAAAAAGGGACCAGGTTGGTCAAACACGACCTTCCCCTGCTAAACCCATGCTGGCTGGGTCTGATACCCTGCCCACCCTGGAAGTGCTGTGTGATGACAATCAATATAAACTGTTCTGTGACTTTACCTGGTACTGAGGTCAGGCTGACTGGCCTATAATTGCCAGGGTCCTCCTTCCCACCCTTTGTGTGATGGGTGTCACACTGGCCAGCTTCCTGTTATCTGGAACCTCACCAGTGAGCCAGGACTGCTGGCAAATGATGGAAAGTGGCTTCACAAGCTCATCTGCCAGCTCCCTCATCATCCTGGGATAGATCCCATCTGGTCCCATGCATTTATGAACATCCAAACATCTCAGCAGTTCTCTGACTGCCTGCTCTTGGATAATGAGGGGAGCATTCTGCTCCCTGACAGCATCTACCAGCATAGGTACTAAGGAAAAACTGAGGGGATAGAAAAAAGTAGTAAAATTGATTACTGAGGAAGCAAGATGAAATGTCTTTAAACTCCTGGAAAAGCACAGTATGCAGTCTCTTTATATCATATATAGTGTGACTTTGTGTTTTATTTTTCAAAAATGTATTGTTTTTCTAATATTCTCAACTCCATTAACCATTCTATTTGAGATGGATGAGAAGTCAGAGAATGAACTTTCCCTCCTTCCCCATCACAAACATGTATAACTTGTCTTAAGCATCAAAATGGGATGCTCTTATTTTCTTTTTTTTTTTTTTTTCAGGGAAAACTCAAACAAAGCTGAATGGTGACAGAGTGATAATCTACCAATGTAAGTTACCTAAAACACCCTATGTTATCTTGGGCAAGTCTCTTGGTAACATTCTTAACAAATTTGTAGAGGAAGCTCTGGTGCTGGAGCACAGGAATCACTTTTCAGCTCTCAAAACTTCTAATGCCTTCTGGTACACACTGCACAGTAAACTCTTATCTTGTGCTTTGGCAAGTGATCAGTTACTGTGCCAGTGGTTATGCTACAGTTTAGCCTTTCCTTCATGCAAATGACATGTTTTCAATTAATATTTTATTAAATAAAATCAAAAAAGCGGTAACAAAATGTAATAAAACACGTGCTTCTTAAAATCAAGAGCAACAGTTATTAGCACAAGACGTACACCCTCTGCACTCACACACGAGCTGTCACTCTTAAGCATGTCTACAACCCACTGCATGGCTGTCTAGCAGAATTCAATCTCCAGCACACATTCCCCAATGCATAGCAGGCCCAGATCAACTGTAAGGGTGAAGTGACAGAACCACTGCCTAAAAATGTGCATTATATTTTGCTTATGGTCTTTCAGGCTGCAGTGAATCCAAGGAGGTGGCTCTGCTGTCACAGCACAGCCAGGCCTGTTGGCAAGTGCTGCCAACAAACCCTGGGGTCTCTTTGGCACATCTTCCCTATCCATCAATCCCAAAGGTTTACCATATAAAGTTTATGGTGCCTGATCTCTGTGTGCCTGTCCATCCAAGCATTATTTTTCTAGTGTCATCCAATCATTTACCATGTCAGTCACTTCTCCTGTTTATTTAATTGGTTTTCCTTTTTTTTGGATCAAAATCATGTGAGAGCAAACATACTCAATATATAGCCAAAAATCGTTAGTAAAACTAAAATATAGATTCAAATAGTTATTATTATTATTTCACAGCTAGGTAAAAGAAAAAAGACAAATGGAAAATAAAAGAAAGGCATACTACTATACAAGAAAAATATCTACAACAAGAACGTTACAATAATAATAATAATAATAATAATGCTCTTATAAACTCAGTTTTGCTGGCATCACACATTTTAACTGTTCTTCTGTGGTGTTAAGATTCATGGAATCACACTGGTGTCTTTAGAAGGGAAACAAGAACTTGATTTTTTTTCCATTCCCAGTCTGAAATTATTTAAAGGCACAACAGAAGACTGTTTGCAACAGTAAAATCTCCATTTACAATCCTGGACCCTTTGTTCAACAGCCTATGTTTTTTCTCTTCTGTCCTGTATTTTAAATTCTCAGAGCCATAGCCCCTGAAATGTAGTCAAGGTGCAGCTAAGTTGGACCTGTTTTGTAGCAATTATTGGCTCTACAAATGTAAGGGATCAGATAGATACCTGCAATTTCCAGTGCAGTATTTGGACTAAATGATAATTTACCCTTATATATTAATGAAAAAGATGTTTAAAAATCCTGTATAAAACCTTCAGGTCTACCAAATACCACAACTCTTAAATTGCCTTGTGATATTAGAATCCTTATGTAACCTAAAGCTATACAGGAAACCTAGAGATGCTGATATAGGAGAAAGTAATTTTTTTTTAAAGGGGGAAAACAATACTGGTTTAAAATCTCATCAATTCCCTACACCTTTTAAATTATTTTTTAATTACTTTCACGGAATGTAACAAAAGTCTTCAATTTTTTTTACTACTTATCCCAACCCTACAGAGGTGTTAACCTATAAGTAAATACTGATTTTTTTGCATTGCCTGCAAAAAAAAAGGCATAAAATATTCTTGATACCCTTTAATCACTTTCATTCCACTTGAGCATATTTAATGTGCCACCCTTCCAAAGAAACGCATCACAGACAGCATCTTGTTTACATTTGATGATGAAGTTGGCATTCTATTCTTTTACTCATATTAAGCTATTGCCATGCAGCTCCTTACATGAGATAAAATTTTAAATTTGTGCAGAATTTATGTTAATTGCAGCTTTTTGTGGAAAGATAAAATTCTAAAGATGTATATGTTTTCTATGTACAGTCAGTGACATCCAAGATATTGGGAAATCCAGTCAAAATATTCATTTTTTGTTTATTTTCTCAACAGAATTTCTGAGATGGCTGAAAAGTGAAAGTGAGACGGGTGCTGCTCACATATTTTAGATTAAGCAGTGCAGATACCACCATTTGGCCATATGAGAGTGATATTTCTTGCCAGCATCTCAAATTATTCTCTGCTTAAGTAATTAATAAGCTTATAATTTCTGAGTGCAGGATATGGACACTAAACATTTAATAACAAATTCATTTGCAGGATATTAAATTAAAGAATATGAAATCCTTGTGTTTTACTTATGCTAAAGGAGCATGTGCTTTGCAAAATCACAGGAAAAAGTACTACAACCTTCAAAAGCAATAAAGATGTAAAATCTCAAGGATCAATAATATAAACAACCCATGAAATTTGATAAGATAAATAGGATACTATTGAAATCCTATTCACTAGTGAATTCCTATTCCTTCTATAAAGGAAGGTTAAATCCATCTATAAATTATAGTCTACTGATTTTAGTATACAACTTTTAGTAGAGGATATAATTTCTCCTTTTATGCATTTATGATTTTTTCTTTATGACAATTTTTGCTGTGCTTAACAAATTAAAAAATCATACGTGTTGATGCAAACTGTGGGTGTAAAAATAAAAATCTATATGCTAGCTATTAGGAAAATTTTGGACATTTATATAGTGTTTGAATTTTCAAGTATTAACCTCAGTGCCACTGTCAATTTGAGGAAGTTTTCCAAAATGGATTAATTTACTGAGTACTGGATAGGACTTTTCAATCAGTTTGATCAATTAATTTGAGTCTTTGTGTCAAGAGAATTGCAAAAGTGCCTGGTCACTCATCTATGCAGAGATAGTGCATATTCACCAAATATAAAAGCACACAATCTAACAGATACTGATCCCTTTCAATAGAATAACATGCCCATTAATTTTCAAACAAATCCATGTTGCTAATATAATAATCTTATTTTAGAACTATCAGCTGCAGATAAATTGGGGACATAAAGAAGTATCCTGCGTAATCTATTATGATTCAAATACTTATTTTTTCCGACTAATAATGTTTAATCATCACCATGACTTAAAATGCTTCTCAAAACTTCAGTGACTAATACAAGAAGTCCGTTTGGCTAATGCACTAGTTGGCTGATACATTCCTGAATTTAAGAGTATGTACTCTAATGTTGACAGCTGTTCAACAACTCAGAATCAGCATTATAAACAGGTGCATATAGAGTAGTTATGGTTACTAAGTCAGTTTTTCGTTTTTACAAGCTGCCATACATGTAGGTTGCTTCACTTTTTTCCAAATGCAATAGTCATGTTCTATCCTCCTTGCATGAATTTTTGTGTGCATAAATTAATCCCTTGAAATTGTCTGCAAGAATGCAAATCTTGTTTTAGGTTTGATGGAAATCCTACAGAATACATACTGAGGAAAGGAGTGAAGAAAGACTATAAATAAACACTAATTGATTTGGAAAGAGAAATTACTATAATAGTTCTATGCGAATCAAATCACTTAAGACCCTCCAACCAGCACAAAGAGGAAGAAAGGTCTCATGGCTAAGTAGTTAGACTGGAAATCTAGTATTCTGTGTCTTGCATATTTTCTTGCTGAAAGGCAAAATACTGGACCTAGTAGTGTAACAGTGGTGGTTATCTCAAACAGAATCATCAAGATTCCAAGAGATTTTCAAGATGACCCAGTCCAACCATCTGCCTAGCACTGCCACTGTAACCACTAAACCACATCCTCCTGTGTCAGGTCCAGTGTCTACCTGAAGGGATGGTGACTCTTCCAGCTGCCTGGGAAATCTATTCCAAAGCCTGACCTCTCTAACAGTGAAATTTTTTCCCTTGTATCTAATCTGAACCTTCCCTCTCAAGTTAAGACTATTTCCTCTTGTCCTTTCATTGTAGGCATGATAAAAGAAATTGGCCTTCATATCACTAAAAAATCTTTTCAGGTGGTTTTTAAGAGAGATGAGGTCTCTCCAGAGCCTCCACTCTTTGAGACTAAACACACCCTTTACTTACTCACCCATTCCTTATGTCTTATGAGAGGCCCAAAACTGAACACAGTGTGCTCAATCTGAAGCCTTAACAATGCTGAGCACAGGAGTATAATCACTTCCCTATTTCTGCTGGCAGCACTATTCCTGATTCAGGCCACTATGCCACTGACTTTCTTGGCCACCTTGGCACTCTGTTGGCTCATGTTCAGCTGACTGTCGAGCAGCACTCCCAAGTACATTTCTGCTGAACACTTTTCAGGCCACTTTTCTCCTAGCCTGTAGCACTGTCTGGGGTTGAAAACCAAGTGCAGGACCTGGCACTTCACCTTACTGAATTTCATGCAGCTTTCTTAGTCCATTGATCTAGTCTGTCAAGATCTCTCTGTGGAGCCTTCTAACCCCCAAGCAGAAAACAGTCCCACCTAACTTGGCGTCATCTGCAAATTTAGTGAGGGTGCAATACTGATCCCCACATGAATGAAGATTTTAAGCAGAACCAGCCCCTAAACTGAGCTCTGGCGAACACTGCTAGTGACCACACACCAACTGGATTTAGGTCTCTTTACCCACTGTCTGGACCAGACTGTCCAGCCAATTTTTCACCTATCACCCAAGCAAGTCTCAAGGAACCAGTCTTTTTAAAAAGATGCTATAGGGGACAGTGTTAAACACTTTACCATATTGACAATAATCTTTACCTCATCTACTAAGCTGGTCACTTTGCTGTAGAAGATCAGGTTGGTTCAGAAGGACCTTTGTACATCAGTGTTGGATAGGCCTGATACTCTGGTCCTAAACAATCCATGTAATGGCATCCAGAATGATCTCTTCCATATCCTTGCTTGGAACCAAAGTAATGCTGACAGTTCTGTAGTTCCCTAGATCATCTTTCTCACCCTTCTTGCAGATGTTGCACTTGTTAATTTCCAGTCCTCTGGAACTTCTCCAGGTAACAAGGACTACTGATGTCTACCAGATGATTGAGAGTAGTTCTGCAAGTTTTTAACCAGCTCCCTCATTACCTCATTCACCCTGATGCTGAATTCCATCAAGGCCCATGGATCTCCTCAGTGTCTAAATGGCACAGCAGGTCATTAGCAATCTCTTCCTCCATTATGAAGGCCTCATCCAGCTCTCCATTCCTTACATCCACCTCTGGGGGCTGGGTATCCTGAGGACAACTGGTTTTGATGTTAGAGACTGAGGAAAATAAGGCATTAAATACCTCTACCTTTTCCTCATCCCTGCCACTACACTACTCTTAACATTCAATAAGTGATGGACTTTCCTTGATCATAATCTGCTGCCAATGTATTTATAGGAAAACTTTTTTGTTGTCTTTAAGTGCAGTGGACAAATTAAGTTTTAGTTTTTAATTTTCTCCTGGCATGATCTCACAACATCCTTATAATACTCCCAAGTTATCTCCCCTTCCAGAGATGACAGATTATCTTTTATCCCTCTAAGTTCCAGCCTAAGTTCTCTGTTTAACCAGGTTGTGCCTTTCCCCTGATGACTTGTTTTTCTACACATGGGGACAGCCTGCTCCTGAATATCAAAAAAATTTCTTTTTAAAGCACATTCAGCCTTCCTGGACTCCTTTGCCCTCCAGGACTGGCTCCAAAGGGACTTTGTCAATCAATCTCCTAAACAGTCCAGAGTTTGCCAATCTGAATTCCAATCTGAATGCGGAAGTTCTGTTGGTTGTTCTCCTTATTTCACCCAGTATAGGAAACACCAAAGTTTCATGGTCACTCTGCCCAAGATAGCCACCAACAGCCACATCATGTACAAGTCCTTCTCTGTTCACAAACAGCAAGTCTAGCAGGGCATCTCATCTTGAAGGCTCATTTATCAGTTGTATTAGGAAGTTGTCTACCACACACTCTAGAAACCTCTAAGGCTCTTCCTGTCTGTTGTGCTGTATTTCCAGGAGACATCTGGCAAGCTGAAGTCACCCACAAATACAAGGGCTGGTGACTGTGAGACTCCTGCCACCCACTTGAAGAACACCTAATCTGCCTCTTCTAGCTGGTGGTGTATAAGATTCCCACCATGATGTCTGCCCTGCTGACATTTCCCAATCTTTACCCATAGGCATAAAGCTTGTCATCTCCATCATCAGCACTAATTTCAGTATAATCAAAACACTACCTATCACAGAGTACCACATTATCACCCTTTGTGCTTTGCCTATCTCTCTTAATACTGCAGTTGTGAGAGTCATCCCACCATGTTTCTGTGATGGCACCTGCATGGAGTCTCCTGCTGTGCAATGGCTTCCAGCTCCTGCTTGCTGCCTAGACTGCATGCATTGGCATAGATGCTCTTCAGCTAGGCTAACACAATCATTATGGTCTCTAATGAGCCTCATTTTATCTTCTTCTCCATTTGAATATAATTTAAAGACTGCTCAATAAGCCCTGCTAACTCCCAGGCCATAATCCTGTTCCTACTCTGAGTCAGATGTACCCCATCCAACATAAGCAGGCCTGGTGCTATATATACTAACCCATGGTCAAAAATCCCCATGGCACCTATGGCACCAGCCTCTTAGCCATCTAGAGATCAGTCAAGTATTCCTGTTCCTTTCATTATTTTCCCCTAACACTGAAGGAATTTTGAAGAGAATACTACCTGTGCACCTACTCCTTTAACCAAATAGCCCAGTGCCCTGAGGTCCCTTTGGATTACCCTGGGAATTCTTCCTTCGATCTTGTTTCTATCCACTGAGAAAATTAGCAGAGGGTAGTAGTCAGAAGGCTGCACTAAAATCAAGAAGCTTCCCCTTACATGGACCTCAGGGAGAAAGAACAAATTCCTGTGGGTTGGATCTGTGCTGCATATTAGACTCTGTTTCACTCTGCAGGGAGCCTTCTACAACAATTACCCTTGGTCTTTGTCTTTTCAGAACTTGTTACAATGTGTTTGGTCACCTGAACTGGCTTAGGCAACCCTTTAGATGGTACTTCATCTAGATTGTTATTTTCCTGGTCCTCAGTTTCCAGAATCTCATACATATTATGAGTTGTACGAGATTCTTCCCTCACATCATGGGGAGGGATGCCCAAGAAAGAACCTATTTCCATTCTGCCTCATCTCCAAGGTTCCCTCCCGTGTGCTGTGGAGAGAAGAGAGGATCCTCCACTTATGAGATGCATTTGGCCAGTCCATTTGCCATAGAGCAAGTAGGGAACAGTTCTGCCAAACAATCCCTTCCTCAGGTCCTCTAACACTCCTTAACTTTTCTACCTCCTCTTTCGTTTGTACCACACAACTCAGCAGATCATCTACCTGCTCTTGCCTCACATGTGTTATCTCTATTACACTTTGTTGCTACATGGACACCTTCACGTTTCCACAACACCTCTGTTTTCATTGCCACATCCTTTCTGATAGGTACAGATGGCTTAGCACCCTGCAGAATAGGAGGTATTCTTGAGCTCTTTTGAACTGATGGGAGGGAGACCACACGGTACTGCTCTGTGCACTGTTGAGCAAAGTGCCACGCCCTTCTGGAATGCCACTCCCACTCTGTGCCCCCTGGAGCCATTCATATCTCCCAGAGTGCCCCCAGCACTGACCTTCTTGCCTGATTGTCTGTAGTGAACTTCCAGGTTCTGACGAGGCTCTAGGCTGCTGCTTGACTGTCCCTGAATGAAAAAAAAAACAAAAAAACCAAAAAAAACAGAACCCAAAACAAACAAACAAACAAAAAACCCCATAATTAAAGAAAAGAAAAGAAAAGAAAAGAAAAGAAAAGAAAAGAAAAGAAAAGAAAAGAAAAGAAAAGAAAAGAAAAGAAAAGAAAAGAAAAGAAAAGAAAAGAAAAGAAAAGAAAAGAAAAGAAAAGAAAAGAAAAGAAAAAAGAAAAGAAAAGAAAAGAAAAGAAATGACCCTGTAAAGCCTAATCTAAAACTCAGCCTTTGACTAATGTCAGCCACTGGTGCTGCTGGTGGTGTTTCTTTATATATTGTAGATGAGTAAAAAACCCACAGTGCTTCTTCACTAAAATATCTGACTGCTTTTGAAGATTTTACTAGAACAGTGGAAAGAGAACCAGCAGATTTTGTGTTATACAATGGTAAAGTCTCTAATGGGTGGAGTTGTTTTGCATTTTGCAATTTCACTACACTAATCCACATAATTTGGAAATGTCACAAAAGAAATTTTCTAGAATATAGGTGCAATTAAAGAGGATATTTCCTCTAGAATTGATATATTAATTGATATAGAAAATACAGTAACGGAAAAGCTATAGACCTTCCCATCCATTCCATCTTATTAAATGCAACTCTTCTGTTCTGGTGAACTACGTTTAATAAAATTTCACATTGTTGTGAAAAGCATATGAATATGAGCATATTAATATCTCCTTTAAATAATTTAATAAAATTCTCTCTTTTTTCTTTTTTTTTTTTTCTTATTTTTTTTTTTTTTAATACGAGGGCATAAGCAATTAAGATATTGTCTAAGGATACAGGAAATCTGATTAACAGATCAAAAAGACCATCTGTGGAGATTGAATTTAACACCAGGGGGTAATTCTCCTTTCTACAATGCTTATGTAAATCAACTTAATCTAGAAGGCTGAATGAATTTCTCTGAAAAATGGCTTTTCTTATTTGTAAATATGTATTTTCACAAAGTATGGTCTTGAATATCATTCAAGGCTTTGATTCAGAATATTACCATATATTTATATATATAAAACATCATACAGGTAGAGAATAAGTCAGGCTTCCACATATAAGGGAGAACTATGTCAGATCTACTACAAAAGTAAATTTTCTTCCTGAAAGATCTGTCAGTAACACTTCTGATAAGAGCATTTTGCTTTCAATTTTTCTTTTTTCCCATTCTATAGTGATCTTTTTTCTACTTGAGTCGGACTGCTGTAGATCTTGATGGAGATGGCTCCTTAGAGCTGCTACCTAGCAGTCATTGCAAGTTTCATATAAGTACATTGTCCTATGGAGTCATCAACAATATTTCACCTTGATAAACTGATACTTCTTTCTTGAGCCATTACATTAAAATTCATATGAAAAACCAGTATGACTTGCTAATCAGTAATTACATTATGCATTAAATGTAAGTGTGCCATTGAAATATTTTCTCTACATGACTAAATTACTTTAGTAATAGCCCAAATGCATGTCTGATTTACAAATTGTAGAGTTTTCCTCAATATTCCTAAAGAATAGGTAGCTTTCCTAGGAAATATATGGTATCCAACTCCAGGCTGATGCTGCCATAGAATGTTTTTATCTCTCTGTTATTCATATTAAGACTGTGATTAAGTTCCTGCAAAGCTGCAAACTGAGGACACATATATACAGACATATGGAAAATTAAAAATAGGGCCTTTGTTATCTGTTGAGCACTAGTACATTTTTTTAACTTGTGCGCTTGCCGTCTGAATTAATAGAGGCCCCAACAGAAGATTTTTTATATGTTATACTGAGGCCTACATAACATAGACTGTGAAAAAAGAGGTAATTATGAAATCATCTAGAGGACTATAATTGTTTTGAATCACCTGCCTGTCATTTGATACTCTTCCATAATTTATTCAGGAAAGTTTAGTCACTATCCAGTAAATGACAGATGCTTTGAAATTCTCACGTGTTTAGCCTACCAAAGGTATGACTAATCATAGTTTCAAAAGGTTCTCTGTTGTATTCCACTGAAGCTATTCAAATGTGTAAAGATTAGAAAAATTAGAGATTGAAACAGAATTTTTTTGGGGACTTCATAAGTTTGTTTAATAGTTAAGGGGACAAAGGAACAGATGTAAGTTTAAAAGTGTGTGAAGTTCTGCTGCTTGCTGCATCTTTGGTGTCAACAACAGAATTACTTTAGTATTTAGCTTTTACTAATTGTGTGTGTTTACTTCTGTGCTCTGTTTAGCAATGAAGATGAATAGAATATTTTAAGTGCAACCAATGAACAAACATGTACTTATTTACAAGGTGGTTCTTGCTCCTTTACCACATAATGAATCACGAAGAGGAGACAGTCCAAAAGAAGGTCATGGGAATTCAAATAAACTAGTTGTCTGGCCTTATGTCTTAGTTTATAGTGCTGTTTTTGCCTCTTTTCTTTTTCTCTCTTTCTCTGGAAATGGTTCCTATGGCCTTTAGGAGAAATCTTGGAGTAATAATCTTCATGGGTGTATAACATAAGAATAGTAACAGTAGTGGCCGAAAGTCCCATGTCTTCATCAGAAAAAGCATACAGGGCAGCATTTTGAACTAAACTTTCATACAGAAGGAAATATTAGAAAATCTGACTTGTTTAGTAGTTTTGATGGAATAGTCAGGCATTGACAGGCTTACACTGAAATGTGTATTGAAATTCAGTGTTTTCAGTAAGAATGTTTGCCACTGTTCCCATAACTTTCTTGGATAGAAGCAACAGAAATAAATAAAGAATTTGTGCTCCAAAGAGTTTGCAGTCAAAATACAAGACACAAGAAATGGTAGCGAGAGAGAGAGCGAGAAGAGGAAATACTACATGATTACATGGGTAACAACACAGCAGAGTATCTACAGTAGTTTTCCTCCTAACTACTATATCCACTCACCCATTTCCTTTAATTTCTTTATTTTCTTTTAAAGTCATTTAAAAACATGCAAGAATATATTATACTAATCTGCTACAGGACCCTATGTACAACACAGTGCCATAAAAATCATCATCAAAATATATGTGAATATATTTAGAAATAAAAAGACAGCCCTACTACACGTTCAGAGTATGCACATATAAATGTGAACTATATTATTCAGCATGAACCACTAAATCTTTGATAGGAAAGATATTAGAAATATAATAAGCAAGTTTCACTATTTCCAAAACTGGTAAATGTTTCAAAATTAAAATTCCTTCTACTCTTATGCAGAAATTATTGTCAACATATTTGAAAAGACTATCCAGTAATGCATCAAATGCTTAGTGATTTTGCACTGTATCTCCTCTGTATGTACTTTGCAATGCTGAGAAGCCTGCTTATTTTTACATCTGTTAACTTGAAATCATTTGACATGGTAGCTTTTTAGTGTAATTTGGTGATTTCAGAAGAAAACATGCGGTATCTCTAATTTGCGGTAGAGAGAGATATCATCAAATTATTTTTTTCCTCTGGTTTAATTCACTGCATCATAGATCCTAGATGCTGTTCATAATGATGATGATGATGATTACAGTACCACATCTCAAAAACACGAAGAAAAAGAAAGACTAATTAAGGCAATTTGTTCCATCCATTGTGTTAAAGAGGGAGCCTTCCTTGTTAGGAACCTTCATTGTCAATGAGAGAAGCAATGAATTTATTATAGTCTTGAAAATATAGATACCTTGTGTCCAAAAAAAAGTTATAGTCCAAAATATGAGCAAAAAGACCACAAAAAAGAGTCTCTCTTTTTCTTAAAAAAATCACCGTTTGCTCAGTATCTATATATTATATGTCTAGATATATTTGTACTGTAATGGCACAGCTTGTGCTACTCATTAGATTTTGTGGACACTCCATAAATGCATTTCTTATGTTGAAAAGAGTTCTTGCAATTCACATTGTTCTTGTTACAGAATCAAACTCTAAAGTGCACTTTTTAGCAAGCTTGTTATTTTCTTCTACAAAATCTAAATTACTTACACAAATGAGGCTACAATTTTTACATCATTGTGGCATTTTCAAAACGTTAGCCTTGTACTACAGTGTTTTCCTGTGTATATTTATAAGTGGACTACTAATTTTTTTTATGTTCCAATATCACAAATGGAATTAGGAGTACTGTGGTAACTAGGAGAAGTACACTTGTACTGGATATGGTTGCCACCCTTGTCTTCAACTGTGTTAATCATGCCACACCAGAAATTCTGTGTGGAATTTTATGTGAAAGAACTATAACAAATTATATTAGAACAGCCTGTAGATCATTGCTAGAGTGTGGGAAATAAATGAAAAAAAATAGCGCTCCATTAGAATACATGTGTGCTCAAAAAAAATTATTCTCTCCTCTTCAGAATGTAATTTAAAACAAAAGTTAATATAGGCAGCATTTTCCCCCCTCAAAAATAATTGCACAGCTATTCCTACTCCTTGTGAGCATTAAAATTACTATACACTGATAGTTAACATTAGGATTTCTGTAAGTTATACAAGATCTTGAGGATGTTTTCTTGATGCCTACATTAACTATACAATATGGATATGAACATCTCTTTTCATAGGAATCTGTAGTATTGACGGGCTATGGCCATGAAGACCAAGTGAAAAGTGTCTTTCTGAAAAATGAAGATATAATGTGGGAGAAACAAATAGGTCGTGGTGATTATAAAAATGAATTTGACATTTTAAAAAGACTCATATATACAGTTTCATTTCTGTCTCTCTTCTTCCAGATAAAATTTTTAATTCAATAAAAGGATGCGTTAATAGTCAACAACTTATCTAAATGAGTGCAGGGACATGTTAATCCTTACATGTGCAGGTAACAGATTCATGTACATATGGACATATGCAAGTGTCTTATAGAAACAACAATCAATGACACGTAGCAGCTGCAAAGAAAACACATATCACCTTTGAAAATTTTAAGTGTATTACATCTAGATTTTGGAGCAATATTCATAGATCGCTGATGAAGTAGAGATTGATGGAGTTTGTAATTGAAATTAGCTATTTTTTCCTCTATCTGCAGGTAAGTTAAGTTGTTGCTTATGGGTTTGTTTGTTATGGTTTTATTTGGGGGGGAAGGAGTTCTCCCCTCAGATTTATTCCTCACTTTTCCCCTAAGTTTATATATGTACATTTTTATCTATTATATATTTACATTATTTTTCTATTTTTATATTTATATATGCATCCAACCATTAACAATGCTTGACAAGGTGACTAAGGTCTACTAAGTACAGATTTTTTCTTGAAGGAGTAATCCTGTGCGCCAGTGTAGTTTGGGGGCCAACCTACTGGGAAACATCTCTGTAGAGGCCTTGGGGGTCCTGGTGGACAACAATCTGCTCCTGGAGAGGGTCTAGCAGAGGGCAAGAAAGTTGATTAGGGACTGGAGCATCTCTCTTAAGAGGAAAGGTTGAGAGAGATGAGTCTGTTCAGCCTCAAGAAGAGACAGCTTAGAGGGAACCTCATCAAGTGCATAAGTACTTGAAGGGAGGGCTTCAAGAGGATGGATCCAGGCTCTTCTCAGTGGTGCCAGGCAGTAGGACAAGATGCAATAGGAAGAAACAGATGCACACCTGAAGAGGAGGAGGAACTTTACAGCGTAAGTGACCGAGCGCTGGAACAGATTGCCTAGAGAGGAGATTGTGGAGTGTCTCTCACTGGAGGTGTTCAAGAACAGTCTGGCTATTATCCTGTACCATGTGCTCTGGGATGACCTTGCTTGAGCAAGGAGGTTGGGCCAGATGACCCCTGTGGTCCCTTCCACCCCAACCCATTCTGTGATTCCATGATTCTATTTTTAATCCATCTCCACATGAACATTTATCCTCCCCTGTTCCAGTTTCTCTTGCTTTGCACTTACTCTGTCTTAAAACCATATGGGAAAATTCTGTTAGATTTTCTGTTAGAACTGTACATCTATACAGTCATGATAATTACAAGTAAGATAATTATAAGTCATACAGGTTCAGCCCTCGTATTTGAGTACAATATGTGTAAGGAAAAATTATTTTGACAATAGTTGATGTTAAAAGTATAATTTCCTGTTTTGATTCTTTAGCCTGCATCTAGTCTATATGCAGATACTGAAATACTGAGTTCCTCCCCAAGGGAAAAAAAAATGGATTTGACCCAATTTATTATTCATTCAAGTTACTGAGAATTCTATTTATGTCATTTTAAACTTCACTTTTACATCCAGGATACCAGGGTTAAACTAAAGCGAAAACTACAAGTGTTTTTCTTGATTCTTTTCAGTTTCTTCTAGTCATTAAAATTCAGTCTTCTTCTATTCATTAAAATTACATCTCTAACACATGCCCTTGTTATTCACATCTTCTAATATTATTCACAACACCCACCCAATTACCCATACTTAGCAAATCTAAATGAAATCAATATCTATCAAATGGAATCATCCTCTTTCTAAGTCTTAATCAAATTACTTTTGTTCCTCCTGTAAGAGCAACATTATTATGCACTTTCAGTACCATTATTAACAATAGTTCTGAACCTACAGAAATTTCTTCCTACATGGGCATTCTAAAAATGTTCTTAGTAAGTTCAGATTATTCGTGTCAGCTAAACCCACTTCTTCATACTAAAGCAGATAGCTGATGTCCTGTGGATGTAACCTGGTGGTCCTCTATCTATAGACCTCAGCTATCCTGTTTCTATGCTTTTTTGCAAAGAGATTTATTTCATGTGAATGAGCACTGCTACTGTGCTTGCAAGAATCATCAGGAAAAAGACCCTTTAATGCTCTCACAATTGTGTAATTATTCTAGGTGATTTCAAAGGAAAGAGGGTGAAAGAATCAGTGCCCTAATCCTGCAGGATCTCTGCCACTTTGTGCTGTGTTTTATGCTCAGTAGCACACCTCCTAGTCTAGCCAACCTGCATCAGCAAGATGGCTTTATTGCCAGAGAAGCGTCTGGAACCACTTGCTTTGCTTTCGCTCATCACACCATCCAAATGGACACATCTGTTAGGAGCAGGATTTCCCCCAATAATTGTTACAATTAATCTTATGCTTCATTTATCTGCCTACAATTCCCATTTACCAATTTGAGATTTATAATAACTACATAAACCAAAAATTTTCAGATATATTGTTGACCTGTTTTATTTTTATTATCCTCTCTTAACTGATATTTCACTTCCTACAAAACAGAGAATGGGAACATACTGTTTCAAAGTAGGTGACGGTTACATGGAAAAAGCTGATCACCAAAAAACTCTCAAAAGATCTTGCTGTGGAAAGGGAGCAAAAATGTGCATAAATGTGGAAAGAGAAGAGGAACTTACATATTCACTTCTGTTATGTTTGCATGTGCAGCAGTCATTTAAATAAGAATAATTTTCTTCTTACTGCCCATAAAGTAATATATAAAGGTGAGTTATTCATTTAGAGAAAGCTAATTTTTACTGACTTTGTTTTATTTTGTGAGACTTTTTTCCAAATGTGATATACAGAATGCATAGAATGATGAAGTAGATGGAATGGACTTGACTGCTAAGGTTCTTAATTCAGCAAAGCAATTTAGGTTATATTTACTTTAATTTCAAAGCAAAAAAAATCATATGGACAGTAAGAATTAAGTTTTCTAAGGCAAAGACTACCTTATTATTGCTTTCATACATGTGTAACTGACAAACAATTTGGTCTCAAGAGACTGAAGTTATGCTTTCTGATGATTTTTTTAGGAGCTTTAATGATTCATCTGTTCATTATTGAACAACTATCAAGAAACTTCAGTTCCTGACTCTATCAGTTTGCAGCTGCAAAAAGAATATTTCACTTTGCTCTAGGATTACAGGAAAATTCAGGCTGGCTGGGAGGTCACTAGGGGAGGTCTGCAGTCTCAGAGCAAGCTCAGCCACCGGGTCAGACCAGGTTGCTCAGGGCTTTGCACAGTCAGGATGTTGGACCACCCACTGTCAGAGACAGCCAGCCTTCCTTGGCCTTCGCTCCACGGATAGGCTACTTTTGTGGGGAAAAGATTTTTTATTATCTCCATCCTGAATTTCTTTTTGTTCTTCACCAGCGTGAAGAGCCCAACTTCCATGCTCCATGTCCAGAAGACCCACCAGTGCTGAGGATGCTGTCTGATCTCTAGAAAAGGCTCTTGCCATGGCTGAGCCAGCCACAGCCCCACAGCTATGCTGAACAGTACAGGGCATCCAGATGCACCATTTCAGCACCTTCTGCTCAACACTGTAATATTGTGATCTTTCTTTCTCCATTGAAGGCCTGAAACTGAAGTTTGTTGTTTCTCCAAATGGAATTGAATGTGGTAAGGAACGTAAATGACAACAATAAAGCCTTGTGTAAGTAGGTAGATGACAAAAGGAAGATTAGGGAAAATGAGGTTCTTCTAATGAATAGGGTTAGGAACTAATTTACACGGGACACTGAGGGAGCTGAGCTGCAAAATACCTTCTTTGCTTCATTCTGCAGTCTACCAAGACATATCTTCAAGAATGAAAAGCTCATGCACATTTGCATACATTCTTCATGTTTACATATATTTACTTTCAAGGTACATAAGCATATAGGATACTATATAACTGAAAAGTGCCAGTGCTCTGAATGTTTGATGTTGTTGAAAAAATATTTCAAGTATTTTAAAGTATTGACAATATTTATGTAAATCAAACTATTTTGCTCTATCTTGCATATAAAACAAAATAAAACAAACATTTTTTCCCTCCAGAAAATATCTAGCTGAGATTTGAATGAGAAAACATTTTTAAACTCTTTTCTTTCCAGATAAAAATATTAGCTAGTAGAGCAGAAGGGTATGAAAGCTTGGTGAAGAGAGGGCTCAGGAGCCTTTTATAATACTATGTTTATCTTTACATGTTATACAATTCAATAGATGCAGCAGGAGGAACTGCATGTAGGAACGGTGTTTCTTATGGCAGTTCTAGGCCTGTCAAGGTCACCTGCCCAACTGTCTTAGTGATATGGCTTATCACTAAAAGAAACAGAGTTTTATTTGCTGCTGAACAAGTAAAGGATGGCTTCTAAAAGATGCCTTCCAAAAGATGCAGATGCATCTGTAGGTGTGTCGGAGGGAGAACTGCATCTATAACAGAAGTTTCCCAAGGGAGTCTCAAGGGAAGTAGAAGAAAGTTACAGTTCATAGCAACTATCAATATATTCATCATCCTATTACATGCCTCTCTTTAACTTCTCGATGGAGATATTTTTTCCTGTTAGTATGGAAGGAAGTTACATGCAAAAATCAGGAGCTCATTAATGTAAAATATCTTAACTGAACAGGGTGTTAAAATTATAGACAAGATTTGCCATCTATTTGCTGTTGAAACTGGTTGAAAATAGAGATAAAATGTGATTAAACTATTACAGCTGTTGATAACTAATTTACAGAACAGTAAAAATGAATCCAAAATTTACTGCCTATAGGCAAAAAAACTGTAAATACTTTACCATAAAAATAACTATTTAACACATTCTTGTAATATGTCAGTTTCAGTTGATACTGGAATTTTCCTTTTCTTTATTTTTATTGCCAATGAAGTATTATGTTGTATCTGTTATGTTCTAGCCAGAGGAAGGAATTTAAAAAATTAACAACAAAGGAAATATAATTTGATGATTTTATTTTAGAATAATCTAGAAATATCTGCCATTCTAAGTTTTTTTTTTAATTAAAGTAATTAAAATTATTTCTCTAACTAGAATGCTGAAAATTTACTTGAACACACATGTAGGGATATGTTTTGCTTTTACTTTCATTAGAGCTGTTGGGAGTTCTGTTAAATTTCAAGAATTTGGGTGTTTTTATCTCCTATATATTACATTTGAACTGAATTATTTGTACATTTATATATATATATATACATATATATATCTCTATACATTCTTTTTCCTTGCTTCTTCCTGTATTAGACCAATGATGCAAGATTTAGCAGATGCAAGAGTAAATGACTGTTAGACATAAATTCTGATTGGTATTGCAGTTTTTACAAAGAGAATTTGCTCATCCTTGTGATGTTATCCTGGCTAAAACACATCAACAACAAAAAACCTGAAAGCCTACCTACTTGATCCGAGACAATTATTGTAGCATACTAAGTACTAAAACTATTTGGATGAATGTAGCACGTGTTTTTAGAGTTAGGTTCCTTTCTATATTTTTTCCTCCCACAGCAATAGCTCTGCAACTGGTCTGGAATACAAGTTCTAATTGAGAAACAAAACCTGTATTTGTTTGAGTTAAATGGAGTCTGTTACTATCCCTCTACCCCTCTTTCTCTGGGCCAGTTAAAATGCAAATACACAAATAACAAGCACTTTCACCCACATAACATAGATAAAGAATAATGCCAACTTGCATTGTTAAGTTTTGTGGTTCTTGAAAGCTTGCCAATAGCTGTCCCTTATTTTCTTACAAATAAAACTAAAGGACGTGTTCTATTTGTTGATGTTACTTTAACTATTTTTATTTGTACTAATACTCCTACTCACCCCTTAACTATTAAATTTCCACTGTTGTTCTCTAATGGCAATTTCAGTAAATGGACATCTGTTAATGATTACTCAAAAAATAAAGCAATTCTGCAACAACGAGTCTGTAGGGTAATAACTAGCTCCTACTTAAAGGAAAATTGTTCATTTAGGCAAAGAAAGAAAGGGACTATTATACCAAAACCAGTTAAAGTATAATGCTCCAAAGAGACATGGACATGATTCTGACCTTGCTGGCACTGAAGTTGACAGGGCTGTTAGACATGATGGTTTTATCTGTCTTTTACAATTTCAGCCAACAAAAACTAGTTTGTTCAGATCACTATGCCACAGAGAACTCAAAAGTCTCTTACCAAATGGGTGTATGGTCCACTGGGCTTTGCTCAGCAAAGCCCTTTACAGCCTCTGCAATCACTCCTTGTACTAAACTCCATTTTTAACAAAGACAGTGAACTCTAGTAGTCAAACTCCAAGTCAAGTGTTGATGAAATTACCCTACCACTTTGTAGCAGTTTCAGTAGTTAATTTATCTTCCTATGGAGGCTCTGAGTCAGATTCAGATCATGCATGCTAAAATATATTTTAAACAGATGCTCTATTTTATTTGCTTTCAAGGAGATGTGTCCATATGGGCTCCTCTGCTATTTTGCAATAAATACCAAAATTACCACCAGGGGCTAAATCACCACCTTAACCTGTGGCAAACAGAAAAGATCAATTTTTTCCTGAGCAAAGAATCAACAGGCTCCGTGCAATCCTGGAAGGATCCAACCTATCTTTAAACCAAAAACTTTTACGACGAAAACAGTGATGGAAGACATCAAAATAGGAAGTTGTCATGGCAACTGGCATGCAGAAGATAAGCATGTTGATAAGAAATTACAAACAGATACAAAAAAAATTAAGGAATAAATTGGATTGCTAATTAGGAATTCAGTCATACAGTTACACATCTTGAAGGGTGTGAAATATTTCCCCAGTGAACATCAACTATTTGGCTGGTGAACACTGACAGAGGTGTTACTGCCTGTTTCTTGCCCACAAGGCATAGAGGGAATATTATATTGTGTTCTGAATTGTACTGAATCAGGGACTTGTCTCTGACAAAAAAGCAGAGCTCTTTGCTTGCCTTTCCTGTTTCTTCATGAGACATGGGGAACTCTGGGCAGCAAACCTAAAGATCATCCCTTCACATCCAGGGCACTGAGGAACATGAATAGGACAGCTCTATCACCCAATAATCTATTACTTCCTTCTCGTTCTCTCACATCTTCCTATAAGACATTATTTCTCTGTCAATTATTGTTTTTCTTAGTGCCAATGTTCCAGGTGTTTGTCCACTATTTCCATAGTCTCTTTTTGCATATGACATAGAAATACATAGTCTATGCATTACAAAAGAGCTTACTAAAGTTGCAGAGCTAATAAATGAACAGTGAAAACACCAGAATTAACATGGTCATATGACATCTGCCCTCTATGTAGTGCAAATCTGGTTTTCTTCTCACTTCACCACCACTATTGGAGTGATGGGGCTAAGGCATCAGACTACATTGTGAGGTACAACAAAATTTTACTGATATAGTCCTGTTTTAAGCCTAACAGCATACAGCTACTTATCTACCTATTGTTCTGTAATATTGTTGCACAGGAGTTTTGATGGTTCATCCAGGTACTTCATAGAAAGAAAACAGCATAAGGAATAAGTCCTTAAACCATACAAATATGAAAGAAAAAAATAGAAAAACTTGGTATTGGAAGAACACCAGTCAGTTCTTTTGATTGTTGGAAAAGGCTTGGCTGTGAACTTTGTAGATTTTAGTACTAGTCTTCTCTTTTCTGGTACGTCCAGAAGTCTGCTTTCTAACAATGACAATGATGGTTTATCCTTTTATCCTATTTGTCTTCTACACTTTAGAAGACAATAAGAATTGTATACAGGTCTTAAAGTTTATGTCTTCCACTTCTTCTAGTCATAATAAATGATTCTTAAGAAAATGGAATATTAAATCTCACCAGGGAAAACATTTTGGAAGTGCCTGCTTGAAGGTGTTCCTTTACCTGTATATTTCCTCAATTTCAGTATTGTATTGATTAATGGCTGGTTTAGGATTCCTTAGTCTCCTTAGTCTCATCAGACTTTTTTTTCATAGAACCATAGAATATCCTGAGTTGGAAGGGACACAAAAGGATCATCAAGACCAGCTCCTGGCCTTACACAGGACAGCCCCAAGACAACACCTTGTGCCTGAGAGCATTTTACAGATGCTCCTTTGACTCCTGTCATGTCACAGATGCTGTATTCACTTCTCTGGGAAGCCTGTTCCAGTACCCCATTTTCTCTGGGGGAAGAACCTTTTTGTAATATCAAAACTAAACTTACCCTGACACAGCTTCATGTCATTTCCTCAGGTCCTGTGCCTGGTCAGCAGGAAGAAAAGATCAGTGCCTGCCTCATCTGTACTCTTCATGAAGAAATTGTAAACTGTGATACAGATCTCAAGCTCCCTCTTCTCTAGTCTGAATAAGCCAAGTGACCTCAGCCACTGCTCATATGACATCCCCTCTAGTCCTTTCACCATCCTTGTGGCCTTGTGGCCCTTCTTTGGATGTTCTCTAAATCCTTAATGTCCTTCTTTATCAAGGTGACCAAAACTGCCCCCAGCACTTGAGGTGAGACAGAGGCAGAGGCTGCCCCAGCTCAGAGCAGAGCAGGACAATCCCCTCCCTTGCCCAGCTGTGATGCTGTGCCTGGTGCCCCCCAGGACAGGGTTGGCCCTCCTGGCTGCCAGGCACTGCTGACCCCGGTTCAACTTGCCATCTGCCAGGGCCCCCAGGTCCCTCTTTCTCTCCAGCCTCTCATTCCCCAGTCTGTCCATACATCCAAGCTTCCCCTTCCAAATATGACACTTGTCCTCATTGAACTTTGTACAGGTGGTGATTTCCTAGCTCTCTGATTTATCAAGGACTCTCTGCAGGGCCTCTCCTCTTCATGGGAGTCAACAGCTCTTTTCAATTTAGTGTGATTGGCAGATTTAGTATACCTTTAAGTCCTTCAACCAAGTTGTTTATCATGATGTGGAGGAGCACCTTTTAATTTTATTTTATTTGTATTAATCTTCTTGCTGTCAACTTAACCTTTCACAGAGAATTGATCTAGGCTCTTTTTGTGTTCGGCAGTAAGTATTAGGTATCGTGTAAGAAGATATTTAGCTTTGTTTAGTTGTGTTACCATATAACAGAAAACATGGTAAAACAAGCTTTCTAGGATTTATTAGTTGACTAGGTTTCTACTGTATAGTGTGCACCTTACTGTCTGCTAGGCTTCATTTTATAGTTAAGAATTTGTGTTGGTAAAACTGTTACCAGCCACCAGCTTTAATACTGTATCCACAAACTATCTTCTGTTACTTCAGTCCTCTCCATCCATCTTTAAACTTGCACCTTGAATCTTGGGCTGATTTTTGGACCCCTCACTACAAAAAAGTCATAAAAATTCTGGAGTGCGTGCAAAGAAAAGTAACAGAGCTAGTGGAGAGTTCTAGAGAATAAGTCTTATGAGGAATGGCTGAGACAGCAGGAGTCTTTCTGCTGGAGTAAAAGAGGCACAGGGGAAACCTTATTGCTTTCTATAGCAACCTGAAAGAGAGTTGTAGTGAAGTGAAAGTTGGCCCCTTTTCCTAAGCAGCAAGCTATAGGGGAAGAGGAAATAGCCTCAAGTTGTGTCAAGGGAGATTTAGACTGGTTATTAGGAAAAATTTCTTCAGGGAAAGGCTAGTCAGGCATTGAAACGAGCTGCAGAGGGAAGTGTTGGTGTTACCACCTCTGAAGGTATTAATAAGACATGTCGATGTGATATTAAGGGATGCTATTTAATTGTAGTCTTGGCAATGCTAAGTTAACTATTCCAGTTGGACTCAATGGTCTGAAGAATCTCTACAAAACCTGTTCTAGTGCCTAACCATCCCCACTGTAAATATCTAATCTAAACCTATGCTCTTTCTACTTAGAGACATTATGCCTTGTCCTACCATTACCTGCTTTTGTAAAAAGTCCCTCTACGGACTTCTTGCATGCTCCATTTAGGTGCTGGAAGGTTCCTACAAGGTATCCCTGAAGACTTTTCTTCTCCAGGTTGAACAGGATAAAATGTTTTGCCTTTCTTTATAAATTAGCTCCTCCAGCCTTCTGCTTACCTTGGCGATCCTTCTCTGGACATCCCAAAACATGTACACATCCTACTTATGTTGGGGGCTACAGAACTGGCTGATATACTCCAGGCGAGGTCTAGCAAGAGCAGAAGAGAACTGATTATTTGTCTCAGACTGGCTTTGTCTGCTCTCTTCACCATGAACAGATCGAACCCAGACTGTCCCAGAAAACAAGAATCATTGTTTATGGATTGATTTGAGACAAACAACAATGGTATCATGCATCCAGCAGTTTAATAATATGTTTGCTGAGGAACCTACAAGAGCCCAGTTCTGCAAACAGTGTCAAGCACCATGTCAACCACTTGTAGTAGCTTCATTAACCTCAGTTAAACTCAAAAGTCAAATCACTAACTAAATGGTGGTTAAATCTCCATATATACGAAGCTTTGTTAGACACTGGATGGACTGATGTCTCAAAACATTTTGGGATGCATGTGGGTATAAGGGAGGGCAGATAAGGCCTTGCCCTGGAAAAACAGTGAACTGCCACACGTGCCCCCAGCCCTAGAGCCTGTATCCCAGCCCTGCAGTGCCTGCCAGTCATTGGCACACTGGAGACAGGGCTCTGCTCTTCCCTAGTCCAGTTTAAGAGTGGCTAAATGACCAGAAGTCTCACCTGGGAGGTGGGACCCCAAAAGCCAAGGGGTATTTAAAGCTGAGCATGAGGCAGGCATAGCCTGACCCTACCTTCCTCTTAAAGTTTCAATGTGAGCACTGCTGGAAACCAGGAGCTGGTAGCTATATTTGTGGTTTTTCTGTATCTTCCTTTTCTTCCTTTTCTTCCTTTCCTCTTTTCTCTCTCTCTCTTTGTTTCTTCTAATTCCCGCTACTTCAAACATTTTGAGAAAATTTAATGGTTTTAAAGTTTGCTAAATTGGATGAGCTAAATTAATGCTTTGAGAAGTGTTTTATGTTGATTAGAAGAATAATTTACCAGAGTTCTCTGATTTTCTTTAGTTTGGCAGTAAACCTTTGTGTTATTTTGACCCCTGGAAAACATCTGGTAGGTATTTCTCCTGTGCATTTTACCAAAATAACTAGAACGTAAACCCCTTTCAGTGAGTTTTTTGAGGCCTTACAAGCTTCTCAGAGAGAAAATGGGATATAAATCCTTTTATCAATAGGACAGTTACTATCTAAGGTGTAAGAGAAACACAACCCACTGCTTTTTCCAGTGTTCTTTTTGCTGAACCCATGTATACTGAGCCAGTAGCTTTCAGGTGTATTGTGTAGAGAGATGGTCTTTTTCAACTGTGGTCTGGGTTTTCTCGGCTCTTTTTGTCTGCTGCACAGCAAGGATTTTGCTAGCAATTATCAACATATTTTAGGAGAATTGCTGTGAGAAATTCAGCTCCAGCTTTGCTTTCAAGTACACAGACACATGTCCTTATGAATATCTAGCAATCCCAAAATGATACAGGGAACTAGTTCTGCTGAGGACTTTGTGAAGATGATCAACCATAGGCATGCACCAAGCTACCCACCCATTAGCAATAAAAATAAAAAAGGAGACCACTGTCAAAACTAATGAGGAAATAAACCACTTTTTTGTCAGTTTCTATAAAAGCAACACAGTTTTTGGTCTTTCTTCCCCCACTCTCTAAGATGTTTTCCAGAAAAAAAAAGGAAACATATGGTGATCATTGCAAAAAAACAAATGCGTGGAGAAGAATTTTGATACAATCTCAGGTGCAATTTAATTATCCATGCAGAAGCTGTGTTCTTTGGTCAAAACGTATGATCTTAATTTCAAGTGGAACCAAGCCTGCATATCAATGGATTTAGAGTTGTCTATTTCCATAGGTTTCATTCTGGTCTATATGTCAAGATTTCTCTCTCTCTTTTAAGTACATACATACAGCATGGCCTCTCTTTGTTGCAACACTTCAGAAATTCTAGGATGCTTGGAACAAAAGTACAGTTCTGTGGTTTGCCTGAGAAAATTTAGTTACCAAAATTGACGCTGCTGTGCACAGGTTTGTGGCAAATTTAAACAATGTAAACAATGTTAGGTCTTGACTCCATGTTCTATAAATTCTTACATATGCGTATGGGGCAGGTGGGATTAAGTGTGTTTCTCTGTGTGTGCATTTATATTTATACATATTGCTATTGCTGTATGGACAGAAAGGAAAACATTTTCAGCTTATTCTCAATCCATTTGATAGCACTGTCTAATAATATTAATCTCTAATAATAATTATCTAATAATATTAGGCAGGATAATGAATAAAGGAAAAACTTGCTAAGAAGGATTTGAAGTCAGCCAGAATTGGGAAAGAGATATTAAGAATATTAGGTGTTTTACAACATGAAGGTCTAGTTTAATTGTAGGATATTAACAAGGTTGTTTTCCAGCTGCTTTCAGATTCTTTCCCCATAAAACATGGCAGAAGTCAACAAGGCTGAGTCATGTAGCTGGAAATTGCTTGGTGCCAACCACTCCATTCACACTGGGTAGGCTTCCTTTTTTCCTTTATGGGACAGTGGACTATTGCTAACTTCATGCAACGAGAAGCAGACTTATTACCTTTGTTATCTGAGCAATTTCTTGTCTTATTCTTTCCACTTTATTTTCTTAAAGGATGTATTTTTGTTTTAGCTTTAACAGTCTCTTCTCTGTACTGATGCAAAATATACACTATTTGAAATCTTAGCTTTTATTTAAGTTCAAAAATTAAATTTTGTCCAAGGTATTTGCTATATGTTAATTTTTATAAGTTTTGTCCTGTGGCACTAAATAAAACATAAAATCAATCCACATGATTGACCTCGAGACAAAGTATAGTTGGTTTGGGTATTTCAGTGCCCCTATAGCAGAACTTTTAAAAAGTTAATAGCTGGACAGATAGTTGTATTCAGTTACACTTAATTTTATTTTTTACAGAGCTCAAAATATTTCTGAATTTTTGTGAAACAATAACAGACTTATATGCCAACTTATGAATTTTGACCTCTCTCCTGCATGTATGTGTTAATTAATCCTCCTGTTTCAATTATAACCACACTACAAAGAAAACAATTTTACAGAAACATAACAGATGGATTTCAGACTCCCAAATCCCCGTGACTACCCAGAACCTGAGTACCTAATTCATAATGCTGATTTGAGAAATCTTTCCAAACATCACCCATAGTAAGCCATATGTTTTCAATTAGAACAGTAGAGCAGGATAAGTTTGTTTAGCATTCTCATGGATACAGTTTTAGGAAGAGGCTGCATTTCAAAGATGTGAAGTCCTCAAACCTCTACATATCATGCATGCTATGGACTTTATAAAATTACCAGATATGTTTCAAGTGCAAAAAAGTTTATTTTACTAGAGTTAAGGAAAAAGGAAAGGAGTATGACCAGAAAGGTCCCAATTTCATGAACATTCACACAGATTTAGTAATTTTAGTGAAAATTACAAAAGAACTTCTGGTAAAATCTGCTTGACAAAACCAGCTCTAATTGCTGGACGTAACGCCATGTGTTATGGAACATCCCAGTGGTCAGTTGAGGTCAGGTGTCCCTGTTGCGTCCCCTCCTAACTTGAACACCCCCAGCTTATTCAGTGTGAGAAGCAGAAAAGTCCTTAACACTGTGTAAGCCTTGCTTAGCAGTAACTGAAGCATCAATGTGATCACGTGTTTTGGCCACAAATCAATGTACAACTCCACACAAGTAATTATAAGGAAAAAAAGCTCTATCCCAGGAAAACCAGTACAAAATGCCTAGAAGGTCTGCGTGTCAAGGAAACAAAAGTCAGGAAACAAAAAATAACTTTTAACCATTTTTATAAACAACTGTTATTTTAATAGCAGTTCATTTAGAAATACACAGGGAAATAAAACAATTTTTTCCATATCTGTGTATTTTATAATTGCAATAGCCATGTGAATTGGTTATAGGTCCACCAACTCTTCCCACAACTGAATTTGGCCAGGGAAAGGAGTTGATTCTTTTTTAATGAGATGAAGTTAAAGATGCAAAATATAGCTGGACATTTGGAATACATCTTTGAGAAGTGTATTTTGGTTTATATTAAGTACATTACCCTCAAGATGTGAAGCGGAGATGCTCTGCATAAGCATCAGTTTTGGGGGAAGTTGTACGCTTCTTTATAAATTAGTGAATCTAAATTATATTCTATATAACTCAAAGGAATTATGCAAGGAAAATAAAATAAAATAAAAAAGCTTATTGATGTATGTCTGCTACTTAAATTCTAAATTGAATCAAATAGCTAAAAGGGAAGGGAAGGGAAGGGAAGGGAAGGGAAGGGAGGGGAAGGGAAGGGAAGGGAAGGGAAGGGAAGGGAAGGGAAGGGAAGGGAAGGGAAGGGAAGGGAAGGGAAGGGAAGGGAAGGGAAGGGAAGGGAAGGGAAGGGAAGGGAAGGGAAGGGAAGGGAAGGGAAGGGAAGGGAAGGGAAGGGAAGGGAAGGGAAGGGAAGGGAAGGGAAGGGAAGGGAAGGGAAGGGAAGGGAAGGGAAGGGAAGGGAAGGGAAGGGAAGGGAAGGGAAGGGAAGGGAAGGGAAGGGAAGGGAAGGGAAGGGAAGGGAAGGGAAGGGAAGGGGTTCATTCATAGCATAAACTTAGCACAAAATTTCTGTTCAATGAATTCCAAACTGCATTTTAGCCCTATGGCACAGAAAAAATATGTATGCTTCAGTTTGGAACATTAGACCAGAAGGTATTAACTTCGTTGGTAAAATATCTTGCTTCCAAAGTAACAGTGAATCTATTTTAGAAAAGTATTCCAATATAAAATGAGAAAAAGTCTCTTTTCCTCAACTATTTTTGCTTGCTTGCATCCTTCCTCTATTTTCTCCTCCTTTCTCCTTTTCTGAGAACAGTAATAGTAATAAAAAATAATTTAGCATTTGAAATTGATTATTGTAGAAGTTTGTAAAATCAGTTTTTCAAAGTTCTCTGTTGATGTAAACTCCACCACAAACTTAGAGAGCTTCTCTAATTTTGTGTCTCTACCATGAAAATACTGTTAAAGTTTTATTTCCATGACACAATTTTATTCTTACTGAAATTAATAATTTATTTTCTGTGATAAGAGATCATTTAAGGGAACATGGGCATGTCATTCTCTTTGTGTTAAATTATGGTTTCTTAAGTAAAACAAATAAAAAATACTTTCCCTTTCCAAGCTATTACCTGAAAAGTATTCTAGTGAAAGAGTTTGAGTCTTCACAAAAGCATCACTGAATCACAGAATTAACTAGGCTGGAAAAGACCTTTGAGATCATCAAGTCCAACCTATGACCTAAAAGTAATCTTGCTAGTATCCAGGCTATCAAGACATATTTAAGCCTAACAAGCATAAAAAATTGCTTTTTTTGCTTCTATAAGGGAAGCTCATGTAGTCTTTTAGAAGTGAGTTCTCAGAGATACATTTGTTGATTGCTGGAGAGATGAGACCTTTTTGTGTATTCTCAGTCATTCTTTAGATATACTGTTCCTCTTCCTTTAGAACTTTGGCCACCCAAATAAAAAAGAAAAGGCTGAAAAATATCTTTAAAGTGTACCTCTATTCACTGCTGCCTACCAAGTAGTGGTGAACAGGTTATGAACTTTCTTTAAATCCATTCCTATTACTTCATATTACTGCCTGCTTACTACTCAGTGTTGTGGTTTAAACCCATCTGGAAATCAAAGCAACACACAGCCACTCACTCAAACACCCCTTTCTTTGCCCACTTCACCACAGTAGAATGGGGAGGAGAATCAAAGAAAAGCTCATAAGTTAAGAGCACTTTATTCATTTAAAATAAAATACAGTAATAATGGTAAATTGTAATAATAGTAATGACAATAAGAAAGGAAAAATAAGTCAGGCACAATGCACTTGCTCACCACCCACTACCAATGCCAGAAGCAAACCCAACTGTGCCCCTTCAGGGTAGCTGCCTCCAGTTTATATAATTGGCAGGACATCCTACCATAGGTATCCTTTCAGACAGTTAGAGTCACCTCTCCCAGCTGTGCGCCCTGCCAGCTTCTTTTGCTCACCTCCTCACTGAGCATGAGACAAGGAAAATTCTTTCACTTAAGACAAACACAACTTCTTAAAAAAAAACAAACACCATTCTCATTCCAAATCAAAAAAAGAGCACTGTAACAGAAATTAACTCTATGCTAACTGAAACCAGGACACTGAATCACAGAAGAAAGGTAATGCCTCTCTTAATTTCCACCCTATTGACAAGAAATTGAACCCTTAAACCCTTAGGGTTCTAAACATACTACAAAGTTTGAAAGAAGAAATGTGTCATGACCAAGAATTTTAATAGCTCAATTCCCTACAAAACAAGGAAGAGGAAAAAAATAAATAAAGAAACTGTCACAAGAACTAAGAAAAGTAAAGTGTAAGACAGGAGTCTCATTTGTAAGTAACTCCAGGACACTGATTAGGCAATTAAAAGATGACCTAGTCTTTTCAACAGTACAAAAAGATGACATATAAGACAACAGACACTTGGAGCCATTATAATATGAGGTATTAGTTGTCACACTTATCTGTGGAGAGAACTATACCTGAACATGATAAAATTCTCAAGCTGGAAAGAAAAGCCTCACATTTGAATAAAACTCTGAGTTGTCAAAAGCTTCCCTAGCTTTTCTGAGAGAAAGTAGCACGTGTTAGATTTGCTACATTCCAAGGTACTTCATGGTTCTAAAACATATTGGAAGTTTAACAAAAATTTCATATGGACGCTTTTCTCTCTCACTTGCAACCTGACAATGTCACATAGTAATTATAAGTATGGGGAATAAGTGACTCCTCGGAAGAACAAAAGTAAAGTTTATCTTAAAAAATTTACATTACAACTAGCTGCTAGAAGTTCAGCACTTTAATGTGCTTTTTTGTACTGTGAATCTCATTTTTCCTCACTTTTAAACCCTGAAAGTCCATTTAATCTCATACATATATTTCTGGTACAAATCCTGGTACAGAGTTAAAGCTCTGCTGTATCTAAGACTCTTGGTCAATTTACAATATCTGTTTCAGAAACATGTTCTGAAGGTTGGTGCAACTCTTGTAAGCCACATTTTCCTTTACCTTAAAACGATTTTCTAATTATGCTGAAACTGTGCTCAGCTAACCTCAAACAAGACTTACACCAAAAATTCAAAAGCACAGGAGAGACACAATAAAAATGCATCTGAAGAAAATCTGAAAAATTGACCACAGTTCATCAGAATGATGAGTACTTATTCCCAAAAAGTGGAGGGTACATGAAAAGCATATTTTTTAATAAAAGGGGAGAAATAGCAAAAACATCTTCAGAACTTTGAGAATAAATAAATGAACCTTATGTTTGCAATCAAATATGTGTGTATGCACAATCACACACACACACACGCACACACCCACACACATCACTCTCAAATCAATAAATAAACTCTATGTGATGTATTGCCTTCTAATTATGTCTTGTCTTGAAAAAACACATGATTGCTAATACTTGATTGCTGTGCCCTGCCTGGTGGTGGAATCTAAACCAGAAAAGGCAGGTTCTTAAATGCCACAAGGGGATCTTATTCCCACTCACAGAAATAAAGAATAATGTTATTTTAAAATCTGAATAAGTTTGTTTTACAATTTTCTATGTTCCTGAAGAGGAAATTAGTTTTTAATATCCTTTCCCTCTCCAAACAGAATATATAGTTTAAAAATTAACTTGTTATATTAGCAATGTATACAGAATGTATGCAGGCTACATACAGTAAGAAATATCAAAGTATCTTTTCTGGAGAATTGTATGAAAACATAAATAAATACAATAAGAAAAATTAGATACGTATGCATTTCTCCTAAGACATTCTTTGCTTGTTCTTTGAAAATTCTGAGGTACTATTATTTCCTTTTGTGAATCCATGCTTGCTATTTTTAATCAAATTACAGTTCTATATCTGTCCTGCATGGCTTGGATGACTAGCATTTCTAGCAGTTTTAGCCTTTACTGAATTTTATTTTATGGCTTTGTCGATTAAGGTATCACCCATAGATCCCTTCTCAAACATGGTGTAATATTGGTTTCTTGTCTCATGCCTCCTCTGCTTTCAATTAGCTATCCTATACAAGCAGAAGATTGAATTAATGCTTTATAAAGATGAAGCCAAAAATCCAGTACTATTGATATAGCCTATTTTCAGAATGTTTTAGTGATCTGATAGACTATGTAGCTGCTGCAAGGAACCTACGCTGTCTCTCGTGTCTGGTTGCCTGTCAGACATCAAAAAGCGTTGTTCTAGGGCATAATTTGCTTTTGTCTATTTGTGTCATGAATTTAAACTTTATAATAGGTGACATTTGAAAGTGTGCAATGGTTACCGGTCATGTGGGAACACAAAGAAACTATAAAGAAAGCATACCAATGGTGATATTTTAGTCTATTTTGGCAAATGCCTTGCCATTTTTGAAAGGTTTATGTTACGCAGCTTTTTCAGAGACTTTCATTTATCTTTGACTCTTAGTTAATATGTTTTATTTAGGATGATGTCAATGTTTTAGGGTTTTTTATGTAAAGTATGAAATTATACAGTTTGTACACATTTCTGCACATTTGCTGTTTTCAAATGTGTGGAAGAGATGCTTGCTACTTTCTGAAACTCTCTTGGAGAATTAAACCTCATAACCTGTCAAAAAAAGAAGAAGAAAACAAAACCAAAAAACCCAAGAAAGCAAACAAGCCAAGAAAGCAACGAACAAGCAAAATCTAGCAATTGTTATTCTTCTTTGTAAAGTGTTTTAAAAATTATCAGAATGTAACTGATGAAATGAAATCTACTTGGTTTTGCAAAGAACCTGCAATTTCTCTAGAGTATGATATACTTTGTTTAGTTTTGAAAAAGCCTGGCTTATACTCCATGGATGGTTTCTAAACCTTAATAGCGTTAACTATACCATCAACCATGGGAAAATGAAGAGTCATATAAATTCTGCCTTACTGGAATTGAATTGTCACTCAAGTTCCTTAACATATTAACATTATTTGAAAATACATTTAGCTATCAAAATATTGATCTAATACACTTGATTGGAACTTGGAGATGTAATAAAAGTTTGTGTGAAATAAGAAGAATGCTGTATAATCTGATTATCAGTAAATAAATGTAAAATATGATCTGGCCACAAAATGGGGTGGAAATATTTATTTTACATCATGAAGTTTTTCTCACAAAGTACCACTAAAATAAAAAGAGAAAGGAAAAAAAAAAAAAAAAAAAAAAAAAAAAAAAAAAAAAAAAGTAGTTCTATGAAGTCAGTATCTGCTTTAAATGAGAATTTGATAAAAGTGTCATGACATGTCAATGTTCTCATTGGACAAAGTAAAATCTAATCAATGTTTTAGGCATTTCCACCCCTCTCTAGAATAATCTAGATAATCTAGATAAACTGTATAATCCTCCTTTTCAATATAACACTGTTGCTCTTATTAAGAATATATCTAGTTTAGCATCATGATACTGGTATTTTGGGATCTATTAGAACAGCTTCTCGAGTCATAGAGTGCAAAGATAAAGCTTTCTTTGCTTTTTTAAAGGAAGCTTCTCAAGCTAGTGCTTGTGGAAGTTATTTTGGAAGTGTGGGATCATATATACTAGCATTCTGGACAAAACCTGAAGCAGTCATCTATTTCATCCTTATCTGCCATGGTAGTGTGTCTCTACACCTACCTCTCTAAACCATGTCTTTTTTCTAAAGAAAAAAGGATTAAAACTGGATGTTAAACAAAGTTTAGCTTTAAATATAGCTTATACGATTTTGATTTGCGTTTTTGTCTTTTTTTTGTTATACCCTAGAGCTCCTTTTTAACATTACAGCAGATTTCTTTTTTTTTAACTTTAAACAAAAGAAAACAAAGCAAATATTCTCACTCTAGCTTGTTGAACTGTTTATTGCTTCCTTTGTTTTTCTCCTCTTACATATTCTACTGCTGTTGCTGTTGAAAACAAGAATCATTAGTGATGAAAAACTGTCCTAAATTTAAATATACAAATATAGGATATAAAAATATGTAATAATTTGTTAAACTTCCCCTACTTGTCTGATGTAGCCTGAATAAAAATGATTAGCACACAAAATTAGTTTTATCTAGGTTTAACTGTACTGCAGGATCAACCATATTACATAACATATTTCAGCCAAACATTGGCAGAATTTTACTGTCTTTTCAATTCAGTTCTGTGCTGTTAGGTAAATATGTAAATTGCATACTTTGGAATTCCTGTGAGATTGCACAGGATTCAATTATGATTCAATACTGAACTGTAATGTCATCTTATTTGCTTCAAGAAGAAAAACATTTTATATGTGTATACTGCTGTTATGATTATTAAGCTGTTAAGGAATTAGTTGCTACAAAGTCATATATACTTCTTTTTAGACCAAATTACTTGCTTAAACAGGGAAGCTTCAATGAAAATTATGCATGTCTCACAATTTTACTTTTTTTATTCCCCTTGAAATGCTTCTAAAAATCCCTGTTGTGATATTACTCTCTGAAACTTGACTGCATGTTGCCTGGAAGAGGTGAGAAAGAGGTCTCTTAGCTACCAGAAATTTTGATTAGAGTTAGGTTTAGAGCTAACATTCTGGAAAGAGTAGGTTTGGCAGGTTAAAAATCTTCCTCAATGTTTGGGGTTTTTTTGTGCCATTGTATCATATTTGTGCCATTTTGTATTCCCCTGGATAGCCCTTTTATTCCTCTTTGATGTGTTTCCATGGACAGCTGCTGCATCATAGACTTTAATATGGCAGGAGAGTCTGAAAACCTTCCTCCTTCGCCCCATCAAAACTGCTTTTAAGTAGCCTGCAATGGATATATCAAAGCACCAGAAAGCAGTGCCCTGACACCACTATTTCCCAGAGAAACAGAGGTAGGTGAATATGAAGTTGAGTTCATTGCACAGAATTTTATCTGTTATCACAAAAGAGTGATTCAATAAATTAATTTACTCTAGGAATTACAACAGGAATGCTATCTGTGATCATTACAGTACTTTTGATGGATATTCCTTGCTTTTTCCTGAAATTATTGCCTGAAAGTTAAAGTATCCTGAATTTTTAAAATGAAACCTGTTATAGATTCTCCTAAAACTCATTGTTTCTTGTAAAGTATTGTCAATTATTGTGTTTTGAAAGAATTTACTGGAACATGTAGACCTTAGCTAAACCACATTCTTAAATAGAATTTCATATTTTTCACCACGCATTTCTAATACTGCTTATTCCAATTTTTTTATTGGAGGAGGAGAGGAGAAGGGGAAAAGAAAAGAAAAATACAATCCCACATCACAGACCAGGAGTGTTTTATATTTTGTCTTTTGCATCCTTTTTTAGTGCATGATACAGAAAAGAGATGACCGTCTGAACCTCTTCTTATAGTTCTGTAGTGTAGTTGCTTTTCAGCTTTCTTTTAAAAGGAAATGACTAGCATGATTGGAGTTACTGTACATTTCACTGAAGTTCCTTAGCACTCGCCCCTGCCTAGTCTCTCATAAACCTGATATGTAGAGCCTCCGTATACACCTATATAGAGAAGCTCAGGCTGTCTCAGTTTTGGTACTAACTTCAAACATATAGGCTCTACATGCATTTTTCTATCTATTTGGACTGTATCAAGAAATGAATCTATGTTTCAAACCTAACATGTTGAAGAAAAGCTTTCCTATATCCATTTAAGCCACGCAGAATTAGGAAAATTAAAATGTTAGCACTTTTTTTTTCCCTTTCCTTTTGAAATAGATATTAAAACCCTATCTAACTCAGTCATCAGAGGGAAATGAGGGAAACAGAATAATGTCACTGAAATGAAGGCATTATGAGGTAGCAACTTAGGTCATCTTTTAAAAACAGCTTTAAAAGGTGGCCTGTTTAAGACGTGTTATGCTTACCTTCATGTCAGAGATCAGCATGAGTACTGACCCTGAACTGGGATTATAAATGTGGATATTTAATTTTTTTCTCTCTAAAATATGGTCAATTTAATGATTTGTTCTATAAAGCACTATAAATTTAATGATTTAGTCATCACTCTGAAGAAATATGTCTTAACTTGTAGAGTAAATGATTCTTTCTTCTCGTTTTTGGAGTAGAATATGTGTGCTCCACATACCAATTATTCAAGACACCAGGGAACATCAGAGCTTAAATCCATCTCTTAAAACCAGGGATGTGAAAACAATTCAAGCAAAAATGTTCCCTTCATTCTTACTCATTTTTTAGGTTAAAAACAAAAAGAAAAAAAAAAAAGCAACAATGGCACAATAAAAAGTTATCGCAAACTTTCCATCTAAATAGAACGGAGTAGGTCATGCAAAGGAAGACCATATTGTATTATAAAGAGATATGTTAGGTAAATTCAATGTCTGGCAATAGGTGGTTCCAAGGATAATCAAGTGCCATCTTGCCTAAAAGGGAATTGGAATGGATATACTGATGCTTTAGACTAACCAGAAAGGATGCATTACTGGCTCAGTGACCAGTGAGGAAGCCAGGTGGCTGACTTATTCCCCCCTACATGTGTGACTTGCTGTACACATGTCAGTCATCTGTTCTGCAGAAAGTATTGGAGAATCATAAAACTTAACAAACAAACAATCAAGATAAAACATCTCCAACAAACAAACAAACCCCCCACAACAGACCCTTCTGGCAAATATTTCTCACTGTTCAATGCTAAATTATTAGTTACCTATTTCCAGTCCAAAAGGTTGCATTTCAACATTGAAAATAATAAACTAAGATAAGGAAAATGGGCAATAGCTGGAATTAGGCTCTTAAAGTGTTGAAAATCAGGAATTAGGCTCTTAAAGTGTTGAAAACCAATCAGCTGTAATCTGTACACAAGCAAAACTAAGAGGTTTGGACAAGATGCTGACAGTTGCACATGTGGAAATAGGCATTTTCTTTTCTCTTTTATTTTTTTATATGGAAGCTGATAGCATGGCTGAAAAGCATTTTACTACCACCAGGCACCAGTAACCCATAAAGTTTGCACCAGGATGAAGTGCTGGAGCAGCAACCAATGTTACAGTTCCTCTCATTTATAGCTAATATCCTGAATGAAATTCAGGGTAATATAGCTATTCTGAATGAAATAGGAGGAACATTTGTATGGTTGTTTGTCTTGCAACAAAGTTAGGCTTTGAAGGTCATTAATTCAACAAATGCATTGCATAACCCTTGTTTTTCTTTGTAATTTACCAATAAAGATAGAGAAATAGAAAAGACATATGTTGCTCATGAAAATAATTGCTGGAAATTCTGTGCACTTTTCTGCTATAAGTATTTCATCAGGGGTGTTCCTCATGCAATTCATTCTCTGCTGTCAGAAGTGGTATTATATTATATGGAAGAGAAAAATTCAAGGTTTAGTATAGGAAGTTAGAATGACTTGGAACCTCACAATGGCTCCTAGATTAATTTTAATTAGACTTCTTCCACTTCCTATGAACTTTCAGCCTTTCAAATGCTTTATGGGTTTTGGAAGTCAAACATTATTTCTAGATCCTTTATCTGCATTGATACTAAAGATTTCTAATTGAAATTATGTCAAGAAATATGTTAATTGCAGAAGAGTCTAATTTCATCTCAGGACTGTACTGGCTATTGTAAATTGTAACAATATTTTCTGAGGTGAAAGTGCATACCTCCAGATGTTTTACAGTTGCTAAACAGCTAAGTCATATGGGAATTTGACAAACAAATATGACTCAGTTTTATTTCAGAAAAACACTGAGACAGTGAGAACTATGTGAGAAGATCTTCAGAGCATCCAAAAGCAGAAGTTTAACTCCCAAATGCCTGCTCCAACAGCAACATCATCTCTTCTTAACTGTCAAATATATGTATTATTATTAATGATAATTATATTTTTGTGTGTGTGTATATTTATATATGTCTCTGTGTGTGCGCATATGTGTGTGTAGTATCTGTGAAGAGCTCAGTTCGGCATTTGATCTGACACAGCTTAATTACGCCTTAATTGCAAAGAGTAAGTAAAGTCCCAAGAGATTTTGCAGATCTTGTCTATGTGCCAGGCACTTTATTCACTCTCTCACAATGCCAGGGAGAATGCTTTTGTGAAGGCAGAGTAAAAGCCAGATTTTACAACTTGCACTTTGGAGAAATAAATGGTGTATCTTGCTACTTTGCCTCTGAAACCACTATTGCATGCCAGTGTGACAAGACACTGGATTCAATGAACCACAGATCTGGTTTGCTATGCCTATTTCTATGTGATTTATTATAGCATTTAAGTTTAGAAGAACCTTTTGCCCCATGAACACTGGCCTCAGCAGTACTGCAGTTACTTGAAGGTCAAAGGAGATGTCATCTAAGAGACTCCACCATTCCCTAAGAGTCTGTAAAGCTCAGAAATGTATAAGTAGTATCTAAGTCATCTTACCCAACCTAGATTTCATACACTTCATCCCTGGACAAAAAGGATCTTCTATTTAGTGAAAAAAGCACACTAGAAAATACACAATTTGTTAAAAAAAATATAAAAAAGAAAATCTGAAATTTGCTAAATTAAGTGGCTAAATCTCCATAGTCCTTCAACAGGATACAAATCAGTTTATTTGTCTTCAAAACACATTCAATATGGCCAACTGTGCCATCCTTATGCATTTAGAACCTTTGCAAAAAATTGCTGGTGTTCTGTCTGTCTTACAATGAAAGCCATGTTTTCAGTGTGTCTGATTACTTTTTAATCCCCAAAGAACTAATGAAAACCTCTTCCAAGCTTTTCAAATCTACTATCAGACCTAGCTTGAATGCAAAATGAAAGAAACCCTTATTCTGGTATAATTCACATTACTTCCATAAAACATGAAGAATTAGGAGCTATGTGGGACAGAAATATTTGTGTTACAAATCTAGCCTTTTTCACAGTTCCAGCTCAAAATTAGTGAAATTAGTTTTGAACAAAACTTCACAGGTAAAATCCATCCATTTATCGATTTACTTAAACAACAAATAAAAATGTTCATTTCTGGCACTGATATTCTATGAATTGATTGGTTTGAATAAGTGGTAGAATAATAATGAAAATTTCTGCAAACAAATAATGCACAAATATAAATGTATGTTGGTACCGATTGGCTTTATCATAACATTTTCAGCAGTTCAATGTGTCATTTATAATTGTTTCTGTCTCTGTAAATATCAGATGGCACTAAAATATAACCCTATTAATAATCCTGTGTAATTCTGACCTCATGCTGAAAGTATGAAGCACCTTGCAGCATTAACAGGTACAGTTAATGGCATAATGTATTCAGTGTGAGGTTCTTGGAGGGAAGCCTATATGCAAAAAAATTCTGTTCATTCTTTGTCATGTGATAATTTTGATCTTCAATGCTAATCAGGTATTTTGGTACCTGCTAAATGGTAGACATAGTTTATTTAGGAAAAGTTCAATAGAATTATATGATACCTTTTAAATACAGATTCACATGGTGAGCTGTCTTCAGAAATACGTATAATTTTTCAAAACATTTTAAAAGAGGTAATAATTTCTACACAATTTTTGCCACATAAGAACCTAGACTTTTTATTAAATATAAATGTGCCTGTTATCAGTGTGGACTTCCATCTTTGCTCAAAATCAGAATTATAATGAACTATCTTATTTTTGCTAGTCTACAGGAGTTTGAAAAGTTAACTGCACGGGATTAAAAAAGCACCCAACCAACAAAAAATAAAACCAAAATACTCCCAACCAAAATAACTGTAAACCTGGCATAAGAATGTTCTAAACTATTGATTATCTGGTTTATTTAGCTAGAATGTGAAGTGTATTTTAATTTAAAATGTATGATCTGATAAATTTCTCAATGGAATTAGCAGGTAATCTTTCTTAGTATAAAGGTCTAACTAATTTTTCACTGACAGTGGTGTTAGTGTCCATTATATTTAGCTGATTTTTTAAGCCAGTAAATAACAGATATGATTGAAAGGGGGCTGAAGTTTGTATAGAGGTGGGCAAAAAAATAGTTTGCACGTAATGTCAGATTTTTGTTCAGATAATTTTTTCATACTTGCTATTTTTTTTTCAAATCAGTGAATAATTCTATTGAAATTTTCCAGGAAATAAAAACAGCTTACAGTATTAAAAAAGCTACTTTGAAACAGCTCACTAAAATTTGCATAAGAAAATTTGCCAAAATATAATTTAACATTGAGTACAAACACACTCATTACACATGTTCATACAGTATACAAAGGGCTTAGATCATGGAGTGTTCAGATCCAATTTCTTACAATTATACTCTGCCTCACATTTTTTTATTTTTTTACACTTAAAGAATGTAAAACAGCCCATCTAAACAGATACATGTCAAAAAATATATTCAAAATATATCAAAGCCATTTTCTCCTTCTCTTAAGATCTGATTAGTGAGAGATGCTTCTGCCCGAACTAAGGAGCAGACATGACCATATGGAAAAGTCAAAATTATGGATTTGATTTAATGATAAATATGAGGTAGAAGAATACAAAAAATTAGAAGAGATGCGGGCTAGGGGGTAGAAGGGAACAGAAATTAGGAGACAGTAATCACCTTGTTATAGTGGATCCAGCAGCATGCCATTGGTCCTTTGCCCTGGGCTTCTTGGTGGTAGATGGTGGTAGATGTCCCAATTGTCATTAAAAGGTTTTCATTATTTATACATTTTAGCTAATAAAGGAATTAGTGCCCATTGGCTGAATAGTTCTCTTATTCTATTGGCTAACTGATTTCCTCATATCTCATCCTAATTAGTCCCATGTTTAGTCTTTTTCTTCTGTTCAGTCAGTGAGTTTCTTGAGTAGGTGGGCTGTGAGTCAGTAGTTGCAATCTTCTCGCTGCTGGAATTGTGTTTTCCCAGCAGAAGCTGATTTCAGCAAATTTGCTGAATTTACTCTCCTGGTGGCCCATAAATTCTGTACATTTTGTGTCCGTTATCACTGATACGTTCTTCTCTCCCAGCTTTGTAAAGATCCTGCTACGTCTGAGATAATACCTACAATACCGAAACCTTTAAATTACTAGCTCTTCTGGAAGTAATTGGATATTTGTCTACATGCCTCTGCTTGGTAAGAAAAAAATAACAATAATCTTGCCTCCTGTAACTTCATCAGTATCAATAATGAAAACTGTTGAGACAGTTTTCATATCATGAAGCACGAAACTGTTGAGAATTTATAGGCAGACTTGCCAGCAAATTTTTATTTACTCATTTCACAAAATATAGTTACAAATTAGCAGTCTTTAACAATATGTTTATTTTCACTAAAATTAATATGTATTCACTAATGCAGAAATAGATAAATTCTGATTACAGAAATTGATCATAAATGTTTTTATTTGTAATATTTTTCAATTAATTTTTGCTTTAAATGGTGCTTCCTTGGATTCTCATGTAACTGCTGTATTGAAATTATTTCAAAATTAGGGTGAATTTACATTTTTTCATATTGTCTCCTCTTCTTTGGTGGAGGTGTGCTTTCTCACACCATTTCTTTATATTTTATACAATAGATAATCCCCTCTTTTAAGGGGTTTACAAAGGGAAATTTAAATTCTCCATAACATTTGAAAACCTAAAGAGCTTCAGGGTTTCTCTGTCATATAAGCAAGGAGCTGAAAATGTTTTGTAAAACGTAGTAGTGTTAAATTCCTAGAGTTTACAGGAAAGACATTTTTCAAATTGCTTTAAAATCTGTACCTTAATTAGAAATTTGATTTATATATTTCAAGCATTGACTTTCTACAGGTCTCCATGGACCTTTGTATTTGAGCAACTGCATAAGTTCTGTGTTAACTTCACTGGAATGTGAAAAAGAGAATTCTACAATATGGAAAGGCTCAGGCAGAACATGGGAAACAGATAGTCTATCTATGCTAACTACTGCAGCTCAGATAAAGTTAATTTACTGCAGCTGTGCATGTCATCTGAGGTTTTGGTTTTAATCAGTGTTAACTGACATTGAAATGGCACCCAGCTAACTGCTTTGCCTTTCAATTTCAAGAATATTGAAATGTCTCTTTCTTGCTATGTTTACTTCTCCTTTTATGCTGCTATTTTACAGTGTGTTGTGCATGGAAGAAAATAGTGTTTTGCCTTCTATCAATTTACATAAAAATTAAATCAATTCAGTATCATATTATTTTATTTTTAAGGCCATCAGAAACCCTTACATGTCTTGTAAATTTTGATTGCAATGGAAAAAAAACCATTCCAACAGGTTTTTCATGATTGAAAAATATGTTCATATTTTGCCACTCCCCTTCTCTTACTAATCTATCTTAAACACAGGTAATCCCTTATAGATATGTGATTTTATTATTTTTAGTTATTACTAGGCTTTTTGCTTTTCTTTGGGAAACTTTGCTTAATCTCCTTCTACATAAATCCACTGAAAATTTTTTGAAATTGGGGTGAATAACAATGAGAAAATCTCATATTTCTAACTCTGATGCACCAAAAAAGAATATTTAGTAATTTGATTTGAGTTCTTGCCTGTTGCTTTCTTTATCTTTCAAGAACTGAAAAATCTGTAGTTTTCTCTTTATATGGGCTTCCGATCTATTTTGAAGTCAAAGAATATGCTGCTTCTACCAATGCAGTAGAAATTTCTGATTTCCAAATGAAACATACACATTAGAAACTTGCTGTTTATCCAGCTGCCCTGTTGCACCATTCTTATGTGTGCACTATATACACTACTCTTGACGAGTACGTGTACTTTCTTCACATGGCTTGCAATTTAAATATTCTGTGAAGGAAAATTGTCTTTACAAAATTTTTGTCAGTACTGGAATAATGTTCAAGATTATCACAGGAATATTCATTAAAGAGATTACAGAAAAAAAAAAAAGAAACAAACAAAAAAATAATAAATATAAGAATTTGTCATGGTGCCAGGGCCTGGGAACTCTTTGGGGGCCCTGTGGGTGGATAGATGGAGCAAGAGAAGTGGATATTATTTGCCTTGACTTCAGCAAGGTCTTCATCACTATCTCCCAGAACATCCTCATGGGCAAACTCAGGCTGGATGAGTGGATAGTGAGGTGAAGGGAGAACTGAGTGATTGGCTGATCCCACAGGGCTATAATCAATGGCACAGAATCTAACTGGAGGCCTGTCTTAGTGCTGTCCCAAAAGATTCCACACTGGGCCTGGTATTGTTTAACTTCCCCATCAGTGCCTTGGGTGAAGGGGCAGGTGCCCCCTCAGAGGGTTCACTGATGACACAGAGCTGGGAGCAGCGGCTGATACCCCAGAGGGCCCTGCTGCCCTTCAGAGGGTGGAGAGAGAGGCACAGAAGAACTGCCCGAAATTCAGCAAAGGCAAATGCAGGGTCCTGCACCTGGGGAGGAAGAACCCCGGGCACCACAACGGGCTGGGAAGCAACTCTGTGGAAAAGAAGGATCTGGGCATCCTGGTAGACAGCACTGAGCCAGCACTGTGTCCTGATGGCCAAGAAGGCCATTGGTGTCCTGAGGTACATTAGGAAGAGTGGTGCCAGCAGGTCAAGGGACGTGATCCTGCCCCTCTACTCAGCCCTGGAGAGATTTCACCTGGGCTACTGTGTCCAGTTCTGGGCTTCTCAGTTCAAGAGAAGATACCATGCTCCTGGAGCAGGTCTAGTAGGCTGTGACAAAATGGTTAAGGGATTGTAGCATCTGCCTCTTACTAGGAAAGGCAAAGGGAGAGGGACCTGCTCCATCTTGAGCTGACTAAAAGGGGACCTCATCAATGTATATAAGTACCTGAAGGGAGGGTGTTAAGAGGATGGAACCAGGTTTAGTGGTATTGAGCAGTAGGACAAGAGGCAATAGTCAGAAAATTATGCACAGGAAGTTCCACCTGAACATGAGGAGGAACTTTTTCAGGGGACCACCCACTGGAACAGGTTCTCCCTAGAGGCTGTGGAATGTCTCTCACTGGAGATATTCAAGAACCACATGGAAAAAAAACTGTGCAATGTGCTCTGGGATGACCCTGCTTGAGCAGGGAGATTGGACTAGCTGACCCACTGTGGTGTCTTCCAACCTGACCCATTCTGTGGTTCTGTGATTGTGAGAGGGTGACAGAGCAGGACCTGGACAGTCAGAGCTCATCCTATTGCCCCCAGACAGAGAGTAGGACAGAATGAAGGGCATCCAGTGACAGCCCAAATCCAGGTTATCAGACATCTCTCTGGGGACTGGGATAGGCCAAGGCCAGTGGGGCCCATTGCTGCGCAGGGCAGGGCCTTTAAGATGGACATCCTATGGCTTCAGTGGGGCAGGCAGTGGTGGCCTTGCAGGTACTAGGAATTACTGTCCCAACAATAGCTAAACGAATAATAAAAAAGAAATAGTAAAATGGTGCAGCGTAAAAGCTGAGCATCTAGGAAGGTTTGCTTTTCATATGGCCACAAAATAATGATACACAAAGGTCACAAATCCCAAACTGACCAAAGTTGAGGTGTTGTTATGGCCCGCTCTCGAAGGCAAGAGTAACCCAGGTTTTTGTTAATGGATCCCTGAGGGTGGATCAGAGTGACAAGACACTGAATGTACAATGTTTGAAACTATATATATGTACAGTTTATTTTAGAACAATTCGGGTGCAACAGAAAGCAGATACAGATCTGCTTCGCTTATTATTATCTACAATAATAGTATATGAAAGCATGAAAATATTAAGAAAATTTAAAAGGGAGAACAAAGAAAGACAGAAAAAAAGAAAGAGAGAAAAAAAAAGAAAGAGTAAAAACATCATTATCTGTAGATCTTGTAGAGAGACTTGATTGTTGCAGCCTAGATGTCTGTTGGTTGACGTCATAGTCAAAGTTTTGATCCACTGGGAGTGTGAGGAAAAGCCTGCAAAACACAGTCTGATATTTCAAAATATGCCTAGGTACCTGTCTTGGTAGGGGATCCTCCAGTCCTCTGGCGGAAGGCCTCAGAAATTAGTCTGGGTGCTCTTGGGTGATCTTTGAGGATTTATGACACCTTCTAAGACCTGACAGCTGCCTCACATCAGGGCAATCAAAATTGAGCCGGTAAAGCTCTAGCAGACCTTCCTGGGAAGGAGAGAGGGAGTTTTGCAACTGAGTTGTGTAAGGCAGTGCAATTAGCTTCATATGAGGCACCATCTTGCCTTGCAGGATTTGCCTATTATCAGCCCCAAGGTCTCCTTTGTAGCCTCCAGACAGCAACAGTTCACTTCCTCTGTGTATGCAGACTAGCTATTACATACCCAAAAACAGCCCCTTAAGACATGCAAATCTGACCTGAGCAAAGCACCCTGGAGCCTCCACAAATGGCCAAATGTTTTGTCATTAATCAATAACTGTCTTGACTCTCACAGGTGCAAAGGTACATCTATATGAGCCCTATAAATGTATGAGTCCACTTATCATTGGCCACCCCAGAAGTGATCTAGAGAAAGAAAGCTGGTGAATTTGACAGATATTTTTAAATGTCATTTCAAGTTTTTTCTGCATAATAAAAAAGAAAAGGAAAAAAAACCCCACAATTATGAAAAAGCTTATATTCCTTCCTTAAAAGTAATTTAACTGTCCAAAGTCTCATGAGTTTCTCAGTTAACTTAAAAACATAAGCCATACACTTGGAAATAACTTTGGAGCTCTCCCAGCTACATAATGTGCTGAAAGTGTACATTGAATGCATTAATTCCTCAATTATTTGATATATTTGTATCTTTGCTTTAATTTATTTAATTTTCATCTATATTTTATTTTGTAATTTTTGGCACACTAAATCTTACAGCTCTTCCAAATATATACTTGACCTAAATTATCTTTTTTTGGGTCATTTGCTGTTTCCACACAACCTTGAAAACTAAAGTATAGGATGAAATAGAATAATCAAAGCATTATTAAAAATACTCCTGAGAATTTCAAGTCTTTAATTTACAGACTGCAAATGTTACTGCGAGGAAGTGTTTCAAACATTTGATGCTTGTTAGTTTGCATAATAGAACATAGAAATGACTGTATAGGCAGAGCAAAAGGTAGGACTCTCAAGTACTTTGTATTTAATTGAATTTTAAAAGGAGGTAAATGAAGTTCCTCCAGAAATACAGCCTTTAATAAAATTAAAAAAAAAAAAGGAAAACCACTAGATTCTTCAGTAATCTGCTTCTTTAATAAAGATATGCTAGCAATAAGAATCCGACAGATTAATATTTCAAGACTTTTAGAACTTAATGAAAAATTTAAAACCTTTCTAAAACCTTATGTGTACACTGTAGATCATCCCAATATTTTTTTCCTTACAACTTCACTTTGTGACTCTCTATCCGTAAATTCAACAGATTTTTTTAAACTAATCTAGACTTTCAAGATCTAGCAGAAAATTCCTTGAAGAAATATTTTCCTAAGCTGAATCCTAAAAATCTGAACATTTGACGATGTATTAATTGATCAGTTTTCAATAAGAATCAAGTAGTAAAATGAAACTCTACTTCCAGTATCCACAAAAAAGGTAAGGTGTTTTAAATCTAGATTAAAACATCTCTTTAGCCATAGTGGCTAATCTTGCATCACCATTTATTAGTAGGTTTCCTACTTTTTTTCGTCTTTCTTTAAAGAATACTCTCAAATATCATACATTATTTCATATTCTGCAAGTCGCTATTCATTCTGCTGAAGTTCTTTCATTTTTAAATAAACTCCATGTTCTAAGAGAAAAATGAAGAGTCTCAGCTTTAGAGATAATATTTCTTACTCTTCTACAGAAACCCTTCAAAGTTTACTGGTCATTGTTGCTACTAGACACAAAGTAAGCTACTTTTAAGGAATTGAATAGCAATCATTTAAAGAATAATCCAGAGTACTTGATACTGCATAAAAGTTGCATTTATTTTATATTTTTTGAAATTTCACCGTTTATCATTTAAAACACTCAAGTAGGGTTTAGGGCAAGAATTTTGCATACTGACAGAATCTTTCATAAAACAAAATCTTCTTTTCTGAAAGGGCTAATTTCCAAAGTTTTTCTCTGTTGAATTTTTAAACTTCCTGCCAACTTGAACCAGATCTTGTGTGACTTGGTAGAGGAAGTCTCACTGGAGTAAAGGCTCACAAACTTCAAGTATATAAACCTTCAAGTTTCTAAGAGACAAAAATAAATGAGTACATTAATGAAAGTAAAAAGGTGCGGCAGATGAGAATAGATTGATACGACATCTCATAAATATAATTTCCATTGTCAGAATACTCTTCTATTTTTAAAGTAGTTCTTGAATGGTCTTTAAGAACACATTTTATTCTCCCTCATTCTGTGTGATAGTCTTGAAATCATGCTCCCAGTGGCAGTCATTGACTAATAATCCATTCAAGAGAACCTCAAAAACCCAAACACCAACCCTTCTTATCAAAACAAGACATATTAATTTAAGCATTATTACACTTGTAGAAGCTAAATGTTAATCTAGTAGATTAATTTCAGAGATAATCACTGCACCTTTATGTCTATACAGCACTGGCCCTGATTTTTGTTATTCTTCCATGAAGAGATGTGAGAAAAACAAATTGTTGGTTTTAAATATTGCAGTACATAGGATGCAAAATCTATGTTGAAATGAAAGGTGGTTTTTTTTCCTAACCAAGTTATGGATGAAGTATTTGCTTGAAAGTACTGGACCACAGTATCACAAAATGGTACATGATAAATCAAGTACTCTAAAAGTTGACTATGTGTGCTGGGCTCTAAATGGCTAATACAGAAAGGGGAAGATAATCCACCTCATGGAGTCAGCCTCAATATTATTCCAAACACCAGTGAAGAGAATACCTTTTGTTAAGATAGATCAGCTGTTTCCTAATGTGTTAAAAAAAAGAAAAAAAAAAAGTATGTAAATATGTATTATGTGTTATCACCTGAAATAATGCTAAAGAAACATAATATATACTTATTCAAGATGTATGCATAGCACCGAAAATACAAAAAGGTCTGACTAATTGTTTTGTGTTATGTTAAACCTAACAACAAAGCCTTTAAAAACAACAAACAGGAAATCTTTCTAAATGAAGTCAATTACAGAGTAGCAGTGAGCCCAAGAAGTGTAAAGCCAGTAATTGCTCAAGTGCCATTTCTCGCTCATTCAGATTCTACCCAGCACCGTAGAGCTGACCGCTCCAGGGCCTGTGTACATGTGTCTGTGTCTGTGATAACAGCACACCTGATCCTCTGATGCATCGCTGAAATTGCTTTCCTGTTTATTGCTGTAGTTTACTTTTGATCCCTAATGGAAAAGGCACATTTAGTGTTCTCTTGTGTTAGAGATGTTAAACTGAAACATTCTGCTTTAATTGCAAAGACATGAGTGGTTACTGCTCAAACACAAAATAAAATGATTCTTCTCATAAAGGTGAAATCTTTGTGGGGACGTTTTTCATAAATAATTGAAGGACAAACAATTTTAATACTAACTAATGGGAATTAGGGGACATGGGCTTACAAATATGGCAGTATGTTTTGCAGAGCTGGGAAAAATGGGAGTAAGGTTACGGCAAAAGATGACAAAATGTTTTCTTTTTCACTTGTAGGCATTTTAAATGCCTCCTTTTGATGTCTTATATCAAAGTATATTTTAATGATGAAAATTTTGAGAACTTATTTGAAATCAGTTGCATCAATATGTAGAAAATTAATTATATTTTTTTAGTACCCATTCATACTGATAAATAACCTACCTCCCTATAGTTAGGTTAGAATAGGGTTAAATAAACTGCCTGTTTTCTTGATCCTTTCATAGCTCTGACTTCCAGGAGAGACAGAATTATTTAAAAAGCAGAATTAGAAATCTTGAATTAAGTGATCAGAGTTAATTCTGGATTTTTTTAGAACTGTAATAATAGATGAGTCTCCGGGGACTTAATAAATATTAAATAAGTACATCTTCAATTTGTAAGATTATTTAAATGTTCAAGATTTCAAATGAGACTTACTGAAGTGTTACATGCATGCTTCTATGAGCTTCCTTTTTTATGTTAGGGGTTTTCTAAGTAGTAATAGTAGTAATACAACCTAGAACAACAAGAAGAAGGAACAAAGATATTCAATGGTCTATTTTATATTATTAAAATAGAACATGATACTGAAGAGAAGAATGTATTTGATAAATAAATAAAACATTTGAATGACAGGGTGGTGAGATAAGAGGAAAAAGGTTTTCCTATTCTGATGGCAACCAAGAACCATTAGTACAGTCTTAGAAGAAACATCTGATACCCTAAAAGGAGATTATCAAATAAAATTACACACACAATTTCTCTGCACCTAGGTACTTCTCTGATACCACACGCATACAAATACCTTTTGAAATTATAATACTGTACAGATGTGCTTTATGTAGTAAAACAATGTTTCAGAGTGATTTTTCCTACAGTGAGCTTAGATAAGGAGCTGATTTCTATTTTAAACATCGGTTTGATTTTCTTTTCATTTTATATATGCATGCTGCACTTGATTCTCTGTTGTCTCCCAGCCTTTAACACAAGAAGAATTTAATATCTGTGTTAACTTCTGAGCCAAAAATTGTCCAAATCATTTACAAATGGTTATTGATCATTCTGAGTACCTCACATACAACTATCAGTGCAATTATACAACAGAAATATGTTTTGTGTGACTTTTAAAGACAGTATTTTGAAATTTAATGTTACACTAAAACCATTGTCATGGACAAAAAAATGAGATGTATGGAACCAAGACAATTATGTCAATCACATGAATGTTTCAATAGCACAACACTATTCAAAATTAGCTCAGTAAAAGGGGAAAATCTCACTAATACAGTAAGCATTGTCATACAAAAATTTGTTAATTTCTGCCTCTTGGCTCTGGTGTTGGGTTCACCTTTCCAACAACTCTCCTAGTTCTAGTACCAACAGTTCCCACTTTCTGTGGAAGCACAGGGGAAGGGGCATAAGATGGCAAGTTCCAGCCTCATGAGATTTTCACTGGGAGAATGACTGGTATGTATTCTGGGGTTTCATCTCTGTCCCAGAGGGACTGTATTTCCATGTTACAGCCTGCTTCTTTCTCATTGCTTCTCATCTGAAGGCTGGAACATTAGCCATCTCCTCCCACATCAAGAGATATAAGAGGAGTTACTACTTGCACTGGGCCTCCTTGGGAGACTCAGGTCTTGCTCAGAAACAGTTATTTTGGAGCTGTGTCCTCCAACATGTTTGTAGGAATGTTTCCAAATGCTTTTTAAGAAAAAAGTAAAAGCAAGACATGGGCCAACCTGTCAATACAAGTCCTAAGTTCCTGCACTGCCAGACCTGTACAAAACTTAAGGCATTTTACCAATGCCATTAAAAACACATGCCTTGTGATACACTAAATGATCATTAACTGATTTCTTTTTTGACACTATAGCATACACTGTGGCAATCTCATAGCTGACATGTGTTCCAGGAAGTGCAGGAGTAAGCAGAAGCAAAATGAACTGCTAGTTCTGAAGAGAGTTTGTCAGACATTTTCATTAGGGCTCTTGTCTACATTTTTTGTTGTATGCCTAAGATCATGTTTGTAAATGTATACCAGATACTTTCCCTCCTTTCTTTTTACTCTTGTATTCTACATTTCGCTCTGGAAGTGAAGTGAATGAAAATATAGTCACCAAATTTATAAAGCTTATTTGAGTCATTGCCTTCAGGTCCTTGGGCTGCAGTAAGAGACTTGTCTGCAGTAAGACTTGTCTGCAGGAAGAACATTTTTTACTACAGATTTTTTGTTGGTTTTGTTGTTTTGTTGTTGTTATGCTTTTTTCTTTCTTTTTTTTTTTGTTTTTCTTGTTTTTTGGGTTTTTTGGTTTTTTTTTTTAATTGGACTAAATTTCTGGTGGTTTGTTACCCTGTATTTTTAGAAGAGAAAACTCACTGCTGACTTCCAGCTAATGCTTCTTCTGAAGTGGTATATGTTTACATAGTAAAGGATTTCTTTAAGTTTATCAATCATTCTTTTACATCTAGATAACTATTTTGAGAACAAATATCAACATGTATTAAAAAATGTTCTTTTGGTAAAAATGCAAGCTATTAAATCATCCATGACTATTATTATCAAATACAGCCATCTACACACAAATGCATACATTTTGTATTCAGACTTCCACATCCTATGGTTTTTTGCATGTGTGGTTAAGACATAAGTCATGCTTGATCAAGACAAGGCTCCTTAATTGTTGTGCATCATATTCTCTTATATTGTGGTTTAGGAGCCACTTCTGAATCTTCGATTCAGCGCTCCCATTGAAACCATGCACTGCTGCTTCATCTCCCTCCTTCCCACACCTACAGCTGAGGGCTGGAGAGAAGAACTGAAGGTAGAACAGGTAAAGGTCACAGGCCGAGATAAGAACAACTTACTGGAAACAGCAGTGGCATAAGAAAAACAATCACTAACAGAAACAATATTCAAAAAAAGTGTACAAGAGAGTGAATCACTCTCCTCCAGGTCCAGTGAGTGTCACTCATGGCTACTGCAAAACTTAACCCAATCCTGGCCAGAACCAAGCTTTAGATAGTGTCTTTCACAGTACCTATCTGGACAAAGTGCCCAGCACAGAATTGGATAAACACATTCTACAGTAAGTGAACTGCTGACTCACAAGATGGACACAAAGGGTTATAGTAATGGATTAACATCAGACTGGTGACCCATAACTAGTGAGGTTCCTCAGGGCATCATCTTCAGCCCTGTGCCCTTTAGAATCTTCATAAATTACTTGGACTAGAAGGAATACTAAACATGCTTGCAGAAAACTGGAAGGAACTGTTGACTCCCTAAAGAGACAAATTAGAGGCTGGCAATCACCAACCATACAAAGTTCAAATGGAAAAGTGCCAGATGCTGCACCTGAGTCAACCCTGGATGTGGGAACGATTGGAGAATGAGATGCTGGAAAGTAGTGCTGCAGAAAGGCACCTGGGGGTCCTGGTTGATGGAAACCTAAACATGAGTCAGCAGCGCCCTGGCAGCCAGGAGGGCCAACCCTGTCCTGGGTTGCATCAGGCACAGCATCACAGCTGGGCAAGGGAGGGGATTGTCCTGCTCTGCTCTGAGCTGGGGCAGCCTCATCTCCAGTGCTGGGGGCTACTGAAATATGAATCCCAGTATTACCAGTTAGATAGTGCCTGGGCCAGTCTGACCCTTGCTGCTGGGCCAAAGGCAGCAACTGTGGTGTAATCACCCCAGAGATACCTTGGCTTGCTGGAGATTGCAGCTGGGCACTGAACAAGTCCAGGCTTGTTAGGAACTCCGTTTACCTCAGGAGGAATGGCTTCTGGCGGTGGTGAAGAGAAAAAGAGATGGATTCTGCTGGAGGGTTTAAATCCAGAGGTTTATTCCATGGTTACAGAGGTCTGAATGTAGGCAACTGCTCCAACAGAATCCCGGACACCTGGTCTGATCACCTTTTTAAGCTCAGGGACAGCGGAAGGGGAGGGAACAGGTGAGCCACCCAACCAGGTGAGAGTGGCAGGGTCTCAGGGGGGGATGACACCTAGACAGGCCAATAACCTGGGCCTGAGGGGCATCCTTTGAACTTGACCAACCACACGACACCTTGCTGGAATGTTAAGCCTGATTGACAGGACTCACTCAGCATGGGGGCAAGGGGGAAGGGAGAGAGGTATAGGCACACCTGGGGAAGTGACCTGGAAGTTTAAAATGGGACATTACAGCACACCACAACAGGGGGCTGGTATGGTCACCTCAGCATGAGAAAGACAAAAAGCTATTAGAGAGCATACAAAGGAGGGCAACAAAGATGGTGAGGGGCCTTGAGGGGAGCCCTTACTAGGAGTGGCTGAAGTCACTTGGTCTGTTCAGCCTGGAAAAGAGGAGCCTGAGGGGAGATCTGATTGCAATTTGCAACTTCCTCATGAGAAGAGGAGGGGCAGATATGATCTCATCTCTCTGCTGACCAACAGCAGGACTTGAGGGAATGGTATGAAGTTGTGTTAGGGGAGGTTTATGTTGGATATTAGGGAAAGGAGCTTGGGCACCAGAACAGTTCCCCAGAGAAGTGGTCACCGCGCCAGCCTGACAGAGCTTAAGAAGCTTTTCCACAGTGCTCTCAGGAACATGGAGTGACTCTTGGGAATGGCCCTATGTAAGGCGAGGAGTTGGATTCGATGATCCTTCTGTGTGCCTGCCAACTCAGCACGTTCTGTAATTCTGCGATCTTAAAACCAAGGCGATCTTAAAACTTAAAATGAACTTTCAGGGAACATAAAAGCTTAATGTTTCACTGACTGAAGTTTGAATGACTACATGATGCTACTTAACTGCAAATGCATTGTTAATTCAGTTACTCAAAAGCTGTGTCCTGCTACACTCAGTAAGAGGATAATTAAATTCTACCATATATGAAATAAATCTTGATGTATGCACCTTTATTGAGGTATGGGAGTCAAAACGTACAGTCTGAATGCTGATTAAAGATGGAACTCCGACTGATGCTTCCTCAGCCCTAATTTCGTCTTAGCCTAGCCCCTGCTAAGGTCACTGCCTACCAGAACCCATGGCTACACCCCAGTGCAGGTCCCTGTTGTCTCTGTTCCCCCACGTGACTTCCTCCATTCTGTGTACATCTCAGTTGAGATTGTTTCACCTAATTCTCTCCTTTCTTGGGTTGAAGACTGCTATTTTTGTCTCACTAAAGTAATTTAGTGGTTTCATTTTGGTCTAAAATTTCATTGCAAGATTATTCCTTTAGTGAACACTTTGATGTAAAGTCAAAAGGCTTATCCTGTGTCCTTTCTTATTTGCTTACGATAGCTAAGTACTTATGAATTACTAGGGTCCTATCAGTGCTTTTAAGGATGCAATAACATTACCAAATTAGATCGCTATTTTCTGATATATTTCTGTAGCTTAAAGGAATTTTTCTCTTACTCAATTAACTGGAAGTAAAAATCACCTGAAGCCAGTAAATTGCTAGAATACTTCTTTTCTCCTCCTGTTCTTGAATTCTGCTGCCTGGAGAGAAAATATGAGGGCATTTCTAACAAAGGATATTCAAGAAACTGACTTTCCAAAAGGCAAATGAAAACTAGACCACAGTAATAATCATAGAGCTGAAGACCTGTTCAATTTCTTACTATTGCTTTTACTTGATACCTGCCGTGTTCATACTGTGCTGCTTTGAGAACACATTATCTCCAAGCATTGGCAAAACCCACAGTCAGGTTAACAACACATTTCAGTTACCAGCAACCATCAGTGCTCAGCAGCTAGTGTCAATAATCTACAGTTGCCAAGAACAGATGAAAACTTCTCTGTGACTAGAAAATCCACAGACCAATTTGTTACGTATGCTTTATCAAAATCATTGGTTTCCAGTTTCAGTTGCCTATGCTTTTTTTTTGTTTGTTTTGTTTTTTAAATTCTAATCCCCAAAATTAAGAGCATTTTGGAGCTTCTTTTAATTTGTGTGAGAATAATCTCTAATTTTTTTTACCTAACACACCTGCAGGACATTGCCTCATTCTGCACAGGAAGGTTGCAAGGTCCACAAACTTACAGTGGCCTGGTAAAATAGTTAAATTGGTTTTAAAACTGATGCATGAGTTGAGAAATTAGACATAGAAGAACATCATTTAATGACTAGTATTAAACCAAGAGTAAGTCTGACTTGCTAGTGAAAATAATTTCTTTGAACACTTTTTTTTTAATATGGTAGAGAAGATCAATTCTTACACTGAGAATCTTGTTTTAACAAAAGAGAAAAAACTGTATTTATGGAACAAAGAATATGGTGTTGGTCACATCATTGTTTCAAGAGCACAATACCATCCCAGCAAAACATAAAAATATCATTATTAATATTTGTGTCCTACCTGGCAATGGCACCAAAACATTCAATGTAATAAGCATGGTGAATGGACATATACAACATGTTTTACACGTTATTTTGTAAATGAATTTTCACCTGCTAGCTAGTTTTTGTTTTTCAAAAATATGGTGAAGGCTGCATTAAAAGTAGTACAGACCAAGGTCACTTGTGTGATCCTCCCTGAAATAAACTGTTTCCGGCTATACTGTGTTTTCCATTAACTCTTGTAAGCCAACCAAATAAAGCTGCTTTCTCATATTTTGGCTTATCCTAGAGCTTATTATCCCTTCTTTTCAGTCTGTGTCTCCCTCATCTACAGTTTACGAGCACTGAAGATTAATAGAATACTCAGTGGTGGAAAAGGGAAAGTGTGCAGCATGAGGGCTGAAAACTGTCATTTAAATGAGTTGTTGTCTCTGGAATATCCCTTCTTTCAAGAATAATGAGCTGCCCTGCTCTTTCTTGTACATGACTGCTTATTATAGAAAATAAACTGTACTTTAACTGTACAGTTAAAGTAATTTTCTTGAACAATTTCTTGCTTTATATCATAAAATGAAAACAAATGGTTTTTGAAGACAGCTAGGTCTGTTTTGCTGCCCCTATGTATCTGCCTAAGTCTGTCAAAAGTGAGTTTCAAATCATATTCTTTAATCAGCCAGTTGTGCATAGTTAGAAAGGAAGCATTTAAAACTGATTGTAGGAGAGAACGTCCCAACAACCCCTGTTTGCCTTGTCTATCATATCTTTGTGGATAGTTGTTTAGAAGCAGATATGTCCATTGCATTTGACAGAGATGTTTAACTTTTTCCCTTGTATTTTTTTGATCTCATTCAGAATATATCTAAAATCTCTCCATATTTCAGCAGCAGGCTATGGGACTAAAACAGAGGACTTCTAATACCAGAGGCAGAACGTACTACCTGCCAATGTTTAATTTTACTGCCATGTCCTTTGCTAATCTCATTGCTTGCAGTTTTTCCATATTGCCTCCATTTCCTGTTCTAATATCTTTGGATATAAACATCGCACAGTCTCCTAGCTTATATTAGGCCTTGAGATCATGCAAATATTAATCATAGTTTTGAAAAAGACCTCAATACTATACTTACACTGGAATGTAAAGTTAGTTCTCTTAGATACCTTGCCACAAACAAGACTGACTGAGACATCTACTGTCTTTCATTACACTGTTCTGCCTGACTAAACTATTGGGGCTTCATTTTGAGAGTGTCATCTTTTCTGGATTATACCTTTAACATTGCTGTATTAAATTTTAAACTTCACTTTCTGGGACTCTGGTCTTGCAGTCTTAGAACAGTGCTCTCATAGCTTTTCTCCTCCTTTTGTTTTCTGTTAGTTCTCATTGCCCAGTAATCCATCTCACACAATTCTTCCTCTTCCAAGTCTACATATCTCCACAGGGTGATTCAGTATTGTGCACAAGAGGTGGAAAAACTTCTGAATTTGGGAATTGCTCACCTATTTCATTACATCCCATATTAAAACCATGCAGCTCCTGATATCACACCAGCTATAAGACATTAATAAATGTAGCCGATTAACTTGCTTACCCTGGATGATGACTGAAACAATATATCATATGCATACTAAAGGTACACCCTGTGTCTGAATTAGGAGTACTAGCTCACAATGACTCAGAAAGAATAAAGACCAGTTACCGCCATAAAGGTAAAAGCATTGTGAAGCAGGTGTTAGTTCTACCTTTTTTGAACTCAATCAAAAACGCACTAATGTAGTATAACTAATTTTTTTTTTTTTTTTTGCCAGACGCACAATAATAATTGCAATTGCTCTTAGCCAGCCACATTTATGACGGAAACTGTTACCTATGATCTATGATAATGGCGCAGGGAGCATGGCCAGTAGATCAAAGGAGGTGATTCTTCCCTTCTATTCCATTCTCATCAGACCACATCCAGAGTGCTGCACCCAGCTTTGAGTCCCCAGGTCAATAAAGTTCTGATCTGTGTTGAGGGTTGGTTTTCCTTCTTTTTCACTTGTAGAGTTTTTTCCCTATAAGTTGCTAGGAAACTAACTACTGGATATTTATTGGTACTTAAGAAAAAACAAAAGAAATGGCCCAGGTCGGGAGAGGAGTGTAGCATCTGGCTACACTTCGTTTTCTCTGGGAGCTTCTCTCCAAGGGGGAAGATATCGCGAATTTTGGGAGCAGGTAAAGGACAGGACTGGGGGCAGCTGCTCTCTCGTCCTCAGCATCAGAGAAGGACAGTCAAGGTGTTGCTTACCGTGGGGAGAATTCGCTGCCACTGCTGGAGCCCAGTTCTGTACTGCTTCTTCCTTTCTGTGGGTGACCCACTGCTCGTGAGAGCAGCCATCGGGCTAGGACCTTATTATCACCCACCTCACCAAGAGAGGGACCTGTCACCGTCTGCTCGGGTGCCCGGGATCTTGACTTGCCCCTCTCTGCCCTGCTGGGAGCCGGGCTGCCCCTGTCCCGCCCCCGTCACTTCTTCAGCACCGCTCCGAGCTTTCACTGCACTGTAGCCCCGCACCCCTTGCATGTCCTGCAGTTCCCGCCACAGCTCCAGAGCTTTTGATACATCGGGATTTTAAATCATTTATGTCGTTTCAGCTTGGTGCTTCTCAGAGTCCTGCAGGGGCACTGGGATCGGCTGTCCCAGGGGCGTGGGAAGCGAAGCCTCCTCGCCATCCTTGCCCGTCTGGGCCGAGAAGGCTGTCACAGGGTTCCTGGTTCTGTTTGTTGTTAATACCATAGTTTCTGTTTGTTTGCCTTGTTATACATAGTAGTGTTATAAATGATAAAATCGTGAGCCAATCTTATGAAAAAAATTAACAAAGATTTATTAATTTGTCTGTGAGACCGAGGTTTGGTCTTCGAAACCTCGACAGCCAAGGGTCAGCATGGAGCCCAGGATCGGCGCCGGGTGAACACGGATCTGACCCGAGTGTCAGAGTCTCCCCTGTTCACACTCGTGGCTTCGCACAGTGAGTTTTTATACAGTTTATTCTGCCCGAGGCAAAGATGACCAAATTTTCTTTGTGTCTCCTCGCATGCATTGCTGTTGTGCACAGGTGGACAAAAGCCCTGTCCAGGTGTCTCATTGTTGTCAATCGACTCGGAAGAAGCCATGTATTCACATGTATCAGGATGGCGCCCTTGGTTATCTCCACAGATGTAATCAGCAGTGTGGTAATCGCTTTCGGGTGGTCCCGACCACTCGGGAAACCAGCGATTATCGCCCTGGATGCTTCTGCTCTTACATTAAAGTGTCGATGTTTATCTTAACATGCGTCCGGGAACTAGTTGTATCTGAAAAAGACAGTTGCTCCGGGCCAGGATAGTCAAAAGACATGTTTTGGATTTTATAATATTTTATACATTAATAGCATGAATTATCATTACCATGTACTACAATCTCTCCCCATTTATATCACTAATTTATTTCATGCTCCTTTTAGAACCCAAATTGCTAAATTTCTTTAATTTCTACTTCTACCCACCACCATTAAGGGTCTTTCACAAAAAGAGTAACCTATCTGTACTCCCCTTGTGGAACACCCTGATATTCCGTATTATTTACATTCATTTTTGCTCGTTTCTCAAACTTTGCCAGTACTTTGGCAGCGTTGCTGGCATACTTCCTTTCTCCCAGTCTCATGATCTTAGATGTGTTTCCTCTGGAAGCCACCTCCCGGTCCTCGGGCACTGTTGCTATCTGCGTACTCTGGACCACAGAATGGATCAGTCTAATAAAACACAGAATTAGACAAGGCAGGAATAGGATTCCGGCTACTGAACAGAGCACGAAAAACATAACTTTATTCCACCAGGTCCCATCAAACAATTTGTCCCACCATGAAGATTGTAAAATCAAGTTCCATTTTTGAACAGGGACATGGGCCACCTTTTTGATTTTGACTGCCAAACCTCTTGTGGTTTCCCCATAATCATCAATTTCAATACAACATTCCAATTCATTGAACTTCCCACACACTCCCCCTTCTTCGGCCAGCAAATAGTCTAAAGCTATTCGATTCTGGTACACAAAGGCTTGTACCTGGGTGTGCTGCTGACTAAGTAAATCCAGGGCTTCAGAGGTGTGATTCGATACAATTTCCACTACTGCCTGCAGCCGAATCAGTCTGTTCAGTAGGTAAATTCGAGTCCTATACCTGTAGTTTCCATACTGGGCCCAGGTGGCCGGTCCATAATAATCAATTATTCTTGTTGCTGGCCACTCTTCCTCCCCCCAGGTTTGCTTACCACTAATCACTGGTATCATCTTTTTCAAGCTTCTCCTCTCCCTTCTCAGGGTCTCGTACAGTGGAGTCCCTAATAGGTTACTCTTTGTTTGAGGGAGAGTAAAGAACACTGGCTGGATCAGGCCTAAAGTGCATGATCCCTTCCACCTTGGGGGTAACTCACTGTATGCCTTCTTTCCACAAATCCAGTAGATTCAATCCAGGGCTTTCCATATGATGTTTATTCTCCCTGGGTCTCCCCAGTATTCTCTCAGGCCCTCCAAGGATTGAAAAGGGTTGGCTCCTGGATTTTTGACCCAACACTGTCCTATTCTTTTGTTCCATTTACAATTTGTCTCATTCTTCCGGCTCCAGTACCCTGAAGGGGGTTCTGGCTGCCAGACCTTGCTTTTTGTGTTTGAGTTCATCGTCAGGGTAGACACTCACAGAGTGTATCCCACCATTTTGGTGTACTCCTTTCCCTCTCGACTGATGCAGATGGTTCCAATCACTCTCTGGTCCATCCCTCAGGTCTCTGTGCCAATTTTGAGACCCTCGAATTGTCTCATTTCAGAAGCTGGTTTGGAGCCAAACCTTCCCCTTTCCAAGGTCATTTCTCTGCTGACTTCACCCCCCCCGCCACAAATCCAACAATTTTACAATCCTAGTTTGGTTGCAATTTCTTGCATCTGGTCAATGAACAGGTTCCTGTCTGGGGAAGGTAGTTCCCCATCAGCATATTGTTTCTCCAACAGTTCATACGGTTCTCTCAGTGTTTTCAATCTTTCCTGTTCAACTTGTGTCCTCCTTATTTCTGATTCCCTTCACTTCAGTTCCTAAGTTATTTCTCTCATCCTCCCCTCAGGATCCTCATCATCTTTATTTCTTGTGAAGCAGACAACCCGGTCATATTGCAGGCACACTCTATCATCATTCACCTGTGCCAAATCCAATACGAGTGGGTCTCTGTTCAAGGTAAATTTTCTATCAAACTTAACATTTCTTCCCATCCAATACATTTTCCCGTTCATCATGCATATTCCCAGCCTTGCATTGTCATAACACAATGGATTCACCTGGTGATACACGACAAAGATCAGTTCTGTCTTTCCCCCGACCCGCATGGTTCGGTTACATTGGTTACAAATGGGGATTGACATTATTTCTGCACTTCGTTTCCGTATCTGGTGTTTGTGCTCATCTGACTGCCCGTTCCTTAGCCCTGCCTCAGGATTGATACACCAAATCTCTGTTTCCAATTCACACAATTTTACCCTCATGCCATTTTTCCAACAGTACCTGCCAGGTTCCCTAAGACAATCTTCCGGGGCTTGGTATGCTGAGGGTTCTCTCATTCCCTTTCACAACTGGGACCACCTGAGTGCAATTCCCACACTCATCTGTGGAGCTCTCATTTCCGCTTCCCATCGAGATGTCAGTGTGTAGACTCTGCATCCCGCACACGGCTAGGCTCAGGCCAGTCAGGACTCCCACCAGGCGTACTCCTCTGCCTTTGCCTCCGCCCCCTGGGGTGCCACCAGCGGCGAGGAAGACCATCTTCGTGGCAGCAAGAGTATTCTTCAGGGAACACGTTCTTGGACCTAGCCGCATACTTCTTTTTAAAAGCGCCCCACTGTGAAACCCTGACGGTATCGGAACTGCACGATACTTTGATGAATTTCCGGCACTCCACATCCAGAATCTCTGCTTTTGATCTAAGCTTCCCATGCACCCCATTCTGAAAAATTTGAAACCACTCCTGTGAATCTAATTCAATGATTCCCAAATTTGTGGCTAAAGTTAGGATTCAGTCAGTCAGCTTGAGCTCTTCCTCCAGACACTGAGTGCACAGCCCCTTCGGCCTTTGTCCCCTTCTACAATGAATGAAAAAAAACCCTTGACAATATTCACACTTAAAGTGTACAAATGGATAGCATACACAATCAGACGGTATACAACTTGTCCGCTCACCATTGGTCATTTACAAGGACATTGGCGTCTGAATTTCAGGTCGTCTGGGGAAGAAGTGACCCTCCATTCGGGCGTTTCCTCCTGATGTTCGACTTTCTGCACCCTAGACGTGTGTGTCGAGCCTTTCTCTGCCATCCGAATGGCCGTGTCTGTTGTCAGGAGCACAAGAAAGGGACCTTCCCAGTGAGGAGAGAGGGGCACCTCCTTCCACACTTTCACAAGCACTGTGTCACCCGGCTGGATTTTGTGGATAGCGAATCCCAGAGGAGCACTCTGAGCCACTATTCCTTGTTTTCTGAGTTCCTGCAAATTTCTGTTGATTGCAACCAGAAACGGTTGAATCTGAAAGTCTTCAAACCTGGGGTGTCCCACCAGCATTCCATATCTGTATGGCATTCCATATAACATTTCAAACGGTGAGAGCCCCGTCTCTGAATGAGGCATGGTTTGGATATTAAGCAATGCTAAAGGCAGTCATTTCAACCAGGACATCTGAGTTTCTAAAATCAATTTAGATAACTGCGCCTTCAGGGTCTGATTCATCCTTTCCACTTGTCCTGAACTCTGGGGATGCCACAGAGTGTGGTATTCCCACCGAATGCCTAGCGCATTTTATACATTAATAGCATGAATTATCATACCATATACTACAATAGTAAAGAACTGTTATTCCTATCTTCTTATCCTTGCTTGAGAACCCCTTAATTTCAAATTTATAATAATTTGAAGGGAGAGGATTTACATTCTCCATTCCAAGGGAGGCTCCTCCCTTTCCTAGCAATCACCTGTCTTTCAAACCAAAACAACCCATCAGAGTGGATCCAGAGGAGGGCAACAAAAATGGTCAGAGAGCTAGAACACCTCTACTGTGAAGAAAGGGTGTGAGAGATGAGGCTGGTAAGCCTTGAAATGAGAAGGCTTCAGGGAGCTCTTATTGCAGCCTTTCAATACATAATGGAGCTTATAGAATGGACAGAGAGGGACTTTTCATCATCTTTAATGACACTCCAAAGGCTACTTGGACTGGACCATAGGATAGATGTTTTTACTATAAGATTGTGAGACATTGGTACTAGTGGTCAGAAATTCCTGCATCCTTGACCACTGGAGGTGTTAAAGGCCAGGTTAGACAGGCTATGAGCAACCTGACGTAGTGAAGAGATTTCTCTGCATGACAGGGGTGTTGCCAACCCAACCCCAAACATCCTATGGCTCTATGAGTCTACGATATATAGTTTAAACGGTATGTAATAGCAAAGACCTTGAAGGTATGGTCACATTTTGAATATGGTTGATCATTAAAAATTCACTGATGATTCCAGGTCATTAAAAAAACATAGCCTGAGGAGCAGGGGGGGCAAAAAAGTGTTTTATCTCTAAGAAAACAGTACTCAGCAAAATGCTGAAGAAACACAGTATAGCAAGAGGATAAGACACTGCTGCTGCCCTCTAAAATAATGACTCTTTTAGACATCCTGCAGCATGAGGCAGAACAAGCCCTGACCTCTAAGACCACCAAGGACCGCATCAGTAAAAAAGATGGGTTTAGTTATATGGTGAGGTGCACTTGCTGATGTAGAATATGATTGTTAAGGAGTCGTTGCTGTAGTGAGCATGACTGATGGGCTACAGGAAAGAACTCTTAGTACCAAGTATGCAGTTAATGTGTTAACACACTGAAGCTTAGTTTGGAAGCTTAGTTTCAAACACACCTGAGCATACTGAATTGAAACTAAAACAATGAATGGTCTTCTCCAAATTATTCATATTGTATATTTGTGGGATTTCTGATTTGTGGGATAGGGCACTTCAAAACTTGATGAAAAGATGAAGCAAAGCTTCAGTAATGTGATTTTCAGTAATATAGAAAAGTTTCAATGACCTAGTGATTCTGATCTGATTTGATTGGATTTTTGAACATACTTTTCAGAAAGTACTGTGATGTCCATTCTTAAGTCCATACCATTACATAACTAAGGGGCTTTTTCAGGAATTTTGACTTGCATATTTTTTTCCCAACAAATAAAGATATTTTAACTATAAATGTGATCATATATCTCTTCCCTCCCACCCTTTTTAATCTTGTGCTCAAATAAAAATAATGAAAAAGAAAGAAATCAGTAGAAAAGGCATTACCAAAGAGTGGGAATTTTTCTGGGTTCAAGAGTACTTTTTTAGTTTGTGTTTAAAAATAGTTATTTACTGTCTTTATCTAGTATTTTAAACACAGATGTTCTTCATTAGTACAAGTTTTGCAGAATACAGCACTGATGTCATGCAAATTTAGTTTTCTCTTTTTTCCCATATAGGTCTTCATAAATAGAACTGATTTTTCAATAATTATTGTCATTAAAGTGTTTCAAAGATATGGTCATAATCAAAGAGTTTCAAAAACATATTAAATATGGGAAGATTACATGTTTTGCCTCTTGATCTGTGAAGTAATGAGCAACAGAAGCTGTTAACAGTCCATTGTTTATATTTAGAACTGTCATAAATAGAACTGCAGATTAAGTGCAATGTGGAATATTCATTCTTTGACAAACAGTTAGATTGCATAATAAAAATTGTCTCTTTCTTTACTTACAAACTTTTTTAAAATTAATCTTTGTTTCAGTTATTGTCAGCTGTTAACAGCTGGTTTGAACCTCATACAAATCCTAAACATCAATTTAGCCAAATGATAGAACTTAATATTTGTTTTCCAATTCTAGCACTATATAATGTAGACATTTATTCTTTGTCCCTTTCTTGCACTACTGCTTTCCTTACCCTCTGTTCTAAATATTTACACTTCAAGAAAAAGCTGCTAAATTGGCATATTCAAGTATAAATAAAAATGTGTTTCAACTTAGACCATTTTAGTCCTATCTGCACAGTTTATTAACATGAATGTTTTCAGCTGCAGGCTTAAGTAACTGATTCTCCATGAGTAATCCTACTAGTTACCATAATCATACTTTTTAATGCTTTTTAAATTATTAAGCTAAGGTATTTAGCTTAAAATAATTTAATTTATAAAACAGTAAGAATATAATAAGCAACTGAGTAGGCAGCTATTTTATGCTGGTTAATATACACCCAGAAAACTCAGTGAAATGTATATTATAAGGTATATAAAAGTATATTATAATGTATATTATATTATCTTTGGTGTAATTTTTGAGAGCACTGAGACTCATTTTTTTCTCCACTGCTGTGTATAGCAGAGATTCCGGTGTTGGAAAAAGAAGATATGGGAATTATTTTCAAGAAACTTGTTGTGTCTTGAAACTACTACACAAATAGTAGTTCAAATTCTGTTATCCATAGTATGAAATGTTTCCATTTAGCTTTGCCATAGTAAAGCATGATTCTTCAGAACTGAGGTAGATTTAGGTACAAAATTTTCAAACTGCAAACATTGCACATGAGGATTTATAATTTCAACTTCTCCATCAGAAAATAAAATTTCTTCATTTCTAACATGTTTAATATCTCAAATTCTGTATTAAAAAAATAAAATCAAAGCAAACAAAAACCCAACCAAACCTATGGGTCAATGGACTCAGAGTAATCAAATTATCATTTTTATGTACTAAAACATGGCCAGGATGATAGGACTAATACAACCTGGGAGAAATTTATGTAAATGTTACACTATTAAGGAAAAAAAAAAAAAAGAAGGAAAAATGAAAAAAAAAAGAATAACAAAAAAGAAGGAAAATAAGAAGAAAAAGAAGAAAAAAAAAGAAAATTTGGGGAAAATAACTTACTCTTAGAATTTGAAGAAAAATTTTATCAAATTTCTTCTCTGTGTGAACAGAAAAGTAATCATATCTTCAGTATTAAATATTAAGATTTTCTAAACAAAGAAAACCTAGTAAAGAATTTACCCCAGAAAAAGATTTCCCTGGAACTTGACACGAGTTACATTTAGAAACACCCCTTGCAGACAAGATCAGACTAAAGGAGCATTCAAAGTTAACAGTTTGTTTGCAGGCTCCTCATTTCTTTTCTTAATAAGGTACATTATATTCTAAAAGCTGGACTTTCTTATCTGCTTTAAAATTGGCATAGGTCTATTCAGTCCCTAGGAACTGTGTGACAACCTTCGGATTTGTTAATTTTAAATCAAGAATGGATTTCCTTCAAAAGGTTCACACTTTATTATAGAACTAGAGAAGTAATATCTGGTCATCATTTTACAAGTTTATAGCAAAAAGTCACTATAAAATTCTCTATGAGTAGAAATTATTTTGCAATTTCTGCTCTCATTAGAAACCAGTTTGGAATGACCAAAATGATGCTTATGTACCAACGTTCCTGGAGTTACACTTTTGTTAGCCTGATCAAAATAACAATCAATATTTAAATCTAATTGTCACAAGTAGCTTCAAAAGTAAATTGTTTGGGTCACCATCAAGGACTACTGTTAAAAATAAAGGTGTTTTTGCCAGTTAATTACTTGATATTCCCTATCAACACTATTACTAGAAAATTACTTCTCCTGCTCTCAGACCATCCCACCCCCCTGCCCCCAACCCCTGCACCAGGCCACACTGTTGCAAAGTGAATTTTTACCATGCAACAGGTCATCTGATACTAAGGGTTGTAGGTAATTCATAATGTGGACTGGATCTGAATTGGTAGACCAATGCAAAAATATTCCTATCTCAAAGACTTACCAATATAAACTCAGTAAGAATTCCTGCACAACTTTCCTGATATTGCAGCAAGCTGCTGTCAGCAATGCATTCAACTTTAGGATCCTTGAAATGCTTGATCACAATTCAGTAGTACAGTAGAAACTACATTAGAAAAATGATGGCAAAAAATTGAACTGAAAATAAGAGCATGAAATCAAGTAGTCTTCATAACTTAGCAGACCATGAAAGTCAAAGAAAGAAAATTACTTCAATTTTTTTCACATCTTAGATCTTTACGTCTTTCACATCATACAATAACCAGATGCAGGTGCAGGACATCTTTTTGCATTCATAATTAACTTTTACTGCTTCTACGTGTAACTGATACACCACACAATGTTTTCTGCACCAAAGTGACTTCAAAGTGAAAATATATTGAAGTAACATTGACATTCCTTTTAATTATATTTTTTAAATTTAATTTGATGATTAATGAGACAAAAATGTCTCACAATGGCTGCTCTTTAGCCCAATCTTTACACAGTGAAAAACTATGATAAAGAACTCAATGAACTGAAACAAAATAATTTCTATGAGTTTCAGTTACAGAAATGAGACCATGTAATTTGACCGTCCTCTTCACAAAATCCTAGACAGAAAAATATTCCTTATAAAATTTCAATCTGGCTTTTGGACTGCCTCTTCAAAAATAAGGAATGTGGGAGAGTTTGGTAGGGAATAAACAAGACTTGTAGGCAATAAACAAGATTCTTGTTTATTGTAATGTGTGTTTATGTATATGATTATTCTGTGTGTTTTCAACTACTTGAATGTGTGTGATCAGCACCTATGTTTTATTTTGAAGTTGCATGCGCGAGGGCGTATGTGGCCCTAAGTCCGGCTAGCTGAGAGGGAGAAATGGCCGACACCCTCCACGCATCGGAAGCCAACCCCCCTTGGCGTCCGGGCCTCGGGCTGGGCTTGATTGAGGACTTGGATATAGCGCAGAATGAGACGAAAGAAGAGGAGACCACTTGCTGGGGGTAACACATCAGTTTATTGAAGGTTTGAGATGACCAACAGAGGAGGAAACCCACCAGCAAATGGCCCCGAGTAGGGGGAGAAACAAGATTTTAAAGCAAAGGGGTGGAGAAGGGAGGGAAGCCCAGCTAACCAATGAGAAAACAAGTGAGGAGGTACCTAACATAACTGACATAAGGATGCATCCAACAAATATTAAGTAAAGGAGGGGCCCCGGGACACCAGCCAACCCACAACCCCCAGTGGGAAGAAGGTTCTCGAAAGCGGGGAGGAGTGGAGGGGGATTGACTGGGCCCAGGGGGGAGGGAAAACTTACTTATAAGGTAGGATAGGGGAGGGGAAGTTACATAACTTAAGTGACAGGCAGCTGTAAGGGAAGGGGTAACCGTAGCAACATAACTGTAAAAAGCTCTGTGGCGGGAGAACTGGAGAGGAGGGAACCATTTATAAAGAACAATAGGGGGAAACATACATAAAATGGGGGAGCAAACTGAGAAACTTAAAAACACACTACAACAATTGCAGATTTCATTTGAATAGTTTGACAGAAAATCTAATTCTAAATATGATAAGAATTACTAGGTAAGATGGTAAGCATGTAGCATGGCAAAAAAAGAGCAAGGTTTTAGTCCTTGATTATAAAAGTGGAATCTGTACTGGGAAAGACATGAACAAGAAATTGTTATCCTCTTGATTTCTCAGCCAAGCCAATTACTTAAAGAAGTGATGGTTTTGGAAGGGTAGAAACTAATTCTATGCTGGCAGGTAGTTGTTTTTCACTGCTAAAACATCTATGCCTGGATGATTTTATCTGAGAGTAAAGTTAGCTTTCCTTATGCTAAAATAAGAATCCTTGTCACTGATTTCCTATTCACTGGGCTCTTACTCTCAAAAGAGTCAGCATTTGCAATAATTTAGTACAAGACAAAAAATAAATATGAAAAATTTGTGTCCACTGCATGAATTTTACTTTTTTAACTTTATGGGGATGTCTTCTGGAAATTTCCCTTGATAGAATAACTTGATGTGTGTTAGCCCCAGCCAAATGCTGTATGATGCAGCTGCTTGTTTTGTCGCCCCACACCCCTCTGCAGTGGGATAAGGAGAATCAGAAAAAGGTAAAAAATTGTAGTTTGAAATGAGATCAGCTAATAATTGAAGTAAAGTAAAATTATATAACAATAGCTATTACTTATTATTATTTTTTATTATTGTTGTTGTAATGAAAAGGAGAGAGAGGGAGAAGGAGAGGAACAAACCACAAGATAAACAAATGTTGCACGATACATTTGCTCATGACCCGTGACTCCCCAGCTTGTCCTCAAGCAGTGATGGGTGACTGAGACAATTCCCCCCAGTTTGTCCATGGAGCATGACATTCTACTATCTGGAATACTTCTTTGGCTGCTTCTAGCCACCTGTTCTGGCTGTGCTCCCTCATGGCTTCTTTTATATCTCCTTGGTGGCAGAGTGCATGGGAAAATGAAATGCCTTGAACTGGACTAAGCCCAACTTAGCATCCCCTAAAACAGCAGAGTATTGTCAATATTATTCTCATATTAAATCCAAAATGCAGCACTGTGCCAGGTACTAAAAAAAAATTGTTTCTATTCCAGCTGAAACCAGGAACTAGTGAGTTTGGGTGCAAAGGATCATTGGACTGGAGAACAAAATAAAGAAACTAAAAGTGTATCTGAGAATCACAGAATCATCAAATTTGAAAAAGTCCCCTAAATTCATTGAGTCCAGCTGCTACTGTACCAGAAGTGTGGATTCACATTTACTATCTAACTAATCTCTTATGTTTAGCTTTATGGATTTTATTAGCCCTCTGGTGTCTGCATGTTTACAGAATTCAATGTAGAGCTATTAATAAATTTTACTGCCATGTAGAAGTGAAATAGTACCTAGAAAAAATGTTTCACTTCCATTGCTCCTGTGCCAGCAAGAGACAGAATCAGTGTGATTGGATAAAGTGCCTAGAGAACACTTTTTCTTTGCCCTGGGAGTCATTGGACTACAGGCAATGTATCTGGACAGCGATTCCCCTATATACTGTGCTAAGATTATGGAGGCCACTTGAATTTCTTCTCTAATAATTAAAATATTAATAAGGTAAAGGCAAAAGAGCTGGCTGGCTCTGTTGGGATTAAGTATGTCTGCATGTCTCACTCACGATATAACTGGAGGGCAAAAGGAAGAAAATGTCCCTTATATTTCTTCGCAGATCTATGGTAAGGTTACTGTGGACTGTGAAGAGGAAATAAAGAAAAGTATAAAGCCTGACTTTGTCATTTAGGTGTGAATATGACTAGAGGGCATGAAGCTGCAAATGCCATCCTTGTCCATAGCTGAAAGAGAAGCACAAAACACTGACATCACAAAATCCCAAAGGGAGAAAATTTTGGGCCCTTGATGCTGTAAAACTCTGTCTGCCTTAGCTTTTATTTCACTACAGACTGAGTTGGTTAATATGTTTGAAAGGCATTACCTTTCTGTGTTCCTCTCTTTGTAGTGTCCTATTTGTAAAAGAGATACCACCCTAGAGTAAGTTTAATTTCTCCTTCCACATTTTCTCCTTCAATGGTCACAATTCATTTTGTTAGTGGTAAAATTCCAGCTCACAGTAAGCCAGACTGGCTGTTTTTCAGAACAGTTGCCTTCCTTAGAGAAAGGAGGAGGGGCTGAGAAAATAAAAAAGGGGGAGGAGGGAGAAAAAGAGAAAACAATCTAGATGCAATTATGAGTGACCTTGCAATACTGAACAGGCACACTCTACAGAATCAATAGCCAGACAAGTTTCTGTGACAGATCCAATAAAAGGAAAAAGCAAAGGTGTGGGGGAGGAAGCCAAATAGATTTAAAAAGAGAGATAATGGTACTACCACTATGAAGGTGCCAATGTTCTAATACAAGTTTTAAGGCAGAAATTTGATTCACATGAAAAGTGACAGCTGCTGTGGCTTTGGCCAATTAAATGATGAAAAATGAAATAATTTTATGCTCTGTCTGGTATATGACAAGGCACTTGAACACTAGGCAGCTAGGTGAAAACAATGAAGTACATAATTTGTTACTACAGAACCAGAATTTTCCCCATCTTTTTTCTTTCTCATTTTTCATTCCTTCCTTCTTCCTTCCTTCCTTCCTTTCTTTCTTTCTTTCTTTCTTTCTTTCTTTCTTTCTTTCTTTCTTTCTTTCTTTCTTTCTTTCTTTCTTTCTTTCTTTCTTTCTTTCTTTCTTTCTTTCTTTCTTTCTTTCTTTCTTTCTTTCTTTCTTTCTTTCTTTCTTTCTTTCTTTCTTTCTTCTTCTTTCTTTCTTTCTTTCTTTCTTTCTTT